>NC_059472.1:158965523-159674273 GCF_018139145.2 Gymnogyps californianus
GTGGGGCGAGAGGAAATGTGGGTGATAAATGTGAGCAGGCAGGGGCGGGCAGCAGGCAGAGGCGGGCACCAGGCAGGGGGCTGCCGGCGCGCTCCGGGCGTGGGTGTCGGTGGAGCTGCCGGCTCCGGCGTCTCCTGCCTGGGCTCATGCAGGCCGCTTATTCCCGAGGCTGGGGCCGGGCTTTGGCCGGCAGCCTTGCCTGAGTTTGCCAGGGGTCCCAAATATGCGACAGAGCAGATTGAGGACGGGCTAGCGCTGGTTTTAGCTGCAAGGCTGGTCTCGGTGGGGGGAGGGAAGCCCAGGGCATGGATCCCCCCCTCCCCAGCGCTGCAAAGCCCAAACCTGCCCCCTCCCCAGCGCTGCAAAGCCCAGCTCCGCTGCCAGGGACCGTCCCGACTTTCTGCAAAGAAAAGCGGGACTGCCTTCAGCTCCCCAAACGTGTCTGGGTGCGTTTCTGCCGGAGCCACGGGTGCCACGGAGCATCCCCCGGGCTGTCACAGTAAAAACCTCTCCCCCCTGCACACCCTGCCATCCCCGGCTGCTTCTCCTGGGCTCATCCCGGGCTGCTCCTGCTCCATCCCCGCGGGAAGCGGGCACAAATCCTGCCCCGAGCACCCAGTTACAGCCCCCGCCCGGGGGCTTCGACTTGGTTTGTTTGTTTGTTTGTTTGTTTGTTTTTAAGGCAACGCGAATTTGTTTATAAAATTGACTCGTGGCCCTTTGAAACAAATTGTTATTAACCTTCCCCTTCTGAGCGTTTCATAATCACAGATGTTAGTTTGGAGATGATATCCAAACATCCCAGGGGTACTTTTGATAGCTGCATGGGCGGGGATTGAATGCGGAGGTCGGATATTAAATCAGCGGGATACAGAATTACTTTTTTTCCACAAACCCGAGCTAGCTAAATAGTTTCCCCTTCTAACTCTGATATGCATTTCACAATAAATGGCGCGGGCATTTGCATATATAGTGCCTGGGTATGGGTTTGTATATCGCATGTGCGATATACTGCGTTAACAGACAGCGGAGCGGAGGAACACCTTCACTAAACCTTCGTGCTCAGATGCTTATTGAACAGAGTTACGGAAAAAATACACTTAATTAATTACACGGGGAGGCTGGTTGGCGCCAGGGAAGTGCAGGTGTATTTTTGCTCGGCCCTGAAATACTTCCCTGGGTTGTTTTGGGGGGGTTGTTTGTTTGTTTGTTTGTTTTATGGGACTCTGCTGCTTTGGCTGGAGGGGCAGGAGCCTGACCGGCTAGCAGAGAGCTGCCTGCCAGGAAAAAAATGCTGCCAGGCGGTGGGTGACTCCAGGGCCGGCCCTGCCTCTGCCCTTGCCTGCTCCTGCCCCTGCCCCGACGCAGCCGGGTTTTTTTGGGGGGGAGGCTTCGGCTTGGCTTCGGGGCTTGTGTGGTTTGGGGCTGTGGTTTTGTCTTTTCCAAAACAGACTCCTCCAGCAAAGTGCTGTAGCTTTGCAAAAATTGCAAGAGGCGCTTGTGCGGCAGCTCTTTCTGTTAAATTAATCTTAAATTTTAAATTAACGAGGGCTAATTTAGTTGTGCTGTCCTTCCCCGAGCCAGCGGGGAGCCGCTGCCCGGGCGTGGGAGCGCTGGCTGGGCGGTGCACGGGAACCAGCAGCAGCTCAAAAGATGGCGAAAGGAGCAGCAGAGCAAGTGTCTCCGAACCTGTGCCTCTTCCCGTGAAAGCTTTCCCCCCAAAATATCGGAGGCAGGTGAGGAGGAGTGCAGCCCACGTGAGCCATTCGCTGAAGGCACCGCTTACCAACTGCAAATATTTTGTATTCTGGTCTGGATAAAATCCAGACAGCAGCGAGATATTTTCTGTCCTTGCTCCAGAGACTGAACTAACTTAGAGAAGTTTCCCCACTATTTTTTTTTAACCTAAAACTAAACACATATTCCTGCTGGTGTCACACATCTGTTTTCTGTTCCCAGCGCTTCTTGCAGGCCGGGGGAGATCAGGTGGAAACTTTGTCCCACTGCACGCTTAGGAGCAGGGCCAAAATTTCCCCCAGTGCAGGCTTAGTGACTTCTTAAAAAAATAAATAAAATCTCTGTGGGAATTATCCGCCCGTGTGGAACATACCCACGGTACCGTTTTGTCCCATCGGAAAACCGGAGCTATTTTTCAAACCAGATTTAAAACTCTTCCTTAGTGCCCACCGCCACCGATTTTCTCCCTCGGGATTATAAATCACCTGCCTCCGTTAGTGGAAGTGACCGGAAAAAAAAAAAAAAAAATTCTCCTCAAAGGCACGTAAACCAGAAAGGCTGGAAAAATAAAGCACGGTTTGAGAAGCGAGCCCGGCAGCATCCCCCGCCGCTCCCCGCCGCCGGCCGCGGTGCTCAGCCCCGGCCCCAACTTCTCCGAGCAGGTGAACCCTTGGTGCACCGTCCCAGCGGCATCTCTGCTCCTGGAGAATTTTGCCCCTTGCAGAATACACCCCAGAGCAGCAGGTTTTAAAAAAAAAAAAAATAAAATAAAATAAATAAAATTTTAAACCCCTCCCCCTGGGTTTTATCTGTGAGTGCGTCTCCTGCAGCAGGAGCCGGCCCTGAGGGGGAGGCTCTGCCCCTTGCTCCCTCTCCTCCTGCCTGCGGAAAATGGGCTGAAGTATTTTGGAGCTCTTGTGCCCTTCGTTGCAGCAGGGCCGGTGATCGTTTTATTTTTGTCCAGCCCGTCCTAAAATCGCGGTACTGTCATTTCCCGGGGATGTCAGGTGTTTTACAGGGAGCTTGGTTTCGTAGCGTGGCATCGGCAATATTCCCATCACCTCTCTTCCCCAGCTCCAGGTTTACGTGTTTATCTAGCAGAGGTTTTCCAAACGCAGCCTGCCAGATCATCACACCACCGGGTATTTAAAGTCTGTAAAAAGGTGAAACCTGTTGACAGTACGTGAGATTAAAGAGATTTTTCTTTTCCGTTTTCAGATCCTTTTTAACACGACGAGTGCCTTAGAACCGGGCTCAGTTACGGCTGGCAGTTGCCCTCTCCTTCATCTAGAAATGAATCCCCAAAGTTTCTTCGTTAAGTCAAAAGGCTGATGAAGCGTCTGGCTGCAAAATCACCCCTCTCATAAATCGCCACGGAATTGACCCCCCCTGTAAACAGCTGAAACTACGAAATGCTTCTAACTCGAACTCCAATGCTCAGAGGTGCAATCTAAAGGCTACATCAACATATAGGGATATATAGTCCCGAATAGCACTGCTCCATTGCAACGTCTGAGTGACACGGTTTGTATTTCGTAATAAAGTGGGTTGGGTTTTTTTTATTATTATTTAATGCAATCTTCGAGAATTGAAACACACAAAATGCAGCGAGAATGTTCACAATGTTGAGAGCACAGTTGTAAATAGAAACATTCATATTTCATCCGATTATAAATATTTGATACCGCAATCGTAAAATGCACATGTTTTATAAACTGGAGAGAAGAAAAAAAGAAAAAAATCCTTTGCTTTCTGGCTAAAAGGCAATGTCATTTAATCCTGGCTCCTAAGCAGCTGATGGTTATTCACAGAATTTAAAATTACAGTTTTTATTTTATAGTTGGATTCTTTCCCTCTTTTTTTTTTTTTAAGTTTATACTACTATGTACAATGTGTGTCTATTTTAGCTGCAAAATAAAGAGGTTTTAAGGCAAAGCGAGAAGTTTTCCCCCCCACAAACAGCGTCGCAGGAAAGCCCGTTCCTGAGCAGCCGCCCATGTACACCCAGGCCCACGCGGGACACAGCCCCCCCCCCCCCCCGCCGCGTACCGTGGGGAGGGAGACACCACGCTCGGGAGGAAACGGGTTAAACGCAGCACGGCGCCTCGAAACCCCGAAAAACTCCGATTACAAGAAGGTATCTGCGTGGGGAGGGGAGGCGTGGGAAGAAACACCCACCCCCACGGTGCCACGAAGCGTCGCGCTAGCGGGGACCGCGCCGTGGGAGGAGGATGGAGGGGAAGGGGAAACTAAAAAGGTTAATTTATTTGGGGGGGGGGGGGGGGGGGGGTGTGAGTAAAACGCTCCCATATGCTTCGGGAAGGTGATGCCGGAGCGGAGCCGGGTCCCATCCCGGCCCCGCTCCCCCTCCGCGGGGGGCGGCCACGGGATGAAGCCGCATCCCGGAGCAGCTCCCGTTTTTCGGAGATGGGGGGGGGGTGTCTCAAAGTTTTCCCAACAAGTTGGGGGGTGGGGGATGCTAACCCCATCCCTGCATCCCGCATCCACGCCTGCATTCCGCATCCACGCACGGCCGTGGGTCTCGCTGGGAGTGATGAGGGAGTAGGGGCTCAGGAAAGGACCCCGGGCATGTTTCAAGACGGTGCTTTGAGATTTCTTTCCCTATCGTTACTTATATATGTATTTTTTTTTCTTTTTAAATTAAATTCTCCACGTCTATCCCCAAAGCCAGACCCAGACACACACTTCCTCCCCCCCAAAAAAAAGAAAAAAAAAAAAAAGAAAAGGAAACAAAAAAAAAAAAGAAAAGAAAAAAAAAGAAAAGGAAAAAGGGGAGGGGTGGGGGAAAAAAAGGTAAAACTCATAGAACAAATAGGAGAACTATTTATTCGGTTCACAGTCGTGTGAAATGCAGCAATAAAAATCTTTGGACTTCAGCAAAAGTTGTTTTTAATTCTTTTTTTTTTTTTGAATTCCAAAAAACAGCTTCCAATGTCCATTAAAACAGCGCTTAAGTCTATAAAAATGTAACTTAAGCATTAAAAAAAAAAATCATAAAGATAGCGTCTAAAATCTCCATACAGCCGAAAAAAAAAAACCCAGCCAGCCCAAACCCCCGAAACCAAAACCAAACAAAACAAAAAAAAAATCAAAAAAATATTTTATAATCAGATATCTTGGATTTTTACACCACCTTACCTGTAAATTATATATACATAGAATATTGCAGAATTATATCTAATACACAATATTTTCACTATTAATGCTGGTATAATCTTTATACACTGGCCCTTATGTTTCTTTTTATTTTTTTTTAATTAAATTATTGCATTGTATAAACTTTGACTGCAAACGGCCCCCCCCTGCCTCCCCCCTCCCTCCCTCGCCCCCCCCCCCCCCCCTTGGCTATTCACTGTCCGACTTGCCGTCTTTCGCCGTGGTGGAGTGGTTGTAGAGCCCCTGGGCCATGAGGTGCACTGCCAGGGAGTTCTTGCTGCCCGTCGCCTTCTTGATCTTGGCTCGTTTATTCTGGAACCAGATTTTAATCTGGGACTCATTAAGCCCGAGCTCTTGGGCCAGGCTTTGCCGCCGCTGCTCCGTCAGGTACCGGTTCGTCTGGAACTCGGCCTTGAGTCTCTGCAGCTGCTCGGCGGTGAAGGCGGTGCGCGGCCGCTTGTCCTCCTTGTTGGGGTTCTTCTTCTTTGGTTTGCGGGAGCGGGGACCTACGGCCGGGAGAGAGGAGAAGCACCGACACCGCCACGCTCCGCTGCGGGCGGCCCCACGCCAGGCGCGGTCCCGCGTGGGGGGCACCCACGCTCCTGCCCGCGACCCACGCTCCGACACCCCACCACCACCACCACCACCCCCCCTTGAGAAAAATAAACCCCGCTTTGTGCCTCCGCTGCCAGGGGATGCTCGGGCGGCGGCGGAACGGGAGCCGCAGCCCCCGGCGCCCACGCAGCCCCCGCTGGCCGCCCGCGCCGCTCCCTCCGCACCCCCTTTCATCCCGGCCAGAGACACATTTCCCAACCCTTTTCATCCCGGGAATGCCCGGCAAGCAAAGCCTGCACCAGAGAAAGCTAAATATTATTCCCTGAGCAGATTTTTTTTTTTTTTAAGGAAACCTCTTGACTTTTTCTCTTCTTTTTTTCTTTTTTTTTTTCTTTTTGGTGGGTCGCGATAAAAAAATGGAAATCAGCCGCCTGTTTACATTGCGAGAAGAAATCCGCCGCTTTGCTGCAGTGCCCATATGGCGCTGCACGGCCCGATCCGAATCGCCGGGATTATTCTCGGGAATATTATTCTCGGCAGCACAAGGAGCCTTTTCTGCCCGGGCCGAGCCATTGTGAGGATGTATGTTAATTAAATATTAACAAAGGAGAGCACTGGAGAACAATGGAGTAAATTCCAATTCAGCCCTGAATATTACCTCTGAGTGAGAGTTTGTTTTCAGACATTACGAACTAATTTTCAACTCGTCCTACAATCCCTCCTTCGGCTGGCCGGCTCTCCGGGTGAAAATCCTAGCTCGCTGCTTTTGTAAGAGAACCCCCCCTTTTTTTTTTTTTTTCCCCCTTCTCCTGCGTGGTGCTTCCCATGTCTACCCCCAATGGTTTCTACTTCTTTTTAACGAGGGTTTTACCAATCTGCCGGGGCCAGCCCCGCTCTCCCCGCGGTAGCAGAAGGACGTTTAACCCCCTGGGTTTTTATTTTTAATTTTTTTTCAATGTTTTTATCGATAATTTCAGGAGGTTCTGCCCAAGCCCTTGCCAAGAGACTAACCCTGCCAAAGAAGTTCCCCGGCTCTTGGAAATGTCCCCCGGCCCCTACAGAGCTGACCTGCAGCACATGGGGGGGAAATTAAAAGAAAGAAACGAAACGGCGGCCGCTCCGAGGCCTCTTTGAGAGAAATAAACGATCGCGGATAGGTTTTGGCTAAAAAGAAAATAATCAAAGCAAGGCTAGGCCTGTGGAAATCCACCCTCCCCTCCCCGAAACACAGCGCGGGGGTATTTTCCTGGCAGGGAGAAGGGCAGCTCGCCGGGAGGATGAGCGGGGAGCCCAAAGCCAGATTTTTTTTTTTTTTTTCCTCCCTCTTTGATAAAACCCGGCAGTTGGTGGGAAATGCCCGGAGCCCGGGCGGCCCCAGCTCCTCCGCGGCGGCGGGGAGGGAGAGACCCCCCGTTCCCTCCTCGTCCCTCCGGCTGCGCGCATCCCCAGCCACCCCTTCATCTCCCCGCATTTTCGGGCGATTTTAAGCACACCCCCCCCCCAAAAAAAAACAAAAACAAACCCAAAACAAAACCAAAACCAAGAAAAGAAAAGGAAGGAGCGGGAAAGGGGGAGCGGGGTCTTTTCCCGTCCGCCCTCCCGGCCCCGCGGGCGGGCGGAGGCGAGCCGGGGAGCCCGGGGCGGGGGATGCGGCGGCGGGGAGCGGGGCGGCCCGGCGGGGCAGCTCTTACCTGAGGAGGGCCGGTCCGAGTACCGCGTGCAGTAAACCCAGGCGGGCCAGAGCATGGGCTGGTTCCCGGCGTTGGAGCTGGCCTGGGAGCTATCCGAGTCCGAGCTCACCGACAGGTCGCCGCCGCTCAACCCCCGCGCTTTCAGGGCCGCCTCCAGCGCCGCGGGGTCCCCCCCCTTCTTGGCGGCGCCGTGCAGGGCCAGCCCGGCGGGGCCGCCCTCCCCCGGCCCGGCGAGCCCGCCCCGCCGCCGGGTAGCGGAGCCCCGGGGGCCGGCGCCGCGGCGGGGCTGCGGCGGCTCTCCGCGCCGGGCCGCCGGGGCTCTCCGCCGGGGCCGCCCGCCTCCTTCCTCCGCCCGAACTCGGGCCGCAGGATGTTGTCGATGAAGAAGTTGGTGATGCGGTGCGGGTGCGGGTGGGGGTGCGGGGGGTCACCGGGGGGAAGCAGCAGCCCCCGCCGCCCGCCGCCGCCGGGCTCCGCGTCGCCGCCGGACTCCTGCGGCTCGGCCGCCTCCTCCCGGGGGCTCCGGCCGCCCTCCTCCATGCTGCGCGGCCGGCCCCGCCGACGGCTCCGCTGCCCGCCCCGCCGCCGGCCGGGCGGCTGCCTAGCGCTTTTTGTTGTTGCTGTTGCAGTCGGTTGTTGTTTATTTTAATTTTTTTTAATATATATATTTTTATATATATATATACACGCACGCACAGGTGTCTATTTGCTTTCGTTTCTCCTGGCCGCGCCCGGCATTCAAAATCCAGAGTTTGCAAAAAAAAAAAAAAATTTTTTTAAAAAAATTAATAGTAATTAAACAAAAAAAAGAAAGAAACAAACCCAGGGAGACCCCAAAGCCAGCAGCCGAGCCTCCACGAGTTCCAACTTTGCCAAAAATAAAAATACACGGGCTCCGGTCCTCCCGCCGCCGCTCGCCGCCTCCTGCCGCCGCTCAGCCGCTCGGTCCCGCGGCGCGCTGCCGCCTTCTCCCCCGGCCACCGCCGCCGCCGCCGAGCCTCATCCGCCGCCCCCGCGGAGAAAAAAATTAATAACAAAAATAATAATTGGGGGGTGGAGGGGGAGTAAAGGGAAAGGGGAAAGGAAAAAAAAAAGGCAAAAAAAAAAAAAAAAGCAAAGCCGGTGCCGGGGCGGGGGGTGGAGGCGGGCTCTCAGAAGCCGGTGTCCCGCGGAGGGCAGGGCGGTGAGGGGCGCCCCGCGGGGCTCCGGCCGGCAGCGCCTCGCCCCGCGCCGCCCACGCCGCCCCGCGCCCGCACATGCGGGGGCCGCCGCGGGTGGGGGGCGTCCCGCCCTGCCGCCCGCCCTGCGCCGCGCTGCGCTGCGCTACGCCCCGGCGGCCGCCGCCACCGCCGCGCCCGGACACTTCCACTCCGGATTGTTGTCCTTTAGGTTTTAACGGGGCCCCCGCCGGTGACGTCGCCGGCCCGGGCACTTCGACACGTGCCTCGGGCCAATGATAGAGCGGGCATGCGCACACGTGGTGCGGGGAGCTCCGGTAAGTGACAGCACCCACGCCCCTCCCCCCCAGCCCGGGCCCCGGCCGCCGCGGGGATCCGCGTGGGGGAGTTGAAGGGGGGGGGTGCCCCGCCGCGGGGCGCGCACTGCCCCCCCCCCCTTGTCCCTCCACAGCGCTGGATTATTGGGGTTTTTAATTGCCCCGCTGTTTACCGGGGGGGGGGGGCGGCATCCCACAATTCCTTGCAGAAATGCATAAATAATATTAAGCGAGCGGCGGTGATACAAAGGGGGTCGGGGGGGGGGGGGGGGCGGAACGGGGCCCGGCCCGGTGCCTGCGGGCTGCCCGGGGGGGCGCGGCGCGGCGCGGCCCCTCCCCGCGGCGCGGTTCGGCATCCGCGGCGGCCGTAATTGACTCGTCCTTCCCGCAGCCGGACAGGAGCCTTTGATCTCCCCTGCCTGCTCCCGAAACGGCAGCGGGGCGCCGTGCTCCCCCCCCCCCCAAAACGCCTGCCCATCGCCCTCCGGACCCGCAAAAAATCCCCGCTTCCTTGGGACGGGAAAGCTACCGCTGCTGTTTTTCCTTTTGTCTTTCGGAAGAAAGCCCCCGGAACAAAATTAGGGAGCAAAGTGCTGCTGGATGGCCGAGGGGGTGGGGGGTGGGGGGGCTGAGCCGGTTGGGGGCGCGGATCCTCCGCGGGGCGCGCAGGAGGGGGGCGAGGAGGCGGGCGCGGGGTCCTTCCCCCGCAGCCGGCCCGTTATCCCTCCCCGGGGCCCGGCGGGTGTCAGCGCCCCGACGGGGCGGACGGCGAGGGGCTGCGCGGCCCCGCGGAGGGCCGAGCAGGGCCGGGCCGGGGGCGGCTCGGCTCCGGTGGCCGCGGCGCCCCGACCCCCGGCTTTCCCCGCTAAGTGACATTTTTATTTGGAGGAGGCTTCCCTGCGGGTGACATGGACCACTCCCCGCCTTGAAGGGAAAGGGACAGCGAGCCCTTCCTCTCCTCTTCTTCTTTTCCTTTTTCTTTTCCTTTTTCTTTCCCTTTAATCTTTCCTTTTTATTGTATTTTAAGTGTATTTCCCCTTTTCCTTTGTATTTCGCAGCGGGTCGGGTCCATCGGCGAAGACCAGCGCTAGCTGATCCAAAGTTGTTTTGCTCAAACAAGCACCTAGAGGTTAATTTCTTCAAGCGCCCCATGAAAAGCGATTAGCCTGTCTCCCAAGAAGTATTTTCTAATTACTTGGAAGCTCTCTCGCTTTGCTACTACCCCATAATTAAACGTGTTCAAGGTGCTGCACTTCAAATATTTCGCTCCCGGGCGGACCCAAGTTACCGATAAAAACTTCAAACCTCCTTGAACCCCGCGTTACCTGCCCGCTCCGCCGGGCAGGAGCTCGCTGCCGGTGCCACGGTAACGTTCCCATTCGTTATCCCGCACCTTCGCGGGGATATTTATACCCTGCATAGGACAGGGAGGAGAATTCCTGAGATAAACTCCAAAGCAGGAGATAAACAAAGTTGTACAAAACAATTACTGCATCTGCCTGTCCTCTGACAATAATCCAGCACCTCAGGTATGCAGAGGCAGCGGGGGGGGGGGCGGGGGGTGAAGGGGTGATCTGATACTTAACCGAGGAAATCTGAATGATCTATTTATTTTTTTTATTCCCCCCAAGGTTATTTTTATCTGGGAGTTCAATCTCTGTAGAAACATTCCCCAGCAGCACGTTTCCTCGCCGGTCTGCGGGCGCCCCGCCAGCGGCGTCGCGGCGTGCGGGGGCTTTTCCTCGGGAACCACTGCGGGTCACCGGGAGAGGTGGCTTGAAAATGGGGGTTTGGCTTCGTTTGCTTCTTTGCTTCAGCCTCCCCTCGCAGCCCTGGTGCTTGCCAAAGTCACCTCTCCGCACACCGGCCAGATTTCTTTTCCCTACGCTCCCCGTGTAGTTTCAACGAGGCTCATTCCGCGCTGCCACCCAGTAAAAAATATATGTATTTTCCCTCCCGCAAAGTGTGCGGGTACAGCCCCACGCATCCCCGTGCGGACCCCCCGCACCGTGCTTTTTCCTCCGTGCTTTTGGCACTGAGAAGTTTAAAAGCGGGGTGACAACCCGGGAGCCCGGTATTGGGGGGGGAGGGAGGGAGGGAGCGGCCGGCCGACCCCCGCCCGCTTGCGGGCAGCGGGCAGGCTCCGCGGCCGGGGCCGGGCTGCGGGCACAGGCTCCGGGGCCGTTCGTGCCGCTCCTCTGATCAAACCCTCCTCCCAGCTTTCCCCCAAACTCGGAAAAAAAACCAAACCCCAAGGTGCTGGGAAGCCAAAATGCCCAGAGCAGTGGTGGAAGACCAGGGAGGGTCTGCACGGCACACACCCCCCGCCCCTGTCCTTCCAGCGCGGGGATGACTGCCTGCAAAACGTTGGCATGCACCACATTTCGCCGGGTTTTCACCGAGTCCCCCCGTTTTCAGCCAGTCCCTGCCCGTGCCGCCGGAGCAAGGCTGGCAGCGGTGCTGCCCCGCCGGGCACAGCCTGGGCACACCGCCGCAGCCCCGCCGCAGCCCCCATTTCCCTCCCGCTTACAGCCGGCATCGACTTGATTTCCAAGCGATGCTTTTTTAGGCAGCTTTGGCAGGGATTTGGAGCCGGTGGCTGAGGACGGAGGAGAGGGGAGAGGTCGCTGCTTCTCCCTCCCCTCCGCCGAGGCTGGCCGTGCAGCAGGCGGTGTGCCAGGCGCTGCCCGGCCGTGTGCGAGCTCAGCTTTCCCCGGCGTCTCGCATCAATTTGGGAGGGGGAAAACCAGCAGCGGCCCCCGCCGAGGCCAGCCAGGCTTCCCCCGGAGCCGGCCGGCCGGGAGAGCTCAGCCATCACGGCTGCATTTCCCCGATGCCGCCGGGTTTTCACTGCACCGCCGACAACCAAAAAAATAAAAAAAACCCTAAAACGCCCAGATTTTCCCAATTCCCCCCCCGTGCCAGGCGGGATCAAGGCGCGCTTTGCGGCCGCCGGGCTCCCACCCTGGCAGCCTGTCGTGGGGCCGGCAGCGCCCATCCACTTCACGCGGGGAAGACACTCTCGTCAACGGGGGTAAAAGGACGGGTTGGAAAGCGTGGGTTCCACTTTCTTGCAGGATCATGAAAATTTTATGACCGGCTTGCGGCGAGGGCAGAGCCCGCTGCTGCCGCACCCGGCCCGGCCCGGGACGGGGCTCCCCGCGGAGCGGCGGCGGGCACCGGCGTGGGGCACGGAGGATGCTCGGGAGTGAACGGGTGAGGTTGACTGTCAGAGTCCTGACTCGGAAAGTAGCTTACGGTCACGGCTGCCGTCCGCAGCACGGAGTGGCGGGGGGGGGGTAAACTCACCCCCCCCTCCCGCTCCCACGGGAGGGAGGGAGCGCGGGTGGGGTGTGAAAGCCGGCCCCCGCCTCGCCCTGCCCATGGCCCTGCCCTGCCTCTGCCCTCCCCTGCCCCTGGCCTTGTCCTCCCGCTGCCCCTGTCCTCTCCCCGGCCTGCCCCTACCCTCGCCCTCCCCTGCCCCCTCCCTGCCCTGCCCCTGCCCCCCGCAAGGCAGCGCGCACATCTTCCCCTCCCGCTCGGCGGCTGGGGCGGCGTGCAGCCCTCACGGCCCGAACGGAAAACGATCAAATAACAATACTAAAAAAAAAAAAGACTTTCGCCAAAATTCGGTGGCGAGCCGGGCACAAGCTAAACGCCAGCCCAGAGCCCAATTATATGATGATGGTTGGCGGAGGAGAGGAGAGGAGAGGAGAGGAGAGGAGAGGAGAGGAGAGGAGAGGAGAGGAGAGGAAAAAGGAGGGTAAAGGAGGGCAAAGGAGGAAAGAAGAGAAAGGGGGGAAAGGAGAGAGGCAAAAGGAGAGAAAGGAAAGGAAAGGAAAGGAAAGGAAAGGAAAGGAAAGGAAAGGAAAGGAAAGGAAAGGAAAGGAAAGGAAAGGAAAGGAAAGGAAAGGAAAGGAAAGGAAAGGAAAGGAAAGGAAAGGAAAGGAAAGGAAAGGAAAGGAAAGGAAAGGAAAGGAAAGGAAAGGAGGAAAGAAAAGAGAAGAGAAGAGAAGAGAAGAGAAGAGAAGAGAAGAGAAGAGAAGAGAAGAAAAGAGAAGAGAAAAGAGAAGAAAAGAGAAAAGAGAAGAGAAGAAAACAGAAAAGAAAAGAGAAGAAAAGAGAAGAAAAGAGAAGAAAAGAGAAGAGAAGAGAAAAAGAAGAGAAGAGAAGAGAAGAGAAGAGAAGAGAAGAGAAGAAAGAAAAGAAAAGAAAAGAAAAGAAAAGAAAAGAAAAGAAAAGAAAAGAAAAGAAAAGAAAAGAAAAGGAAAAGAAAAGGAAAGAAAAGAAAAGGAAAAGAAAAGGAAAGAAAAGGAAAGAAAAGAAAAGGAAAGAAAGGAAAACCCAATGGTTTCCCAGGGCGGAGGCAGTGCTCACTGCAGCGCGGCCCGGCGCTCACAGCCCTCTGTGGCGGAGCCCTGGTCCGGTCGCCCGGGGCCAGCGGGGCCTCGCCAGGACACTGGGTGGCTCTGGGTGGTATTGGGTGCCAGTTCCCTCCCTGGGGGGCCTGGACTTTGTTTTGCTGAGCTGTCGCCTTACAAACCCACCAGCCTGAAGCATAGCCAGGGATGAAACTCCCAGACCCTGCGGGGAAGTTTTTTGGCCTGTGCAAAGAAATACTTTGTGCCCCCCTCTTAAAAATAATAATAATAATAAAAAAAAAAATAAAAAAGCTGGGAGCGAAACCTCTTGCCTGTGTCTTTGAGTTACACCCACAGACGCTTTGTAAAGAGGCAGAAAACCGGCCCCCAATTTCTGCCGCCTGCAGCTGGCTGGGACGCGCCCGGTTCAGCCCGGCCCGGCCCGCCTATCCCCCCCCGGGGGACGCTCCGGCTCCGGCTCCGGCTGCTGTCCCGGGCAGGGCGCACGTCCCCCGGCTGCGGCTGCGGCCGTCACCCGGTGGCTCTCCCGGAGAGGATCCGCCGGGGCCACTGCCGGGCTCGCCGTTCACTCGTCCACCTTGAGCTGTGGAGGCAGAAAAGCTTCAAATAAGTGCAAAAATATTTCCCTGAAATCTTTTTTATTTCATCTTCCCAACACGATGCATCCCCCTGTTTTACACACACGCACTACCTACAGCCATACACACGGCACCTACACAAGTGTGCACACACGGATATATCTCGCCTGAGGAACGTTTCCCCGATTCTCCCGTGACTCAGAGGAGTTAATCCGTACAGACACAACAGAGGCTGTTGTGACGGTAAAGTTCAGCAACTCTACACCGACCCCAGCATTAGCAGGGGCTGGGGCGGGATGCTGGGAGCTGCTCCTGCACTTTCCACATCGGCAGCTAATTCCCCTAAACTCCCTTGGATTTACACCTCGGCATTTACTCACAGCTAGAATAAAGCCACAGCTCTAATTAACTAGGTAATTTCCACTCCAGCTCCCCACCGGATAATCAACTTTTATGGTCTCTCGAAGGCTATTTTCCAGCTGTTGCGGACCGGGAGCCCAGCCGTGCTCACCCCGGACCCCCGGGGCTGCGGGGTCGGGCAAGCCCCGAGCGGGGTGCGGGGGGGTCCCTGCCCTCCCCGGCAGGACCGGGGCTCTCTGCCCCTTCCCCGTCCTCCCCGGCCAGGCGGAGCCGGCCTGAGGCTTTCCGATAAGCCGGGGGTGGGGGGACTCCGGTCGGCCGGCCCCGTTGTGGGGATGGTGCCCCGGGAGGGGCGGTCAAGGACAACGTCCCCCTGCAGAAGAGATGGCGAGGGCAGTGCTGGGGGTTGGGCTTGGCCGGGTTGTGCCGCCGTTTGGCTCCTCCCGATAAGGATGCGCATTTCCCTGGGGTGTGCCCCCCCCCCTCCCCACTCCCGGGGCACCGTGCTGGGCCGAGGGGCTGCCCGCGGCGGGGACATGGCCCGGACACGCTGGGTGCACAAACACACTTCATTTTCTCAGTGTTTCCAGGATAAAAAAAACCAAAACCAAACAAAAACCAAACCAAAACACACCCCAAAATCAACCAACAAACAAAAACTACTATTCTCAGCGGGGGCTCTCCCTGAAAAGAGAAAAAGTAGTGCTGTACGGTGGAGTCAGGACTCAGGCTGGGTGCAGAGGGGACAGGGAGGGTGCTCGTTCTCGCCTCTCCTTGCTCTGCGGAAAAGTTCCTCGGGGAAGACAAACAGCCCCGACCCGTGTCCTGCCCCGGCGCTTGCCGCTCTCCCCGTCCTCACCCGCCCGCTGTTGGGAGCCCGACACCCTTCCCTTTCCGCGCCCCTCCGCGGCCGCCCGGCCTGGCCGGGCCGCTCCGGTCCGCAACGCTGGAAAGACGGCGGGGAGCGGCGAGAGTCCGGCGGGGGAAGGCTGGGCCGGGGGGCGGCAGGGGCCAGGTCTCCGCCCCACGTCCCCAGCACCGGCTCCGTGGGGGGCGGCTGCGGGGGAACGGAGGCGGGGCGGGCTGGCGCGGCCCGGGGTGGGAAACTTCCTAACTTCCTTCCTTCCTCCCTCCCTCCCTTCTTTCCCTCCCTCCCTTCTTTCCCTCCCTCCCTCCCTTTCTTTTCTTTTTTCTTTTCTTTTCTCTTTTCTTTTCTTTTCTTTTCTTTTCTTTTCTTTTCTTTTCTTTTCTTTCTTTTCTTTTCTTTTCTTTTCTTTTCTTTTCTTTTCTTTTCTTTTCTTTTCTTTTCTTTTCTTTTCTTTTCTTTTTTCTTTTCTTTTCCCTTCCTTTCCCTTCCTTCCCCTTCCTTTCCCTTCCTTTCCCTTCTTTTCTTTTCCCTTCTTTTCTTTTCCCTTTTCTTTTCCCTTTTCTTTTCCCTTTTCTTTTCTTTTCTTTTCTTTTCTTTTTCTTTTCTTTTCTTTTCTTTCTTTTCTTTTCTTTTCTCTTTTCTTTTCTTTTCTTCTCTTTTCTTTTCTTTTCCCTTCTTTTCCCTTCTTTTCTTTTCCCTTCTTTTCCCTTCTTTTCCCTTCTTTTCCCTTCTTTTCTTTTCCCTTTTCTTTTCCCTTCTTTTCTTTTCCCTTCTTTCTTTTCCCTTTTCTTTTCCCTTTTCTTTTCTTTTCTTTTCTTTTCTTTTCTTTTCTTTTCTTTTCTTTTCTTTTCTTTTCTTTTCTTTTCTTTTCTTTTCCCTTTTCTTTTCCCTTCTTTTCTTTTCCCTCCTTTCCTTTCCTTTCCTTTCCTTTCCTTTCCTTTCCTTTCCTTTCCTTTCCTTTCCTTCCTTTCCTTTCCTTTCCTTTCCTTTCCTTTCCTTTCCTTTCCTTTCCTTTCCTTTCCTTTCCTTTCCTTTCCTTTCCTTTTCCTTTCCTTTCCTTTCCTTTCCTTTCCTTTCCTTTCCTTTCCTTTCCTTTCCTTTCCTTTCCTTTCCTTTCCTTTCCTTCCTTCCTCTCCCCTCCCCTTCTTCCCTTCCTCCTTTCCCTTCCCCTTCCCCTTTCCCTTTCCCCACAGTTCCCCCCACTCCCTGCTCCCGCCGGTCCCTCGGGCTATTGCAAACCACCATTTGCCCATGCAAGCGGCGGGGCCGCAAGTGCTGGGCGGGCGGGCGGGCGGGCGCGCAGGACGGCGGCAGCAGCGCGGGGCCGGGCCCCCCACCTCCGGCCCCCCCCGCCGGGCTCCTCCGCCGCCTCTGCCGCGCGGCCAGCGGGGAGCGCACCCGCCTAACGGGCCGGCATCTGCTTGCGGGCGGCGGTGGGGGGGCTCGGCGGGAGGGGCTGTGCCTGCCCGCGGAGGCATCCCATGCGATAGTCCCGCCGGGACCGGGACCGGGACCGGGACCGGGACCGGGACCGGGACCGGGACCGGGACTGTGCCCGGGCAGCGCGCCTTGCCAGCCCGGTGATGGGAGCCCGGTGCTCGGCTCTGCCCCAGTGCATCGCTCCAACACCGCCTGGATGACAAGGCGGGGGCCATTGAGGACCTGTCAGTTCCGCACGCAGGGCCGGGAGAAAAATAAAACAAACCCCTCAGGAACTTCAAAGCCAGGTTGTGGGGCAGCGGTGAAAAGGGCGTTGATCTCCCTTGCCTTCCTCGCAGGGATTTTTTACAGGAGGCAAAAAGGGGCGAGGGCCAGCTCCAGCCCATCTGCGGGGTATCAGGGCTGGGTGGGCTGTGGGAGTGCATGGTACCGCAGCGCTAAGCCTTTGCACTCCGTAGGTAGATATCGCCTTATTCGTTATCTTTGTCCTCTAGGTTTCTTGGATTCCCAGGATGTATTTATCTTGTCTGTCTGGGGCTGCTTCGCTAAGTCGCTGTGTAAATTGAAAGGCTTCTTTTTCCCCTTTTCCTGCCCTCCCCAGCTCACCACCTTTTTTAATTAAAGCTTTTAACTCGCCTGGTGTTTACTGTCTTATGTAAAGTATCTAAACAAACAGACCCGGCCGAATACAAATACCAAAAGGGAGCCGGCCCCCCATTCTTACCCCTGTATTGTCCAAAAAAAAAAAAAAAAAAAAAGTGCATCTCCCCATGTCATAGTTACAGTTCCAAAAGGAAATTGCTTTTATTTGTAAAGGAGGCTTTAAAAAGCAATGACATGAAGGGGAAAAGCTCCTTAAGGGAGGAAGGTCACGGGGTTAGGGGTGAGATTAAAGGAGCGATCTTTCCACCTCGCAGGGAAAGCAGCGCCGGAGCTTCCCCAAACCTGGGAGAAGGGCTGCTGAGGGGAGGCGGGGGCGGGTGGGTGGCTGGAGGGGGTGGTGCTGGGGGCTGGGGCTGGAGGAGGCCGCTGGGCCCCAGGCAGCCGCTGGTCCCACACAGGCACCTTTCAGCTGTCAGAGGGGAGCGGATGCAAAGAGGCGAAATCCCTTGCTTCAACGCCCAAAACCTCACATCATCTGTGTCATCCAGCAGGAAACATCACGGTGGTGGGGGAAGCGGTCCCTCCGGAGCTCTGGCTCAGGTGGGCGGTGGGACACGGAGGGTCGTGGGATGCAGAGGGCGATGGGTACGGGGACCCCTGCTCCCCGCTGGGGCAAGGAGACTGTGCCCCCTCCCCGAGGCTGGCTGCTGCCATCTGTTTGTGGGGAGCCAAGCCAAGAGATGGAAGGGGACAGAACCACGCAAGCGATCGCCCCCAACCCTCCCTTCCCCTCTTCCACACCTGTCTGTGCCGGCTGCAGTTCTTGCTGGATAACGGTCCCTGGTGAAGGCAAGTCAGCGTGAGGGATGTGGGGGCACTTCCCTTCGCCTCCCTACAAAGGCGGCACCCTGCCTGGTCTCAGGCATGAACGGCAGCCCGGGGCTCCGGGGTCAATGCCGACAAAGGCAGCGGCATCCCCCCCACATGCCCTCTGCCTGCCTGACTCCTTTCCTGTTCCCCTGCTCCTCTGGGTGGGCACAGCCCACTCCCCTCACCAGTCCCAAACTGGGGCTATGCTCAGCCCTGCCCCACGTGGGAGCCCAGGGTCGTTTCTGCAGGGCAACAAGGAGAGGGACATGCAGCCCCGATCTCACCATGGATGGAAAATGTCTTTTCTACCACTGAGAGGGATGCAAACATCCCTAAGAGGGATGTAAGCATCTCTTTTTGCTCTAGCTGGGGTTTGGGTCCCAGAGTGTCCATTTCCTGTGCTCAGGAGGTCCCTGGTAATAAGTGATCCCCACTGTGGCAAGGGAAGGTGCCAGTGGTAATACTTCCCTTGCTCCTGGGGTGCTGCCAGCATGGGTGAGCAGCTGGGATGTTTCTCTGCAGCCCTGGGGAGATGTCCCGGAGGAAGGGCATTTGGAAGGAGAGCTGGGTCTGGCCCTGCTTCCTTCTGGGATGAGGATGGAGAGGGGACCACGTCTGCGTGACCCATTCAGGGTTCCAAGAGAAGCACTGTGCAGTTACCCCATCACCACACTGAGGCCTGAGCATCGCCAAGACACGTGGATGCAGGGACATTCCTGCTTGGGCTGCACGGGAAGATGCGGGATGTTTGCTGGGCACAGCATTTGAGGCAAACGTTAGTAAGGTGGCCACGTTCTTGC
Source organism: Gymnogyps californianus (assembly GCF_018139145.2). Lineage (NCBI taxonomy): Eukaryota > Metazoa > Chordata > Aves > Accipitriformes > Cathartidae > Gymnogyps > Gymnogyps californianus. Next base: position 158,984,080 of record NC_059472.1, read on the forward strand.
CATGACCCTGAGCAGACTGCTTTGTCCCTCCATGCCTGTATGGAGAGAATGCTCACATACCATTTCTCCCACCCTTTCCCGCAGTCCCAGGGCTCTGTGACATTTGGGTAGCATAGCCGGTGCTCTGCAGCTTCCGCTTGGCACTGCCAGTCCCCAAATCTATTCTCACTTTCTTCTGCAAAGTGCAGTGGCCGCATTGTCCTCGATATTTGGAAAGCGTGTGTGAGCATAGAATGAGAATGGATGTGTGGGAGGCTGCTCCTCTCCTGAAATATGTGCATTTAAATTGTCCAAGGGAATTACTGACATTAGTCCGCTTTGTTTTTGGGTTTTATTAGTGTCATTCAGTAAACATCCCCCTGCAACCTGGGTAGCGAATACCCAGCCGTGCTTACTGGAGATGCCACTTGGCACTCCGCCTGCCACAGCAACTGCTTGAGGATAGTAAATCCATTCACCCTTTTGCTCGCAGACGCTGGAGCTGCATTAGCTTGTGCAGAGGTGGCTCCCGCGCCCCTCTGAGGCTGGGTCACAGTTCCCCTGACTTACGGGACTTACGTGCCATGGAGCATCTGCAAACTGTCCTGTCCCGCGGGATCCCTCCCAGCGGCACGGACTCTCCTCACTCAGGCAAACACCAGCAGCTCGTGTGGACCAGGAACTTGTCCTTCCCTTTCCCCTTACCTTTCTGCATCACTGGTTTTATATAAAACCACAGGATAGACCATAAAGCCTGGCACACACAACTCACCGAGAATTGACTGGGTATCGTAGGTACACACTGCTTCTGTGAATATTTATGGAGGTACAGTCAGCCTTGGTGTGGGCAAACACAAATGTAAATAATGCCGTATACTCCTAGCATGCTACGGACGGTGCTGTGAGCAGGAATAGCGGTTCCTTGTAAAATCAATTTAATGAATCAGTTATAGTAGGAGGGAAATAATCCCAGCACCATTATTATGCCCAATAGCTGGAGTGTTGCAATGACAGCTGGGTTATCCAGCAAGCCTCTGCCTGGGAGCATGGGGCCCTCCACAAGCTTCCCAGAGGAGGAAGATGAAGAAGATGAAGAACCACCAGAGGTGACAGAAATGAGAAAGAAAAGGTTGGGTTTTCCTGGCTGTTACACACAAGGATGTTGTGATGTTAACTGGGATGGTGGCTGTCGGCGCAGAGAGAGGCACCCTGGGCAGAATGGCTTGCTTGGTGAGGGGGGGATAAGCAAGAAGTGGATGAGCTGAAATGGATGGTTTTGGGTGGGAAGGGATGCTGCACACCCTGGGCCCCTCTGGTATCAAATAGCCCTGAGCAGAAAGCTTGTTTTCAAGTGATTTTGGCCCCTAAATATCTGTGTGCCCTCAGCTAATGTGGCCAAACCCTCCCAGGACATGGATGTCATGCATTTTTCACCTCTGCCAGAAAAGGGAAGAGATGAAGAGTTCCGGGATGAAAACTCCATTTCACAACAGGCTTCCTCATGTCTTTGGGTGAATCACTTCATCTTTCTCTTTCCATTTTCTGCAGCAGAGTGCTCTCTCCTGATCATGCATCTGTTCCATGCTCCATCTCTGGCACCTTGCTGAGCTACGCCGTTAGCCCTACAGCACAGAACAGCCTCCGGCTCACAGTTTATACAGCTGATGATCAAAGGTCTTTCCTAAATATGGACAAAGTAGATCCATACATGTTGGTTTTGTTTGAGTAAAAAGATGGCGGTGCAGAAGGCCAGCGCAGAGGCCAAGCAACTCCTATGTCCTTGCAAAAGCGTGTGGAACTTTCAGGTGCCTCTAGGCTGAAGGATGCTGTGTGTAGCTCATAGAGATAGAGCATAGAGGATGGGGGGAATTTCACTGTCTGCAGGCATATTCCTGAAGTCATTCTCAGCCCACAGGTTATTCATAAGCAGTTCACCGGGAGCATGCAGTAGTTCACAGCGTTGACGCATGCTGCTGGACACATGGGTCATGTTAGTGCTGATCTGCCCTCAAGGGGTGGCCAGTACTGTCAGAACCAGGTCAAATTTCTGGAGATCTTTTCTAGCTTATAGTTTTCTCTTTGCAGGCATGTTCCAGCCAGGTAATTAATCTGTTAGGCCGTGTAAGGAAAGTAAAGGCAGAAGAGGCAATAACATGGCCAAGGCAAATGGGATTTTTTTTTATTTAAGTGAGCATTTCAGTATATTTTTTGAGCTGTCCATCAGCTCAAAGAGTGAGGATCATCTTCTTTAGCTGGATATGATCTTTGCAGAACTTCTCCATGTGCTGATCCTGTGTTTATAAACTCAGGGGCATTTTGACCCAACAGCTCCAAGGCTGTTGGTAGAGCAGAAGGGCCAGAGGAAGGGGGTGATTTGCTGTCTGAAGAGTTGAGTGACCCAGTTTTGGTCAAACTGCTTTCTGAATAACTGGACTTGAGAGGCAAGAGCTGGACTTCCACACTGGGGACTCCAGCAAGGGCGTGAAATCTGGGTACAGCTGCACAGCGCTGTAGAAACCCAACTTATTTAGCATCCCTAAAAGCATATTCCTAGCAGCCTGATCCTTGACCTCACAGTTATTTTCAATTAATTAGTCTATCAGAAACTATTTTTGTCCTTGCTTTCCCTCCTTCCCGCAGGTTTGCAAGGGCGTACATGGCTCTGTGCTCCCGCACAGAACAGTATTGTTTTCGTGAGCTTTTGGGCAGATGCTATATTGCATTAACGCGGCACGTTAGCATCCATTAATATGAGGCACTTATGCATCATCAGATCTTTTTTTTGGCATCTTTTCCTATTCTAATTAACGGACTGAAGGTGTGGGAAGGAAAACCAGCGAAGTGCAAGGACCAGGAGTGTGGTTGTTCAACCTCCCTATTGAAATCAACGGTTGTGTCTTGGGGGCTGGATCCTGCTCCTTATTACAACACCCAAAATCTGGAGAAGCTCCGTGGGGCTGAACCCCTTTCACTGATAAACCCGTGTGATGGGAGCGGGCAGAGGTCTGCTGTAGCTGCGGACAGGCAGTGGGGAATCAACTGGGCTGAGAGGAGATGGGTCTAGCTGGCAGCTGAGTTGAGCAATAGCACGGGGCTGAAAATAAAAGCCGGAATTTTATGGACCCTTGAGCAAGGGAGCAGAGGGGAAGGACCGATATAACAGCCCAAGACCAGACACTAGCTCAAAGCACCCAGCTAGAAACCGCACTGTATTTCAGAGCATCCCTGAGAACCGGTGTAGGTTTGGTTTTTATTTAAGCTGGTGACGCTCCAAATTATTGCCATTAAAGGCCCTTGCTCTGGCTGCTGCCGCCGAGCAGAAGCCAGAAAGGGTTTGAGGCGAGAGGCAGCTGAAGCCTTCACAAAAGCAGCCGCAGAATATCGAATCGGAGAGAAATTAGGACAACCATTTCTGGGAGCTTTGAAGGCAAAGGCTGTTTGTTTAGCCTTAAAGGAGGCAGGCTGCTCCCGTCGCTGCTTCGCTTGCCTCAGCCTGGGAGACATCCTTCACGCTTTGTAAAGGCGAAAGCCCTGCCAAAAGAGGAGGAGAGGCTGGGTTTCATTTGCTGTGGGGTGTGGCGAGGGGAGCGCGGTGTCGCTGCGGGGTCCCTCGCTGCCGGCGTGCCCAGGCGGAGGCGGAGGTCAGTGGGTCGCCGGGGTTTGATCTGCCCTGATCCCCCTTCACAGGGGAAATGAAGCGACAGGGACTTTGCTCCAGCACAGTGGCCACTTTGAAAAAATGTTTCAGGCAGATAATTTATCGGGTTTAATTGCTCTTTAATCCCCCTGATCGGCCTGGCGTGGAGAAATCCCCTCTGAATGGGCGAGCCTGTTTGAAAAGGCCCAGGAGGGCTGGGAGGGCTGGAGGGAGGATGGACGGATGGAGGGAGGAATGGAAGGATGGAGGAAGGATAGAAGGATGAAGGGAGGAAAGAAGGGAGGAATGGAGGGATGAGGGATGGAGGGACAGAGGGAAGGAGGGAGAGATGGAGGGATTGAAGGAAGGATGGAGGAAGGGATAGAGGGAAGGACAGAGGGATGGAGGGAAGGAGGGATGGAGGCAGGGAAAGATGAGGGGAGGGAGAGATTAAAGGAAGGATAGAGGGAAGGACAGAGGGAAGAACAGAGGGATGGAGGGAGGGATGGATACAGGCAGGGAAAGATGAGGGGAGGGAGGGTTCGAAGGAAGGATGAAGGGAAGGATGGACAGCCTCTTGCTGTGGCCATGCAGCCTGGCCCCTCTCTGCAGCCTGGTGCCCCGGTGCTGCTGCCCACAGCCTGCATCCTCTTTAGTCATTTTATCAACAGATTAAAAACCCTGGATCACTTCTACTGTCTCCTGTCTCCTCCTGCACAGAGGAGGCTGAACCAGACTGCGTCACTGCAGGAGGGGTGCAGCTGGGGGCTTTCTTGGCCATCCCCACCCAGGGATCCTGGCAGCAATGAGCCAGGAATGGGCCCACCAGTGGCACCGGCACCCCGGTGCGGATCCCCTGGGTCCCCAAAGCAGCAGGGACTGATGTCCTCCTTCCCCCCCATTCGGCAAGGTCCCTCTCCTCTGTGTGCTTCTCACTGTTTCCATGCTATATCCTGAGCTTTGTAAGGATTTCAGAGGAGGAATTGTTTTGCAGTCTGTGTAGGAGCTGTACCTCTGTGCTCTGCTGTAGTTATATGTGGCGGCACGAAGGCTTTCCCAAGAAGGGCAGCAGATGCACAGGCCTCACTGGGTATGGCATATCACCATCCTCAACATGGGGCAAAACCTCCCTTAACACTCCCCTCTATTTCTGTCCGGTGCTCTTGGCCAAGGTCCGAGTCCAGAGGCAGGAATGAGGGGCAGCGCGGGCTCAGAGCATCTCTGGCACAGCTCTTTTACTTTGGTCTTTATCTCCCCCCGGGATGGCAAGGGGGTTTCTAGTGGGATATCTTCAGCTGCTTTCGTAGGATGCATTTAACCTAAAATACAGAAAAGCACACTGTCCATAACCCAACACAAGACCATGAAATCATCTGGTCTGTGCCATGACACTGAGTGCTCAGAGAATTATAAAACTCTAATAATGTTTTTAAAAAAACACAGGCTAAACTGAAAAATGTGTCTGTATGTCTCACCTCTTGCCATGCCCCTTTGGCTCTTCATGGCCAAGCTCTACTCTCTTGTACATTGGTGTAAATCAAAAGTGCTCCAGGGGTGAGTTGGATTTTACAGACACCAGAAAAAAACCAAATCTGCATTCAAAGGCAGGTAATATTCGCCGTGTGTAACCAGCAGAATAATCTGTGCAGCTTTATCCTGGAAATAATGCACGTTTTCTGTTTCTGTGGTACAGAAACCTGCCCAGCGAAGGGCTCCTCCTACCTCTGTTTCCATAACCCAACACGAGAACAACATTTATTTTTCCTATTTGATGCATTTGAGCCTCTTCCTTTGAATCAAAGGCTTACAAATGATTTCACCATGCTGGTTCAAAGTATGTGTTGCCTTTTATGCCGTAGGTATCATTCTGCTTTTATTACACATTAAGTTGAGTCCAGACTTTTGCTTGCTTGGGCACAAGAAAAAGCACTCCAGTTAATTCCCAGCATTATAATATGCTACTGGGAACTTGAGTAGAGAGTCTACGGGCTCCCAAGAAAATTAACCCAGGCTTTCCACTCGAGGCTTCATTGGTTTTAAATCAAAATCACAAACTAACTATAGGCAGGTTAATGACAACTAAAAGAAAAAAATTGCACTGATGAGCCCAAAAGGCCCCAAGGTACATTAACCACAAGACTGATATTTTTCCCCCAACCTTCAGCAATGCAAATTCTCAAGGAAAACCTTTGCAGTGCCTACAATATGCAACGCAAACCAGATTGCTTTTATTCTTACCCCTGGCATAAAAAATTACCCAGGTTTTTCCAAGCCAGAAAAGCCTCAAATCTTTTATGGAAATTGCTGTAGCTGGAGGGGTGTAGATCTACTCCGACCATTCAAAGCTGCGGGGAACCTCAAGGACAGGTTGCTGTGCTTCGCCAAAGGAAAAAAAAAAACGGTTGCAATGATGCTGCTGAAGAGCTTTGTGCTGGATCATGTGAAGAAAGGGGATATTTCCATCTTAGAGTCAGTCATCTTTCAGCACAGCAGAATATGGGGACTCTGGCTGAGCAATTCATTTAGGAATGGGAATAGCTGTTCCCTCTCAGTTCAAGGCAAGCTACGACCATGAGGTCCTCTTCACTCCAACACACTGGTGGCTCCTTAGAAACTGCATTTCTGGGCTCAGTGACTATCAGACCTATGAGCTATAAAAAGACAAGGGACCAGAAATCCTCTTTTTTTCCTTTTCCAGTGGTTGCTCTACCTGCTCAGGCAGGCGTGGGACCAGTGGGCACCAGCTGCAGAGGTCTGAAGAGGTGAGCATCCTCTCTCCTGCAAGCCCATCTCCAATGCTGAGACAAGGTTGGGTTTGTCCCACCACGTTCACCACATGAGCTGCCAGCAATGAGACAGATGCTGAAAATAGTTTTTTTTTCTGGATGAGAAGGTTTGATCAGGGGATTTCTTGCTGGTGAATTGACACACTCCTGCTCATCCATAGCAATGGGCTGGTCTGTAATCAACCAACCAAATGTTTTCACGTCCATTTTCCCAGCAAGAAACAAGGGAGGTGATAGATGAAGCGAAAGAGAGACCTGGAAAAGAATAAAATAAACTCAAGTCTCCTTAACCCACCACCACTCCCTGGTGTAGGCAACAAGACGGCAATGCCATAATTAATTCCCTTGGAGCATTCCCACAGTGAGGAGCCCACCCAGTGAGTCCACACCTCCCAAAACTAAACCCCAAAACCATGAAGTCACTGATGCAAGGCCAAGCTGAAGTCTGGATGGGCTTTTTCACCCCAAAATTCATTTACAGAGGAGCCCGCATGGGAAAAAAACCATGGGGTTTTCTGAGTAATTCAGTTAGGAATAGATTTTTCCTCTTGGTTCAACCACATCATCCTGTTAAATCCAGGTAAATGAGTCTTGATGATGGTGATGTAGGAGAGTGGAGTCAGAATCTCTAAAACCTCCTATTTTTAGCACAAGATCCCAAATTGTTGACCCAACATACTGTAATTCCTTCCCTCCATGCCTTTTCTGTGGTTGCTTCCTAATGGAGATGTTACGTTTCTTCTCTGTATCGGGAACTGTGTGGAGAGACATTTTGTCCTTGTGACAGACACAGCCCATTTAAAGGCTGCTGGCCTTTTTTTCTTCTTCTTCTTCTTCTTTTCTTTTTTTGGCAATTTCTCCTTTGGCTGATGAAACCCTCCCTGAGGCAGGAGAGTTTTTCTTTCCCAGGCAGCGGGCTTGCCAGGCGTGCTCCCCCGGCCTCTCGCTGCTCTAATTATTAGCATGAGGACAAACAGATGAGAAACCACGAATGGGGTCAGCTCCACCTGAAAAAAAATTAATATATCATCTCTGAAAATTCCAGGCCAAGGCGTGAAAGCACGGCGTGATGGGCAACGATGGAAGTGCCTCACTGGCCAAATGCCGGCAGACGCACAGTGCTGCCAACCCCGGGGCAATGCCCGAGCTCACTTTCCACATAAACACTGATTTACTGGAGGGAGAGAAAAGTGGGGATCAAAGGCATCCCCAGCATCACCACGTCCTCCAGTAATGAGGAATTAGCCGGGTGAAATTCCCAGGTGATGGTAGGAAACGGGCAGCACCTCGTGCTCTCTGGGAGCATGAACCAACATGGGATGAAGAACCAGTGCATCCCTTCTGCTGCTTCTGCCTTCTCTCCAAATGCATGCTAAGCTGTCCGGCCTGCAGATCCAGGCTATCCATAAAGAGTCCCAATATATGCTGGAAATGGAGACCTGGTCCTGTGATTTCTACCCAGTCTGGAGAGAAAAAAATAAAGCAGATGAAGATGTAGCTGGGACCGTAGCACTAAATATCCTACTGGGTTGTTGGTGTTTGCTCAGGTCTGTGGAGACTGATGCCCTTGTGCTTTCCTTCCAGGTTTTCTATTATGGACAAACTCTTTATTGTGTTTTTTCTGAGGAGCTGATGACTTTCAATGGGAAAGGGCAGAGCAGGACACAGAAATCAGAGATCATACGAGGTCATTCCGTCTTGACAGGCTGCGGCCAACTCCTGAGCTCGGTCTTTATCCAAAGACCTAGAAACTGTGTCAGGCTCACCGTAATGTTTAACCCCCTATGGAAAACACTTGTTTCCACTGCTGTTGGCTTAACTAGGACCAAACTAGGATTTAGTCATAGTTAGCCCTAGCTCCAGCATGACAAAGGCACAAACTTAAACTGCTGCAAGGATCTTTCCTGGAGGAAAGCAGGCATCCCCTTGCCACGGCAAATGATGCTGACGAAAGGCCAGCTGAAAGTGTCTGTGGGCTGGAGCCCATTGCTCCAAAAAGCAATGCAATAATAACTCAGGCACCTTCGTGACGATGGGTTTGATTATTTTAAGGAGCCTGCGCTGTCAGAGCAAAGCTGTTGCGAATTAATTTCTTTCAGTGACGGGATCGAAGTCACACTGAGTCTGGGGCTTTTCCAGCCTTCGCCATTTGAGCAACCTGCATTGGATCCATGGAGCTGGCAAGTGAGTTGTGAACAGATGCTCGGGAAAATTGGATCATTTACAAAGTGTTTACAAATACTTCCTGCTGGCCTCTTGCCAATTTTGCCATCCTCCCCACTTTGAGAAAACATGCGGGTACTTCCCCAGCCGTTGTCCTCCAGGTCCTTTCCAATGGGATTGGTGCTAAAGGCGTCGGGGGCTTTGCAGGATCTTGCCTCCTCCCCATCACCCCATCCACAAGGAGAAATGTCGCCTGTGCAGCCTGGCTGGGGGAGCAGAGGCAGCCACCGGCACTTCTGGGTGCAAGACACAGCCCCGATTTGAAGGCATTTTGAATTAAACATATGGTAAATGGCTTGTTTTAAATATGCAGCCCAGCAATAACTGGAGGTATTTCTCCTGTGTTGACATGCTTTGCTGCTACATGCAGAAAATTTGGGTGTCCCAACCCAGGGGACCCCCCAAATGCCAGACAAGAAGTATCTGGTTCATATTTCTAAGGTGAGATAAACAGTGGTGCAAATCACTCTGGGGCCCCAAGCATAAGAAAGACATGGACCTGCTTGAGCAAGTCCAGAGGAGGGCCACGGAGATGATCAGGGGGCTGGAGCACCTCCCCTATGAGGACAGGCTGAGAGAGTTGGGGTTGTTTAGCCTGGAGAAGAGAAGGCTCCAGGGAGACCTGATAGCAGCTTTTCAGTACTTACAGGGGGTCTACAGGAAAGATGGGGAGGGACTCTTTATCAGGGAGTGTAGTGGTAGGACGAGGGATAACGGTTTCAAACCGAAAGAGGGTAGATTTGGATTAGATATTAGGAAGAGATTCTTCATTGTGAGGGTGGTGAGACACTGGAACAGGCTGCCCAGAGAAGTTGTGGATGCCCCATCCCTGGAAGTGTTCAAGGCCAGATTGGATGGGGCTTTGAGCAACCTGGTCTAGTGGAAGATGTCCCTGCCCATGGCAGGGGGTTTGGAACTAGATGATCTTTAAGGTCCCTTCCAAACCAAACCGTTCTATGGTTCTATGAAATCACATGCTGGCATGGGCTGGAGTACCAGGCTGGTCTGAGATGTGTCAGGTAGCCCAGGGGAAGCTCGCCTCTCAGATGTGGGCATCGCACTCTCCTTCATGTGCTCATTTTGCAGTGCAGCACCTGGCACTGGATCCGGTACCTTCACAAAAATCTCCGGGCTTGGCTGCTGCATGTCATGGACAGACACATTGGCTGGGGCTTAAGGAAGTGTTAGCAGGCACGGATGGAGGTATGGAAAAGCAGTTTGGGTGGATTCCTTCCTCCACTGGATTTCTGTCCTTGCACCAACACTTTTGACATCAGTCAACTTACAAATTCATCAACAGCGACTTTGAGGAGCCCAAAGATTTTGGTTTACAGCTGAACGAGATGCAGTTTACAGCCTGCAGGGGATCTGGTGATGGGAAAGGCATAGGCTGATGCTTTCTTCAATGTACAAAACTAATAACAAACCACTTTACGTGCCACAAAGGTCATGGTGTCTCGGCCAGTGGGCCTGCACCACGGAAGAGCATGAGCAGTGCTCAGTCTCTGCCTGCTTTCAGGATAGGCACCTCCCTGAGACGTGCCCTGGGAAGTGCTGAGAGAGGCAGGGCTGTGCCCGGGCTTCTGCCTCCATCCCAAACATGTCCTGAAGCTTGTGACAGATTTGCCCCTTTCACACAATGTTTGGTTATGGGTTAAATCTCCTGCAGGGGAGAGCAGGGTCCCTCGAGGCTGGCTGGGCTGATGCTGCAGGGGAACTAAGTGGGATAAAAATCACCACCTTCCTCCAGGTGACTTCTTACTGACGCTACATCTTCTCTAAGACAAGCAGCGATGCTGATAAAAGTTGGCATGTGCATTGCAAAGACTCCAGAATAAAACTTCCCCCTATGCAGGCACCTCCCAATCCCGCTCTCTTCCAAATATCATTTCTTTGAACCCCCAAATATTGCTCTGAAACACAGATTTAACATGACTAAGAGGCTCCAGGGCAACCACCATATCATGTCTTTCTCCCTACAGCTCACTTACAGCCAGTTTCTCCAGCTTGCCTTTCTACTTGCCAGGAGCATTGCAGCTGGACGCACCTGCCCAGGCAGAAGGTATCCTCATCAGCTTTTAAAACTCCTGCTTTAATGGAGAAAACAAGGTCCTTGGCTGGACTCGCCTTCCCCGGGCTGTGCATCCCGGCCGCGCAGAGCCCTGCCCGGAGCCCTTCACTGCTGCGGCAGCAACGGCAGAGGGAGCACACGCCACTGCCTGCCAGGCACCGCGGGTTGTTTACCCAGATGTGACTTTTAATTTTAATTTTCTAGAAACAGAGAGGTGGACTGGTCCCATCCACCCCTCCGGTGATTTTTCCTGATTGGCGCGGCAGGCCCCAAGCGAGCGCAGCTTGTGGGTAGCGGCAGGGAAGAGCTTTGCTTTGGCGGCATGAGAGCAAATCCTGCAGCGCGGTTGCAGTTTGCTCCCTAGTAAGAGGCTTGGAAATATCGATCGGGACTGGAGAAGAGATGTGCACAGGAGAAAGAGCACAAGATTTGGGGATTTAAAAATGATATAATTGGATTCCTGAATTAAACACAGCAAGCAGGAAGGTCAGCAACAGCATCCATCCAGGGGCTCGGGTTTTCTTAGCCTTGCTTGCCTGAGTGTCCAACGTGGGACCGTTCCAGATGATATCTCCTGGGGAAGTGGTGTGCCTGAGCAAATGTTTTTGGGAACGTCTTTGCTGACGGGCCAAAACAGTGGCGTTGCCTCCACGTGCCTCACGTTAGGCTGTTTTCCCTGCGGTGCAATGGCACGGAATGGTGGTTCATCTGGTTGGGGCTGGACACTCTGAAGGATGGGAGGCGGCTTCTGGTTTCCAGGCACGGCCCATAGCTGCACTTACGAGTGCTTTCTGTCACTAAAAATATCTAAAGTATTTAAAATATTTAAAATTTGTAGCTTTTTTAAGCTATAATCTCTTCTGCTGTTTGTGTTAATACTTGGACGCATCTATTTATGCCATATATCTCTCCCTATATGGATCTCTCAATGCACATGTCTATGTGGCATAGAAGCCAGCAGTTCTACAGGATAAACCCTTTGAACTGGTAGTGGCTTGGTCCTCACACGCCGAGTTGTGTGATGCTGTTATGGGAGATATGGGGTCTGTTTGCACTGTTTTGGGGACAGAGCTGAGTCCCAGTGTGGGGCGGCCACCCACGCCATGGCCGTGGGGGGCAGAGGCAGCGTCACCTCACCTGGAGGATGGTGCTGAGCTGCTCTGGAGGGCTCACTCCAAAAGCAGGGACCAACCTGGTGCTACTTTTACCCCAAAACCCCAACGTCTGCCCCTGGCCCAGGGGATGAGGCCATGCACCAGCATCCCCACCTGAAGCAGAAACCCTCCAAAACATCACCCAGGTTCAGGTGGGAACTTTTAGCTGTTAAACTACATGCCTATTATTATGTATAGGAAACATATATTCATCTTCTATATGCATTTAAACATTTTGAGAGACCTAGGAGGCCCAAAGCAACAAAAAGCCCATGTTTTGCAAATTACCCCTTGTAGTTTTCAGGTATGGAAACCTCCCCTGGGGTTTCCCAGCTCCCTGGCTGCCTCTGGCCAGCTGATTTTCTGGCCATGTTTCCATGGAAACAAAAACTGGATGGGTGAAAAGAGAGGAAAAAAAAGTTCTTGCAATAGGTGGCATTTCCCAGCTCAGAAAGTGGGATTTTCCCAGGCCGGGATTTTTTTTCGCGAGAGAACAGGGGGTGGGACATGCCCCGACATGGAGGTGGATGGGCAGCAGTGGGTTGCCCTTGCTGCCTGTTGCATTCAGAGCAGCAGCATGGGTCTCAAGGCTTTAATGCTATTATTTATGGCCACTTTGCTGCTATAGAAGTGGCAATTTGGTTAAAAGAAAGTGTTTTTAATGGCTGGGGCAGGACACGGGGGCTGCCCCATCCTGGCTGAGCCTGCTCAATGGTGTGACCTTAAGGGGTGGTCTCAGCCAGCAGACACCTCCTCTCCATGTCTGCGTGGGCATATAACAATGCTTGCTTACTTTATACCTCTGCTACAGGGCTTCATTAAAAAGCATCTGCAAAGGCTTTGAAGTCCTCGGCTGGACGTCTTGCAACGTCAACATGAACAGTCATAGCAACACCATCCTGTCAGGTAGGGCTGGCACAAAGACTCCGACTTCCAATGAAGATATCAAACCCAAGGTGTACTGCAGCCAGCTCAAAGCAAACCCAAAATTACGGTCTCTGCAGGGAGAAGTGACAGCCCTGCTATGGAGATCAAGGATTTATGGAGATGGGGCGGCGAGATCTCTCTCTTGCATCCTGATAGCTGATGTGACACGTCAAGTGTCAGGGTAGCTTCTATTCCTAAGAGGTTAAACAAGTCGTTCGATCACGAGGGGCTGACACATTGGTCCGGGCAAGGAGCAAATCATTAAGTTATATTCCCATTGCTGAGACAGGCAGTGGCAGCTCAGTGAGGTTTACGTAGCCTCAGGTGAGCTGTACGACATGAAAATAAACATCTGATGTGAGGTTAGGTGCTCTGAAATTTGAAATAATAATCAGGATAGTTGCTTATTGCTGAGCCAGGTGAGATGCTTTGTCATATACCGCAGGGTCATGGTTCGGGCTGGTGATTTATATGTATGTGTATATACATATATATAGCAGAGATATATTTCTTTTAATATTTTAGATGGTTGTTTGCATTAAAAAACATTTTTAAAAATTATTATAGTCTGCTTCACTTGAAAACTAACTTTTAAAGTGTCGCAAGACGGGGAAAAGAGGATTCTTTGATGGGAATCAGAGCAGCTCTTGGCTCGCAGTAGGGAAAGAGGCTGGCTACAGGTTCAGGGGCCCCAGCATGAGAAGCACTGGGGATGGACCATGTCCAGCAAAGAGAAGTGACATTCTTTGGACATCAACAAGGAGACAGAAGATATACAGATGTACATATATACTTATATATGTATGTATATACAGTTTATATGTACATGTATGTATATACAGGCATACATACATACACACATATACACATACATATATATAAACCACCCGCATGAACCACAACATACATATATATATATAAAGCACACACACACATGCTGAAGGTGAGTGTTAGTATTTATACTGGAGTATGCACACCTGGGGGATACCCCTGACCTGGGGCTGCTGATATCCCCATTCCTTGCTGTGGTTATTTGTATTTACCCGTGCTGGAAAGCGCTGCCACTCCCCTCCTGTCTTCTTCCTTGCACGTGTGGGCTTTCTACCCCTATTTCTCTTCTCTCAACTCCAGGTTATTTTTTATAGGAATAAGATAAGGAAGCTCAAGGAGCAAATTGCAGAAGTAGAAATACCGCCAACCTGAGCATCTGACGTCTGCAAACCTAACCTTGAGGACAGTGGACATTGGTAGGGTCAAGGGGGAGGAATCGAGGTCTCATTTTAACATGTTTATGATTAAACAAGCCACAAGATACATGCTGAAGTGATGCTCCGGCACCCTTCCAGCCTGCAGGAGCGAGGAGGGGCAGGGGCAGTGCTGTGCGGAGAGAGAGCGGCTCTGCATGCGGGTACCGCAGCACATATGGCGAGCCCGGCCACACGCTGCTCCAGAGCCGTGAAATCCGGAAGCACAAGGGCACATGCCACGGGGAAAATATCGGCTCATATCTGTAGCTAGCTCTGGGGCTTTCTGTTCAGAGCCATAGCATTACCTGAACTAATGGTTTTTCAGAGTGGAAAGGGTTTTTGTGAAACCCCTTCTCAACAGAGAAGAAAATAATATTGGTTATACAAGAGGGTGCTGATTGCAGCAGCTATTCGCAGCAAAAGGTTTGTGATTTTTAGGTGATTTCAGGAGCTGGGATGATGGGAGATGCAGGGGGCAGGGGCCACAGTGCAGCAGCACCGGCATCCCGGAGGAGCCGGAGGACGCCGCACCCGCTTCCAGTGGGCACAAAACTGCTGCTGGGCCATGCCATGGGGACAAGCAGCAGCACCAAGATCCTTTGGTTTTTGGGAGGTAGTAGAAGAAATCACATGACTCTGACATTTGAATAAGTGCAATGCCTCGGACCATACTTCTGCTGGCTCATTGCCTGTCACGAAGCCTGGGCACAGCCAGGAGCTGGGTGCCTTCAACTCCCACAGCCTTCAAATGGCTTTTCTCATGGGGATATTCATCCAGAGCCGGGCAGCGGTGCAGCAGCCTGGGGAGATGGTGCAGTGGCTGCATATGTGCAGCCCTCAGCCATCGATACCTGGATGGTTTCGCTCTTCAGTGTTGTAAATCTAGGTGCTGTCAGAGTGGCACGTAGATGAAGGCAATGTCATAGGTTACACTTTCCCTTTCCTTTCTCTATGTGGATGCCAAAACTGTGGTATCTTCTGTCTCCTTGCTGATGTCCCAGAGAACTTTGCTTCTCTTCACTGGACACAGTCCATCCCCAGTGCTCCTCATGCTGGGGCCCCTGAACCTGTAGCCAGC
Organism: Gymnogyps californianus; assembly: GCF_018139145.2. Taxonomy (NCBI): domain Eukaryota; kingdom Metazoa; phylum Chordata; class Aves; order Accipitriformes; family Cathartidae; genus Gymnogyps; species Gymnogyps californianus. The sequence goes on from NC_059472.1 coordinate 158,999,182, forward strand.
CTCTTTGCCTACTGTGAGCCAAGAACTGCTCTGATTCCCATCAAAGAATCCTCTTTTCCCTATCTTGTGACACTTTAAAAGTTAGTTTTCAAGTGAAGCAGACTATAATAATTTTCAAAAATGTTTTTTAATGCAAACAACCATCTAAAATATTAAAAGAAATGCATCTAGTGCTAACCTCCATGCCTCATATTTGAGGAGCTGTTCCCAGTCTGCACAGTTTACCTGGGTAAAGTGAGTTGTCCCCAATTTCATTGTCAGAGCATTAACAGGAATTTTCATTACTCTAATTTAGCATGAAAATACATTTAAATAGCATTTCATTTTGCCCTTTCACAGTATTAAGTAACTGCAAGAATCTTTTCAAGAGCAATTGCCCACAGCTTTTTGTGCAAATATTCTCTTTACAAAAGTCTCATGATGATTTGGAAGAAGCAATAGGGGAAAAAATGCTTCACTGACAGAATAAAGGAGAAGTCTAGTGTAATACTCAATACAGTCTTATTTATCCTGTAGCTAATTACAACGATAATCTGTTGTATAAAGGAGGCATTTCAATGTCAAATTTCATAAAAGAGATTAACTCTTAAGGAAATATGAAGCGATGGGGGTCGGGGAGCGTTGTAAGTGCCCACTGGCACCAAGCACTCCCAGGGTGGGAGCCCTCAGCTTAGTCCCAGCCACACTCCTGGGCACCAGGCAAGTAGATTTGGGCCTGACTGATAAATATCTTCGGTTAGTTTATTAAAACCATTGAATCATAGAATGGTTTGGGTTGGAAGGGACCTTTAAAGATCATCTGGTTCAAGCCCCCTGCCATGGGGAGGGGCATCTTCAACTATATCAGGTTGCTCAAAGCCCCATCCAACCTGACCTTGAACACTTCCAGGGAGGGGACATCTACAACCTCTCTGGGCAACCTGTTCCAGTGCCTCACCACCCTCAGTGTGAAAAATTTCTTCCTTATGTCCAATCTAAACCTACCCTCTTTCAGTTTAAAACCTTCGCACCTTGTTCTGTCACTACAGGCCTTGATAAAAAATCTCTCTCCATCTTTCTTATAGGCCCCCTTTAAGTATTGAAAGGCTGCAATAAGGTCTCCCTGGAGCCTTCTCTTCTCCAGGCTGAACAACCCCAACTCTCTCAGCCTGTCTTCACAGGAGAGGTGTTCCAGCCCTCTGACCATTTTCGTGGCCCTCCTCTGGACCTGCTCTAACAGGTCCATGTCCTTCTTATGTTGGGGGCCCCAGAGCTGAACGCAGCACTCCAGGTGGGGTCTCACAAGAGCGGAGTAGAGGGGCAGAATCACCTCCCTCAACCTGCTGGCCACGCTTCTTGTGATGCAGCCCAGGATACGGTTGGCTTTCTGGGCTGTGAGCGCACATTGCTGGCTGATGTCCAGCTTTTCATCCACCAGTACCCCCAAGTCCTCCTCTGCAGGGCTGCTCTCAATCCCTTCACCCCCAGCCTGTACTGACACCAGGGCCTGCCCCAACCCAGGTGCAGGACCTTGCACTTGGCCTTGTTGAACTTCATGAGGTTCACACAGGCCCACTCCTCACATAATCACACCAAACCTGTACAATAATTTTGAAATGCTTCAACAACCAAAACATGAAATGATGTTAAAGCATCAGTTTGACAGGACTTCATCGTATTCACCCGGGTTGTTGCTGGGGAGCAGGTTTAAGAGAGCAGCTGCTACTATATAGCAAAGGTGTTTAAAAACCAGTGCCACAGACCCTCCCCTGAGTGAGGACCTTCCCCTGTCATGCATTCATGGCCCTAATATTTATCCATCTCCCTGTGAGGTTAGTAAATGATGATCTACAAGAACAGACTCAATTACCAGGTAATAAATCTAATTGCTTGTCCTGAAAAAGAGGGATGCAAAATCAGTGTGGTTATTGCTTATGCAGGCAGAGAAATATTCAGGTAACACCCGTTGTGTTTTCCTAACACTAATGAGAAGGAACTGCGTGGTATCGGTTGCCCGTCAGGTTTACTGAGCGGGAGATTTGCTCATAACCTTTTTGACCTGTGCTCCCAGAAGCTGAGTGAAAAGGATGCAAGTCCCAAGAAGACTGTCTCTGAGAGGGCCTGTTCAATTAAATCTTCCTCAAGACGTCAATCACCTGCTAAATGTAACTGCTCCGGGCACGGGAGGTGCAAACCAAGAGGTTTAAATGATCCGGGAAGAGCAGGACCGCAGCAGCCAGAGTCGCTTGAGCCTCCGCCGCTCTGGTGAGCGGTCACGCCGCCGAGGAGACGTGTTGCCCACAGTGAGACCAAACTAATGCAAATCCAGTTTCCGAATGATGGATGTCCTCTGAAGTCTAGCACAAAACGAAGCGCTTATACTCCTTTGGATGAGGTACTCAGGGATCCGCAGGCACTGAATTTAAGTTTTCAGGTATCAAACTAATTAGTTGAACAGTGATGCTGCAATGACCTTGCCAGGTGACCTTGGAAAAGGGCAGTGGCTCCGTCTGTCATTTGTAACTTAATCATAAAAAGTAGGTAACAACCCCCTTCTCCCATCGATCTGGCTCTGTGGCTTGACTGCTCGTTGGGATGAGGAGTGCTACAGTTTAGGCATAGAAAACGCCAGGTGGGATGGTACCTGCACATGCCGGGGCTGCATGAGGAAGTGAAATAATGATGATGATGACGGCGATGATGATGATGATCGCAACAACGATCAGCTTGTCAGGGAAAACTTTGTTCATAAGATAACCGAGCAATTAAGAAGTGTTTGCTCCAAAGGCCTTAATCTATGCAATTTTAGGCAAGACAAATTCTTGGGAAATCACATATTCAAATGCTGTCTGTGCTCTAGAGGGTGAAAGCCCTGCCTGCATCTCCTTGCACCACCGCAGCTCTCCAGCGTCTGTGGTCTCGACCTAAAAATAAAACCCTAAGCAAAAAAGAACAAGCCCCCCGCCGGCAGCCTGGCACGGAGGCAGAGCACAGTCGCCGCCAGGCATGTGGTCTCTTTGTCCTTACAGGTCAAACCTGGAATTGAGTTAAGAATGCCAAGTCTCCAGATCAACACTTGGAGCCAGAGCTCCCTCTTGCCTGTCTCCTGCCTGGCAGCCCGTGACCAGGAGCCCCCCCGGACCCCTGCCTGGGGCTCAGCCCCGTGGTGGTATCAAAGCCCAGCACTGAGGTTGGGGCAAGGTCTGAGGGCATCACTCGGGCAGAGAAGTGCCCAGTCCCCTTCACCATCATGCACCAAAGGAAGGCAGGTGCAAAACCAGAGCGTTTTCTCTACCTCATGGCCCCACGGGATTCTCACCCACACCTGTGAAAGTCTGGAAATTGTGAGACCTTGACTCCAGAGCCAGCCCAGGACAAGTGGAAACAGGAGCTTCACTTTGCTAATGCTTTCTACTGCGTCCCCCTTGCTGGCTGCCTGGGGACCGGAGCCTGTTTTCTCAGGATAATGTGGGAGGGAGGCTGGGCTGGGGCCTGATCCCATTTGCACCCCCCTACTTCCCAAAATCCAGGATAAACCACTGCAGTGGCAGCCCATCTGAAGCACAGCAGAACCGTAAAAGCCATGTCTGAGCTTCCAAAGTGAAAGGTCTGAAGTCATCTGCTCTCAGGTGATTCCCATTTCATGTCAGGAGCATGCCCTTAAGTCCCAACCAGCACTTGCCTTTTGTTAAGCACAGGAAGAAAAAAGGAAACTAAACCAAACCCACACAATACAAGACTGAAAGAAAAAAAGAGAATTGTTGAGATTTCACATTACTCCAAATCATCACATAAACAGAGCATCATTAAAACCACATTCCTGGGAAAGTCACCTCTCAGCCATCCTCTCCCGTTTTGTCCTACCCTGCCCCTGACTCCCAAGGCAAGGAGTTGAGAGGTTACAAATAAAACCCTGAAGGAGAGAAGCTTTGACATCGGTTCCAGCAATTGGGATTTCTGCTCTGTCTCAAAAAAAGTGGCAGATCTGTCACACAGTGCTTACAGGTTATCCTCCGTGAGCTCAGGCGTAAGCCTGGTGTGTTTATTAAACCCGTGGCCTGGCAGAGGGAAGGTGTCTGTCTGAATTGCAATAAAGTTCATTTTAAAACAGTTGGTTTAAAACTCTTCGTCTTGGTTTAGTGAATTACTGAATGCCGGGATAAAGCATGCAAACACAGTTTCTCGTGTCTAGATACCAGGTGCCTTGCAGACAGCTCTGGTCACTTCAGCAGACACTTAGGGCTCTGGTCTGGCTTTTCCTGGGTGGTGTAGCATAGCAAAATAAGATGCTCTTGTGTCTGTCTATGAATATATATGTCTAGATGGATAGACATGTGCACTGTGTAAATATATATAAATATGTTAGATTTAATTACATGGGGCTGGCTTTGCTCCCAATCCCATTCACTAACCCCAGCACCAGCAACTGTCCACATGCATCTCAAGCCTTCCTGTGGATCACCTACAAAATGGACCTGTAGAAAGAACGACTGCTGTCTTGGTCCAACCAGACATTCACCTCTGGGCCAAGCCTTTCTAGGGGCCCATGGCACAAAAAGGCACGTACACCACCTGAAAGCCTGACCATGTTCCTCAGGAAACACATTCTGGCCAGCCTCACTTTTAACCAAGACGGGGCTGAACTTTGGTTCTGGCCAACAGCAGCACCACTGGAGGACACTGCAGGAGCAGGCCTGCTGCTTGCACAGTAAGGAGGTGTAGAAAAGCCTCCGCAGCCTGCAAAGTTCAGACTACTCCAAAACCTGGCTGTTTTCTTCATCTGGGGAATCAGAGCCATGAGAGTCGATATGGTGACATGCACATTTATGTGGAGCTTAATTTTGAGGAGCCAACGTTGTTGTTTCCAACATTGTCGCTGCCCCAGCCCAGCACAGGGTCCCTTTGCTTCCTCCTCCCTTCCAGCCCCACACCCCTTCCTTTTCCCCATCCATGCCCAACTGGGAGGCTGGGGGACAGGAGCCAGCCTTTCTCTGCAGACAAACTTCCCTGTTTATTTATGTTTCACTCCTGCCCACCGAGATCCCACCGATCTCTGAAAACTGTATGAAGTTATTTGCTTGAGCAAACTGACAGCAGCCTCCGGGCTAAACTTTTGATCCATCAGTTTTCTGCCATCTTCAAAAAGCACAGGCGCGTGCACCGCCAGGCACAGGCAGCAGTGATCCTGTGGTGGACAGGGCTGACACGACTCGCCGCGGGCAAGAGGAGTCAGCAGAGGTGGACCTCCATCCTCCTGCATGTCACATCTGGCTTGGCAGCAAGGGGATGGCTGGTGTTATCCAGTCCCTGGTGTCCAGGAGTGGGTGTCTCCATCGTGGCATGGTGGGAGGCTTCAAAGCAAGCACAGAGTGGTTGTGCTGTTGAAGCAAACCAGAGCTGCAGGGGCTTCAGCTTCCTGTAATGTCTCTCTTGGTCTTGGGTTCCCGGACACCTCCTCCTTCTCCTGTCCCTCAGGCAGGGCAGCAGTAGGAACCCGTCACCCAGCCCTGCGCATGATGGAGTTTCTCCAGCGCTTGCTGGCAATGCTCCGACTGACCCTCTTCTCTTCAGTGAAAGGTATTTTTCAGTGCCTATGATCGTCTCCTATGACGAGACTTTTCTATGCACTCACAGAAATTCAAAATGATCACACTGATGCCAACACTGTTGTTTCAACATTTAGACCTCTGGGATGAATACTGTAAAAATAATGCGACATAATAGACAAACCTGCAGGGATAGATTCAAGCACAGAAGGAAGGAGATGGAGTTGGGAAACTGTAAAGTAAGAAGGCTCAAAGTCTACACTGGATAGTCAAAACTTCCCACCCCAGCTTCTTTAAGATGCACATAGATTATCATGCTGTGAAACTCTGTTCCCTAATTGAACAGGATGAACCAGCGTAGATGAAACCACAGGTACTGTGCATACACAGGGGTAATGAAAAACACATCCATTGTCCAGCTGATACTGAGAGATTACACACTGTACCAGGGGGATAAAGAATATGGGTATATTCTACTCTGGACCAAACTTTAACATCTGCTGACTTCAGCATATGGCTCCTCACTGACTGCTGGACCTCACCCTTCAGCAGCGAGGACAAACTGCCTGAGGGAAATGCTGCGTGTGGTTACTAGACATGCAAACTTGGAAATGCACAGGGAAAAGTTATACTTGTAGGAATCGAGCACAAGATCAGGTAAAAAGCCATGGCAGTGAAGAACATTGTCCATCACAGACAAACGCTCTGTTATGAGTGGGATGTGGATGGAAAGTCTGTGCAGGGGATCCCCCCAGCTGGTACCATTCCTGTTGGTGAGCACCACAGCAGCACCAGAAAGTCCCACTGGAACCAGCTGTGGGGGATGCTGCACAAAGACAAGGGAGGAAACGCTGCCTGCCCCAGGGATAATGTCATCCCTGGTCCCTAAAATAGGCAGAACCTGGGTTGGCATCTTGTAGTGATCCTTGCTTGCCATTCTCAGCTGACACCTTTGAGATGGCCAAATTCTGAAGCCATTTCTCAGTCTTTGCTGCTACAGACTTTGGAGGCAGATGGGTCTGGCTGAGAAGCAAACGAGAACAGCAGCTCTTCGGACATGCTGGTGTCACCAGTTGGACGTCTAACTCCACACTTAAGGGTACAAAGAGTGGCCTGATTGTCAAAGACATTGAGCATCCAAGCTCTGCACAGGGTCATAAAAGGAGATCGACATATTTGACAAAAATGAGCTTTCTCACAGTCTCACTGGAGAGTTTTAAACCCGATTCGGCTGTCCACAGCTGTGCAGGAAAATCTGTAAATCAAGAATTTACTCCAGGCAAGATTTAAAATGGTCTAATTGCCTGTTGGATTTATGACAAAAGTACCATGAGAGACAAACTGGTTTCAGAACTTCACTGGCATAATTTAGGGAAAAATATATCTTTCCTTCTATAATACGTCATTATTACATTAGGTTTAGTGTTCAGACTTTTGCCATTAATATTTTTTTATACCCAAAAAGTGTGTATAATTGATAATCAAAAGTCCTTTAAGATCAGAAAAATACAATATTTTAGTGCAGTGAGCTTAAAAAAACAACTGCAAAGTGAGATTACCATTTGGGATTTTGCTGTGAAACACAATGGGAGGTCAATAAACAGCCCAGGCCACATCCTGCTCTTGCTACCCTGATGTAATTTGGACTGATCCTGTTGAAACACAGTGGCTTTCAAGGGTTGGCCCGATATATTTTTTAAATGTAGGCTTAATATTTTATACAACTTCTACTAGTGCCCATCAGCCCCTAGTTTTAGTTGTGTTCACATCCACAGGGTATGCTAATTAATCCCATAATACTCTTGTTCACTTTTATAGCTCATTTTCAAGTTACCAAAACTTTAGGCAAACAAAAAGGTGTGGTTATGCAGCCCTTGGCGTGCACGACCTCCATAACCTCAGACGTCGCCGATGTAAGGATGCAGGATTTGGCCGTAGCCAAGGGAGGCACGCAGTGCCTGTGGTGGTGTGGGGGCACCCAGAGGAGCTGCCTATGGGGGAACTCAGTGGCTGCGTACCAGCTCTTGCGCTGCCTCCTACAAATTTGAGTAAGACATGGTGTCCTCTGAGCCTGTACATAGATGAACATCATGATCAAAGAGAAGACTGGGAGGGCAGACTGCATTATCGCCCCGGGTTTCCCAGAAGACATCATAGGGCTGCAAAGGACACCACGTGGGGAAGGAGCCTGAGAGAAGGAGTGCTGTGTGCTGTGGGGTTGGGGCTGTGTGGCTGTGAGATGGTATGAAGGATGTGGGGATGGACGTATGCCCTGCCAGGTGTCTCCCCTACCCTGCCTCAGGTGAAGAGGGAGAGGGACAGAAGAGGAGGGTGAAGAGTGGAAGAGAAGAGTGAAGAGTGGAAGAGGAGGGTGGAGGACTGAAGATGGCAAAGGGTGGAAGAGGAGGGTGAAGTTTGGAAGAGGAGGGTGAAGGGTGGAAGAGGAGGGTGAAGGTTGGAAGAGGAAGATGAAACGTGGAAGAGGAAGGTGAAAGGTGGAAGAGGACGGTGAAGGGTGGAACAGGAGGGTGAAGGATGGCAGAGGATGCTGAAGCAGCTTTGCTGTCCCAGCTACTCCTGAGTGTATTATTCTAGCAGCAGGAAACCAGTCTTCATACCATGTTGTTGTACAACAAGGTTTTTAATGGATGTAAGCCAAACCTGCAGAAAGTTTCTCTTGAAAGGCCAGATTCTCACAGGGCTCAGTAATGAAGCTTCACCAATGAAAGTATCTAGTGCTTGTTTATAGCAGCTATAAGAAATCAGTGTAATGTAAGAGTAACCAGGAGAATATTGACTTTAAATATATTGACTTGTTCTGGTTTTAACTGGTATTTTGGATCAAGAATCTTAAAAGAAGATTTGAAACTGGCTTTTATGATACTACTTTTCCCTGATGATACCACACCTTTCCCCCAGTCACCACTAGAAGTAAAACTAAGAATAAAAGCATTTTTCTAATCTTTACACTTTATATTAAAAAATAACTCTCAATAAACACCTTCCAGGATCACTTTTGACATTAAACATTGATTTCTATGTCTGTTATAAACCTTGAAGAATTGCCTCAGGCACTTGTAATAATCTAAGCATTAGATAGGAGCATTTTCACTATCTAATTATTACCCAGTTTAACACAAGCCACACTTCAAAAATATTTGAAAAAAGAAATTATCTTAAAAAAAGACCCATCCCCCAGCAATTCCACTGTTGCTGTTGGAGCCAAATGTGGTACATGCCAACACAGGGAATACAAGTCAGACCACCCAATAACACGACTTCTTTGAAAAGACATTGCAATATATACAGAAATGTCAGGGTCTTCTTCCTTCTAAGCAGGTAAAATCCTCTCCCCATTGCCCTTATTTCCAAGAGGAATAACATCCGGCTTCATTCTTTCCTATTCCCAAAACATGCCTCATTGCTGAGCACATTTTAGACACAAGGTTAATGCAGCAAAGGGGTTTGTGCCCTCACATGTCCGAGGCCGATTCCTGCTTGTTTACATTTGAGAGCCATCATTTATTTTTGCATTTTTCTCCCCAAAACATGGCTTTTAGGAAATGAAAGCTGGAAACATTCTCCCATAATTCAACTCAAAGGACGCCAGTAGGGTATATCCAGGCACGGCACTGAACATTTCTGGAATAGCCCAAATTTAGTGTCTCCTCTACTTCATACAGCTGTTTCCATGATTCATGTGCACTTGCTTAACTTGGCTTTATAGTTCTCACTCCAAAAATTATAGAGGAAAAAATACACAACGTAAGAAGTTAAATACTTGAGCCGGGATTAATCTCATCCCATGTAATCTTATACACTGAAACTGGTCACCCTGGGCTGTCTTCTTGGTGGCATGGAGTTTGCAGTGCTGCTCATTGCCCTGTTGGTATCTGAGTTGAGACCAAAAGGGCTTGTTTTTCTCCACCGACCCTGCGGAGGACCAGGGTGACAAGCCCACACGGAGACACGTATACTGGAGAGCTACAGCTAAGTGGGGTGAATCCCACTTTCCAATGTCCAAACTATTTAATAGAGATGAAACCCAAGAGACATTACTGAAATAAATCTGGGCAGAAATGATTGCAACAGGATTAGGGGAATGGAACAACAGCGTATACCCTGAGAGATATGGGGTTAACAGAAAGCTTGCCGTTCTCTGGGGAAGCCTATATGACTTTTCCTGGGTAGGTAAAAATGAATGATGGCTCTACAAGCTGATACTGCTTGCTTGGACCCCATCCTGAAATTGCTTGAGATGTACCTGGCTTGTAAGGGCAGCTTTGGGTGCAGGTGGCTTCCTTGGGAGCTGTAGGGACAACCACGGGATGGACCCACTGGCTCCTGGGTGCCTTCCGAACCCCTTCACCAGGGCGAGGGGAGACTGGGGATGGAGCTCACCCCTTCACCCGGGACATATGCAGGGGAGGCCCTCACCTGAAGCGTTCCCAGTTGCTGGACCGAAAATGATATTTCTGAGGAGTCATGTGCTCGAGGTTCTTTTGGGGAGAGGCTTCACCCCCTAGAAGCACCCACCTCTCTCCATGGCTGTAAGGGCAGCCCAAGTGACAGGCTCTGGTGTGACATTTGCAATGCCCGTGTCCGCACTTGGGTAATGCATCCCAGCCGTCCGCTTGCAACTGAGTCACAGTAGCAACCCTGGCACAACTGGTGAGCGAAGGGCTTCCCAGGGGAGGCAGTTGTAGGTGGGGGAGTACCTTTTATTACATCTGGAAAGGTAGATGAGGTTGTATTATAGCTGGCAAGGTAGATGAGGTGCATTGCACCCACACTTTCCTTCAGATCTGAAAGCTGCAGACCCCAAAGACTATCTGCTGTATGCAATTACCCCAATTAATCTAATGAAAGGTACTATTTCTCCCCACAAACATTGCCTCATTTAAATGCTTCGGAGGAAGCAGTGCTACCACTACAGTGGTGTTTTCAACACAGCGGGAAGATTTCAAGCTCTCCTTATGGCAGTGCAGCCCAAGAAGTATGAGACCGTGACGATATTACCTACGTTTTCCCAATACATTGCCACGCACTATGCAAACAGAGCTAAAAGTGATTTGGGCTCCAGATATCGGCAAGAGGGTACAATGGAGAGATCAGAAAATGTCTCCCAGTGGAAGGCATCAGGTTAAAAAAGGATAAAAGGCTTGAGGAAGGATGGGGTTTAAGATGATTATTATAGAAAAATCAGAAATTCGTGATGGAGGTGTAAAGCTCCAGGTGTAAATCAGCACAGCTTTATGGATGCTTGTGTTTGCATTAGCCAAGGATCTAGTCCCATGTGTTTGATCAAACGTGGTTTGGTACAGGGGAATAAAGGAGCGTTGCAGAAGTGGGAGAAAGCAGCTTCCTTCTCCGAGGGAGAGTAGGAATGCAAAATAGCTCTAAAATAATACGCTACCCAAATAGTCTTTCAGCCTTTCCCGAAGGAAAAATACCCTTCTCTACAAGGAAAATGCCACATATCTCTACAGCCCCAGGAAAAGAATAAGGTCACATCTTTCACTAAAGGTGAAAGAGGGTTTTTTTTTGGTGCAGCATTTCATCCCCTTCTTCCAGTAACTAGACATACCTCGCTGCAGTGGGGTCCTTGGTATTTATCTTCTTTTGAGCTCCTCACAAAAAAAAGTTCAATCCGCACTCAATCTGAAGGGCTAAATCCTGCACCACCAAAGCAACGCTGCTACTACCGAGGAAATGGGTTTGCCCCTTGCTTCCATCGGTGTGAATTGGGAGCAATTCTCCTTAAGTTAAGAGGTGAAAGCTGGCCCACTGGCTCCGGCTGCAGAAGGGTTTCTTGCATGGGAATGAGGGAAAAGAAGCCAACTTTATAAACCAGATTTTGGTCTCTTTACACAAGGACAATTTGTAACAAACCCTGTGGCTAACGTGAAGCTATTGCAGATTTGCACTGGCATGAATGAGGTCAGAAACCAGCCCGGGGTGGCTGGGACAAGGCAGCACAGAGGTGTTGGAGCAGAGAAATTTGGAGTTTGGCTTCCTTCAGCCCCTAAACGATCTCAACACAGTGACACCCCGCCTTCGATGTATTTTGGGTCAAATTGATGAGTGTCACGGCTCAGGACTGAGCACATTCGACATGGAGCAAGCCATGCGGACCTTGGAGCAAGCTGGCACTGTGTGCTAATTAGAGCTGTCTGCTCAATGAATTTAGCTTTAACTGCTTGCTGCAGCTAGATTGGGATTTCCTCAAATTGATTTGTAATTTGAGGTTACTCAATTAATTTTTCTTTTTTTTTTATTTTTTATTTTTGCTCTCTGGCTTAATCGCACAAGTGTTTGACTCCCTGTATCCCTGCCCTCCTTGCTTCGACGGGTGCCAGCGCTCCCCAGCCGGGTGCCCTCTCCAACATCAGAGCCCCAATTTGGCCACCAGCGGGCCAAACCTCCCAAGATTCACCAGCCGTTTAGAAGGAGGTTTCAAATAAGCAGGATAGAGGAAAATCAAACTTTTTTTCCTTTTCTGGGCCACACAAGCCTTGCCCAAGGCATTATTCATAGAAAAATTAGGCTGCTGCAAGATTCACTGGCGGGGTGCAGAATTTAAATAGAATTTTCTCTTGTCCCAGTTACACAAAGTCAGCCTGATTCCCCCATCCCTTATGCTGGTGTAAAGTGGGAGTAATTCCAGCCACGTGGCTGGGATTTACCACCCACCGGAGGGTCCAGCCCCAGCCCTGTGGGCGAGAGGAGAGGCAGGGCAGATGCCCTGGGAGGCATCGTGTGGCGGCTGCTCCGGACAGCCGGTCTCAGCCTCAGTGGGTTGTGTCCTCGCTGTGTCAGCAGCATCTTCCTTCTGATGTGAAAACACGCATGGGTGCAATTCAAATTTATTTTTTCCAAGCATTTTTTGTGGTCAGGCTTTGAGCGTCAGTGTGTTTGGAGGCAGGGAATGCAGAGGGTGTATGCGTGACTGCCGCAGAGTCGTGACCCTGCACAGGCAGTGTTTTATGGTGTTCATCTCCCACCACTGCTAACATGGAGCAATCAAAGGACCCGCTTGCCTTTCCAGTCTTCCAAATCTCTCACTGCTTTAAGCTTCACAGGTCGGAGTCATTGCTCTGTTATAGCAGTTTTACGCCAGGCAAATCCAGCTGACTCCAGGGAAGTGGTGCTGTCCCAAAATAAGTGATGTGCTCTCGGGAACCATTTGGTTTTGGGAATGAAATTGTGGCTCCCATTCAGAGAGATTTGCTTTTGCGACGGCTGAGCCCAGCGACACAAAGAGCTGAACCTTGCAAGGCAATGCAAACCCTTTGCTGCTGCTGCTCAGCCTTGGCCACTTTTGTTCCAGCACTCAAAACCAACCATCTGCTGGTGGGAATATCTGTTGCATCCTGAGTTCAACAAGCTTCCCTTTCCCCTTAGAATTGTCCTCCAAACCATGTAAAATAGCCTGGAAAAGGTACCAGGCACTACTTGCCCACCCAGGTAATTTGGTTCATCATTTATGCACTTAAAAAATGCCAACACGAACACTTCTGTGATATTATGGGATTTTCACGACAAAAGTGTTTGTTCTGGTTTCTGTTCAGCTTCTCCCCCATGGCAGCAGTGCCCAAAGCTGTCGCTGCTTGTGGGCCTTCCTAGGGGGAGCTCAGACCCGGAGCCAGGCTTCCCTCCTCTTGACTTGAGATTTTCAATCATCAGAGCAATTCCACTGACTTCAGAGAGCTGCTTCTCATTTCCAAACATATGCTTAGGAATATAATCAGGCTTACAAATCTCCGCTGACGGCAAAGCCGAGTGCCAACTTCCCTTAACAAGTAACGCAAAACGCTGCTGGCGGGGAGCAGCAGCCTGTGCCCACCACCCAAAGTTTGACAAGCCCAAAGCTGAGCACGGTCCTGGCTTCCTCCTTGGAAATGAACATTTTATGAGCAGGATTGGAAATTAAGGGGTGCTTTGGCACTGTGAGAACATGATATACCCACAGAAAGGTGGTCTTTGCTATCGCGGCAGCGCTGGCGTTGCTCTGCTGCCTGTGGGATAGGGATGGGCGTAGGGCAGGAGGGTCTCTGCAAATAACTAAATCCAAGGGAGAAACAGTGTGAACTTCACCAGCAAACCCCAAAGCACAACTCATGGGAGGTGAGGGTTTCTCCCACCCACCTCTGAGCAGCCCGTTTCAGCCCCAGGTGCCAGCAAAGGATGTCCCTGTGCTTGTCCTCGCAGGGTCCGAGCCAGCAGATGCAGTAATAAGCTGCCTGCACCGCTCAGCATCACGGTGCTCCAGACACACGTCTCTGCTGACGGGGATCACCGCGCTTGTCAATAAAACGATTCATCTGCTACCTGGCTGCTGCTGGAGCTGGAGGAAATGTTGCTCAGACTTTTGTCAAAGCCACAGACACGCCGGGCAGGATTTAGCCTGGTGTCTCTGTGTCGGGGTCTACGTGCGAGCAAAATGCACAAGCTTGTGGCGGTGGTTAGCAGAGACGGGTGCCACTGGAAGGGTGTCTGGGACACCCACGTGGTGATGGGAGATGTCACCAAGGGCCTACAAAAGACCAACGCTCTTCTGGACCAGCAGCTGGAGGTCGAGTGGGGCTCCATATGGGCAACTCAGAGCCCAAGCTCATGTAGATGCCCACATCCAGACATCGGCATTTACAGATCCCTTCACCTGCCAGTTGTCCCCCTGCCCGTGGTGTTTCCCAGAAGACCATTCTGACCATTTCTGACCACTCTGACCATTTCTCCCATCAACGCCTGGCCACTGTTCCCAGCCACCACGGTGGTGTGCGGCTCCAGAAGAACAAGATGGTCCCGTCTTGTTCAAAATTCATTAAAAAACCCCCATGGAAACAGTAAATCATCAGGGTGAACCTTCGGAGCGATGGAGTGGTTCTGCTCTCTGCAGAACCTTGAGGAGAAATTCAAAGTGTCCAGGACCACTCGTGTGGTGGGAGATATTCGATCAGCCGAGGCTTGCTGGTGTCTCTGGCTGGACGTCAGAGTGGGCTCTGGCTCAGGAGGGAAGCGTGGCCCCACGGCACATGTCTGCTCCATGCCGGGTGGTGATTTTGGGGGCAGTGCACCCGTGTGTGCAGATGGGGCATGCACAGCAGGACACGGCAGGCACCAGGCAGGCACCGGGGTGCTCAGGCACGAGCAGTACATGGCATGGGGTGGCCAAGGAGGGCACAGTCGGACTGGCTTGTGTCCTGGGAGGATGGCGCTGGGGTGTGCCTGGCACCGGGCAGCATTGCCTGACCCCATGTGGGTGCAGCACTGCTTGGCATGGGTGCAACACTGCCAGGAGTGAGCGCAGCACTGCCCTGGGTGGATGCAGCATTGCCTGGGGTGGGTGCAGCACTGCCCAGCATGGGTGCAGCACTGCTTGGCATGGGTGCAACGTTGCCAGGAGTGAGCGCAGCACTGCCCTGGGTGGATGCAGCATTGCCTGGGGTGGGTGCAGCACTGCCCAGCATGGGTGCAGCACTGCTTGGCATGGGTGCAACGCTGCCAGGAGTGAGCGCAGCACTGCCCTGGGTGGATGCAGCATTGCCTGGGGTGGGTGCAGCACTGCCCAGCATGGGTGCAGCACTGCTTGGCATGGGTGCAGCACTGCCCTGGGTGCATGCAGCATTGCCTGGGGTGGGTGCAGCATTGCCCAGGGTGGGTGCAGCACTGCTCGGCATGGGTGCAGCACTGCCCGGGGTGGGCGCAGCACTGCCGGCAGTGGGTGCAGCATGGCTCGGTGCAGCACAGCACTACCCAAAAGCTGTGGCCAAGCCCCCAACAAGAGCCAGCATGCAGGGCTGCCGCTCCCCTGGCTGCGTTGGCACCATGTCCCCCACTTGCAAGAGGCCGAGCACATCAGCAGCACCTCCAAAACGACCAAGACCAGCAGCACCATGGTCTTGGCTGGGTGACAGGGCATCCCACCACTGCCTCGGGGCACCCCAGGGCCCCAGGCCCACCCGGCCCTACTGTACATCCCCTCAGTGTCCCCCTCTGCCCCTCTCCTCCGCAGAGGAAAATGGAAGTTGCCTTTTGTCTGGCAGGGGTCAGACAGAGCCGGTTTGTTCGATAAAGCTTTAACGCTTTGTGAACACGCAGAAAAGCTCAACCCGGGGCCCTTTGACAATCTCCATTGTTTTGCAGCTAAAAAAAAAAAAAAAAAAGAAAGAAAAAAAAAAGAAAGGTTGGTTTGATTTAAAACACCAAGTTCATGGCATTTCAAAGAGAAATGATACACAGTGTATGGATTTGTGTGATACGAGGAGATAAAGCAGGGAATAAAATGCCAGGCAGGAGCATTACAAATGCTGCTCTCGGGGGTGAGCCTGGTATTTTGCCATCTGATTATTTTAAGAGGTTTCTGTCTCTGCAGCGAAATCTCTGGCATTAGCTTCACATCCCAGCTCTCAGCATTTGGGGCAAAGTCTGGGAAAGGAAAAGGTGTGAAAAGATGAAAGAATAAGTGACACTTTGCCCTAACGTCTAACGTGCCCGGGAAAAGGCGTGTATACGTGTGTACGGTCCGCTTCATCCACACTGGGGTCATTGTCTGCAAAATTCATAAGCCACATAATGCACCAGTTGCCAAGCAAAGCTGGGATATGGGAACCCTCCCCATAGTTTATTTAAGCAATAAAATAAAAAAAAAAGGGACTCCTGAAAGAATCATACAAGCTGGTGAGGAGGTCAGTTGATTGAATATTTCATTTATTGAATGTGCGATTGCCAAAATAAATAACTCAGGGAGGGAAGCAGTAGTCAGGAAATTGAATGTGGTTTTTGTCTCCGGCAAAGTTTCCCTTGAGTGATTTCCTTTGGAAGCTGCCGCTGCCCGCGGAGTGCATCCCGCTCCTCCGGCTCCGGCAGGAGCCCAGGCACCGGCGACACGCTCCTCCCGGCCAGCCTCCGCCAGGAGAACAAAAATGTGTCGTTTCACTGTCCTTATAATGCACAGAGGAAATAGGATTAGGTCCAAATCGCAGCAAGGTAAGTAGGATTAATGGCTGGCTTAAATAAACTGTGCCATTCTTTACAAGGCTTCTCGATATTGTTTCCGCTTGCTCGTGCTGCGTGCAAGGTAGCGCGTTGCCGTGCCCAAGAGGTGCACGCGTAGATAAGGTTGGGGGGATTGGAAATGTAGACCGCTTTGCGGATTTTTTCCCTTTTATTTTTAATAAGAAATCTGACTTTTGCTGTTGTGAGATGCTGAAATCCTTGCGGGAGGGAGGGAGGGAGGGAGGGAAGGCGGGAGGGAGGGATGGAGGGATGGAGAGATGGAGGGAAGGAGGGATGGAAGGATGGAGGGATGGAGGGATGGAGGGATGGAGGGAGGCAGCCTTTGTGAACGCCTCTTGCCCCCTGGCGTCCCCTCGCTGCAAGGACAGCCGGGGCCGGGGGGGCCGGGGGGACCAGGGAGGGGACCGGAGAGACCGGGGAGGGGACTGGGGGGGCGGGGGGGAGGACGACACCGGCCGTCTCCATCTCTCATCACCTCTTTCCCCAAAAACCCAACCAACAAAACCAGCCAAACCGACCCAAGCGACACCCCTGGGCAAAACTTGTTTCTCCCTCCCCAAAGCACTTTGTAAAAATAAAGATCCTGCCCAGTTCCTCAAAGGGAGGTTGGGAGGGCAGGAAAGGGAAGGTGGGGGGGGGGAGAAAAAAAGCAATAAATTTAAAGAGTTGGTTGCTAGGAAGGGAATGCGGTGGCTTATTTGGCATTTCTATCCTCTTTTGCATAGTCTCAGTTTCAGCTGGCAGACCAGGAGGTATGTGGTTGCCTCCATTAAATCTGTTTCTCATTGCAGGCTGACAAGATTTTAAGAAAGGTTCCTAATGACCGATACAGGCTGGCATTGCAGCTGGGTTTTGTAATTAAACGTTACTGAGCAGCGGCAGTAGCTGGGGATAAATGTCAAGGCTTTTTTTTTTTTTTCTTGTTTTTTTTTTCCGATGATTTTCGGAGGAGAGGCTGGATATGTCACACGGAAATTGCAGCTGCCAAAACAATCTACCAGGAGCACATCAATAAAAATAACTTCCACGAACTTCCCCAGCGAGCCAAGGAAATGACACTTAGTGGCTCACGATGCTGAGCATCTCCCAAATCCCCCCAAAAGCTGCAATTACCAATGGCCCCGGCAAATGCCCTGTCCCGCTGCAGCAGGACCTGGGGCGCCGGGTGCATCCTGCAGTCGTTAAATTGAATTTTACGGAGAAATGATGCTCGCTTGGCAAACCGGTGGTAGAGAAAAAAGAAAGGGAAAAGGAGAAGGAGAAATGCGAGTGATTTTGTGTGTGGGGGGAGAAGCGGCAGGGCAGGAGCTGTGGTGACAATGAGGATGTGCGCACAGGCACGGATGCTCGCTGCCCTGGGGTGGGGGCTCAGGTGGGGGTGCCCCGCCGGCCCCGCTCCCCGGGCCGGCCCCGGGGCTGCCGCCTCCTGCCCTTCTGCCCCGAACCCCTCCGTGCTCTGCCGAGGTGGGATCAAATCCTACCCAGCTAACTTGGCTGCTGCTTCTCTTTCCTCCTCTCTTTCGTCTTTCTTGCTTGCTTTTTATTTTGGATTTGTCTTTTCCTGTTTCTTGCTTTTTCTTTCTTTTCCTTCCTTCCTTCCTTCTCCTTCCTTCCTTCCTTCCTCCCTCCCTCCCTCTCTTCCTTCCCCTTTTTTCTCTCTCTTCCTCTCTTTCTCGATTTTCTCCATCCCCTTTCCCTTCCCTTCCCTTCCCTTCCCTTCCCTTCCCCTTCCCTTCCCTTCCCTTCCCTTCCCTTCCCTTCCCTTCCCTTCCCTTCCCTTCCCCTTCCCCTTCCCTTCCCCTTCCCCTTCCCCTTCCCCTTCCCTTCCCCTTCCCCTTCCCCTTCCCCTTCCCTTCCCCTTCCCCTTCCCTTTCCCCTTCCCCTTCCCCTTCCCCTCCAGAGCCCCATCCCCATTCCCCCTTGCTCAGCCCCGCTCAAGTTCAGCGCCCCCCCCGCGCCCCTCCGCAGCGCTCCGCGGGCCTGCGCGGAGGCCTCGGTTCCCCCCTCACACCCGCGCATCTCCGCCGCCTCCCGGCAGCAGCCGGGCGCCGGGGGTGGCGGAACCCCGCGACCCTCTGCGCGGGCGCGGAGCCCCGGCCGCGGGGCAGCGGGTGGCGGCCGCCGGTGCGCGCCCGCGGAACCGGCGCGGCGGCTCGCCGGGAGCGGCACCGCCTCCCCGGGCCCGCTCCGCCGCCCCTCACCCAGCCCTCAAACCGTGGGAACCGCAGCATTTTCCGCCCCCCTCCGCGGCGGCGGGCGCAGTGGCGGTCGCCGCGGTGACGCCGGGGACTCGCCACCCTCCGACAAAGTTACCCCCGGCCGGGCTGCGCGCAGCGCGTCCCCTCCGCGCCTCGGCGAGGAATCGATCCAAACTCTTATTAATTTATTTCAAACCGCATTAAAACCATTTCCCTCGGCTGGGCGAGAGCTTGGGTTTAATTCATTGAATATGCATGCGAAAAGTTTAACGGCGGTAGCAGCCAGGGGTTCAAAATTGCGAAGTTAAATATTTGTTTTTAATTTTCTGGCTCAAAAATTTTAACTAACAGGCAGGATTCCCGCCGCTCTAATGTGCTTGCATAAATGGCTTTGTTATTACTACTTTCCTGCTAAAACAACATTTGCTTCTCGTCCTGACACATCGTGTTTGAAATCCGGGCAGGCGGGCGAAATCTGCCATCTAATATGTAAAACCTGAAATGAGCCTGCCCGGCCGCGGAGCCGCCTCGGCGCAGCGCCTTACCCGCGCACCGCGCAAAATTAACAAAACGTGGCACTCCTATTAGTTTTTAATTAGATTTTCTGATTATAGACATGTTTAAAGGACAAGATTGCGTGTTTATGGAGGGAGATTTCCTCAAGAGTCTATTTGATTAAACGTATTTACAATAACTCCGGTGTTTAAACATTGTCACATTTTAGGGGACGGTTTAATGAAAGTATAATTTTAAGACGGGAAAAAGTTGCAGAGAACCGCGCGCTCCAGCCTACCCCGGGGTTATTTTATTTTATTTTATTTTATTTTATTTTATTTTATTTTACCTTAGTTTAGTTTAGTTTAGTTTACCTTATTTTAGTTTACCTTATTTTATCTTATTTTATTTCAGTCAGACATTACAACCAATAAACCACAGAACCCGGGGCCGGTGGCCCTACAGCCAGACAAAAGGGTCTTTGTCACCGGATCCCCGCGGACAGGAGCCCTCAGGCCCCGCGGAGCGACAACGCGGAGCAGGGGCTGAGGGTGCGCACCCGCGCCCCGCGTCCTCGGCCACACCGCGGCCGCTGCGCGGGGGAGCCGCAAGCGGCGCGGAGCCGCGCTCGGCCGCTGCCGCCTCCGCGGGCGAGGCCCCTCCGCGGGCGGGTGGGGGCCGCTGTCTGTCCCCAGGCTGGGGGTGCTGCTCCCCCGGGGGGGGGGGGGCACAAGGCCCTTTTCTCCCCAGCAGCCAGCGCGGCTGGGGGATTTATTTTTATTTTTTTAAAATATATTTATTTTTTTTATTTCTATTTTCATTTTTATTATTTTTTTGTGGCGCCACTTTTCGTTAGGGTCCCGTCCCCGTTCCCCCGCCGCCATTTCTTTCGCTCTTCGCCTTGCCGCGCTCCGCCCGCAGCCGCGGAAAGACCGCGCCCGGCGGCGCAGGCAGCGGCCCCCGCCCAGCGCGCTGCCCCCCGCAAAGGGCCGGCGGTGGGGTGCGCTGGGGTGCGGTGCGGGGGGGAACGGGGCTCACCCCCAGCCCCATCAGCGCGGAGCCGGGCAAGGGGGGCCCGGTGGGGCGGCACGGCTCTGCCCCGGGGTACACACGCTCTTCCTCCTCCTCCTCCTCCTCCTCCTGCCCTCGGGGCAGCAGCCGGGCAGGGGCACCCAGCCTCCGGGGCTGCCCGCACCCCGCCGGCCCCGCAGCCCTCGACGGTGCCCGGCTGGGGCAGGTCCTGCTGGTGGGGGAGCGAAATCACCCCGGTTCCCGCTCCCTGGCATATCGGCTCTGACATTCCCACGGCTTTATTCTTTTAATTCCGCCCCCCCCCCCCCCAGATGTATAATTTCCCCACGGAGAAGGCTTTTCTTTTTTTTTTTGTTTTTTTTTTGGACGAGGAAGGCTCCATCCAAGAACACATTTCCCTTTTTGTCTTGCCTATTAGATATAATTTAACATAAAACGCCTGTTACAATTACTGATTATACAAGGGGTCCCTTGTTTTTGCAAGGTACTAACAGGATTATCTAACAAGTGCTAGATTTCAAATTAGCCATAAACATTACACTGGAATTCATTTTGCTGCGCTGGAAAGGAGGGAAGGAGTGGATTTGGGGATGAGGGGATGGGGTGGTCTGGGGAGCCCTGTGCCCAGCATCGCTTCCCCCTTGCCCGAGTCGGGCACATCGGGCAGAAGCATTGTCCCTGCAAAGCCTATGAAAGCATTATTACAATTATAAAAATATATATAAAAATTGAAAAAAATATATGAACCCCTTCTAAAGCGTTGTCTCAGGGGGGTTCGGAGCGGCCTGATCCATCCTGGGGCAAAGCAGCAGCTCAGCCTCCTGCCCGCCGCCTTTGCCCGGCCACGGGAAATGGAGGGCTATAAAAAAATCTATTAGAGATGAGTTAATTAATGGTAATTGGAAAAGGGACCTCCCCTACATAAAATCGTCTTTCTCCACAAAAGAGCATTTAAAAATAATCTGAGAAAAAAAGCCCACAACAGCATAATGAAGCTTTTGAGTAAAAAAGCTCATGTTTTTATTGCCGAGGGGAGCGGGGAGAAGGAAAGTCCCGCTAGCCCCAGCCCCGGCCTCGCTCCTGCCAAATCCCGGCGATGGGAGCCGCTCTCCTTGAACGCTGCCTGGGCGAAGCCTTGTGGTCTGCCATGAAACCTGCCTGCCCGGCCACCCCTGCCTGCAGCCCGGTTTTCCTTCTGCATGGAAAACGGCTTTAGCTGGGGAAGGGGGACCTGGAGGGGCTCAGCCCCGAGCGCAGGCTCCTGGGGGTGCTGCTGCAGGGCTGGGGGTCCCTGCCCTCCCTGCCAGCGCCGCCACTCCTCCCCTTCTTCCCATCCTTCCACCAGAGCTTCAACTCTTTAGGCCTGGTGGAAAGTAAATCCTTTTAATGAGTCAAATAATTTTGGACATGAGAAATTTTCCCCCTCTCCTTTGTAATTAGAGCTGGCCGCATGTCTAAAATGATCTGCTTTCCAGAGGGAAACAATAATTGAATTGTTGGGTGTCTCCCGAGCTTTGCAGGGCTCCGGGAAGGCTGCGAGGGAAGCTGAGCCATTCTCTTGTTAGCGCCTGCAATGAGAGCGAGACACCCTAGAATTCAATTACGCAGCTCCTCCAGGAACTGTTATAATTATAACGTCAAGTTGTTTTTTAAAATTTCATAATTACGTTTTAGGATCCTTGCGTGGATGTTTGGGAACGCGCCTGCCCGGCCCCGGCCCCCGCGCGCACTCTCCTTTGCCGCAGCCTCTTCCCTGCCCGTGCTTTGGTCGCATCCCTGCTCCCTGCACCCGAGGGTGCCCGGGGTGCCCTCCCTCCCCATCCCTGTCCCTGGCACCCATGCCACGGCCCCGCCAAGCCCTTCTCTGCTCCGTGTCACCGGACATCTCTCCCAAGCGCTGGGCCACAGCATCACGGCACATGCTGTGAAGGGGCTGGTGACACGTCCCTGTGTCACATCTCCTGTTCATCCCCTCCGATTTCCCTGCCTGCAAAATTGATTCCCACGCACATCTATTCTAGAAGAAAATCAGGAAGAAGTAGATGGGAGTCGCCAGTTACTGACCATTTTGTGTTCAGCTAGTTAGAAATCAGTGTCCAATGTTGTCCTCCCTTCAGTGGCACCAGAGGGGTGAGATTTGGGGCATGCCAGGCGGTGCTGGGGGCCCCTAGGAGTGGGGTACTCAGTATCAGTGCTGCCTGTGCTCAGGTTGGCACCTTCACCTTCAAAAATGCAGACGCAAAGTACTGAAAAACTCTGCCGTTCCTTCAGCAGGTGGAAATGAAAAGCTCCGAAGGGCTTGACGTGCCACTGGCGATGCCTTGCAAGCTAGGGCTGGGAGCGGCGTTGTGTTTGGACGGTGGCTGAGCTGCTTTTAGGCTCTACTTAGAAAAGTGGATCAGACTGCTCATATTTTACATTCCTGCTGAAATGAGAGCACTGTGACTCCTGTCTTGCTGCAGAGCCCTTGTTCAGTGCTTCTCTCCTCTGCCCTCACCACGTGCCTGTTGTGGATCCATGTGTTCTCCTGGACACATGCCCTGGGAAGTCCCTGCCCAGGAACCGCCTGGCCAGGTGCTCACCTGTGCAGAGACCAACCCCGGGCAGATAGGTGCCAGGGCTGCATGGAGATCTCCCGGCTGTACAGTGCTGTTTGAAGGTGTTTAGTGAAGGAGCTTCTTCTGCAAGATGGGCAAAAGGAGACTGAGAGAAAGTGCAAAATGACAGAAGGGCGAGAAGACCAAATGGAGGGAAGGTGGAAGAATCATCAGCTGCTTCTCCGAAGAAATGGTGAGCAGAAAAGCTAAGCCCAGTCAGACACAGTTAGAACACAGGCATTGCAGCACAACCCGTCTTCCAGGTAGGTGCTAAAATCCCGGCATCCTGCCATCAGAGGGATCCTTTGTATCCCAGTTTGGTTCTCCTTGCCAAAGCTGAACGAGACCCAAGAATGTTCCTGAGTTTCATCCAGCCCAGTTTCAAGTGTCAAATCGGGGAAAGGGTCTGACTCAGACTGTGGTGTGGACACTTTCCGCAGAGCTCTTTGCTGAGGTGGACAAGGTCTCCCCAGAGGTGTGCATAGAGGAGTCTGCTGTACGTTGGCCATGTCATTTTCTGTAGAGGGAGAAACTTGACCACGTCTTTAGCTCCCTGTACCCAGCAAAGAGCCACAATGCACAGGGCCGTGCACAGCAGGAGCAGGCGGCAGAAGGCCTGATGTTCTCCCCTCCTACTACACGGCCATTGCCAAGAAAGTTTGACAGCCCCAGGCAGAAAGAGGGGATATCAAAATGAATCCTGGTGACCACCCATCAGCACAAAGACACAGGTGCCACCAGAATAACCTTGTTTTGATAGTGCATCTTGCACTCAGCTGCTCAAACCAACTTCTCCTGAGCTTGGACCCAGGTCCTGAGGAGGCTGGTGCACACCATTGGCTTTATGGACCAGTATCGCTGTCTGGCCGAGGTGCAGAAGATGAAGAGTGTGTCTTGGTCTTTGCAGGTCAGGGCCCCACCTAACAGTTGTGGCACTGGGATGGGAGAGTGGGGAGGAATACGCAATGACTGTGCTGATTTCAGGCTGGGAATAGATTCACTTTTCATTCTCTCAGACAAGCAATTAGAGCCGTCTCCCCAAGCAGTTCCCACCCAGCAAGGAGTTCCAAAATATGAAAATTCTTCCCTTTCATATTATTTTCCAGATGTTCAGTCTTCGCTTCCCTTTATTAATGCTTCTTTTGCCAGGGTGACTCATTTAACAATTAGCTTAGGCATAGGGTGTAGCAGCTGTTACAGATATTACCTGTGCCTCTAAGGCAAAGCTTCTTACCGTTGTTTTTTATCCATCTCCCCTTTCCTTCTAGGCCTTTAATAACGTGTAAAAATATCTTTAAATTAATGGGAAGCTCTGATTCCTCAACCAGGTCAACAGATGGCTCATTTGGACCTGCCTTCAATTAAGCAGGTGGAACATGCCCAAAGAGCAGGCAGGCAAATGCAGCTGTTCTTTCCCCAAGTCCCACTGCAGATCTGATGGGAAAGACTCATTCGCTGGCTCCTGTGTGAGGCTACTTGTTCATCAACCTCATAACTTTGGGTTCAAACTTCTCTCACCTGGCTGCATCTTCCAGGAGATTGCTCCTTCTCATGACCATGAGCTGTGGCTGTGATGACGCTGAGATATCTGTGCATTGTTGGCTTCAGGGTCTACTTCCAATGTTTGATTGTTGGGCAAAATCCTGAAACCCTGGTGTTCCTCAGCTTAAACACTGATTGAAATCTTTGGTTCACATATTAGTGGACATTGAGGGTGCGGTTCAAAACTTGAGCCTAGTGCCATCTCGTTTTAGGATGGGAGGAAACGGCCTCAAGTTGTGCCAGGGGAGGTGTAGGTTGGATATTAGGAAATCTTTCTTCGCTGAAAGGGTTATCGAGCATTGGAACAGGCTGCCCAGGGAAGTGGCTGAGTCACCATCCCTGGAGGCATCTAAAAGACGTGTAGATGTGGCACTTAGGGACCTGGTTTAGTGGTGGACCTGGCAGTGTTAGGTTTACGGTTGGACTAGATGATCTTAAAGGTCTTTTCCAACCCAAGTGATTCTATGATTCTATGATTCTATGATTCTAACTGAGATGTCCCATATCCTCTGTGTGGCCTTCAGTTGCTGCTCCTGGAGGCTATGCGTCTCCTGTGCCAAATCTATCAGCCCCATAGGGATGCCTTGAATACCCTGGGGTGCCTAAAACTATGGTAATGTCTGTGTTTTGCAACTGAGTTCCACCAAGAGAGTCACTAGTCCCCAGGTCGTATCTTCAAGTTTGTATCCAGTATGGACTCATTCATACCATGGTAGGACTCTCATCCCAGAAGCACTGCAAGCTGTCTGAGTAAAGATGAAGTAAAAACTAAGCAATGATGTCAGGATCTGCCCTGGTGATATCAAGTGCTTTCTTTGCATGAAAAGAAAAAATGTGATAAAAATCTGAGTAAAATCATCAGGACGGGTTATCCTGTTAGATACCATTACTATCTTCTTCCACTTCCAGCTGCTAACTCAGCTGCTTACTACTGTGTGGCTCTTTTCCTGATGTTTTTATCCACTGTTACTCAACTTGTTCCAAAATAGCCTTAAGCAAGGTGCTTGGGAGGTGACCTATGGGAGGTTTGGTAGGAGGATTACTCAACAGCTGACCTCCAGCCCTTAGCCGTGACAGTCACTGCTGCTCCGCTATGGCTGTTGCTCCCTTCTGTGAGCAGAACTCCAGACCCGGAGCTGCTTGTGATGCTCAGCACATCTCCAGTCCCACTGACCTCACCTACGATACACCTCATGTCCCCTGTGTTTGAATCCTTTCTGGGATCAGGAGTTCACTGACTGCACTGTCTGGGTGCTTCAGTAAAGCAAGGAAAAATGTTTAAAACCAGAGCTTGCAAAGAAGTTCATTGCTGCAGAGCTCTGCACGGAAACGAATGAGCTCTGCTTGTCTGGACAAGGTCTCTGTTGCACAAGAGAGCCCTTGAAGTTTTGATTTTTGCTCTGTTTACTTTGCTAACACTGGGTAAGTCAGCAGGGTATGTATTCCTGGTGATTATTCCTTAGCTCAAGCTCTGCATCTCCGTTAGCTTCACAGAGATTTCTGGACTATGCTGTCTGATCCTTGCAGGGTAAAATTTGGAGTGGGCTTGCACGATGCTGGCTGGGATGTGTTGCACCTCCTTCCCACACCAGCTCGCTTCACCTCTTCCACCAGCCCAGGAGCCACAAATTTCCTGGAGAAATCGGAGCCCGTTGCTCATCCCACCAGCACGGCTCCACGCCGTGCCCAGGCTCCTACGCCACGGGGTCCTGGTGCAAGAGCTCAGCAGCACAGACCCTCACCAGAAGGACGCTCCACCCCTGGCCTGCCAGCTGCACACCAGGAATGATCAGGGATCACAGACAGGTTTTCTTGCTTTTGGATGACATCAGGTTCAAATTATACCTAGCATTAAATTCAACAGTAGCTTGTTTTTTATAAAGCAGCAACAGCGCAATAGGTACTGGTATTAAAAACTGAATGATGGCTTGTAGGTTTCAGAGTTAACAACAGCCTGAGGTGTCCCATCTCCAAGAGCTGCTGTTTGAAATCGCGGCAGTCTCCGGTACAACATGACAGCTATGTAGCTGGTGCTGCAAAGCTGCTCCTCTGAGCCAGGGCAGAACAGGTGAGAAAAGTTTGGGGGTTTTTATGTGTTTTTTTAAAAAACCCCTTCAGTTCACCTTCTGAAATGCAATTGTCAGAACAAGGCAGAGATTCTGCAGAACAACCCAGCTCCCTGCTTGCTCCCCCAGGCACCGAGATGGGGGATGCAGGTCCTTCCAGCAAGCTGACTTTTTTATTGTGGAAAGAGGTTCAGAGACAGGCAGGACAAGAGGGGGAAAAAAAAAAAAAAGCCTTGAACAAGCTGAGAGTAAAGTCTGAGAACAAAAAGGTCCAGACAGCACAGCGTGCAGACTACAGATCTGGCACAGGTATCTGCTGCCTTTCAAGCCACCATTGGGGTGGCACGGAGAAAGGTGAGGTCTGAAGGGTGGGGAAGCCAGTGTTGACCCTGGAGGAGGCTGTTTAACTGGGAAGGGGCATGAAGGAAGAAGGAAGTGATTACCATGGGCCAGGAAATAAAAGATTGATGAGGGTGGCGAGTGAGCAAGGAGATACTTAGCAGAAGTGATCAGGAATTTTTTGAAAAACCTTTTTCTTTTTTGGCCAAAAAATGCTGATTTATCAAAACAAAAGATAATTCCCAAACCAGCACATTCTTATGAATTTCTGTAACATGGAAAACAACCAGGAAAAAAGTTTGGTAATTGAAATTGCTCATCCCCTTTCTATAAAAAAGTGTGGTTGAGATTTTTGAATTGGTGAAACTTTGTACTGTTAGACAACTTGGACCACTTTTCAAAGGTCAGAATCAAAACAATGCATTTCAAGATGGTAACAAGTGTTTCAGTTGATCCAAACTTTGTGCTTGGAGGTCTTGTCTTCATGCAAAAAAAAAAAAAAAAAAGGGTCTGGTGTTGTTTTTACTGCAGTCAGTGGCAAATCTCCCACAGCCACCTCTGATGGAAGACTTCTGTCATCACTGGAAGAACGGATAGTGCCGTGTTTGGGCAGTTGCCCGGACGTACATGACAGCCTGTGGTGACAAGAAGCAACGTGAACCCACAAAACCCCACATCACGGGCCAGACCAACAGATTTCAAGTGATGAGCTGAGGAGCACCCTAACGTATCCAGGAAAACCCGAACCTCAGTGACCTCTCAGTGATCTCACCATCTCCTACTCCTAAATGACCTCCGTTTGTAACATAACATCTCCTTCGTGTCCAAGTCTAAGGTTTAGAACTCGCCCCCCCCAAAAGGGATCACAACCCCCTTGGTCAGTCCTGCATGTCCCAGCAATTCTTTGGTGATGAGTAGGAAAGGCTGCAGGTACTGCTGGGCATGTTCCCAGTTGGTTGTGGGCCTTTCTGCATTGCAGGGTAAAGTCCTCTTCAAGCTATGGTTGTCCCAAGCCACCTGATCTGAAGCTTTCTTAGGTCTCTCTGGCACACTGCAATTGAAAACGCAGCCAGAAAAGCCACCAGACCTTCTGTCTTGAAGAACTCCACGGTCACATGAACAACTTACATTTCTGCAGGAACATCTGAGCGAGCCTTTCTGTCACAGGCCCTTACTGGATGGGACCTTGACTCTCTTGTGAGTCCAGGCTATTTTAATTTTTGGGCACCTACTCTAAGGTACCTTGAAAAGGATGAGCTTCCTGTGCATGCATATGCGGGTAAGAGACATACATAGCCTTCAGCAGGACTATATATATATGTATTTTAAACTAAAGCTAGTTCAGCTTGATACTACTAGAATATAGCCTTCAAGGCTTTCTGAACAGGGCTAATACTATTCAGGGTGAATAAATGTGACCTCTGTGAAGTCAGTCAGCTTTTGCTTATACCATAATGTCAGCTGCTGTGATGGCACTAACCCAGATTCAACCCTGTCTTCAAGAGTTGGCCCATGCAATCTGTGGCCAGATTCTGCAATGCACGAACGTCTGCTCTTCTACCTGGTGAGAACCTCGAGAGAAAGGGTGAAAAAACCCTTTTCTCTTCTCCGTCCACCCAGCAAAATGTGGGCCAGCTATAATTCGTTCTGTGACTATTCCAGTTCTTGCTGTTTGAGCTACTCGGCTGCTTTTGACCAGTGAGAAAACAAATAATCAACATCAGCACAAACAATACTCAACATCTATTGCTTTTGGGAAGAGGAAGCTTGGAGCATCCCTGGAGCAGCTACAGGAGTTGGGCTCCCCTTCCCAGCCCCAAGCCATGGCAGGCTGGCCCAAGAGATACTTGCCTGGCTGTCACAGGGCAATGCTGGAGCCACTGGCCAGCCACTGAGCTGGGAGAAAATGATGTAGCTGTGTTTGATTTCTGTGCAAAAATGCTGATTTGTAACTGGTATTCTAATGCCTAGGAAGCATAGCAAGTTGGTGTCATCTCTGTAGCACTTCTCTGATATTTAATATAACAATATAATGGCACTCAAACTACTTAATACACAGACATGACACTGTAATACAGAAAACATGATTTGCAGCTGGAGAAAAACTTTACTGACTAAAACTCAGTAAAGCTCTGACCCTTTATGACTTTTTGGGTAGTAATGCATTTTTTAATAGAAATCATCATACATACTTTGAATTCTGCCTTTGAAAGTCAACCAGAGCAGGCCAGAAGCACCATCACGACCTACAGACTTTCTGATCACACAGATATGCAATAAAACCACAGTCCTCATGCTTATGTAATTCATCTGTCTCCCATTTGTAGCCCATGAAGACAGAAGAACATTATCACTGCACAACAGGAGGATTTAAATGCAGGGAGAGGACTCCAAACCAGGTGTGGGGCAACTCATGTGCTATTTCATTGCCCAGAGAAATCACCATTGCCTATAGGTACCTTTCTTGACCTTTTAGCTGGAAGAACCTGTTATCACCCACACCTCTCTCAGCTTTCCAAGATAGGGCCCTCAATGACCGCTTATATAGAAGTATGCTTTGTTCAATTAGTCCAGCATGTAATGCTTTGTTCTCATGAATTTTGGAGCTACTCTGACTTGCAGTAAGGCAATTGAGACTTAATTTCATTATTCATCTCAATATGTTCCTGCTGTATTCAGAGAACAGACTATGGGCCCTCCTGTGGCTAATTTAGCACCTGCAAATCCCCATGCCTAAAGCCAAAGGCTGAATAACCTACTGAATGAATTTGCAGGAACTATGCACAGGTCAAATCATCACATTTGCTGGGAAGGC
Source organism: Gymnogyps californianus (assembly GCF_018139145.2). Taxonomy (NCBI): domain Eukaryota; kingdom Metazoa; phylum Chordata; class Aves; order Accipitriformes; family Cathartidae; genus Gymnogyps; species Gymnogyps californianus. Next base: position 159,028,810 of record NC_059472.1, read on the forward strand.
TTTTTTTTTTCCTTCAGAAACTTTGTACACACTTTCCTGTCTCAAAAGGAGACCATCACGTCCTAGTTCTCCAAGACCAGGCTGTATCCCACAACTTTTTTTTTATATATATTTTTAATTCCTTTTGACAAAATCTGAGCAGAGTTTCAGGGAAAACAATGTACCTGGAGGATATGGGCCATCCTCAGATTGGAGTTATTAACCTCAGCTGCCATGGAGCAGGCACTGAAGTTAAGCAAACACAGGCTATTTAAGCTAAAATAGTTAAGAAGTTCCTAATGAAGCCTTCTTCAGCTAAGCCAACAGACCCTGCACTGATACGAAGATTGATCAAAAAGCCATTCTACTCTTTCCACCACAAATGTAGCAGCTTCTAGAAGTCTGAAATAAATATTTAAGTGCAGTAAAATTGAAGACATTTTGTCTAAATTTGCAAGATGCTATCTTCCCTAAATCAGATGATGCAAGTTTTAGAATTGCTTAGCCTTATCAGCTGTGCTTACTCATTTTTACGGTTTCCACTCTTTAAGATGCTTCAAACTTTAGTAATCATTACTGCAGATAACCAAGCCACAACAGGAATTTGCATGTTTACCCTGCCCCCTCTGTATTTTGTTTAAAATTATGAATTTCAGCATCTTGGAAGACAATGGTAGTAAGATTCTGTACCTTAAGTCACATAACCATAACATACACTTATGCTGCTTTCTTGGTACCATAGCAAGACTGTTTTTCTTCAACTGTATAACCCAGGCTGGAAGCCCCTCTAAAAGCTAATCTCTCCAAGCTCAGTTTAGGATTTTTGTTTTTTTTTTTTTTTAAACCACTGGGTATGCATGACTGAATATTTGTTATGCAACCATAACAACTGTCCTTTCCAAGAAAGATTCCTGCTTAATGTGAACACAGAGAATCCAAGGCAAACATGACTTGATCTTAAAACTTTAATAGTAAAAAAAGTGTAAAACCAAACACACTGCTGAAAACTTATCAGTAAGAATGAGAATTTAAGTGTTCAAATTCAGAATAGTGCAAATTTTCTTCACTCCCCTCCCCACCTCTTCCAAACTTAAATCACTTTGGTTAAGATACTCAGAAGTATTGGCAAAAAATGAACTTTTGACTTACACTTTTGGCTGTATTATTTCTAGCACATACAGATTTAGTTTCAGTCTTTACAAATAAATCTTAAATACTTCTCTATCAATCAGATATCTGTAGAGATCACTGTCATCTTTACTTACATCTGGTTTTCTAACGTTTTGAAATTGGTTTCAAGATGATTACAAAACTGTCTCCCCAGCAGGCAGCATACTTCTTAAAACAGCTGAGCTGATCCAGTCCTGATCTGAGGACCTAATTTCTTCAAGTAGTCCTATAAAATGTGATTATTTAGGTTTTAAACATTTGAGGAAGGATCTTATACCAATGAAATTACTCTTGATTTACACCAAAGCAAGATTAGAATTGGGGTCCACTCTGTAATATAGACTTTGTGCTAAACTTTTCCTGCTACAAAAAAGCACAAGCAGCAGTTATAGCATTCCCTTAGAAGAGTGAAAACAGCCAGAACACTGCTACCCGGCCTCAACATCTTTTTTGATGGGTCAGTCTTTAACCAATGCCTCTAACTATATCTGAAGCCATGTAAGATTGGAAATGAACACAAAAAAATTGCATAATACAAAAAGGCAAATCCATAAAAGTTTACAAGTACACCATAACCACAAAATGGGAGTATTTCTAAAAATTTGGGTTCAATGAAAGATACAACAAAACTAGCTTTACTAGTTAAATAAATTATTGCTCCATTTGACTCCATGCAGCATTGAAATGAACTCAGAACCCTTTTCTCTTTAATCTCTCATAAGAAATGATCGATATTGAAGAGAACATGAGGCTCAGATTTACTGTACATTGCACTTCAACTTTAAGACCTAATACTTGCTATTTAGGTCTCCTGTGGTCTAAGCTATCAAATGAATACGTTGTGCTCACCAGAACTAAGTATTAAGAAACACCAAATGTTTAATGTAGTGACATAAGCACTTTTTTTTTTTAAGAAGGCAATCACAGATTGCAAGTTCTATAGGGTTGTGAAAAAACAAGTAGTGATCTCTTTCAGAAACTAAACTGAGAAAACAAGCTGTTTGCTATTCTTCACATACAGTTTAAATCACATTTTAGGCCCACTCCTGTTTCCAGTCATTTCAGTCAAAACCCCGACTCAAACAGAAGCAAGATCAAGGACACCTCTAGGAGGAAACTACAAATCTAAGGAGTTGGGGGCACATACTCAATGGCCAAACAATGGCCTGCAATGCACATTTTTTCAGTGACACCAGACATCTGAGATACCTAAGACCTCCTTCAGTGAGATACTGAAGCGTATGTCTAATATTAAGCAGGAGTACTCACACACACTTAAATTTCTTAGTGAATTGGGGCCAGAACTTGATTCTTGCAAATCTAACTGCAAGCTTCAGAAGTAATGAAATTTCCAGTCAGAATTTCTTGATAAAGTTCACGTTTGAACAAGATTGTCTCCAGTGTTCACCTATTGTACTGAAGTAATTTAGGAATTCCAAACTAAGTGACTTCCAACCTTTCGTCCCTCCAACCTTCTCCACCGTCAAAGACAGAAACTTAATGCAGCATTACAAGTAAGGGCATGGTTCCTTCATAAGACTCCTAAAAGCATTAGTGCAATGCCTTTGATCTGTTTTGATCACTCTTATTTTTAAATAACCCTATTTTTTAATGATTTGGATAAATACTATTCCTATTAAATCATACTTCATCATTGTTAAGCACCATCAATCTACTTCCTTTGGGCACTGATACAAGAGCTTGTAATTAAATTTCAGTTTCAAGGCTTTAAAATACAGCAGCTGCTTCAATAACTTACATTGGAATCTAATACTTGGAAAACTGCCACTTAGCCTGAACAGTTGTATGCAACTTGGTGTTAAACTCTTCCAGAGAACAGCCATACGCAAATGCTTATGCAGTAAATCAGGGTAAGATTTCAAGATAAGCAGTTAATTTCACTTGGCTATTCTAAGAGTGAATTAATGTTTTTTTCTTCCCACAAGTCATTTGTGCAGTGAGCCCATAAAGAGATTATTTTTTCTAAATAATCTTCAATTTAAAACAGGAACACATCTTCATAATGTTGTTTTCACACTGGCATCGTGCTCTCTTCTTCAAAGATTTAGTCATTGTGTGGTTTCTCTGGAATACCCTATGGATAAAAATCAAACACGTTATATTTTAATGCCATCTGACAAGTGACTACATTATGCAGTACTTTCAATAATTAAATAGTCAACTAACTTCAGTTAGGCTGACAATGACCTAGCAGACATGGCTTCTTATAAAAGCTCAACAAGGACATGCTCCTTAACTGTGGACAAAAAGAATCACTATGGGTCTGTACTGCCTCAATTAATGCATCTGATAAATCCATCTACCAATTGCACTGCTTTTTATAAGACTTTGTTAGCTTTCCTCCCTATCTCAGTTTATTTCTTAGCAGAAGGTACACAGTGCTTCACTTAATGGGCATTAATTCAGTTTTTTAACAGCCCTCTTTCAAACTGTCTTCAAGCATAAGTTACTTTATTTTCCAATCAAAGCCTGGTATCAGATAGACTTACTCATTTCCTCCTAAGTTCCTTTTCTAGTATGAAACCCTGTAGTATGTCAGTGTAAGAAATTTAACCAACTTTTCTTTAAAACAAAGCTTGTAATATGTTCTTCTCATTCTAGAGTCAAAATGCAAATGTATTTGCAAGTACTGAATGCGTTCACAGTTCTGCAGCTTGTAACAGTAGCAAACAATAGATATTTGTCAGGTCCAAATTCTGAATACCACCCGAGTTTGCTGGATGTTGAGAACGATGGTTACAACTCCATTAAATCCATTTAACCCAGCTGATGAGCACTGACTGAGCAACTTTAGGTGTCATAATGACCAGCGAGAGCAGATGGTGGCAGCAGCACCTTCACCTTTTCTTTCGAAATCAAGCTATTAAGGAAAATGTTGGATTTCATCCTCAAGCTGATAGTAAAAAAAATCCCAACAAAACAAACAAAACCCAAAACCCTCTGCTAACAGCAGGTTTGCTTAAAGGTAACACTGCACTTGGTTACTGCATGTAAGCTCACTTGAAATCCAGTGACTGAAAAGCAGCAAGCATCTCCCAGCTAACATCTCTCAGGATGGGAGGTGATGTCTCAGGGACACTTCTCATTCTACTTCCTCTAATTTCTTTTCTAACTGCAAAAGCTAGACAGGGGCTGAGGAAGAAGCGAGGCAACTTTACTCCACTGGAGTAATTTCCACAGGTGCCACCTTCTACTCTAGACATGCCCAGAAAATATCTACTGTTTGATCTGCAACTGTCACATGCAGCCAAACAGCTCAGGGACTACAGGAGAATATAGCTACAAAAATAACTGTTTTATTCAGGTTTAGTTTAAAAAACACAATATTCCATCTTCTTGCCACATTCGTAATGGCTGACAAAACAGACTGATGCTTTTGGGTCATCTCTATAGAAGAAAGACCTAGTTGACTGAATGCTACCATTCTATTTTAGAAGTGGAATTCTTTGAATTTCCAGCACTGACTGTGAAGTTAAGATCGTGACCATGGTCCTGGGAAATCTAACTTGGTAGCAAGTCAGCATGAAAGAAAAGTCTCAAAAACAGGAGTAGATTTGCCCCATGCTTTTTTTTTTTTAAAAAAACCCAGCCTTTTCTACAAGAGGCTATGTTAATTTAGTGTAACTGAGAATCAATACTAAAGAAATTGATCTTTAACGTTAACCAGTGGTGGTCAAGGAACACTGCTCTCTTCCCCAGCTTGTCTGCAAGCCTGTCCATCTGCAGCATCAAGTTCAGCCTATCCACATTAGAAGTACATTAGCACCCATCCACTGGGTTAGCAATGCTAAGGCAGAAGAGACAGAAAGTTTCAGGAAAGACAGCTAGCTTTAGACTAATCTTTTTACTCACTCATGGTTCAGTCCCAAAAAGCAGCTCTCCCCCTTACTAAACAGTCCAGAGACTAATATTTCAGGAACTCCCAAGTCTACAAATGTCCTTCCTTCAGTAAAAATTAAAGGCACCTAAATCACAGCAGCCTTAGAGAAGTTAATTACTTGAAGGATATTTTCCAGCATAAAGAACTTATGTAGCAAAGAAGACAGAAGTTAAATCAATACAGTATTAATTATAACTATCCATCAGTGTCAGAACACTTTTTGCAGCCAAGCCTTCAGCTGATGTGCAAGCATACAGCCAGGTTTACTCTTAAGTAAACTACAAGGAAATAATTAATTAAGAACCTAGCAAATGAGATAGTAATTTATACTATATTATCCCATATATGGAGTGATACTTGAACTACATCTTAAGTGACCAGAAAGAACATATTTGATTCTACAGTGGTAGCATTTAATGCTATATAGGGACATTTCCTTTCATCTACATAACAAAAATGCTTTACTGCATAATTAGACAAAGCCCATCTTGTGTCTCAGTTTTCTAGCTACCTTAGATGTTAATTCAAAGTACTGATAGAGCAGGAGTGACTAAGATTCTCAGCAGAAGCGGTGTACTGATTCCAGTCTTATTTAGGCTGTTGCTGGAAAAAATTAATACAGAATATACTCAAACACTTACTAAGACAATTCCCACTCTACTGGCAACACAGGTTGTACACTTACATTTCAACTCTTGGGAAGATACCTATTTATCTCTGTCACTTTGTGAGTCATACCCTTAAAGGCATAGTTTGTTCTTGGACTAACAACAATGGAAGGTATTTGGATTGTTAAAGGAAATGCTAATTATACAGTAATTACCATAGCCAGTTGGCGTCCTATGTTTCCTACAGTCACACCTCCTGAGAAAAATATACACGGAAGCCAAGAACGGATGTAAAGAAAATCTGGGGATGTATACCTAGTAAACAAAAGGAAATAAGTTAGAGACAAGTTATGATCATCACCTTACATACTGTTAACAAGATGCTATAGAATTCTCTCCCTGGGCCCAAACAAAAAAACAGTAACATAGGAGAAGAAATAGGGAGATCAAATTAAGTCTGTTAACTTAATAAGCTTCTAAACCCCAATGTCCTAGCCAGCAAAATTTAGAAATTCTCTCGAGAGCCAGTTAATGATATACCAAGTCAGCAGAAGTTCAGTTTGGTGAGTCGTTACCACTTCAACACACATCCCAATTTGTCTGCTCCCCACCCTCCATCCCCAGTTCTCAATCTGATCATTTGGAACAACTGGACGATTAGCTGCCTTAGACAAATAAAATGTCTTATAATAAAGAACATGCCAAATATGTTAATAACTAACTTCCAGTGCATGTGCACCCATTTTCAGTTGAGACATGATAGTTGAAATAGTATTTTAAAAGCATAACTTACTGATAAACACCATTATATACAAGAAACTGGGTTATCAGAGTTGCTACAAAGGCTATTGTAATTCCAAGTCCGAGACCACTTCTTGAACGATCAAATGTCCACCAAAGACCCAGTGATAAGGCTGCTAGAGTCAGGGACAGCTGGATGTTGTTTGCAAAATCTAGTTTCTGGAAAAAGGTGTTAAGGACAATCCTTTTAAGTCTGCAGACATCCTGCTGCTGAAACTGAACAAGGGAGAAACTCAAACTGAAAGTGAGCATGATTCTGTATCTCTAACACAATGCGTTAAGGATGTGGTTTTCAGACCTGCTGAGCAGTCATAGCTCTTGTTGACTTTGACCGCAGTGTGAGTGCAAAGGCAACATCAGTTTTTGTCACATTGAGCACCTGAAGAATATACTATATTGTAATATATTTAACTTTTATGGATTTTTGTCTCAAGTAACCTAGTTACCCCTGCTGATTTAACTTTTCTGCTCAAACCACCATTATCCAACACAAAGAACACTCTTGCTGAACAGTTCAGTGTACCTCACTAGTTAACTATTAGATGTAGACAACACACAGATTAAAATAACACAACTTAGTATGTCTGGTTTAACTGCAAGCATGACAGTATATGATGTCTATCTCTCCCCTCTCCCAGAACCGCCCCCCAACTACTTTTAAGTGAACTGTGCTTAAAGTAACTACTGCAGTGTACTGCAGGTCTCACAGTTTATGTCTCTGCCAGTAGCACCATCCTTACCTTTGTAATTCTCCCAGGTGCGAATGGGAGAGACTGTTTCATGACAACAGACTAAGCACATTGAACAACAATGTAAACTAGTTCAAGGATACAGCACTTGCATGGTTAATGCCAACGAAAACTGCTATACATCGCATTACGCTGGCCCACTCTCTCTTGAATTTGTGTGGTTCCCCAAGGTGGCTGTCAATGCAGGGATACAGCAGGCCAACGACAGCTGCAAGAGAAGTAACACTGCTTGTACTAACCGTTATACAATGATTACTTCAATATTACTAAATATTAGTTTGGCAAGTAAGTGCTTGACAAAGTAGTGAGGTGCTTATCACGCTACCGTAAGCCTAATAAAGAAAAGACAATTATTACCCATCCCGCTTTAGGAAAAAAAAAAAGCCACTCTAACAAGCAATATTCTGTTTGAACCTTCAAAGCAGAGATATATATTGCAATGTTAAGGTATCTGGCTTCAAGCTCCTTTTCTCCCATGAGCATGTATCATTTGACATCCTAAGCAGATGCTTGTTTTGTACCAATAAATAACAAAGCATAACAAAAGCTTAATTACAGTGAGGAATGGAATATGCGTTTATTGCTCACGCGCAGGGCAGACAGTTTTATGAACATGACTCATTAGCTGTGAATCAGGCCCTGAACTAAATATTTGCCTGGACTCAAAAGTTTCTTGGCAGAGCTGCTTTCTCTCCTTCTGCTGGGCTGTAAGTCAGCCTATGCTCCCATCCAAATCAGATGAATTTTGATACCAAATAGAAGCAGAGCTGAACTTAAAGAAGCACCTGCCATCAGTCAGGGAAAAATAACTACTCATATTATTAACCAGACAAAGTTTTTATCTTCATATCCTCCCCATTTTTCTCAGCCTTATCAGTCTGCAAATTGGTTGCAGAAGAAAAACACAGGCTAGTGTTAGCTCAGTTGCTAGCACAAATACTAGATGAGTTTCAGTCTTCTAAGCCTTGCAACTCCATGTGTTGTCACCAACGCCACGGTTAGACGTGCTGCTTTAATTGTATGTAACATGTACGTTTGTTTCCTTTCCTACCCCTTTTTTCCCCTCCTTAAACTCCTAAGAGGAGTAACTTCCACATTAAGAAGGCTACAAGACATACCATTCTAAGAAAAACAGGCAATCTGATGCTCAGTTTCATTATTCTGATGCCAGTTACCAGCACTTTTACCCTACCATAACAGCTAAATGCCAAAGTTTAATCCGTGACAGGACTACGAGAACTCTCATCGGAGCACATCCCATGGCAATCTCTTTTTACTACGCAGTTTATCATTCATTCAAGTTTATGATTTATCATTCATACTCCCTTACTATGAGGTGCAAATAGCACACGACACTATCACTGCATTAAAAAACAACTATGCAAGAGTTGTTTAAAGTACTTTCCATGCAAATTTAAAAAAAGATTACAGTGGGTTTATTCCCTAAGATTTAACGCCTTTTTAATCCCCCAACCCTTCGTCAAGGCCTTATTTTGTTCTGACAAGGATAGGAGGGACTTATTAACGCTAGCGCACCGGGTAAGTGCCGGCTGCTGCGCCAACCGCACCGCCAACCGCGGTTTTCTGGGGTATTTCGCGCTGCGGCTCTGGAGGTGCCCCGGGACGGCGGGCGGGCAAGCGGGCACGGCGGCGGGCAGGGCGGCGGGCAGGGCGGCGGGCAGGGCGGCGGGCAGGGCGGGGCCGCACGTGACTTCCTTGTTTTCGGCCCAGCCCGTGGCCAGTTCGCGCCGGCAGCCAATGGCGAACGCCGCCCGCCACTCACCAGTTCGCCGGCAGCCAATAGCCGGCGAGGGGCGGTGACGCGCGGCGGCGCTGCACGGCGCGGCCCCACCGCGCCCACTCGTGCCCCGCCGTGGGGCGGAGGCGGGCGGCGCGGAGGAATCCCGCACTGAACTGACACTGTCACGCTGTCACCGGAGAAGCACGGCGGCAGCTGCGTGGGGAGGGCGGGTTTCCACGCTCGCCTCCGCGCCACGGCGCTGGAGCTGCTCACTCGTGCTTCCAGACCACACGGCGCTGCAGGAAAAACACACTTCGCCCACGCTCGGCGTGCACCAGCTCCAAAAAAGCGTTCGGACACGCGGCAAACGCGTGGGTGCCCCTTGCACGTGGATAAAGCTGGAGCAGGCACGCACCCTTCCAAAAGCCAGAGTTCGCATCGCCCGCTGTGTGATGGAAGTGTTAAGCTCCCACACACACAGGTCACAAATTCAGCCCCACCGCTTCTCCTCCCCACGGGAGGATGGGGGGGGGGAAAAAACCCAAAACCAACCCACTCGTGGAGGTCAGCAACTCACCTGCTGCTGTCCCGCAGCACGGGGGCACCCACCAGGCAGAGGAGAAGAGAGTGGAAATCACTTCGTCAGGGAACAGAGTCACATTTCTCTGGATCTGCAGCAAGTTCAGCACCAGGGCCATGAAAGCACCGACGACGAAGAGGACCACGCTCCTCTGCACCAGGTGTTGACTCAAGTTCAAGGTGCTGCTGCTGCTGGTGCTGCTGGCACTGGAGGTGCTGGGGCTGCGTGCTCCGTGACCCACCAGCGTCAGTGAGGGGCTGGAGACGGAGGAGCTCAGCATCTCGCCCACCTTGGCGGCCAGCCCAGCAGCCGTGTCCCCCAGCTGGGCTTTGTGCCTTCCCCTGGCAGAGCAGGAACAGCTCCAGGCACAGTTCTCCAACCTGGGCATTGGCTTCACCGGAGTCCTGAAACACACGCACCGGGACAGGCTGTTAAAACCCCCAACAACGGCTCAGGTCGATCCCTTACACACCACTGACACACGCCACCGCCTCCTCCTCCAGCATCAACCAGGCTCCAGAGGCACCGGGCAAACGACCCAGCGCCCGACGGGCCGGGGGGAAGGCGGGAGCCCTGCAGGAGCGAGGTGACCTGACCCACCTGGGCAGCCACAGGGCCAGGGGCCGCGCTGCCTCGGCCTGGCAGCGGCGGGGTCCCCGGCCCCAGGGGAGGAGGCGGACAGGGACCCTCCGCCCGCGGCTCCCGTCAGACCCGCGCTGCCTCCGGGACGGGGTTTGCTTCCCGGCTCGGGGGCGTAAAACCGCCCCCCACCCCGGCCCTCTCCCCACCAGGCACCGGGGGCGCGGGCCTCCCCGCCCTCTCACCTCAGGGGGCTGCGCCCGCTGCTGCCGCTGCCGCTGCCGCCGCCGCCTCCTCAGCCCGTGGGGGACGGCGAACAGCCACCACTCTGCCGCCTCCCTCCCGGCTCGCCGCCGCCGGCCCGCGCCCCGTGTAAGGTTTATAAGCCCCCAGCCGCGGGTGTCACGTTACCCGCCGCCGACCTACCCGCGGCCGGAGGCAGCGACGGGCCCGCCGCTCCGCTCCGCCACCCCTCCCCTCGGGCCGGGCCGCGCCGGGCGGGGCGGGGCCGGGCGCGAGCGCCGAGCGCGGGAGCCGCCGCGCCAGCCCGGGCGCCCGCGTCCAGTCGGGTGAGGCGCCGCAGCCAATCCCGGCCGGGCGGCTGATATGACGTGCGGGACACACCACCCGCCTCCCCCCCCCCCCCCGCTCGCACCGCGGCTGACGGCGGCAGGACCGCGCGGCGCCGCCGCCTCGCCCCCTCCCCTCCCGCCCCGCGCCGGGCCGCGGCCAATGGCGGGCGGGGCGGGAGCGCGCGGAGGGCGCGCGCCGCCTCGGGGCGGGGGGGCACGCGAGGCGGCCTCAGCGTTCGGCCGCCAACGGTTGTAACCGCCCGCTGAGGGGGGAGCCCTGAGGAGGGCCCGGGGCCGAGCTGTCACCCGCCGGCCCACCCCGGGGTGGTGGTGGTGATGCTGATATCGATGGTGGTGGTGGAGATATGGGTGATGGTGGTGGTGAAGGTGGCGGTGGCCTCCGCAGCCCAGCCCTCGCCTGCTCGCCCAGCCCGCCATAGTGGGTTGTCCCCTTGGGAGATGGCAGTTAGTCATGGGGAAGGTTGAAGGCATCTGCTGTGGCGTCTCCTGAAGATGAAAGGATCGGTGATCCTGGCTGTTGTAATTCTAAAATGTTGGTGTAAGGAGATCCCGCCAAACCCATGACTGCGTAAGAAGATCGTGTCAAACCCAGACGCTGCATCAGCGACCAGCCATGGGGTGCCTGGCAGATCCCGGACTCCTGACTGTTAACGTCAGTGCTGACAACCTGAGGAGCTACTCTGCCAGCACCGGCAAAGCCTGGGTCGCGATGCTCCCAGCCTAGTGTGGTGTCGTAAAAATACAATTAAATGCAGGTTCACCCTCTGGATTCTGCAAGGGTCTAGAAAGTGGCCTAGCAGAGATGGTTAACTGTGTGTGCTGTACATCGTGTTAAGGTTCAGCACCAAAAGTTGTCTACAGAGCAGGACTCAGCTGCTAGGCTTCTTCTTTAAGATGCCGGTTCTCCAGGACACATTGGAGGCTAGTGTGTTGATGCAGCAGGAAGAGCTGGATTTCTTGTTTATTTAGCTGGCCTCACTGGAGCCAGCAGGTCTTCTTTGTCACGTGAGGCATGCCCTCTTTACAGTTGGAAAGAATACAGGACCCAATGGCTTCCCAAGCGATGACACTGAGGATTTAAGAGTAGTTGCTAGCCACGCCCGTGACGGGCAGAATGATGGTCTAAGTTCTTGTACCGTCAGTGTTCAATGATGGTTCAATGATGGTTCCAGTTGTCTTTCATCGATGTGTTAAATGTAACAAATATAAAATATGGAATCAATTAAAGATATGGAAAGAGGCAGGTCCTCTGTATATCATAAAGAGTAAAATTCATCTGGGATATGGCTGTCCCTTCTGATCTCTGCTCGGTTCTAGCTGGGATGCAAAGAGTTAGGATAGCTGAGCCTGCTGAGCAATGTGCCTTTGGGCAACGTACTCGACTGTCTTGGTGATGGACAAATTGTTAGTGCCACTGTTGGAAGTGACAGAAGAGCCCAGTATTTTTCTCTTAATACCGACTAGCTTGGGATCAGCCCAGCCCTGTCTCGCAGACTTTACTGCTGCACTGCCATATACATGTCCTCTGTACACAGAATTGTAAATACTCAGTTTCCAGTGCTGTTTTATCTCAATAGTATACCGAAACAGTTTTTGGTTTTAGTCTCGTACACTAAAATTGTTTGGATTCTTCTGTCAGATTTTTTAAGACACAATTTATTTCCCTCTCTTCATTTTTTTTTTTCTGACCCAGTGGACCTGCACTATAAGTTTGAGTTAACTATTTGCAGAGAAAACAGTCTTAATATATTGGCAGCATTTTATGGGTTCCTCTGCAGAAACATTTGATTTGTTCCAGGAAATCACATGCAGACGTAACACTTCCCTTCATGGCAACTGTGTACGAGTTTTAAATTGACACAGGCAATTTATCTGTATCCCCGGACCGCTAAGCAATACCTTTGGCAGCTCTAAATAAGGGCTAGAACTCATTCCCTGGGAAATTTTCTTTCTTGTTGAATCACTTTGAGATTTATCAACAGGACTGTGGATCTGAGATAAAATGACCCATCTTTGTAAGAAATCTCTTTCTGGAGTTGACCTGTGGGAAACAGATATAATTCATCCTTGCTTGTGCTACATCCCTACTTTATTTGAAAAGATATCTTTCTGTATTAAAATTTTTTTCCCTGAGTCTTACCCATATTCTCAGTGTCTGGGCAGAGTTCACATTCCCTTGTGCTGCGTCTGCTAGTTTTCTTTCCTGAAAGAACCTCTTCAGCATTTTTTTTTATCCTGTTTTTCCTTTCCTCATGGATATGTCTCTTGCTACTTCCTGCAGCGTATTTTATTATTTTTTTTTCCATATTCATAATATCATGTGGTGGTGCCCTTCTTTCTTCCAGGCTTCTTTCAGATAGCAGAGACCAGCTTCTGAGATGGTAAAACTTGCTGCAGCTTCGCTAAACCCAGCGGAATCAATACAAATCTACACTAGTTGAGAAACTGGCCCTAAGCATGTTTTCCCTGAAGTTACCTGCTTAGAGTAAAGGTTAAATGCCCCTTATGTTTGTGTTGCTTTGCAGTCATATTGCTTTACACTTCCTTTTAGAATCTTGAAAAGGGTTAGGCCTCCACGTGCTTTGATTAATGCCTGAAATTTTATGCTTAACAGTTATTTCTGGAAAGAAGCGTTCATATGTCTTTGTAAGATTAATGACATCGTTATTTTTATCTCATTCCTTAGCAAAGACAGCAGAATCTGGAAGTACTCAGCATCACTACTCATTACATAAATAAATAATTTCACCTGTTCTTTCATGCTTTCTGTATTAAACTCTGTGATGTTCTGGAATCTGACAAGGTGCTTGTCTCACAGAGGCTGTTTCATGGGCCTCTTAGGCAGGAAACTTAGGATACTTGGACATTTTATTTTTCTCCCTTCTTAAACTAGATCAAAAAATGAGCTGGCTGCTGATACAATCATCTCAGAAGGCAGTGGTGGAGAATCACAGAGCAAGACCTGTGTTATGTGTTAAGCTGCTCTCCCTCTGCTTCACTGGAGACTTTTTGGAATTTATTCACCTTCAAGACTTTCTCCGATTGATACAGAGAATAGAAACCTTCCCAGTCATAAGCTAAGCCTTGATCTCCTGTGTCTCCGTAAAAGGATTTAGTGACATGCATTGTTTGATTCCTGATGCCAACCTTCTGTACAAGAGTTCAAAAAATCTTTTGACATCAGCAGCAGTTTATCAGACTGAGTTCTTTGCCTTATCGGCGGTCCTCAGTGCAGTTGTGTGAATTCTCAGGAATCTGCAGTGAAGCCTGCAGATCGCATGGTGCCTTCTCGGGGGTGAGCGTACCACCGTAATAAATGGCGCCTGCTGAGTTCTGTAGGATAGTTTTGTGAAATTGCCCAAGTCCCAGTGCAGGAGCTCATTAAAAGCTGAAAGGAGAAGGACGGGGAGTGATTACATGGTACAGTAAGCAGTATGCGAAACGTACAGACTCTGAACAAGACAAACCCTAGCCGGAACACTTCAGGTGTGTAAAACAAAGGAGTAAAACAAAATGTGTTGGTGGTTAGTATATAATAATGTGAGTCATCCACAGTGAGCAAAACTTAAAAACTCGGCTGCTTTTACATAATCTGAGGGTGAGAAACTATGGTTGGAGTCTGAGCATGGAAATTAAACCCTAAGATATCCTAACAAAGCTCTGTCTTTGTGTAGTTAATAATATTGTAGTGGGCATATGACAAATGTTAATTGAAGTTTTTTTGTTTCGTTGCCGACGTTTCTCTAGCTGCTTCTTTTATCAGAACAAAACAGAAAGAACAATTATATGTAGGCTGCAGTCTTCAAGTGTCTATAAATTCATGGAACAACTATCATATAATTAGCTAATCAACATCCTACATGCAGCTGTGGGTACTGACTCAGTGTCAATGAACTTCTGTCCTGACATGAAGACAGCGTCTTTGCCTCTGTTTCAACTTCATTCATCGCCATCGTTCTGCATATTTATGTAGCAGCGAGTTCAATGAGTTAATACTTGATATTCAAGACGGTGATTTAATCTAAACTTCATTACGAAAAATACTATTTGCTGGTTATATTGTTGAAAAAATTACTTTTTTGATGATGATAGTAGGTTTGTGAGGCTGGCATGTTACTGAAGCAAGCTGTTCTGTCCAGGTGTAGTTAAAAATTGTTGGAATTCTGGTCTTGCTATATTTACATTTATACATTTATTTATATTACCTCCAGATCTTTAAAGATACTAATTAGAAGTGAGGTTTCCATCCTTTTTTTTTTACATTAGCTATGACGTAAAAAGCAGGGCACTAAAAGGAGCGGGTTTCCTTGAAAGTAGAATTATTGGCTATAATGCCTTTGTAAATGAGTAGCTGGTCAATCGTCATATGAGGGGATGGCCAGTTTCTTATAATAGTAGTCCAAGTCATGATAGTCTAAAGAATAGGTGAAATAATAAACAGAGGTATCGTGATAAATAAACCAGAAGGAACATTGTCTTTTATATGCTTTTATTTCTTGATGGAAACATTGCTTGCATGAAGAGGAAAACTAAGTACATTTCTATCACCAATCCTTATACAACATCAGGTTTTGCAAAAGGGCTTCTCCAAGGCGTATGTGCAAGCATGTCCATGGTTGATCGTAAGCTCAAATGTTTTTTGCTTGTTTGGCGACTTGGAACTCGGTCACTCCCATACAGGATAAAAAGGAAATTTCCTCAAGGATTGCAACGTGGACTACGTTCCCCTTACAGCCCTCTTCTCGTGGCACGCAATTCCAGCACTTTTTGTCCTCTCACGATGGCAACCTTCCCATTTACTCTTGTCATGTGCGCCTGAGGAAGATTCTTCTGGAAGTCACGTGCTAGCTTATAGAGTTAACCATGAAGCCACCACAGAGGAGTTACTCCCCCAGTACATGCTTAAAGCTTCGGTTTTCATCATGCTGCAGTGGGGGAGACGTGCAGTGAAACTCTGCTGTAGCTATTCAGCTTGGAACGGGTAGTTACAGAGGAGAGGAAGGGGCTTTACAGCATCCTCATTTTCCAAACTCTTCTCACTATGTCAGGTAGAAGGACTGTTCCCATCTAGGAGAGCTAGCTGCAGCCTCGATGTCTGATGAGGTAGCCAAGGTCTAAATCAGATTAGCAATTCTCTGCTCTGCCCCTTCCTTCCCTGTCCTTACTGCGGTAATAACTATAAATAGCAGAGCTGTGGCTACCAAGAATAGACTCAGTACCACACACTCTGGTTATATCTGTACATCTTCATGTCCCTTAAACTCTGGAGCACAGTGGCTGAGAGCTTTAGAGCTGTTGCTATTGTATGCAAAACACTTTTTTCCAGAGCTTGTCGCATAGGATGATTCTGCCCAATTCACATTGCTTTTGAAAAAAAAAGTCCTTTAAGACATCTGTAGCTCATCTTCCAGAACAACGTTATGACTGCATGAAAGAGGTCAGAGGAGGTGCCTGAATACCGCCAGTGCCTCTTCCAGGCTGCCATCTTGAGAGTGTGAATACGTAGAGCTAATCTCACCATGATTTTTTCTCCCATCATGCTGTAGAGTCATATATTTAGAGAACAGTCTTGGTTTTGAACAGGACATTGGGAAAAGCTTTCCAGTGTAAAGCTCCCAGTGCAACCAGGAAGACCAATGCAGAGGAAAAACATCGGAGAGAGAATGTGTGTATGCACTAGTGCATGATGTGGTATGAAAGTGTGGCTTCCATGTTGCATCATGATTAGTTCTGTAAACATTGCCACTTTTCAGGCAAAATCTTAAGATTCCCATTTCGATGATTACATCAGTGCTCTTAAATGCAGTTCACTATACCTTGGTGGTAAGAATTGCTGTTAGGTATGTTTTCAGATTGCCAAGCTGAACTTTAAGTTAAAAATGTGCAGCATATGGGAAGCCTACAACTTTGCCTGGAGCGATACTTTAGAAACTGCTGAGGCTAGGTTATGCTGAAAAATGTATTTACTTAAAGCCAAACCCTTCAGCTTTTACTCATAAAAGGACACACTTTACTTGTAATAATGAGATCAGGCCACTTGCATGCAAACTCAAAGGACATAATTATGTGCTAAATTGTACTAGTTACATGCTGATGTAACTCTTGCTATCATTGTAATGCAGGATTGGACCTGATACAACAGCTTCAAATACGCCACAGTAAATTTGACTGTGTTTACAGGTACTGCTAACAGATTAGTCTTAAATCAAATACTAGGTTAGGATTCTGCCAATTTCATCTTGTTAATGGTCTGAGCTGCACACTGCCAGCTTTGCTTGCTTATTCAGGCTTATTTTGGGATGTTGCTTATGCAAAGTGCTGAAGGAGTTCAAAACACATAGGAGAACAATGTGCACGGTTTAGGAACGTGCACTGTGCCCACTCAGTTTGCTCAGTTTAACACACGTAATGGAGGTGCTGAGGTTAGTACCTGTTGCTTTCGGTTGCCCTTGGAGAGAGCAGGGGGAAACAGTACCTCCAGAGGGCTGCTGAGATCCCAGTTTGTCTGGACTGGCCTTGGGAGGTGCCCGTTTCTCTCCTCTGACTGCAGCGAAAGCTTCTGCTTTCTTTATTCAGAAGTAAGCGAAGTAGGATAGATTCAAGCTTTGAGGTCAGAGGGCAACTATATGTTTCTACTCTGTTATCAGACGGAATGGTTTATAGGTCCAGAACTCACCCAGGTTTCACTGTTTGGTCAGGTTTGTTTGTGTATTGCCTCGCAAGGTCAGGTGTTCGACAATTGTAAAGATGAGATTGATGCCTTCACATCTATTGCAGAGGCTCAGAAACTGTGATTGCAAAAAGACCTCATGGCAAACAGGCATTAACCTCTTGGGTGTTACTAGTTTCTTATGTCGCACATCCAGCAAGTGAGAAACAAACACAAGGAATAAAGAATGATAACCTGGTCAGAGGAAACAGAAGAAACAAATACAAAATGCCTCAAGATACAATGGCTTTGTGTCCCATCTGAGAAGCTAAAAAGTCTCTGCATCCCATCTGAGAAGCTATCGGTCTTCTCATCAGTCAACCTTAGCATCTATTCAACTGAATATGTATTTAATTTTCTCACATTCACTGGAGGAATCTCAGCTGGAAAAATCAGGCAGGCATCTATCCCCTACTTCTGAACCAGCAGCACAAAAATTTGTGGATATCAAAGAGAACTTGCCCCTATTTTTTAACATTTAAGGATCTGCTGGTTTTGCTGCTTTGTGGTTAGCTGGTTGCCTGTGTTTGCATGTGGAAATCTTTGTTCTTGCGCTGTGTTGTTTCTCTGGAATGCTATGAGCAGTTGTTTTTGTTTGTTCATACTCGGGTGGAGCTAACTGTCTAATTGGGTAAATATTTGCAATGTTATACTTGTATGCACAGAAGACAAAGAGGGCCGGATTCCTATTGACATAAATGGCCTTTTACACCAGCCCGGCAATGTAAAGGCTTAAGTAAAATTGATAACTACAAGGCCACTTCTTATGGTCAGACCATATAAAGTGGATTTAGTATAAATAACTGTCATGTCCATATTTATTTCTAATTACAGATGGACTATATTTTCCAGTTGGGAGGTCTTGTGATTACAGCCATGAAGGGGGAAGCTGCCTTATTCACTGACTTCATGTTCAAAAGTGCTTGACTTCCACTGGGACTTAGCCCTGTTGAAAAACAAGGCATTTATTCAACAGGCTGTCTTTGGATATCAAGGGTGAGTTTTCCACAGATGTAGAAATTTCGTAAGTGAACATTAATAGGTCGAAATGCCTGAAGCTGTTTTGAAAATCGCAAGCTTGTGGTGCTCGTGGAAAGTGTGTTTGTATATATAATAAATACCTTGTATAAACCGTACCAGGTGACTCTTGCATGTGTTATCATTAGCTAAGCTACAAAGTACACTATGAAGATCTACACACATATGAACAGATTGTAATGAAGACTTATCACCGAAGAGGCTGTTAATAGGTACTTCAGCCTTTCTTCGTACAAAGGTTGTGTACAAATATGGTTGTGACATAAGGAAAAGTGAAATTGAACTCCACAGCTGAGGTGTTGTGTAGACCTGACCCTAGTTCAGCTTCTGTGTAGCTGTAGCTATGAAAGCCTGGAGCTTATCGTGAACTGATTTATCCTGCCTAGTCTTGAAAGAATTGCATAGTCTCATAGTGCCATTGCTTCACACATGCCTTGAGGGAACAAGTGTCTGTCTGTAGGTCTAAGAAAAAACTTTAATATATGAGAGTTTTGTTTTATTAACAACTATTTGTCTTGTTTTGAAATTCTCACTGTATTTCTTCAAGGTTCAGCTATTTATTCTTGTCTTCAAAAAATAAATAGGAATAATTTAGAGTTTCACTTCCATAGGGTCAAACTCTGATGCTCTTACACTGTCTGGTATCTTACTTCATCATTAGTTCCACTGGGTTCATTGATACTAATTGTGGTGCAAAGTACCCTCAGACTGAGTAAAACTTCCCAATCTGTTTTAAGCCTTTTATTACCACAGTGTAACCATCCACTCCCGCGCTCCTCCTCATCCTTTACTGCAGGTCCCAGATTTTTGTCTGCCTTTACAATGTGCGTGTTGAAGCTCAGATTGTCTGAGCAAGCATTCATTGACCGGGTAGTCAGCCCTATCTCCACTCCTGCATAGTTATTCCTGTTGCCAGTGTGCTTGCAGATCTCCCTGTATGATCATTCTGTGAAGTAGAATGGGGACGTGAGCCAGGTAACACAGATTGCCTTGCTGTTTTCGGCTGTATCCCTTCTCTGATCTAATCCACTTCTCGTTCACCCCTACAAACGGTGTGGTGAGTGAGAATAAGCAGCTACAGAGGGACGGAGCCTGCTGAGGTCAGTTGTACCACCGCCTGTTTTGCCTTCCCTGCTTGGAAAGCATGTCTCAATGCAGTTCACCACCAAGCCATTTCACAAGGGTTGTGCCGAATAGTTTCCTATGAGCTCACGCCTGTCAACTGATGGCAAACTGACTGTAACTTTTCTTGTTGTTGCGGTCTTTGTAGGCTCCTTTGTAGATTCCTGTAAGCTCGTGTCGAGTATTTCCCTCAGTCACACATAACTGGAATTTATAAAAAAGCACATAAGATTCTGTGTTTTTCCTTGCTACCTTCATTCTGAAAACATCTTGAACTTTATTTGCTTAGTGACCTTTATCCGGGTCCTAAAATAAGGTTAGTATTGGTCCTAAAATAAGGTTAGTATTAATCCTAAAATAAGGTTAAAATTGTTCAGTGGCTTTAAAGGTATAGGATAAGCAGGAAAGCGAATACTAGACAAGGCAGCAAGGCGGAATAAATCTTTTTTCATTAAGAAAGCAGGCTAAAAATGGTACCACTTCCCTTTCCCAACTCGATATTGGTTAACATACTAAATATATACAGACAGTCTTCCTTGTGATTTTGAGATTAGTATTACCAATGCTATTTCTCTACAGTGTTTTTCCTGCTTCTCCTGTGTAAACAATCTGTAATAATAGTACAGCGGCACCTAATCCTCATCTTCTGGCAGCCACCCATGGAAATTAGTTCCTCCTTCAAGTCTTGCCTTTTCTCTGGGTGCTGTGTTTAGTGACGCTGGTGATATGTGTGTGAGTAGCCTAGCACATTTCTCACTTTCCATCAGACCTTTATCCCACCATCCCTGTGTTTTCTGAATACTTCCATCTGGCTTTGCCCGAAGATTTGGACAAAGCTTTCTAACCTGGATTATATATGTATTTCATTGACTTTACTGTGAATGCTTATATCTGAGTTGGGCAAGCAGAATTTGGCCTGTTGTGTGGTCTTGGGATATTACTGAAGACTCATTTAAGTAGCAGAGAAGCTTTCATGAGGTTGGGGAAGGAATGTGTCCTTTTATGCTTCTACTCACCTACCTGGATCGCTAAAGCCAAGTCTTGTCCATTCACAAGAGAAATTTTGTCATGAATATCTGGTATTTGGATTGGCAACCAGTCAGAAATGCCTAACTGCCCAATGACTTTACCCACAAGCAAAAGTTAAATTTGCACTTGAAATTTTTAAGCACATGTTTAAAGTCCACAACCTAATTTGCTTAGGGAGGTCATTAACATTTTGCTTTGTATTAGGAAATACCCTTTACCAATAAATTTCAATGGGAAAAGCAAAAACCTGGGTTTGTTCCAAAAGATTCATTCATGAAAGATTCTGTTGAATGAAAAAGGAAATTTACAATTTTTTTTTAAGATTTACTCTATCTGGTATGAGTGTTTTAGTCTAGACTAACTGTACGTTTGACAGATAACTATTAATTCAACTGATGTTTGAGATAACAGTATAATAAATACTGGAAGAATTATTGGCATGTCTTTAATGTTCCTGTCCGCATAACATATCTGGATTCTCTGTAGAAATAAAGCCTGCTGCTGTTTCATGTTGAAGATGAAGTATGTCCATCAATATCTTTCCCAGGGGAATAGAGAGAACACGGACTGGGAGAAGGTGGTTCGGCAAACTCACTCCTTGTGAGGAGCAAACTTGCATAGTAGCTTGTCTTTAACTCTTCCCAAGCAGTGGAGCATGTCATTGCTTTTGCAATAAACCGTTCGTCAGGAGCAGATACAAACCAGCTGAAAAACAATTAAAAACTTACGTAATACTGTCCATCAAACAACTTTACTCAGTCTTTTTGAAAGGCTTCTCTTCAGCATGAAAAAAAGACTGGCAGAAGTGCAAGGAGAACAGAGAATATTTATGACCAGTGGAAGCACGGTTGGCCTTTTGCCCTAGAGAAATGGCTTGATGAGAAGATCTTCTGCTTAAACCAAGCATTAGTAAAATAATTTGGATCTAGGCTTGAAGTAATGATGTTTAGCAAAACTGCTGCAAAGGCTTTTTTACTGCCCAGAGTGATACTGAACTGAATGAATGCTCTAGGAATCTGTTGTGTGCCAACCCGCAGCTGCATAGTTGAGCAATCCTACCTTTTGGGAAAAATTGAATTTGTACTGAGGTATGAAATTTTTAGTGCAGGTCTTTTACAAAGATTTGTTCCCAATAGTTACAATCCTGTTTGACTTGTCTCTTGCAGTTCCTTTACAGTTTATTGCATAGTACATGAAGAAGGCAAACAAAGCTTTATCCTCCTCTGGACAGCTGTTAGGAACAGATCCACTGACTCAACTGCTTAAGAGGGCAAAACCCAAAATTTGGTTCTTTATTCCAAACTAACACACATAAAACTTCTCTCCTTCCTAGGCCTATGGTCCCATGGAGTAGGTATCAACACATAACTAAAGAACAAGAGAAAATACAGCAAATCTTAATATCTGTGACTAGATTAGCTACTGTATCAGTGTTGCTAGTGACCTCTTCTGCTGGTAACCACAATTTTTTCTTTTTTTTTTTCCCCCAAACTGCCTGAGCCATAGCTGTTTCAAACTGATTTCCTATTTCCTTTCCTCATTTAGTCCATCTGATAATGCCACCTGACATTATTTCATCTCCTGAGAAGACTGAAAGGGGGAGGATCCAAAGCTGGTTTAAATTCATTTTTCTCTGCTCACCCCTTAATCTGTGCCAAGTTATGCTGGATATGGTGTTCTGAGAGACAGCTCAGGCTTCTTTATCTGTCTTTTAGTAGGATTGCTTTGCTTTTCCCATTGGCAAACAAGAAGCCATACCTGAAATAAGCCACTTCATTATCTTTTGTTTTGGATCTTTTTGGGTTTTTTTCTAAAAAAAAAATAAAAAAAATTGTTTATCACTGATAATAATTAAAAGATGTATTTTTCCTTGTAGCTCATAAATGGAATGGACAGTTTGTAGTCATTTGTCTACCATTTCAATGTGGAAATCAATTCTCAGTTATCTACACATGGCTTGTCTGGATTGCGGATTAACCAGGCTGGGGATGCACTGACCTCAGTTTATTCACTACGTGGAAAGTTGACTTCGGACCAGTAGGCTGTATTGATTCAAGCAGAGTGTTGCATGAACATCTGTCAAATCCATGGCTCCCTCCAGTTCAGCAGCAGATTATCTGCATCACGGCTGTGTGAAGGCCTCTCCAATAGCCTCTGCAGGCTCTGACGGCAGTGTGCGGAATCAGCTGTCATGATCAGGCTCCTAAAGTAGCACTGGAGAGAGCGAGGCAGAGACATAACACTGCTTTGCACTCTTACCTTGAATCAAGCTGGGCTTTTTCATGCTCTGGGACCTATGGTGGCAGCCCCTCAGCTGGCTGAAGCTGAGAAAACAATCTTCTTTGTTCCTTAAACTAGCAGCGGAGGAGAGACTTTAAATAAACTAGTTAGTTACTAATTAGTTTAAGTTAGTCAGTACTAAATTGGAGTAGACTGAATACACTGTGCTTGTAGGCAAGGCTGCTGTTTCCAAAAACTGGTCATGGCTGCAGCAAGCTCTAGTTCCATGTGTTTCCCTGCTGGTAGCCCCAGCAGAATGGTTTTCCTTTTCACCTTCAGCAGCAAACATGGACTGCTTGACCATAATTTGTATTTACTTTAAATTAATAGAATGTGATGAGTTTAGGCCTTACTGCAGGTCATCGGTTCAATTTTAAATGTTTAGCTGTTTGAATAATAGACTCCATATTAAAATGATACCAACAAAAAGCATCTAGTTGGTTTTGTTTAATTGAAAAAAATTATAGATTTGTATTTACCTTGTTATCTTTATCTTTTATTATTCCAAAGAGATTCTGAATAGAGGTGCTATCTCAGCTTTAACTGTGCTCGTGCAATCTTTTAATCAGTCAAACCAGTAATTTATGTTTCTGTTGAAAGCAGGTGAGAAGTAATTAACTCATGTATTGCAGCCATGTCTTTGCAGGTCTTTCGTTTTCAGGAAGTATCTGCACTAGCAGGTTATTTTTAAATTCAGACTTTTCAAAACTCCTGAGCTCCTACAGGAAAGCCAGCACTCTCAGCACCATACAGGAGTGCTTGATGCCTTGCAGAACTAAGTCCCAGGAGTTCGCTCCTGTATTCATTGAAGTCGTTGGCCATATTCACATTGACTTCAGTGTGGCAATTGGAATCCTGGGGTAGCAGGATAATTTCTCCCACTGAATTACGGGTCCTGGTTTTTAGGATATTTCTAAATTCTGCCACGCACATCCAAAAGTTGTTTATTTGTCCGTGTGTGCTTCTGGCAGTCTGTATTCCTAGATGACCTATTTTTGCAAGAATCAAATGCTTATGACAGCAGGAGGGTTTTATTGGTCCTCGCTGGGCTGGTGTGCTGACACCATTGCAGTGAGAGTGCTCACGGTCAATGACAGTGCAAGTCCTGGCTAAGCAAACTCATTTCCCACCGACTCAGCACAAGTTCCTACATCAACCACTTACTAGCAGTGTGTACTCGAGAGGACGGGCTCACACAGACATGTTTTCTATTAACAGAAGCAACTCCAAGGCTAACTAGCAAGCATGGCCAGTGTAGTGATGGAAGAGAGGAGTTGCTG
Organism: Gymnogyps californianus; assembly: GCF_018139145.2. NCBI lineage: Eukaryota > Metazoa > Chordata > Aves > Accipitriformes > Cathartidae > Gymnogyps > Gymnogyps californianus. Next base: position 159,052,969 of record NC_059472.1, read on the forward strand.
TGCAGAGCACACTAGTAAAGGAACAAGGACACCCTCCTTTTGTCCTGTTAACCTGGTACTGAATCACATGTAACTCATGGTTTCCTCTGTAGTTTCATTGTACTCAGCTAAAAATTCTAAGGGTGTGACGGATCAGCAGAGGTCAGGTGAGACTGGATGGAAGGGGAGGAGTTGCTCTCATTTAGATTTTTTTTTCCAAAACAAAGTTGGTCACACGTCTAATAGCTAGACTCACCTGTGTTTTCAGGTAATCTTAATAATAGGTTGCTGGAGTGCTTAGCTTGTTCAATCCATTCAGTAATTAGAGCCAGCGCCAAAGTCATAAAATTGAGTGTGGGGTGACGTCTTAATGAACATAGTAATTTGGCTCCAAGTACAGCCCTGTACAGCTTCTTCATGTATGGCTTCCTCTTGGATGGAACAGGGCAACCGTCAAAAACAGCAAGTATATGTGGCAGCTGAGGACAAAAAATGAGCATTTAAGTGACCGTCAATAAGATCACTTCAGCCATGCGGGCTGAGCAATGCAGAAGTAGCAATACTCAAGCTGGATTAGTTCTTTTTTAAAGTCTCAAAGTGCTAAGAACTTTGTGGTTTCACTCAATATTAGGCTGATGATACCTCCAGCGCTATCCACATGCTGAGGCAATGTTTTTAATGACTCAGGGAAAGAAGCTGCCTACTGAATCACCAATATCCAAACCTGTAAAACCTATATGTTTTTTGGAAATCTGAATATAATTAAGCATAGTCTTGTTCTTTTCATTAGGCATGAAATAACCACAGATGATGAGATTCCACTTAGATAACAGTAACAAAATTACTTGTTTTAGTTTTCTACCACAGCATCTGGAATCTGCAACCTACAACAGTATGTTGTTGTAGTAACAAGACTGTAAACAGTCCTTGTTTACAAGGACTGAGAAAGGGATAAAACAAGTAACTAGAAGAAATGTATATCTAAAATAACTATACTAAATATGAAGACAACATTTCTGCTTATAAATTTCCTAAACCAGAAGTTGCTAGAAGCTGGGAAAATATTCTGGAGGGCAAACCATACAAGCTTGTGCTGTTCTCAAACCCATTGGCCATGGCCAGATACTGGGCTAGCTAGACCTTTGATTTGATCTAGGATGGGTATCTTCTGCACTCAGCATGTTGCCCATCTTCTCTGAACACCACAAGCAGTTGCATCAGATTAGAAGAATAGACAGTGGGTGTCCCAGACTGTCCCAAAAATATTTAATAAAAAAAACACCAGGTAAACATTGTATGAGGACATGACTAATGCAAGAAGAACAGAGAGTGGAAATTCAAGGAAAGGCAAAAATGATTAGTAATAGAAAATATGTATTTCCCAAGATCTAGAATGTAGTAAGAGAGTTCCCCAGGAATGAATGCCATTTAGTTTCAAAAGTAGACTGAGTAGGAGGTTGGAAAATGCTGTAAAAGAAATGCTCTCACATTTTCATCTGTTGACCTCCTAACCTTTTTCTTTACAGTATCTGTTATAAGCAGTGCTTTGCAAATAATTTGAGTTTTTGTTACAGCAGCAATAGTTCTGCCCAGATGCTGACTTGTCTGTTTTCCAAGCAGAGATATGCCAGAACATCAGCAGAGTCATAGGGATTACCCAATATTTGCCTGCTTAAGTGTTGGCAGTAACTGCTGGCAAAGGGGAAACACCTTTTTTGGCTATGTAGGCTACTTTCATCATATCTACCAGATTGAGAGCAGCTACAGAGGTGTAGAACAGCTATAGAGATCCAGAAAGAAGGACCCTGAGGCCTTCAGCTTAAGCTCCAGTTCTATGCTTACGCCCATGTTAATCTGGAGTAGATCCCATTACATTAATCTGATTTTAAACAAGTTTACCTGAAATTTAAGTATTGCATGTACTAGAGAGTTGTGCTGTATTCTCTGCTATACTAAATGCATATTGCTATCTTAATTTTGGTGGAATTTCCAGTGGATTTCCATCCACTTTCCAGTGGATGAAGATAGGAAAATAGGAGCTGGATCCAGAACTTTTCACCTCCAAATTGTAGAACTCATCAAGAAAGACGTTCCATTGACTTGCCAATGATAAGTGTTATCCACATTGAAGTGGCAGCTTTTACCATCACAGTGGCATCAAGCTGACTTACCTCTCCTTCCAGTTGGTGATTCCTTCCAGAAGAAGACTAAAGAAGCAATCCAGGCAAGCTTTCCCTCTATCTGGTGTGCGTATTACCTGGCTAGAGGACTGCAGTCACACTGCAGGTGTTGAATTTAGTTACATGCACACAAAAAATAAGGAAGATCACGGCTGAACTCTGCTAAAATGCTAATTCAAAACTGGCCTCCTGTTAATCTTTTTGCTGGAGTGATCACATAGCTTGGAAGAGCTGAGAAAGGCCATAAGCTTTATAGTTATGACAAAGTGCAGAACAGCTGGAAAGAAACAGTGGAAAGGGAAGCACTTTGTTGTGATGTCTGTCTTCAATTGCAAGCGAAGCTAACTTGATGACTTCGGTGCTATCATCGTTGTGACTTATCTTTGATTAATGCATGTGGAACCGCAGGAGCCCTGGAACACTGTTTTATACCTATTTTATAACTGCCTGGAGTTCCTTGTTGAGTAGTCTGGCTGTGAGCAGTTACAAAGCTGTTCTGCTTAACATTTCAGAGGAGAAAGAATTTAGCATTTTCCCATTCTGCACTATAACAGCGACAGAGACGTACGTCTTGCAGTACGTCTTGCACCCTACCTGTTAATTGGGCATTGTCACAGGGTGCGAGAATTAAAAATGTCCACTGATAACCACAACAGCTTCTCTTTTAAACGTCCTGAGTGTCTCTCCCTCTCTCTGCCTCTCCCCTGAGCTGCAGCAGACCTCACCGGCAGGCTGGGACCTGTGCCTGGGAGACTTCGCTGCCTTTTGGCTGCTGCAGCACAAGACGTTGTTATGGGTCTGCTCGTGATCCTCCTCCCCTCCTGAGGCTCAGGAGTTTCTCCTCTGGTGCTGCTCTCTCCTCTTTGGAAAGCCTCTGCCTCCATTACCCACCTCGGAGTCGGGGACTCCCTCCCGCTCCCACTCCCATCCGGTGCAGCCACGGACCCCACAGACGCTCTGCTCTGAACCAGCACTTTTCTGGGGAGACAGAGGTGCTCTGCCCATCGGGGAAAGGAGGTGAGACAGAGGGTGGCTGCCTTCCAGCCCTCCTCCTCTCCATGGCCACAGCGGTGGAGGTATGCGGGCAGCGACCGCCAGCTGGGAGGGAGTGGGAGAGACGGGGCAGTTCAGTGCAGTGTGGTGATGCAAGGTGGTGCAGGAAGGGTGCAAGACTAATATTGCTGGTCTGGTGGATACCGTGGCACTGTGGCAATATAAAGTTCATACATAATTCATAAATGTCATCATATATTAGTACTGTTTGTGCCGTTTACACTTATGGCTGTGATACTGTAGGGATGCTGCATGTAGCCTCTTGTTAGTTTGTATATGGAAACATGATATAGCAACAGAAAACCTGGTGGTATTTCCTACCATCATTGGTGAAGGCACCAAAAAAAAGAAAATACACTTTAAGAGGGAGAAACAGAGCAGGGAGTGACTCTGAACCATTTGCCACCACACACAAATGTTTCAAGGGCAGCTGTCTCGTGGCCTGGACTGTGAGCACACAGGGCTCTAACCTGAGGTGCTGGAGCTGTTGGAGCTTTTGCCTTGAACTGCCGGTGCAGGTGGCAATGGGCGGGTGAGAGAAGGGATGTCAGTGTTTATTTTTTTTTCTGAGCGGTGAAAAACAGAGGGTTGGGCTGATTGCTTCACCTCTTCAGCATGCAGGGAGTCATTGCTGCACCGACACAGCTCCACCTTTCATTCATGTGGCTGCAAACCCTATAGTCACTCAAGTCTGCATATATTATTCTACTAGCTAACAACTTACAAAGTTTCAGTTACTTTTTGTCACCCCATTTTTCATTTCAGTCTACTTGTAAGGATGGCTGAAAAATTATCTTCTGCTTCGATGTCCTTATGCTGTTGCTGCAATTAATTGTTAACTAAGTTTCTTGTGGGGAATGTAATGAAAATACAGTATGATAGTAATACGTTTCTGGTATGATTTGTGGTTACCACTGAAAATATTTAATGATCTTTTTGTATACATATAGTAATTGCTTCTTCTGTATCACAATAATAGGTTGCAATACAATTACACTCTTCTCCTTCATATGAGAAATGGGCACATGAGTGGAACAGAATCAGAAAAGCAGAATGTCCCTCATATCTTTTCAATATTCATCTACTCACTTGAGATTCTGCAGTTTTTTGAATAACACTGGGCTTTTATAATCAAAGTGATTGTGCAGCCTTAAGATAAACAATTCATAAGATAGCTAAAGTTCATTTTCATAACAACTAGGCATTAAGGAGTTATTCCTAAGGCTTCCCCTAAAGGTAAAGACTCCGAGGAATGCCATACGTTGCAGATAAATCCTTCTAATATAAAGCAATATATTCTCAGTTACACAGAGATGAGCAACACTCACTTTTCTCTAATAAACTTCTGCTGGAACCTGGCTGCTGCTGAAAAAGCCTGTCTCTTTGAACAAAGGAGTCCCTGTCTTGTGAGAGCTCATTACCCATATGATACTACTATTCATTTCTCTTGCACAATTCATCGGAGGGGCAGCGGGCTCCTTGCAAACATCTAATTAGGTCTCGCATCATCCCTGAGCAGCAAGTATTCTTTTAGCCATTTTACAGTTGTGGAAGTTGGGCAGAGGGGCTGCAGCCAGTGGCCCAGAGCCACCTGTCCTGTCACTTCCCCAGCTAGGAATAGACCCTGGATGTCTTTACTCCCAGCTCTCTTCCAAGCTGTAAGCCATGACCTCTTGCAGAAGCTAATTAAAAACTAAGAAAATGCTTTGACAAGCTTTCAAAAATGTTATTGGTACAGCAGATTTCTGCTGGGATCAGAGTCAAGTTTCTAGCACAGCTGTAATTGTTGTCTGCGTTGCTTAAGCTTTTTTAAACCAGTCAGAAGACTAAAGACATGCCTGTATTCCCGATACATCGCGAAGTTCACCACAGTTCTTTGCACTGGTGTTTTCGCTGGCACCCTGACTCCATTTATCACAGGCATTTAAAAGTGCAAAACCCTGAAGTCAGTGACACAGCTTCTTTCAGTTGCACGGATGCAGGCAAAAGTTGCCGGTGTCTGCATATGCAGATTGAGAACTGGTATAGTTTCAATTATTTGTTGTTGACTTGTCAGCTCTAAGATTATTTTATTGCCTGCAATCTACTTGTAAGAATATAGAAAGCCCTTAGAAGAAGTATCTTAGGCAATTTGTTAGAATTCATTGCAGCTCAGCTGTCAAAACAACATGAGTGCCCTTGTGTTTGGACTGATGTTAAATCATAAACCTTTAGCTTATACATTTGGTTAGGGCGTGGAAAGAGTTAATCTGCAGGGCAAGCTCCCTTGCCAACTTTAGAAAAAGCAAGTTATGCAAAAGTTGACGAGAAGTGAAAATCACTGAGGAAGTGGATCTTTTGAAAGGAAATGTGACATTTTCAGCAAAATCCGGCTAAACCTCCTCCTCCTGGCATCACGTACGGGTGAAAGCGATCCCGTGTCTGGAGCTATGGCAGCAGGGTTTGCACCGAGAGGCAGGGTGCTGCTCACCCACAGGGAGGTGCGATCTCTGCCTCTGTTCAACCTAGGTGAAAAATATGTTAGAAAGAGGATCTCAGATGTAGAGAGGAGGGGTCGGGATATCAGTTAGAGCATATTTTCCAACATCAAATTACTTGGCGTGACATTTGCTAGAGCAACCCCATTATAATTCTCATTTTAGTATAGTGATAACTTGTACTCCAGCGTAGTCATTCACAGAGCCCTGTGCCATGCTTTAGCAGAGTAGTGCTGCCAATGCTGCAGCACGTTTGACATTGCCAAGAAGTCGTTACTTGCATGAGTTTTACTCCTTCTCTAGTAAATCTACAACTGTTTACTCATTCTAAGTCATATTCAGAGCAAGGATTCAGAGCAAGGATTTCAAAGAGCACTTTTTCAATTTGGGGAATAGCTGAAGCCTGAATGCAGCGCATTTTCTTAGCACATGTATTTAAAAACAGCCAGCAGCAATCCGCTAAAAAGGCAGACAGTATAAGTTAAACTATCACCTTACAGACAACCTGATGGCCAGACAGCTCTCAGCTACTCATCTTTCACCCTTGCAGCTTTCAATGAGAGCAACGTGCCAACCGTGAGGCTTTCATACCGCGCCTGCTGCTGCTAGGAACCACTGCCGTGCTACGCGTGGAGCGTGATGGGGTGCTTTGCCGAGCTGCCTCACCCCTGGAACAGCAGCACCACCGGCGTGTCGAGCGACGTGTTGCTCTATCAGTATTGCACTTGTGCAACGTGGCAGCGCCTAATACTCTTAGATGACTGGATCAATAAACGATGGTGCCAGCTATTGGCAATGATAAATCTCCTCTCCACGTATACGCCCTGTTTGGATTCTGCCTGTGATTTAGCACCTTGGCAGCTGCTGCAGGACTGTCTGCTTTCAATCAGTTGGCTCTGTGCCCTGTCTTCCAGCGTATCAGTAAATCAGGAAGCCTTCCACTAGCTTCTCAGGATCTGACTGTGAGATGCCAGGCTTAACTCATTAGAGCAGGACTTGAGGGACGTTCGGTACCTTGTGGGAGCAGCTTCTCCATTCATAATGTCACCCCACACTACCTCTGTTTGGCATAGTGACTGCTTTCTTCAACAAAGTTCTCACCTTCTCTTACCTCTTTCCAAAGGTTTTTTCTTTTACTCGGCTGCCTAGAATAGACAGAGTGTGATACTCTTCACTTCAGCCTGTTCATACAGAGGCTAAGCTTGGGCTCATTAGTCTGATAGGTTTCATTGCCAATGTTTTGTCTCCTACAGCTTTTATCCCTGCTTGGTTTTTCCAGGAATAGCTAATAAAAAGTATTGGTTTAATAAAAGACTTTATGTCTTCCTACAAGCCTTGGTTCCTCTGATCATCATAGCCTCCTGGCAGCACAAATGTTGCTGTGACTGGGATTTTTACCATATTTTTGTATAACCGTGCTCAAGTAGGATTAGTAACAAAGTACCAGTATTGCTGGTGCTGGTGGAGCTTCACTTCAGTGAGGCTAGTGAGATTTCGGAAAATCCTCCATGTAGATATAGCCCATGGGAGCAATTTAACCTTCATTAAAGAGACAGGCTGAAAGCCTTGACGATGTCATATGTGATGTGAGTGACTTGTGCCATCGACCTCACAAAGCTCTGCTAATGGCTTTCAGTCCTGCCCTCCAGCACCGCTATTCTTCCAGCACAGGGCCCTCTGCTAGTCAGTCTTTTGCTGTGATGTATTATTTTATGGCTTTAAGCTGCTCCTTTGCTTTTCTCTTTAAAACACTGGCGTTTTGACTTCAAACCCAGGAAAATTCTACTGCAGTTTAGATCAACAGATGTGGGGAACGATGGTGCATCTGGATATTTGTGTGCGTCTGGCCTTGCCCTGCCTCGTGGCATGTAACATCGGTTAGAGCTGGGCAACAAGGCAGCGCTGTGCTCCCAAATTAGGACCAAAAGTGCTTTGTTTCCATCCCGCTCTGGTATAAATGACTATGTAGGTCAGCGAGGAAGGATGAATCATGCCATGTGTCCTGTCCATATTAAAACCGTGTTCTTTGTATAGAGGCACGTGCAGTTTCCCGGCGAGAGCTACCAGGGGCTGGGGCTCAGACAGAGATAGTTTCCAGCTAAGTGCGCAGAACTTGCTTGGACCACAGGGTAACTTGAATCCAATTCTGGTTTTATGCATTCACCCTGATCGAGGGAGAAGAAGGATGGTTGCCTGGTGGAGGTGTACATGCAGAACTGAGCTAGTCCAGGTTTCAGTCCCAATTTTCTCATAACTTCTTTTTTCTGACCTAGAGCAAGTCACTTGAAATCCTGTTTCCCTGGCTGTACTTAACCCACATCTGCTGATTTCGGCCCAGAGAAGACCTGAGCACGGCTCCTGGTCTGAACTGAACCACAGCCTGCTCCCGGTGATGCTGGTGCAGATTAGCAGTGAACTGGCACCCTAAACCAAATATCATTCTGGTTGTCTTTGTGCCTTATCAATCAGATGTGTGTAAACAAACACCCTAATTTGAGGGAACTTTTGTAAGAATAAATGCATGGCTGATATAAAGTACTCGACAGTACGATGAGGCCTCATGGGGACCGCTCGTTCCCTTTATCTCTGGGATATAGAGTTTAGCTAACTTGTTTATGGATTTTCTTTCCTGGGTGCAGTGGCAGCTTTACCACAGAAACACTGGCTCGGTCAGGAATGCAAGAAAACAAAAAAGAATAAAATCCTCAGTTCTGCCATTATCCTCCAAACAACTTTGAAACCCGAAAGTGAGGATAAAACCTCAGCTAACGTCCGCTGTTTGCAATAGAGACCTAGTGCTGAGCCACCCACCTTAGGCTCCCTTTGAGCACAGCCATCCAGATTTAGGTGTTACTTTGGAGGAAGATGAGGTGTGCCATTGCATCCCCTCACTGTATTGCTGAGCTCCTTTGGTTTAAGGGAATCTGGGGTACGTGCCTCTGGCGTTGGTGGCTGCCCTTTGCCAGGCGGGTCCCACATGGGACTTGCAGCACTTGCAAGCACTTTGCGCTTGCAGGACGAAGGACCCGAAGCTGTCTTGTCACAGTTCTCCAGCAATGGTTCCTTCAAAAGGAGAAAACAACCTAAATACGGTCATATGTCTCTGAGCAGGGGAAATAGAGACAGGGAAATAACGGGATGAGCATGGGCAATTCTGCCCGGCGTGTGATTAGTTAACACGATGAGACAGCCTGAGTTGTGCATTGCTCATCGTGCGTGCGTGGGGGCTAAGGTGAGTCCCCGTGCCTTGCCCAGGCTGGGGGACAGGCGTGGGAGCAGGGCAGGCTTCGGATATTTTTTCCCTACAAGTCCCATGTCAGGTGGCAGCTGGAAAGCGGGACCTGCTCCCGAACACCATCAGCATTCTTCTTAAGAGCTTTTTTCCTTGTTAATTGCTTTGTAACCAGTTATGATTAGACAGTAATGATTCCTGGGTCTAATGATAGGAAGTACTCATTAGCACATGGGCAAGGGAGCAGTTCCCCAGAGCACGGACGTTTACCAAAAGGGAATACATGAGACATGCGAGTTTCCAAAACAGGAAACTGAAATTTTAGGATATAATACAGCAGCATATTCTCCATTACCATCATCTGCCACAGTCTAGAGGACACAGAGGGAATCAAGTCTGCATAATACAAACTCACATAATTATAACAGTATCAACCTGAATTTAGCCTCTTGGTTTGGAAACAATTGCCCCCAAATGTTGGCCTTTGACTGTAGAAAAGAAATACTCATGGGAGAAGCTTTCATTTAGATAGCAAATTAGAGGCATAAATTAAAAAAGAAAAGCAAGTCACTTTGAAAGTAGCTACCCTTGGTGTAATACGGCGAAGATCAGAGAGCTCTGCTCCATGACTAGGGATGCTGGGTGCTGCAACCGGCTAAATGAGCAGCGTGTTATAGCAGCATTGTCTGTGTGGATGAGATGAGGCCGTTCATTTACTTATGGAGAAGGCGGCAATGTGGGAACTCAAGGGCCAGTGTAATCTTTTGGCAGTGATTTTTCCTTTGTACCTAAGCAGAAAGATCTAAGTGGTCTAAAACCCCTGAAATTCACAGTAAAAAAAAAAAAAAGAGGCGGAGGGGGAGGAGACAGCTCTGCCCATGAGAGGCAGACAGCGCAGCGCTGTGCTGAATCCCCACCGAGGTCCCTGGGGTATGTGGACATGCTTCTAGCTGTGACATTTGGTTCCAGAGCAGAACTGCCTGAATCGATCCCGACACGAGGCACAGAAAGCGCTCCCAGCTTGTTCTTAAAATGCAAGAGCAAAAAGTCATTCCTGTAGAGACCTCCTTCCTCCTATACCTTGCAACCCGCACACGTGGACCAGGTGACAGATGGCCTTGCATTGCGCTCTGAGATGAATGCACTTAGAGTTCAAAATCAGGAGATTTTACAAAAAAAATAGGCAGCCAGCCTATGCCTGACCCCTACAACTGCGTGTGCTTGCAGTGCAAGCTTTGCAAGCACTTTTTCTAGTTGAAGTAGCAGGAGGATCATTTTTGGGACCAGAGGCAATTATTCTGGTCTGCAATTTCAAGATGATGTTGACTTTTACTACAAATACCCAGAAAAGATTAGTTACAGCGTTTCACAATAGCAGGGTCCCAGGAAAACATTTCCACAGTCAGACTAATGGGGACCCAAGTTCTAAGTGGAGAAGATATTCCACTGTGTAAGAGGAGAGAAAAACAAGGAAAATCAAGGTATTGTCTGCCGTTGTTATCTGCTGGAGGCCCAGCTGAATTTCTGCAGATGGTAGATAGCTTTGCCAGCCTTCACAATCCAGTGGCTTTTCTTCATATTTTTTTTGTCTTTAGAGAAACGTGCAGCATTTAGCAATTAGATGTTGATCCAACTATGCAACAAGGTCAAGGAAAGCTTTTATGTTATTACAGTTTTTTTCCCCTAACATAACTAGTTTTAGAGAACATGCTCATGTGCCTTGTATTGTGGCAACAGTGGAGGAAGAAGTCTGTGATTGCAAAGTTCACAGTTTAAAATGCAGAAAAGGCATTTACTGGGAACCCAGAGAAATAGGGGATGCAGATGAAATAGGGGCTTCCCAGGGAGCCCAGGCAGCAGAGATACTCCTGGGAGAGATGCTGCTATTGCTTTATGAATTCTTACTAACTTTACTGGGGTTTTGCAGATAATCTCGCAGCTTGGGCCCATCCTCCCAGAGACCCAGGGCTCGCAGTGGTAGTAACTTGCAAATTAAGAGTGTTTTAATTATGCCTTTCTCCTGCATGATATCTTATGTTGTGCAGTTCAACCAGTTGTTTTTTATTCTGCATTATTGCTTTCTTTTGCATCATCTAACTTTCTGCATATCACTCTATCGTTCTTCTTTCCTTTGCATAGTTGCCGCAAAACTTTTCAGCATAAATGCCACAACAATAATAAAAAAATCTCCATCTCCCTGGTGTCAGGAAGGATGCAAGAATTAAATATACATCCAGCGTACTGTAATACGAATTGATTTGAACCTAGCTGAAAACCAGTAAGTAATAAGGATTTGTTGGCTTTCCTACCTCTTTGTATGACAGCAGTAGAAGATAGTATCAAAACTCACATACTGAAACACTCTGTTGAAAATAACATTCAGAGCAAAAGTAACTGGTGGTGGTTAAAGGTACATCCAGGATCCCACAGACTCAGGTCTGGGCTGGGGACCCCTGCCAGTGCAGAGCAGTTACCTGGATGTCGGTGAGAGTCTTCTTGGTGGAAGGTGACGCAAACTGGTCTGCAGCTATCAGAAACTCATTGTGAATGCAGAAGAGGAGGATGAGCTCATGTCTGTCTCCAGCAGGCATGCCCGTGATCCGGGATGCCAAGTGGAGCCACGGGGCATGCGTCAGAGGATTCCGATGTTATCATTGGCAGGGCACACAAGAGTCAAGATCCAAGGCCAGAAATCAAATTTGGCTGGGAAAGACTGAGGGAAGGGAGAGCAAGACTTTTGTGGAGCTCGTATTGTCAGTAGGCTCTCATCAGACTCGGGAACTTTTCCTCTTGTGCTCCGTGGTGAGTTTTGCAATCTGATTTTGCTGAGAGAAGCTCACTTTCGTAGGTCAAGGGTAGACTCTTCCAGAGGCTCTGTGCTGTTGTTGACTAACACCAAGTCCAACACTGCTGAAGGCCACATCTGGAGCTGTTTTTATTTCCTGAAGAGGAGGAAGCTTCTCTTTATCACACAGTGAGATCCCGGCTGTGGCAGCAGTCTGTTCAGCAGAAGCAGCAGAGCTTGAAGCAGAGGGAGAAGCAGAGGCTGAGATCTGAACCCAGCAGGAGTTCAGAGTGCAAAGCCATGGTGTTGCAGGAGATGACAGAAGAGAGGTTGCAAAGCCATGGTGTTGCAGGAGATGACAGAAGAGAGGTGGCAAAGCCCTCTTGTTCAGCACTTCAGGCCATGTGGCAAGATGGGCTGGTTCTTGTATTTTCCACTTTAGCTCTGACAGCACCACTGCAGAGCTTCAGTCAAAACCCCAGCAAAAACTCAGTGAGAGCCACTGCCTCGTGGAGGCAACACAGAGTTAATGTTCCCGGTGAGGCAACAGCTCCCCTAAATCCCTGGAGGCTTCATGGAAGAGGCTGTTTAGCTGCACAGCCAAGACCTTGCCTATATGTAAGGAACTGATCCAGAGCAAGAGCCTCTCTGCTTTGCCCTTGTGAGAGGCAGGGATTTGCTCTATATCAAACGCCTGGGCCAAAGAGGCTTTCCCCAGCTCCTTGGTGATGTGGTGACTCCATCAGGAGATGAGACCTGGACATGCACCTTCCGTCCCACCTCCTCTCCCTCCCTGTACCTACCCCATGCCAACCCCATGCCCTAGGTCCCATGGGAGAGGCCCTCGGTGCAGCGGCTAGGAGCTCTGCTGCAGCACAACCTGATCTGGATGACAGGGGAGCAGGGCTGCAGGGTGCACCATCAACCGCACATATGCGCAATTCAATATAAAACCCTAAAGGTCTGGCGAAAAGAATTGCTGTTTTCCCCTTTTCCATGCACTTTCTTGCCTTCTTTGCCTCTCCTACACCTGCCTAAGCACGAAGTCCCGTCTAAAGGCTTCTTGAAATCACAGGAAAGACTCTCCATGACCCACAAGGGTGCTGAGTTGGGCCATGTTTGCTCTGTACAGGTCCTGGGCAGCATGCCAATGGGAGTTGCGTTCATGAAAGCTGGGCCCTCTCCGCCCAGTTCTCATGGAAAGCAAGGGTGACAGCAGAAGTCATGCAGGATAAAGGCCTTGGATAAAGTTGTGTTAATCTTGGTTTTACAACTGCTTTGTGTTTTCTGTTTGCTACTCTTTCTGCAAGCCGAGGTTCATAAAAGCCTCATGAGGCCAACAGGAGTCACTCCATTATCTTGGAAATGAAGAACCATTATCTTGGTTCTGACCCTGAATCATCTTGTTGCCTGCAAGACTGAGCTACGTGGCCGGCAAAACACTTGACTCCTCCCAGTCCAGCTATCGCTTGTCATCCTTGTGACAACCTGCACGTAGGGTGTCATCCTTGCCCATTGTTTGGTCCTCTCGGTCCCCGCAGCGTGCTGCTCCTGCAGCCTGGGCTTTGTGCGGTGCAGGATGGCGCTGCACCCCGGCACGCTCTCGCTGTGCTGCTGAGCCATTTGCAGCAGTTCTGCTGTGTCTTCTGCATTTTCTCCTTATAGATCACCCTCCCGGGAAGGTTTATGTATGGCTTTGTGGCAGCCAGGCTCCCACAGTGCAGAGGGACACAGCCGCCGGGCCCTGTGGTCGGAAGGTGGGATGGAAAGGAAGAGCGCCACGTCCACCCGGGCAAGAGCTACAAACAATCCTCTTCAAAAAAGGGGTTTCACCCTCAGTTCAGTGACCAAACCCTTTAGTGCGCTGGCCATAACTGCATTAAAACACCTGCTGGAAGATCTGAGCTATATACTGTGGTCTGTGTCCTCTGGTTAGAGCCTTCTGCCTTGTTTTTATTCCGTCCCACCAGTGGTGCTTCATGGTGGTGGACCGAAGTATACCTTTTTATAAACAAATTGGTACATGCAAATTAGCATTCAGGAACTGAAATTGCCGATTCTTTCCTAACTTTTACAAAAATAGCTGATTTATTTTTGAAATCTTAAGAAATACCTGATTCAGATGAGTTGTCTGGCATGGTTCATACTAGACTGAGTGGAGCTGTGTTAGAAATATCCTTTGCATTTTTGTAACATACAGGGTCTTGATTCACTGCAGTCATGGAAAAAAAAGTCTCGGTGCTAAAATACCTTTGGAGCATATTCTCATTTAAGGCAAACGTAATATAGACTAGTATTGATCAGAATATTCTGCTCCGATGAAGATCAGAGGAAAGATTTTATGCCAGCAGTGTTGATCTGCTCAGGAAGATGAGGAGGCCGGGGGGTGCTAATGCAGCTTGCCAGCGTGCTTGTGCCTCTTCAGTTCAGCTGTGATAAACTGGCAGCTCGTCTTGAGCTGGCAGCTGCCTGTCCTGCCTGTCCTGCCACTGAGTCACTCTGCGGAGCGAACCGACGCGCAGGAGCCCTCCTTCCCCGCGGACGCTGCCTGCCTGGGAGCAGGGCAGTGCTGCTCCCTAGGAGAGGTGTGACGGCGTGGTGCTGAGCTGGTCAGAAGTTGTCTGACAAGTCATTTTCTAGAAAGTGCTAATTATCAAACAGAATTTCCCTGAAACACACTGGTTTGAGAAATTTCTGTTTTGGGCTCTCTTCATGGCTCCTCGAGGACACAGCCTTGCACCGCGTCTGAAGTCTTTCATTTTTACCTTTCCAGAGTGAAGGGTTCTGTTTTTCTAGATGACTTTCTATTTCAGCTCTTAACCTTTTAAAGTCATATAAAACAAAATATCAAATCAAATTAGAATTTTTCACTGTGTCAAAATTAACCGTTTTGAATAACAAACACATTTCTTTGGAGCTTGCAGGAAATATCAAAATTGCTTGCTTCGTTTTATTTTCTAAAATGGAAAAAAGTCCAAATCATGAAATTTGCCATGAAAACCAGATAATAAGAGTCTCTATGTACTTTAAAAGGAGTAACTCAGTTTAAAATAGTATTTTTTTCCTATCCTTTTTTTTCTCTCTTTGCTTTAATTATCAGTGAAAATACTCTTGCAGGATCAGGACCTATTTAAAACAGATAAAAGTTGCTGTCTCCTTGACACCATGCTACCTTTTCAGCTTCTCTTCTCGACTTTGGGCAAAAAGGAAAACAGCTTGGTGTTCTTCACTCCGGTATTCAAAATTTTGTCATTTGAGATCTAGCACTTTTGGGGACAGCTGTAAGTCAGCCTCTGAGTCTGGAACTTCATACAAGGGCACGTTTTTTTGGTGTGGATTCGTCTGCTTTAGCAAGTATTTGAGTGGAGCTTGCAAGTAAATAGGAAATATTGTTGATTCATAGGAGCAGGCAGGGTTGATGAGCTTCAGCCACGTTAGAGGGGTCACGGCTGGGCTTTTGATTTACCAAATAGTAGCAAAGGAGTAAGTTTGGATTGCATGTATTTTGCCCTCTTTCATGGGAGTAGGTTTTTCTACCCTCTAAACCACAATGGAGACACTCTGTTTTTATTAGGCTGTAGTTTTCCCTTCCGAAATGGTTGAGTGTGGCCAAAGCAAAAATCCCAAGCATTTGGGCTGTTGCTTGGCTGAGCCTCCTCGCCTTGGCGCTCGCTTGGAGCCTGTTGCAGCTCCCAAGGATGATGGAACGGCTCCCACTGGGAGCTGGATCAAGTTTTGAGCTGCTCCTTACTGCTTGTTTATTTGTCCTGTTCTCCAGGCTTGGCAGGTGGCATTTTTGCTCAGTGATTCATTCTCCGACACATGCATTTATCTGGGCTGACATTTTAATCATGCAAATAAGGATCTCCTTAATGAAGAAAAAAATTAATTTCACAACTGTTGCTACAAACACAGTGACAGTCCTGCTAATGTCATTACATTTATAATACAATCAGTGGCTTTTCCATAATTACTATAAACTGGTGCACTTAACAGCGGAGTAAAGGTTACACAAAGAGCTGTATGACTCCTCTTGTTCACTCGCTTTTTTATCAAGAGCGTTTGGCACTCTTCATATGTCCTTTTGAAATTTTTTGGTCATCACTGCTTCATTGCTTGTACTGCAGATGGCTTTGCCTTTGTCAGAGGAACAGACAAAATAAGTGGCAAGGAGACAACTCCTCTGTGACCTTTTGTGGCTTCTTGTCTTTCACATCGCAGTCTGCAGAGTAAACACAGTGACTCATTCTCTTTCGGTAAATAGCTGCCTGCCCAAGGTTTTGTTATTTGCAGGATTTTTCCGTTAAAAAATCTGCGCCCAAAAAGCAGTGGGATGTGAGCTATGAGCAGCCACCAAGCTGGTTTCTGCCTCTGGACCATTATGGATTTGGTAGGCAATAAGGAGTTAAAATACCCGGGCAGGACCATACCCTTGTAGCTCAAGTTCTTCCACAACACGCTTCATTTTTCGGTTCTCCCCCAATGCAGTGTATCAGTGACAAGCTTAAAAAACCAGTTATATAGCCAAAAAACAGTTAGAAGAAAGGGCTTCCTAACGGGGAAGGGTGCTAAAACGCTCTGAAACTAGCAGAAAACAAGTGACTTGTGAAACTGAGGTGCCAGGATGCTTGGCACCATTGTGCAGTGTCAGCCTGGGATGAGGAATAGCTGTTTCAGACCCAATGCCTTCTTCCTCCTCTTTTTCTTTGAAATGCTGTGAGTGAGGTGCCCAAGGCCCAGGTAAAGATGACCTTATTCCCCCAGACTGAAGGGGGTTGGGAACAACGCTCTGGTTTCAAGGTAACAGGAACCACCCTCAGGTTGCGTTACCTCTGCGGAAAGGTGTTTTAGGGTTGGGTTTTTCACCTTCTTGTTATCAAGGGAGGGTTTAAATATATTTGAAAACATCTCTCAAAATAGAGCTCTTGCTCTTGGGCTCAGGGCACTTCCCACAGGCACTTGAGGTTGTTCCTTTAAAACATTTCATGTGTCAATAATGTCAGCCTCAGTCTTTCATTTTTACCCAAATGGGACGAGTCTCCCTGGTGGCAGAAATGCAGGAAAAGCAAAGCTCGGCTGCTGAGATCAAAGCTCTCAGGAACAACAGGTTTGCTGCCAGACCTTGGGGATTTTTTAGGAGTAAAAGAGGAGGAGGAGAACAGTAAATGAAGGGAGAAAAAGCACAAAAGCAGGGAAAGGACTAGAGGATATTGGCAGGGGAGGTTCAGCTTGTCAGTGGGCAATTTAGAAACTCTTCCCAGGTCACTTTGGCCCATGATTGCCACCATACCTACACTGATTAAGGACATGATATATTTAATTGACCTATCTAAGCTGGAAGAGTCCTGGTGTAGATGCAGTATTGGAGCTGCATCGAACAGGTAAAACCTGTATCTGCACCAGCAGCAGTCACTGTGCATGGTACAGACTCAGTAAAAGCTCAGTGGAATTAAAAAAATCAGTGCTTGCCCACGCTGGGCATGCCCCAGGTGCTTTTTCTTTGCAAAGCATCTCTGTCCCTGGGGACCAGAATGAGTGTCCGTCTGCTGCACCGACCCACCAGAAACTGGGACCACACTGATGGGGAGGAGACTGGGAGAAGGACCTGGAGCTGAAGGGTTGCTGGGTCATGGGGAAGGCAACACGGGCTGGCAAAGACCATTAGAAAGTGAGACTGAGATCTGGGAAATTATGTTGGGCACTGGGAGCGGATGGCGGGATGGCCAGCCAGGCGAGGAGCGGCAGGGAGGAGGCAGGAACGAGGAGAGGCTGGGACAAGGGAGAACATGTCACGGCCATACCCGTGCCATGTAGCATGGCACTTTCACCCCCTCGAGTGCCTGCCAGATTCGTGGCTCATCATTCCTGAGCTGCCAGCAGCTACCTCTGCAGCCTGATGTGTTCAGGTCAGTCCACATGTTTCCATACATTGTTAATCTTACTTTTAGCAGATGCTCTTTTTGTGAAAGGGAAAAATCTGAAAGACCTTGTCATTCAGCACAGACATTCATTTTCACTGCCTCCTTCCCCTTAGAAGATGCACAAGCCTGCAGCTCAAAAAGGCTTTTTCAGTGATGCCTTTCTGTACTATAAAGGCTCAGAATCATGGGCCGGGGGATCAGTTCACACATATCGAAGTGATGCCTGTGTCCGGGGTGTGAAGCCCGCATTATTATTGCTCAGGATATTTTCTTTCCCATATTCACCCCAGAAAGCCTCGTGCCTCAGTGGGTGATTGCATTCCCCCTGTGTGACAAGACAGTTTGTTGCCTGTGCTTCAACTTCCAAGAGCCTGGAAGAGGCAGTTGCAGTGAAGGACCCTTTGAAGTGTTATGACACCCTTCTGGTTCTTCATTCAGGGATGAGTATCATATGTATTTTTATTAGATAATAACCATTTGGTGTGATATGTCTTTTTATCTGACGCTGGAGCATGCCTTCAACCAGAGCTGTAAAATGGGGTCCCAGCGTGAGGGTTTGTAACGTGCTTCTGTTCTTTCCCAGCCAGCCCTCACAGCCCCCGCGGCTTCTTGTCTCGTAGTGCCAATTGCCGTTGTTAAAATGTCATGGATCTCACCTTTGGAGACTGAGATGAAAAAAAGAGGATGAGTGCTATGGCTTGCACAATGATTTTTATTTGCCTTTGGTTTTCCAGCCTTTCAGGTTTACATTTTAAAAGATTGTTCCCTGCAGGGACAAAGTCTTGGAGCTCATTTTTGCAGCGGTAGGTGACATTTGTCCATAACCGCATGACCCCGGGAGCTGGAACAAGTAGCAGTGAAATCACATTATGAGAACTGGCAACTGCCTCTTTACTGGTCGGACATGGGAATAAAATACATCCTGGTTGTCCCAGTTAAATCTTCCTTCCTTCAGGCAGAAATGAAACGAAATCTTCCCTTATGCTCCTGTGCTGGTATCACGGCCGCAGCCCAGTCCTTGCCCGCTGTGTGTGGTGTGGCATCAGTGCTCAACGCTCGCAGAATACCAAGTTCTGGCGAAGAATTAATTCTCTGCAGTGCGAGATGTTGGACACCGTTTGCTGCTGGCGCGCCAAGGCTGGCTGGCGTGTGCCCTGGCAGGCTACTGCCGCCTGTTTCTGTGTCCCCTCCTCTTGGCCAGGGACTGTCCCCAAACCCTTTGGGCTTCTCCAGAAATGTTGAAGATTTGTCCCCTGCAGCTGCAGAATGGGAGATTTTCTCTGCTGGGATCAACTGGTTGTTGTCTTTCACCTATCAATTTCTGGGATAGGAGAGGGGTCCTGGCCCCGGAGGTCTCATCTTTTCCCTTCTCAGCAGACATTTGTGTTTTCTGAGGAATGAAGCATTTTTGTGCGCCTAAAATCTGGGGATGGTGAGAAGAAGTGTGAATGCTGCTGAATGGCCCTGGAGTGACATGATGCTCTGGGGGTCCCTGCTGGCCTGTGCTTCTGTCGCCTGGCAAATGGCAGTGCTGTGCTGCTGCTCCTACCGGGATGTGATGGCTTCTGTTCTACCGTGTGAGTTATGGGGAATTGGTTGCCATCTTGTGAATTGATTTGTGGGAACCTTTGGAGATGGCATGTAGGAAAAATAACTGCGTGGTGTGCAGCCCCGTCAGCAGGATCAGCATCTCCAGTGAGAGCTGGGGAGCCGGGGCGCGAAGGGTGTCCTGTGCTTGCAGACCCCATGACCAGCCTTGGAGGGAAGTGAAAAGTTTGAGGTTTCCACTATGAGCGCTGTGATTAACCCAGACAAAACTTCCAGGGATGTCAGTAGGAATCTGCCTGAGCAAGGGCTGTGTAGTGCTGAAAACAGGACAGGTTTGGCACAGTGAGCTTATATGAGACTTGAATTAAAATCTTATGAGAACACATTTTTGATTAGTTGATCATATTCTTCTGATAATAATTTTCCAGATGTCTAATCATTTTCCAAGTATATAATAATTTTCCAGTCTGACAATAGAAACACAACCAACGTCTGGCGTGCACAGTTCATTCTGCCTTCACATCAGGAAGAAAACTATGGATTACAGAAGAAAAGTGTTTCTGAGCCTTTACTTGCAGTGGTCTGACTAAAACTAAATACGCTTCCACGGGGCACATTAAAAATGTGTAGAAAAAATGTTATGGCCAAAGCTTGAGCTGATGGTCTCTATTCCAAGAACCCCAAATCTTGCGAGCCCTTGTGTGGACTCCTCACAGGCAGAGCGGTGCCAGCTATATGTGCCACAAGCAGAGGTATATGATGTGTCTCATAGAGTCAGCAATGGAAAATTTGGCCTCGGAGAGCAAAATCAGCATGTGAGCAGTCATGCTAATGGCTGCCGCCGTCTCCTCTCCCTCTTCCCTCCCTCCGCTCCCTCCTCCTGGAAGGACATGAAAACTGTGAGTTGGGGCATCACCTGCTGAGGATAAAAGTGACATTTCTGAGACACATCACCCGGGGGAAGCTGAGATGTTTTGATCCATCTTAGGCAAGGCTGATGGCAATTTAAAGAAGATGTTTTTGTACGTGCTGAGATGTCATAGCGCCTGGCTGATGGACAGAAAAACTGCTGGTGGAAAAGCAGCATTGTATAGGAGTTCTCCTGCAAGAGTGGCTGTGGAGGAAGGATCTGATCTTTAATTAACTCAGCCATCAGAATGGAAACTACAAATACTTACTTGCAAGAGTTTATTTCTTTTTAACTAACACATAAGATAAATATGAGGGATTGATCTGAAACCCCAGGGATCTTCAGTCCATTGCCATTCCTTCCCTTGCGTTTTAAATCCAGATATTTATTGTTAAAGAAATATTTAAAATATTTTTAATATTAACATTTTTGCACACAGTTAAAATAGATTAAAAATAGTATATTTTTTCTATCTAGAGGGAATCCCATGCTTTGTTAAGCCAAAAGAGGGAGCACAGCTAAGCCAGTACTGGTGCCTGGGTCAGCAGCTGGTTAGACCTTACATTTTCCATCTTCTCTTCCTGGACTGTCTTTCCTGCTCCAGTTTTCCTCTGCAGGGTGAGAATCCAGAGAGCTCTATATGGTCTTTGAAATTCAGAACAGACTTTGAAAAAGGACAAGTCTCCCATCTCCTGAGTGTGCAGTGCTGCTGTGCATGCTGCCCCGTGCACCTTAAGGCTTCACAGCTCATTTTGTTTAATTCAGAGGTAGTTATGTGAGACTGCAGTAGCAAAGAGCCAACACTAGATAGCATTTTATGTTTGTTTTGAGGAAGAAAAGCCTTTTGTTCTTGTATTTAGGTAGATTCTGAAAAAATTCTAAGCACATATTTTAGACGTGATTAATTGTTAATGATTTCTGGTGATCTGTGCAATGTCTCCTATAAATTCAAAACAACAGGCAACAAAACTATCTCTTTTTCTATTGTTTTCTTGACATCATTGTATCAGTATAGAATTTATGTGCATTTCTAAAGTGCCTAATGCTATTTTGCCTCTAGGTGCTGAGGTAAGAAGCTTATATTTGATCTTTGCGTAGGCCATGTTCCTGATCCTATTAACATCAATGTGAAATCTCCACCAGGCTGGGATCCAGCCTGTCATATGCGTGTAAGTACTGCATGGGGAAATAACATCACAAGCAGTAACATGAGCAGCGAAGGTGAATTTCTTGTGATCTACAGAACAACAAAAAAAGCTACGGATGGGATTTGGCTCACAGGTTAAGACACACATACTATGTGTCTATGTGTGGGTATGTATATGCCTATGAGGAAAACGCTGAGTTGCCATTACAGGTGATGGGGATCCAGGGCTCAATTCGGTGTCCACATGTAGACATCTATTGCCATCCAGTATATCCTAGGATATCAGAGTCATCCACATATAACCAACGTGAGAGCCATGAGCTTCTGGAGTGTCAGCTGGTGTCCAGATGGGATACCCTACAGCATTTCAGAGTACACCAGATTCCTGCATTTGGGCAATTGAATCAAGCCTCTGGTCTCCTCTGACTGTAGTGGGAACTAGACACCTTGCTCACCTTGACACCTACAATGAAGGTGCTTTGACTTACATGTCTTAATCTTCAAGCTGAATCCCATCCTTTGGGCAGGATTCAGTCACCTAAACCTGCACATTCAGTGCCATTTGAGAGGCCCTGATGCCTGGCTTCCAGATGCTGACCCAGAAAGTTGCAGGTCTCCTATAGGGTCCCGTGAAAAAGCTCTAGGAAAATGTCTTGGATACCCTAGGGTCTTTCAAAGGGGTCTACAGCCCTACGTTTTGGCAGCTGACTCTGGCTCTGCGCATCTGAGCAGATGCCTTCAGGCTCCACTGAAACTGTTTATGGCCAAGGGGTTGATCCACACGACTGCAGCACTGGATTTGGGCAGTCCCTTGGTTGCAGTGCCCACCCCAGCACAAGCAGGAGAAGGATATGACCCTGTTTGCCCGTATCCCACAGAAGAACTCCCACTGTGGGGTGCTTGGTGTAAGGTAGAGTGGGAATAGGCGGGGAACAGATCCTGAAGGATCCCAGAGGCTGCTGCTAATGTGGGCTCCTACCTTGAGAAGGAGGTGGTGGAGCCCAGCCGTGGCAGGCAGTCTGTTGTGGTTCCCCAGGGCTCTCGTGCTATTGCAACATCGAGAAACTGCACTGCAAAACTCTTCTTAAAATATGCTGATCACACAGGAACTTGAGGCAGCTGTACCGCAGTGTCTTACAATAATTACTTGGCATCGCTTTAGCATATGAAATGGGTTTTGATGAGAGCTCTGATTGCTCTTTTTACGCAGGTCTTGTTGTGAAGCTGCACGGAGTTAAGAGCTTTGAGGTTTCGCTTTCTTTAAAACACAGGTTCGAATTCCTTTGGTGAGGGTTTGTGGCAAGACACATTTCTCACTGCCACTGCTGCCCTGAGACCTCATTTTTTAGCATTACTGTTAGTGCTGATATGTAGCATGTATCTTAGGTGTTCAGGGTGCTTTAGCACTTCTCAGAAACCATTGCTCTACCTCGTGCTTACACCCTTTGCACAGGGAAGCAAGTGGGTTGGAAACTGGAGTAACCTGAGGATCAGCTGCACACTGAGGAACAACTCGCTCCCCACTGGTCTGTTGGTGGGGTATGGACCCACCTGGAGCTAAATCTACACGTCTCTGAGTGCTGGTCCTTAGTGCTGTGCCAGAAGAGCCCAGTGCAGGTACCCAGCAACAGCTGCTTGAAAAGCTCGGTGTCAGCCCTGGGGGATGCTGGCATTTCAACCTTCATTTCGTCAGGGCAAAAATCAGAATAATGGCAATTTAGGTGGAAAAGGAGACGTACACAACAACACTAATAACAACAAACCCAGGAAAAGAAACAAGCTTAATTTGAAAGTGTTCACAGGTTTCTTTTTGCTGTTCCTGGAATCTGAGTATCTTGATGCTTATCCCAAGTCAGGCAGCGGGATAGTTGCAGCCTGAGTTGCAGAGCTGGTGCTGGGACTGGAAATCCTGGTTTCTGGTACAGTGTTTGGCTCACTTGGCCCTGAGCTTTTCTTAAAGGATTAATCTCTGAACGCACAGATGTGCCTGTAGAGGTCTTAATTCTGCGTTTCTCCTTCAAGCTCCGCTCTCCGAGGAAGTTAAAAGTGTGATGGAGAACTGAGGGATTCCTTGCAACTGTATGTTCAGATTAATTGACTGCAACTGGGCATTGCTACCAGGGATTCTCTAAAGGAAGAGAAAACAAGATGAGTTTGAACAACTTCTTGAATTCTGATCTATTCCCTGAATTTGCTGGGGAACAAGCGGCACTTAGTTTATGCAATGCTGTTTGCACAGCAACGGCGTGACTGCTGTTACCTGCCCTGTGAGCCCCCAAATGCAGCATCTTGTAGAAAATAGGTTCCTATGTTGGACAAAGAATATGCCCTTCCTTCCAAACAAAATACCACCGAGTTTGACCCCGTGGCTGAAAGCAACCTGCAGTCAAAATTGATTCCTCACTGCTAAGTCAAGATAAGGTACTTTTAAACCAAAAATCAGATAGCCCCAAGCAGAGGGTTGCAGTGATCTAACAAGATCCATTAAAAGCTGTGTCTGCAAAGGCTTTGCCTGTAGCTTTCCTCTCCCAGCAAGGAAATGCTCACACATGTCATCTGGTCTGTACTGATAAAATCTAGGTGTGATAACGGAGGCAGGACACAAGGAATGATTCTGGAAACTGAATTCTTCTGGATTCTTAAATGTGCTTTTAATGGTGGCAAAGTCAAAGCCACAGACTGCTCAGTGCTAAATTTATTACCCTTAAGCCAGAATGCATTCAGATTTGTGATTGCAATGTCAGGGTTTCTGTTTTAATAATTTTCCGTACTGCTGGTTTTATGTGAGGTATATATGAAGTTGTCACACTTGGCTGAGGCAATCACTCACCTACTATTTGTATGAGCTGCAATTTGCGTGATATGCTGCAAAATGCAACACTGGCTCCTCTCTGATGATGCTACAACCCACTAGGTGTATTCATACAGAGGTGGCTTCCCCTCTCCATCACCACGGGCGAGGTGATGAAGTTGCTTGCCTGCTCAGGATGGGAAGGAAAGCGGCTTTGCCGGTGCAGGTTTCCATGCAGGCAGGGCAGGGGTGCACCATGCTGCACACCACTGAAGCATGAGGATGGGCTTTCGGGAACGGGAGCCAGTGGCTCAGTGTCCTCCTCCTCCTTTGCACCTTCGTGCACTCCCGGACATGCGCCTGGGCACTGAACCTTTCAAAATCCCCTGTAATTTTTCTCAGATAATAAATAAGCTCAGGCGTTTTGCAGCCGTAGGTGATAAACTGTGAGAAATGCAAAGGTAACTGCGTGTGTCCTGGCTATCATTGCCTTGCTGTAATTCTACCCAGGAGTGCAAATGAGCTCCAAAAAGCCAATTTCAGCTTTTACAGAATCAGGTGTCTGTGCTGCACCAGCTGCATTTTAAGGCACTGCTCCCTGAAGCATTGCCTTAAATTTAATACCCATGGACATTTAACCCCTAAAGATATTTCCAGCCCCTTTTAAAGGTGCTTTGGTTTTCACAAGGCCTACGGTATTTTAAAAAAAGCTGTATTGTGTTTCTTCTTCTTCGTTTCAGATTTAAGGAAATGAAGAAAAAAGAAAATAGGACAAGGGAACAGCCACCAAGGCCGGACTGGAATACCTCAAGCCCTACGAGGGCCGCAAGAACAGGATCCCCGAGACTCAGAGGAGCCCATGGGACATCCCCCCAGGCAGCCAGCAACACTATGGTAACTGCAGTTTATCTTTTAAATGTTGTGCTTAAGAAAAAAATTGTTCAAGACAACTCTTTGTGTAAGAATGTACCTTTTTTCCCAATAAAGATCCCAAATCTGAAATGTCAAGTAATTTTTCCATCTTGTAAGACATTTTGTGTCCTTCTCAAATAGTAGATGAAAACATTAGGGAAGGTGGAAAAATCACCATTTTTCTTGGTCAAATGCAAACTTGTGACCAAAAGGCTGTAAATAAGGAGAAAGTGCAAATCGGAAGTTAC
The DNA here is from genome assembly GCF_018139145.2 of Gymnogyps californianus. Classification (NCBI taxonomy): domain Eukaryota; kingdom Metazoa; phylum Chordata; class Aves; order Accipitriformes; family Cathartidae; genus Gymnogyps; species Gymnogyps californianus. The sequence goes on from NC_059472.1 coordinate 159,078,152, forward strand.
TTGGGCTGACTTAATGTATTGTGTTTTTCCAAGATTTATTTGCAGTAATTAGTCTTTACAGGCTGCCAATTTACCTGTTCCTTTTGCCTCCTCCAAGTGTATTCCACACACGCACAGGTTTAATAGATTCAAACTAAAATAAGAAGTTTCCTCACTGGCTTAAGATAAGCAAAACCCAGAGCTGTACCGAAAGCTTAAAGAAACCTAGTGTTGAACTGTAGGGGGTAATGTTGCTACACATACTCTGCCTGCCAGCTGCAAAAGGTAGATAAAGCTATTGACTGTTTGTATGATGACGTGACAAACTGGATCTCCGCGAAAAGGATAGAAACACGTGATTACTCTTAGCAACCTCCTCCCTCTGTCCTCGCCATCGCTCATTTGCAAGGGTGCCTTAGCTCTTCATTTCTTCTGATATTGTGTTGCCGTATTCTGCTTGATGGTCTTTGTCCAGAATTGTATGTGTCTTTACAGTCTAGGGTCATATTTTGTATTTTGTCTCTACTTACCTCTTGTGGCCAGCCCTGCTTGGTGTCAAAACACCCATTAGTGTAATGTTGCCACCAGCCAGAGACACCTGGGCAAGAAGTAGGGGAACGCAATCTATAGGTTCGGTGGACTAATGAGATGGTAATAACCACCTGCTGCCGTGATTTATTATTTTTTTAATCTGGAAGGAGCTGCAACAACATTAAAAAGAAGGGAGGAGGTTAACTGGAGATGTTAGCCAAGAAGTGTTGGGGAAGCAAACAGTCCTCTCTCCTTGTGGGCAGGTAGGTTAAGCCCTGCCCGATTGCACAGCTGCCATAAAAGCAAGGGACGCACTGGAAGGGCCTTCCTGGGTCAACTGCTCATCACGTAAGCCCTCTCACAGATTAGTCCAGGTCTTGCTTAAAGCCAGGCATGGTTGGGGGAAATGGTGAAGGAGAGAGAGGAAAATAAAATCTATGAAAGAGGAAAAAAACAAATTGGAGCAGGGAACACTTAAAAGGCAATGTAAGCATCTCCTCACAGATACAGGCCGTTGTGAATTTGACACTATTGAATAAAGGTAAAGAGTGTTAGTGCTAAGGGAAGAAAAAGATCATAAATAAGGGGTGGATACTGTCCTGGTTTCATCTGGGACAGAGTTAACTTTCTTTTTAGTAGCTGGTACAGTGCTGTGTTTTGGATTTAGTGTGAGAATGATGTTGATAATGCTCCGATGTTTTAGTTGTTGCTAAGTAGCGCTTATCTTAAGCCAAGGACTTTTCAGTTTCCCATGCTCTGCCAGCAAGCAGGTGTGCAAGGAGCTGGGAGGGAGCAGAGCCGGGCCAGCTGACCCAAACTAGCCAAAGGGGTATTCCATACCATAGAATGTCATGCCCAGTATATAAACAGGGGGGAGCTGGCCGGGTGGCGCGGATCGCGGTTCAGGAACTAACTGGGCATCGGTCAGCGGGTGGTGAGCAATTGCATTGTGCATCGCTGGTTTTTTTCTTCCCCCCCCCCCCCCCCCCCCCTTCTTTTTGTTGCATTCCTTTTCATTACTATTATTATTATATTTCATTATTACTATTGTTAGTATTATATTTTACTTTAGTTATTAAACTGTTCTTATCTCAACCCACGAGTTTTACTTTTTTTTTCCTTTGCTTTCCTCCTCCTCACCCCACTGGGAGGGGGAGGGGGAAACGGCTGCATGGTGCTGAGTTGCTGACTGGGGTTAAACCACGACAATACTTATGTATATCTCTGAAGCTCTGCTGATGTACATTGAGCCCCATGTGTGTCCTAAAAACACTGTTGTCTTCCCTACATCCATATGTCTAAAGTGTGAAGGGAATAACCCTAATCCCCCAAAATCACTGAGCCACCGGCAGAGACCCCCCCAGCCCCCACGTTGTGGAGACCTGGAGACCAGCCCAGGCAGCGCTGGGGAGCAAAGGCAAAGGCAGCACCCGCTGCTGGGGGGGGAGTGCGGAGGTACAGCCCCCAGCACAGGGAGCTGCCGCCAGCCTGGCTACAGCCAAATTCACACCAGTTATCAGGTGGGCAGCAAAGGCCACCAGCTCGGAGCTGCTGCCTGGGGCTGGAGCCCATCTGGGCTCCGGGTTGCATGAATGTGATCACGAGGACTAGGAGAGATTCTCCACCGCAAGCTTTAAGGAATGTGTGACCCTGATAGGAGACCAGGGATCCCTGCACTAACTGCATTTTGCTTCAGCGTAGATAAAAATATTAGTTTGAGGTGACAGCAGCATTTGCATCTGGATTTTGTGCTCATCTTCTTGGAGTCAAGAGAAATGAATCCTGGCGGGAGCCAAATCAGGTGGCTTGGCATTTGGCCCCCATGCCTTTGGCTTGGTTGTGTGTCCCAAAACCAAAAAGGCGCGCTGGGTCATCATTCTGCTTTTTCACGCACCAGGCTTTGATGATGCCATTTTTATCAGCCACACGGGTCTCTGCCAATGAACGCCATCATTCGTGACTGACGGGCTGCTCACGGTGTAACGTAACATGTACTCTGCATGCAAGGAGCAAAGATGCTTTTTTGCCCTGAAGACACCTGAGCTCAGCTCCTAGGTGCAGTGTTTGCTGCTATGCAGCCCTTACAGCTGCCTGCAACGGCTCTCCGCAGAGCTGCTGTGTCTGTTGAGCCGATGCCTCTGTGGGAGAGTTTAACGGGATAAAAAAGTGGTTTGCCGTAGGGACAACACTGCTCCTCTGTCCCTTCGGGCATCCCAGAGGGAGTTGTCTGACACACCTGACAGCCTCCCTCGCGAGCTGAGGTGATTGCTTTGTATTGCCAAGGACAGTTAGCTTTCCATATAGCCAGGTCGCTCTGTGCATGGGGTTTTGAGCAGAGTTACGGTTCGTACTCTTGAGAATGACAAGGGCTACTGCAGTCCGTAATTGAGTTCTGCTTTGCACTAATCCCTGTGCTGTCAGGGCTGTGAGATCAGTCAAGAACAGTGTCCTTCTCCATACAGCCAGAGTTGAGTGCACTCTCAACGTTGCCCCAGTCCCACATGGAGACCGTGTAGCACGAGTGTAGCTTTTCCTCATGTCAATACGAATATATTCATGTTATGAACTAAGGCTATACCACTTTCGCATCCTTGCCTGGCTGGTTACAGTGCTGTAAATGATGAATGGCTCTGCTGGGGTTATACTGGGGTGATGCCGGGCAGAGAACGGCACGGATTACTAATTCCAGATACAAACTCTGGAGATGAGCAGAATTAACGGAGTACTACATTCTACACTTATCAGGGGAGAGGTGGGAATCTCCCAGAATCTGAAACAAGTCATAACCTATTTTTAGGGATTTTCAAGAAGCATCTTTCAGTAAAAATGCCTGCATGGAAAAGAAATCTATCAATCTCTGCTAGGTTTTCCCTCTTGCTGTATGATAGGGGCTCCTGATTAGTGAGGGGCATAGACTTTCTTGCTAGTTTTCCATCAGTTTGCAGGGTGGATGTTTTCCCTCGTGGCATTGCGGCGGGGAGGAAAGCCCTGACTGCTGCAGGCTCTCAGGTCACACTCCAGTGGGAAATGGGTCTTGCTGTCCCCCGTGTCAGGCTTTGAATTGTCACATGAATAAATAGATGTAAAATGTTAGCGTTTTCATTCAGGAGCAGCTTGTATTTTCTTTGCATGGACATAGATGACTTCACTAGGGAGGCTGACGTTTTATCCCTACACATTTCCTGCCCCTGCATGCACATCCCATCCCATCCCTGCAAAAGGCCTTTTCTTCCCTCACTTATCCGTTGAAGATCTTAGGCAGCGGGTACCGCAGCGATGAAGCCTCTCTAGCCACCACAACAGACTTTTTGTGAGAGTGCCTCTTCTCCAGCAGCCTTTCCAAAGGATCTGCAATGAATGCAAGGAACCTTGGCAGGAACTGGGTTTTCACTGCTTTTTTTATGCAGCGTCTGCCACGTTGAGGCTCTTGGGTCTGATCACAGTACAGCTAATGCAGGAAAAATAAAGCTGCTCCCAAGACAGACTGACTGACAGACTTGTCATGATGACAGTACACATATTTGAAATATTATGGCTGCGTTCTTGAAAACCATAGCTAGGGTAAGCTGTTTCCTTGAGCGCATGTGGTAAAAATAACACCTGCTTTGCAGACAGTGGATTTGACAGCTGCGAAGATATAGTGTAGGCATTTCCAAAAGCATGATATATTTTTGCTTTGTACACCAAATAATAGTAGGAGTTGTTATGGAAAAAAGGCAGTATGAGATGTGAATTCCTAGGTACAAGGGGAAGAGCATGGTGGGGGATTACGGCTCAGTGGAACTAATAAAAGCCATCAGCCGTGCCTCTCACTTGAAGGTACATCACTCATTTCTCATGTTGTGCACAGGTCCAGTGACCTGTCGCTTGTGCTGCTCGCTAGGGCTGCTTGGCAAGATCCAAAATAATGTTGCAAAATGCAGCACTGGTTTGTTGAGCCTGAAGTGTTTCGTTTTTCTCTGCGGACAAGTTTTTGCTGAATCTTAACGCAGGCTGCAGACAGGGTCCTGCCTGGATTCCTGGTAAGCATCTTCCAGAGCTTCATTTGCTGCTGAGCCCCCTTGCACGGCTTCTGCAGCATTGCCTGCAGCGACCCAGTGTTAGCATTGCTCTGCAGTCAATGGCTGCAAACTCCAGCTCCTTTATAAGAGGGTGCCAGAATAGGCAGATTTGCTTTAGCAGGGTCAGCTATGGCTAGGAAGTCACGATGTTCCTCCATTGCCTTCTAGAGAGGAGGCACAGATGGGTCTTCGATTCAGAATAGTTAAAGGGTAGAAAAAAACAATTTCTGGACTGGAATCCACTTGCTGGTTATCACATTGACTGCAGGAAACGGTGGCAATTATTCTCACTCCTCAGAAAACCACCAAGGTATGAACCCTTCCTTAATTAGTTTGCCTTGGTGGCTAATCACCTTTCCCATGAAAAAATTGTGTTCTGTAGTTCATTGGTAATTGTCTGGCTGTAACCTTCAGCCACCACTTCTGGTTTTATGTCCCCTTTCTTCTAAGGATTTCCTTCCTTTAAAGGTATTTATGCTCTGTGATCAAACCAATTTTTGATCTTCTTTTTGATGAAGTCAAACATGTGGAGCTTCTTGGTTCTCATACTAGTTAGGCAACTTTTTCACTTCTCACAGCTTTCTCTGGTTTCTTACTAAAACCTCTCCCATCATTAAACATCCGTTCAGAAATGTTGCCAGTGAGAACTGCATTCAGTATTTTAGTTTCCCTACCTAATCTCACCAATGATATACATATACAGGTAAAAATTACCTTTCTGGTCTCATTTTTCCATCCATTTGTGAGTCTTTTTCCCCCCATTGTTTAAGAAATATAATGTTGAGCTATTTATTCATTGCAAGTTATAAATTCTTGTCAGAGTTGCAGTTTTACAGGATACAATCACCTATTCTTTAGATTTGCCCTGATAGCTGTGTTCCGACCTTTATGCATTTAGTTTTATTTTATTTGTATTTAGATAGAGCAGGTGTTATATAAATAGATAGAGCTTGCCAAGAAATCCTGACACCTCTGTATGCTATTGCAAGTGCTGCTGTTGTTGCGTTCCTCCCTGATTTCTCCTGTAGCAGCCACCCTTCATGTCTCTCCCGAAAATGAGATGATCATTTGAATTTATGAGCTGAAAAATACTGGCAACAATCAAGATGCTTTCATAGAGATTAGTTCTTTCTTAAATTACTTTGATAGTGTTGTTTGGTGAGCTGACAAGTTTAGCTGATAGAGGTCAATTGAATGCACTGTAGTTATGCTTTTTTAAGTGTTATCATCACATGGTATGCTCTAACTTTGTTAAAACTTTGCGTAAAAAATGGTACAGCACATAAATAGATTAAAACCTATCTGACTAATCTCAGAAAGAAAGTTAATATTTTTAGTTAGGAATATCAGCCAATTTTTTCATTTGGCATTATACTTCTGCCCAAGATGTATCTATATATTTATCATAGGATCATAGAGCTATCATAAATTGAGGAGAAAGTATAAGTAATTGGTGAAAAATATCCAGATGACACAGCGATTGTTGGCATGATGATAGGGCAGACATATCATTTATATAGCATGACCTTAATCACTCAATAGCTTGAACATAATTAAAAAGATATTTTAAGGCAGTAAAAGTAAACTTATAATTTTAGGACTAAAGAAAGTATACCATGGTGACAAAACAAGGGACTGGATCCTGGAAAAGATGGGTTCCCAAAAATGTAAGAGAATTAGTGAAGTCCTCAGTGAATCAGTAGGCAGTGTGTTTCAGGTGAGACACAGAAAGGATTTAGGTGCCTGAGTTCAAAATTGTGATTCTGACTGCCCTCCTCAGCAGGTAAATAGCATTTTGGTAACTTGTAAAGTTCTTTACTTTCTTACTTAAAATATGACTGTGCTAAGGTGAGAATAGAAGAACGACTGTGTCAAGCAAAGCATCACCCAGGCCTGTATCCCATCTCCAGCAGAGATAACTTCCAGTGATACTTCCCCAAAATACTCCCCACTTTGCACTTCCCTCTTGCCTGGTGTCTTCTGCAATCCCGATGTTGGGATTGAGACAAGTTCCTTCACAAGGAGCTCCTTCGCACAGTGCTCCTTGAGCATCCCTAACCCTCGGGGAACATCTAACTCTAAGAGGATGGGGCTCTGTACAAAATCAGCAGTAACCAATTTCTTTTGAAACACGGCTGGGAAAAGGAAGTAGCAGTTGTGCAACCACTTGCTGCTTGGTGAGCAGAGCAGCATATGGAGCAGCCTAATTTAGTTCCTATCCCAGCCCTTTGGCAAAGTGCTCCAAGCATTTATATTTGGGGTGTTGCCTCACTGTATCCTGTTGTGTTTTATGAGAAGGGACGACCTGCTCGGTTCTTGAAGGTCAAACACGTTCACCTTCAGGGTGATGCTCAGGGCTACGGACCTTGAGTTGAGTCCTGCGGGCCTTGCACCAGGTGCTGGAGGTGAGGGAAGGGGACTGTCCTCTATACAGACAGGTTTAAGTAGCTTAAGTGCATGTAGTGCTTCTGATGACCTTTAGGCTGCTGAAATGAAGATCACTGGCTTGATGCAATGTGCACTTCGGCATTGCTGGAACAACTTCATAAGGTATAAGTTTTGCCAAACCTCATGATTTTGGGCTGTAGCTCTTCCTCCCTCATGCAGACGGACCAACAGGCTGTTCGCTCACTGGTGGTGAATTGGTGCCTTCCCACGTTCAGACTCAAGGCTGCAGGAAGGCTGTCACGTCCCATAGCACTACCTCCATAGCTCCTCTTGGTGCACAGGCTCTCGTCTCCTAAAATAAGAAACAGAGAGCAGTTTCTTGCCCTGGACTGACCAGGGGAAAGTGGAGTCTTTGTATGAGTAACCTTTGTACATTGAAGGTTAATTTTTCAATTTGAAATGATGACATAAATATTGGTAGAGTGGAAAACATCATTTACGGTAATTCCCTTTTTTTCAAACCATGAATAGGGGACCTGCCTGGTCTTACCGCCAAGATACTAAATTAAGTTAATTAACAGATACCAACAAGACATTAATTTAACGTTTTTTGTTCTTTTGAGCCCATAACTGTTGTTTCACAGATAGCTGTGTATTCACATATAAAATACACAGAGATTAATTAATAATCTTATTGTTATTTCCTCGTATTATTATCAAAGTACCTGAGAGCCTTTGTCAAACACATGGACTTCGTATTTCTTGCTGCTGAATACACAGAGTTGGTGGAATTTGCCAACAGCTTGCGGTCTAAGACTAAGAAAAACTGACATGCAGATGAGAAAATAAAAAGAAACAGTTTTAGCAAACGCCTAGGTAAAAGCAGAGAGCCACAGCCTACTTAAAAATACTGTTCTCCTCCCTTTGCAGAAGAGTCCTCCATGCCACTTCATTTGCAAAGTCGGCTGAAGTTGCTAAGTAACAATGCTCTGACCCAGCACGTGACTTGCTCCAAACACCATGGGTGAAGACAAGGTGATGACGGCTTTGACATGCAATATTTGCAGCTGTGGTACAGAAGAAGTGCAGCGTTTCCCCAGGAGAGCCCGTAACTCACTGTGCTGGGATGAAGTTTGGCTAGCCCATAGCCCAGAGGCACGTGGGAAAATGCTGTGCTCACTTCTGCTTCCCCATCCCATGCCATCGTGCTGCTGCAATGGCCACATCTCCCACTTGCAACACTGCAACCTTCCCCAGAGGGCAGGACAAAACATCAGGTTCCTCTGCATCCACTTCCATTTCCCTGTTGCCTTTCAAATCCTCTGCTTCTTCCAAGCAAAACTGCAACTCCTCACATTCCTTCCCACAGGCATCATCTACCGGCTCCACCCTGACTCCTTCCCAAAGCACCGACTTCTTTGGCAAGCTGGGGTTTGTCATGGCCTGTTCGCCATGGGATGGCTTCTGACGATGAGCTGGTGACCTCCACGCGGTGCCTGGCTGCATCAGCCTTCCCCCTCGCCAACCTGTCTGGTCATTAAACTTTGTCTTCAAACCCTGCCGCCTCTGATCTGAGGTTATAACTTGATGGTAGACACATAAGACTGCAGCCAGGCAAGAATCTGCAACCATAGGTCCAGAAACACTGAATTTTCTTATGGCATCTGACACTGGTGGTCACTTATAGCAAAGTCCTGTCTTTTTTTCCATCCCAGCTGAATTTTCGGTTGGTCTTTATGCTGTCCTCAAGCTCAAACTCCATAGACATCTGTCCTGAAAATGTCAATGCTCAATCTCCTTGGCTGCTATCTATTGTGACTGTGATCTCTGCATGGTTCTGAGGTCTGATCTCCTCCCACGGGATGCTGGGAACTGACCCTTACACTGCTTCCTTCCTTGATGGGAAGTCCAACAGTTGCAATCCCATAGATCCCTGCTTCTCGCTCCAGGGAGGGACTCAACTTGCCAACTAACACACCTACGCTAAGGTGTCACCACGTAGGCATTTCCATGAGAGTTAGGTGTCTCAGCTTCCATTTCCTTCCATAGAATAAGTCAGCAGACCAAATGTAGGTGTTTATTTGCTCCAGGGTGGATTGAAAAGCTCTCCAGAGTTGAGGAGAGTGATTAAAGAGTCGAAGGCAGTACTGACACATAAACTGTATTCACTCGAGGCAGTACTGACACATAAACTTCAGTGCCTTACTCTGCAGTCTGAGTCTTACCTTGGCCTTGTAAACCCTCCATGATGCCCACAGAGAGAGAGAATCACACCAGAGGGGGATTCCTTGAGGGTTTCTACTTAGCATGGCCAAAAGGGAGTTGGGATGAGTGCTAGTAGCACCTTCAATAGCAGTGAGGGTGGTTTTGCTGTGAGCACCATGGTGTGAAAGCAGGGCAAAGATGGCACTTGTGGCTGACCAGGCTGAGGATGAACTGGAAGTGAATCCCAAACATAAGTAAATGTTCCTGGTGAGACCTTGCAGAATGGCTTTCTGTTAACAAGACCTTGTTAAAGGACATAATTTCTCTCGGATGACATTCAAGGGCAATTGAGTGCAGTCAACAACTCTTTCTCAAACATGCATGGGAAGCAAGCAAACAGCATTGCTGCTGTGCTAGTTCTGGCCATCGTTCTTTGTCTTCACCTGCCTACTAGATAAAGCAGCAGTGCCTTCATAGATTTGAAATTACAGTAAGTAATGCTGGTGCAGTGTATTTTTATTTCAAGGCAGACAAGAAAATTTATCCTTTTGGACCATTCTCATGGCAGACCACGGCAGTCTTTAGGTAGCTTTAAGTTTGATTGTTACAAACTAGGCAGTGAGCAGCATGTTCAGAACTCTCGTTTCAGCTGACAGCAGTACAGAACTGCTCCATCAGCAGCTCCTGCAATTTTGCTGCAGTAACGACATGCCAGCTTAAATTGAAAGGACTATTCCCAACTGAAGCCTCTTGGAGCTGGACTTCTATGGGAATTATTGCTAAGCAAAATCTGCGGAGAACCCCCTGACTTTCATTTATTTTAAGTAATAATAAAATAAACTGTCATTTATTTTAAGCAATACATTACATTTCCAAGGAAAGTTTTGTCTGTACATGCCAGCAGCTTGATCTGGGCTAACGTGGAGCTAGCAAGTGGCATGATGCTTCTTGGGCATCTTTCTTTAAACATTCAGAAAACCTAGGCCGTGATGTGGGTTACCTGACCTGACAGCAGATGGAGACAAGAAACAAACTTTGTGCGATGAGCTGCCACGCTGTGGGCTACAGCAGCCGAGCTGACCTGTGAACTGGCTCGTGTCTCGCTGTGACTTGTTCCTCATGGTATTTTTTCTTCACTAAGGTCTCTCATAAGCCTTTCTGTTTGTCCAAAAATATCTCTAGTTTTCAGGTATGCTCTTTCATACCTCCCTGATACAATGTCCAGTGCTTTGGTTTAGGAGCTTTTCAGAGGAAGGAAACCCCTCCCTGGTTCAGCAGATGGGTCTCAAGCTGAGACCAAGGAAAACCCCCTGCTTCCTCCAGGTTCATAGTCCCAGCTTTGGCGTTAACTGATCCTGAAGTGAGGGACCTAGAAGATCCCCAGATCCCCAAAAGAAGCCAGTCATTTACAGTTTGCTCTGTCATGGCAAGGCATATATGGATGTGCCTTGGCTTTCTGCATGTCTTGCGGGGAGCTCCATGGAGATCACAGCCCTCAGGGACCAGCCAAGGGGACAGGAGCAGTGCTGGGAGACGTGGCTGATGTTGAAGTGGTGCCTCAGGAGCACCACTAGCTTGCGAAGTTCAGATCAGCAGCGATGACCAACATATTTGGCAGGACCGAACAAGACAGCAGGGGTGCTCAGGTGCCCTGCACATGAAAGAAGCAGATTAAATGAAGCAGCTATTTTAAATAAACCTTCCCAGTGTTATCTGCTCTTCTCCCAGTGGGGCCGTTCAGCCCAGGGCATACAGGTGAGGTAGGTAGATGGCTGGACAGGATGTTTGGTGTCACACTGAATCTTTCATGGACAAACAGGTATTTCCACAACCCCGCTGTAGCTGGAAGGAGATGGGTTATTGCCTCCATGACTCCTTTTGGGGCTAGGGAGGAGATTAACCTGCAGTGAGGTAGTGTTTTGATGAACTAGTACTGTGGCTAAATGAATCCAGCACAAGTCGCTTTGGCTGATGAAGTTATCTTGTGACAAGATTAACTACTGATTAGGTTTTGTCAGGACCTGGAAAGAGTGTGATTTGTAGGGTGCATTTTAAACACACTGTGCAAGGAATTATGTGCAGGAATCCTGATATTGTTTTAAGCCCTTAATTCTCTACTCTTTCCCTTGAAAATCTGTCCTAAGGACTGCATAATGAATTGATTAACAGGCCAGCACTTTATTTTTGTGTAGTGATCATAGAAAGGGTAGCATTGGGTTGGTTTCCCAGTTACATTATGCAGGAGACAACTGCATCCATGCAGCATGTGTGCAGAAGGCTTTGGGCATGCTCTACCTGTCAGGCAGAGTCATGTGCCTGTAAATCTCTGTGCTGGTTTTGGCTGGGATAGAGTTAATTTTCTTCATAGTAGCTAGTATGGGGCTATGTTTTGGATTTGCGCTGGTAATACCGTGTTGATAATACAGGGATGTTTTCGTTGTCGCTGAGCAGTGCTTACACAGAGCCAAGGCCTTGTCTGCTCCTCACCCCACCCCACCAGCGAGGAGGCTGGGGGTGCACAAGAAGTTGGGAGGGGACACAGCTGGGACAGCTGACCCCAACTGACCAAAGGGATATCCCATACCATATGATGTCATGCTCAGCATATAAAGCTGGGGGAAGAAGAAGGAAGGGGGGGACATTTGGAGTGATGGTGTTTGTCTTCCCAAGCAACTGTTACATGTGACGGAGCCCTGCTTTCCTGGAGATGGCTGAACACCTGCCTGCCGATGGGAAGTGGTGAATGAATTCCTTGTTTTGCTTTGCTTGCACGCGTAGCTTTTGCTTTACCTATTAAACTGTCTTTGTCTCAACCCACGAGTTTTCTCACTTTTACTCTTCTGATTCTCTCCCCCATCCCACCAGGGGGGAGTGAGTGAGTGGCTGTGTGGTGCTTAGTTGCCGGCCGGGGCTAAACCATGACAATCTCATCTGACAGATAACATATGGCAGCATCAGCAGCACCGGGAAAAAAAATGACAAAACAGCCAAAGTGTGAAAAAGTGAGGGACACAAACATTCAGCAGCTCTCTGCCAGGGAGCCGAGTGCATGGGAGGACGGACCTTAGGGACCACAGGAGCAGAGACCAGCTGCAGCAACGAAATCTGATACAAAAGCTAATAAATCAATAACTTTCTCCACCAGTGGCTGGCACACTGGAGTGAAGACAGGGCCAAGGCAGTGCTTTCCTTCCCCCAGCCCCGTAGCATCCTCTGCTGCTTCCCCTGCCTACATCAAGAGGAGCATAGCTTGGTGGCATCTCTCCAGCAGGCTCCGTCCCTTGCAGCTTTGGCTGCATCTGAGCAGGACAGACATCCCATCGGCTGCATAAGAATGAGAGCTGGACTGAGACGTGAGCTATGCCCTTTTACCAAATGACGAATGGTGGCTGTCACTGTCTCCATCAATAGCAACCCGCAGTAGCTGTCGGACACATACCGTTTTGTAAATCTGATCGTGTTTACACTAACAGCGTTTTATGAGCCTCATCAGATTGCAATGCAAATACTTCTGCAGCAGCTGCTCCTGGAGGAGTGACGTGGTGGAGAGGCCATGAGCACCCAGCAAACACAAGCTGCAAACAAATTTCTGTTCATGCTTGTGCTCCAGGAAAGAGCCAGAAAATAGAAGTGTGCCAGGAATTAGACAAAGAAGCTTGAAGACTTCGGTAAGAAACTTTGACCACCAGAATATCTTGGAAGTTAGAATAGACATATAGGTTTCAAAGTAGGCAGTGTATCTACCTGTTCTCTTACAAAAATAGCACCTCACTTAGGAAAGGGAACTGACCAGCTGGCATGAGATTTTGTCTGAGATCCTTCCCCACTTGCTTGTTGCTCATGAAGCAAAGAGCTTGTGTTACCTGTTGTACAGGTATGGTTATCCTGCTATGGTTAAAATGGACTTCAGTCATTCCATGGCCACCCCTTCTTTGGGTGTGACGTTTAGGGTTATGGAGAAACAGCCCTGGCACAAGCCCTCTCCAGTGTCCCCCAGGGCTGACCACAAGGCACCAGCTGAAAGTACAGAGGTGCAGAGCATTGGCTCTGCCCCCCACCCTGACCCACACCTCCAGCGTGTTTCAGCGGAGTCTTCTCTCCAGCAAACCGCTGGCACAAAAGCAAGATAAACCTGCAGAGCAAATGTCACCTTGACCGTCATGAGAAACAGAGGAAAACTCCAAGCGTACTGTATAAAATTCTGAGTTCCACTTTGTTTAAAGCTTTGTTTAAAGCATAGCAACAACATAGTTTTCCCAGTGGCAAAACCCCAGCCGATATTTGAAGCCTAATGGATGTACTTGAGATGTAGACATTTCTCCCCCAAGACCGGACCAAATCTGCCTCTCTAAGTCATATAATAAAACCAGGCAAATGGTAGTGCTTAGTAAGTTTGAACCAGGTCCATGGCATTAAACTGGGAGGAAATCCTGAGGGTATGATGCACCATCCATGCAGACTGTGCTGCGTGACGGTAGTAATCACATGAAACTATCTCCCTGAGCTGGACCCCAAACATTTTTGGGAAAAGAAGAAAATGCCAAGTCAAAGCTTATCTTTCCTATATTCCAGAGGTGAGGTGAATGCCCACCAACCATAGGGTAGATCTTGGTCTCCCTCTAGTGATGGACCTACCAACAGCAATGAAAAACCTAGCTCCAGCTTCATACTTCCATCCTTCACCTCCACCACTGGCCTCATGCTGTGGTGGCCCAGGATGGCTCTAGCCCTTCACCCAGCACAGCCAAGGTCTCCTCACAAAAAATGCTTCTTGACACCTTTCCACTACACACCAGTGTGCATAATTCCCAGTGCTTGGCTCATGGGGTAGCCCACAACACAGAGCCTCCTCTCAATGTGGTCTGGTTTACAACCGTGCTAATATTTCATATTCAGATTGCTGCATCATGCAGGAGCAGGAGACATGGGCGTCTGCCTTTCGTTGCTGGAGAGATGTCATGGAGGAAACCCACCATTGCAGCCCCACAGTGCTTGTCACCTCAGGGAAAGGCAGAGATAACCATGACACACATAGAATCGTATGGCCCTTGCGGGACATAACCACACTGCCAGCGTATGTGCTCTCCGGGAGCATCCACCTCCAATGTTGAATGCTGGAGAAACTGAAGGTCTTAAAGCAGCCGCTCTGAAGTCACTTGAGGTAGGAGCCCACTTATGCAGTGGCACTAGGTCCTGTGGGAGTGACATGGGGCAGCCTGGGAGGCTCAGAGTACCCACAATCTCTGGCGTTGGGTTATGAAGTAGGTCAGAGCATATTTACCTCTGTGAAGTCCATAAGGATGCACATGAAGATTTTGGGCCGTGTGTTGCAGGCCAGTTTCATTGGTAACCATAAGCTGGACGTGCAAGGACTCCATGGACTTGGTGACATCAGCCGTAATGTCTCCTGAATTTCACAGCAAGGTTTTTCAAGCCTGTCACTTTTCAGTGACATTGTCTCTTGTAGCGCTTCTAATTTTAAATTCAGAGCTTTGTTGCAGGACGTGATTAAAATTAGGAAGTTTCTGAAAGTCATGCTCTTGAGAGGAACAGGCAAGGGGAAGATGCCCTGAGCAATGCATCAGCACGATCTGGAGAACCAGTTGGGAAAATAAATGAATAACATTGTTTAATTATCTGAGACATATGTTCAGCCTTTTTTCTTTTCTATATATATCTTTTAATTTTTAATGCTTTTGCCTAAAGAGTTTTCTAGTAGAAAAGTATCAGTAAAGTTGGTAAAAATAATTGGATGCCCACCTTGAAACGAGAGCTGAAGTGGATATGATTTTGCACCTAAACAGCTTCAAGCCAGGAACACGGAGAATGCTGTAAAATTAAGAGTTTTTATCATTTCGTGTGGTGGTTTGACTCCAGCCAGCAACTAAGCACCACGCAACCGCTCACCCATTCCCCCTCCCAGGGGGATGGGGAGGAGGATCGGGAAAAAAAAGTGAAACTCGTGAGATAAGAGCAGTTTAATAACTAAACTAAAATATAATACTAACAATAATAATAATAAAAATATAATAATAATAATAGTAATTGTCCTGGTTTTGGCTGGGATAGAGTTAATTTTCTTCAAAACCAGGACAATGGGAAAATTCAGAAAATAAACAATGAAGTTCTTGTGAGCTGGACCTGCTGTTCTCCTGCCTCACAATTGATTTACCATGGCAATAACACTGATTTTTCCTTATTGTCTTTCTTGCAGTGTGTCCTAGTTTCAGCCGGGACAGAGTTAACTCTCTTCTTAGTATCTGGTACAGTGCTGTGTTTTGGATTTAGTGTGAGAATAAGGTTGATTGATAACACTCTGATGTTTTAGTTGTTGCTAAGTAGCGCTTATCCCAAGCTAAGGATTTTTCAGTTTCCCATGCTCTGCCAGCAAGCAGGTGTGCAAGAAGCTGGGAGGGAGCAGAGCCGGGGCAGCTGACCTGAACTAGCCAAAGGGGTATTCCATACCATGGAACGTCATGCCCAGTATATAAACTGGGGGAAGTTGGCTGGGAGGGGCAGATCGCTGCTGGGGCATCGGTCAGCGGGTGGTGAACAATTGTATTGTGCATAATTTGTCTTTTTTTTTTTTTTTTTTTTGTTATATTCCTTTTCATTACTTTTAGGATTATTATTATTATTATTTTTATTTATTATTATTGTTAGTATAATATTTTATTTTACTTTAGTTATTAAACCGTTCCTATCTCAACCCATGAGTTTTACTTCTTTTTTCCAATCCTCCTCCCCTTCCCACTGGGAGGGGAGAGAAGTGAGCAAGTGGCTGCGTGGTGCTTAGTTGCTGGCTGGGGTTAAACCACGACAAAGTCAGACTGCCAAATGAGAGGGCATTTGAAAGTTAACAATTCTGTAATTCTCCTAGTTTTTATGTACTGAGATTTTGAATGTTCAAGCTCTAAGCATAGCTCTAAATGGACCTCAAATGCTAAATTTTTAAATCAGCTCTAGTGGCAGGAGTTGCTAAAGGCACTGACAGTAAAAATTCATAAACACTCAGGTTTAAACATCTCATTAACAAAACTAAAGTTACTGCAAGTAAGGACAGCACTCAAGATATATTTAAAAGGGGCTTATATTTGTTGAACACTCCTCTTTACCTGATGGTCTATCACATTTTTTCTGTGGTTCCTTTCTACTGAAGAGAAGATGCGCAAAGGGGTGTTCAATACCCAGAATTACTTGTTGAGACCGTTCCGCTGTGGGCTGAAATATTAAAAGAGGAAAGTGCATTATGTCGGAGAGATACACGGAAGATGGTGTCTTCATTACCAAGCAAGCTGCCTTAGCTGCAGTTATGCCAATAAACTGCTCGTGGGTGTTTTTAAGGACTCCTGGTTTTGACAGAGAAAACTGGAAGAGGAGTATGACGTTTCACAACAGGGTCGAGCTGTTCTCTGTCAGAGTGAAACCAAGGCCTTTCAAAACCCTTCACGACAAGGCACATTAAGTTTAGACCAAGTGAAAAAGATGGTGAAAAACAAAAAAGCTCTCAGGTACACAGACTGTACTTCAACTATGAAATAAAGCAGCAACCTCCAAAGTTGACAGCTACAGTGACACTGCTGTGGTACATGTTGAAACGCATGATGGATTTGAACATAGGTCATTTGGGTGTTAGCAAAATGTCTAGTGTCCTTGGGATGTGGTTTTAAACCTGAGAAACCCCTTTAGCAACTGTCTTGTTGAAACACAGGGTGTTTCTCCATACACACCTTTGGTTTTGAGAAGCTCCACACAGGCCCAGTTTTGATTTTACAATTAAAGTCACGCTTCTCAAAAGTATCTCGACTTTACGTCATTGATTTTTTCTCTGTCCAAATCTCCTCGTACCTAGTGAAAGGGAAACGTGAGCCTGGCTCATTCCTTCTTCTGGTACAGCCTTGTCGATCTTCAGACCAATCTGGGAATAAAGATTGAGAAGACACCAAATAAGACCCTGGGGGTTGAATCAGTGCTAACCTGATGGTGCTGAGCATGAAGGCTGATGAGAGAGTTTCTGAATACAAATGCTGGAGCCTTCAATGCCACTTGTTGATAAAATAACAGTAAAAAACATGTAGCCACCCAACACTTCATCACTGTCAGTACCACAGTAGGGAGAGATAGGATGAATGAAAGCCCAAGTCTCATCCCCTGAGATATGGATGAAGCAGTGCTCATAAACAGGGTCTTGACCTTTAGATGCTGTCAGCAGCCAACATGATGCTGTTGGGACCTCCTGCCAGGAAAAGCTGATGTGACTGTGGATGAGCCGCTGAGTGGCTGAGCAAAAGGTGGTTTTGATGCTCATGTGCTCATTCAGATGCTGATTTATTGCCATATATGCTTACCAGACTGTTGAGCTTCCTTGACTTCCTAAACAGTATGTGAAACCTTCCCTCGCACATTAATTTATTCACATTCTTTTTCTCTTTCTCAGTTCATTAGAGGAATTAAAGAGAAAGACGATAACATGACCAGAAGGACCGAACAGGAGGATGAAGCAGCTGATAACCCTGCCAGAAGCACATTAGACATGTTCTCTTAACAGCCAGATAATTGAAGGAGAAGATGCGAGCCACAAAATCAGTCTGTGTTTGATCAGAAGCTATAATATTTGCTCTTTGATCCTGATAAACTGTAAAGAAAAACAGTTTAGGAAAAGAATGGACGAATATCCTCTATTAACATCAAATAGGAGACCCTTGTCATGGCAAGGAAATGAAATGTGCATCACAGATCAAAGGTGTGTTCTGTAGAAAAAAAATACTGAGTTACATAAATCTCTACTCTGTTAAAAGTGGGGATTTCAGTTTTTGCAGGGCCCTTTTGAGAAATGCATCAGAGAATTTAGAATTGCGGGAGGGCAGGGGGGGAAGAAGCTAGTAAGATCTGAAATTAAAAATACAGGAAGGTGTACCCCTGAAAAACAGTATTTCAAGAGATGACCAGAAATTGCTTTTCCTTTTATAGAAACTTGAAGTTATATAAGAAAAAATCAAATACTGAACAATTCTTTGCCTGCAAACCAAGTAATCTCTTAAAATGGGGTGAAGTCCATCAGCAGAGAGGCAGTGTAAGACCTCTCCTTCTAAGCACCTCCAACAACAGTGGTTCTCTGCTTTGCTCTGCCTCCTTGCATACGCCAAGGCTTGCCTCCTGCAGCAGGCAGAAAGTCCCATAGGGAGCGGGCTGAGCACCACGGCTGATCTGAATTTGTCCCGAGAGCCCATTTATTCACTCCTATTGAAAAAAAGAGGCGCGCGGACTTTGCACACCTGAGCGTTGCCAGTGGGTGAGCTGCTCTCTCGCAGACACACGGGGTTAGAGCCACTCTCATTTCCAGGCTGGGGCTGGCTCACAGGCGATAAGCCCCAGTGATGTGCAGTCCTGCGGCCCCACTTGCAACTGGATGGGGGCCCCAGCCAAACGGGTGCTCTGCACCCACAGCATCTGCATGCCAGACCCTCCAAAGCACAAAATAAATGCTGGTTGTTGGTAGGGACACTTCCTGTCTGTCCTTCAGAAGATACCACCATCCTGATGAGATTGAAGGACTGGTTAAGCTTCACCTTAAAAATGTAATTTGGCTTGGTTGCCATAATTTGCTTCATATTGCAAGGGATCTGAAACAGCATCAGACAAGAGCCAGCGTGAAGCTGCTTCTGCCAACAGGACAGAAACTGCTCCAGTTCCCCTTTGGACAGCCCAGCTGCTCTGTGGCCATTACCTTCTCCTGGACCTGGAGTCGCCCCAGCCAACAAACACAACCTCATCCATCGCCGTGAAGGTGGATGCTATGGTATGGCCCTTCCTCATGGGAGGAAGGCCATGAAGAACCAGGCTTTGTCACTGTAATTCTTGCTAGCCAGCTTCTTCCTCTTCAATGAACATGAATGATGAAGTGCCAGCTTACACTTCGACTCTCCCAACTTTCTGTTGGCCTGCGCTGTCTTAATGTTATGTAAATGCCGATTTTGGCATTTAATAGTCTGTAGCTCAGAGCTACAATAAACTCAGACTGATCTAATAATGAATGACAAGCTTAATAATATAACAAACTAGGAGCTTAAGTCAGTCTCCAGGGTTTAATAAGGCTGCTAAATAAGAAAGCATTATTTATGTATTACAGCGCTAATAGCTTAAAATGTTGGTGTGAACAGAGCAGTGAGAAATGGAGTCGATGAGGGTTTTTTCTGGTGTTTGATGGGCATAAAACTGATTGTCAGTTTATTTCCAGTACAAAGAGGTGTTAGGTTTCTTTTATACTAACGTAACTCTACTGACTTCACAACAGTTGCTTTATGATTGCTGGTTTTGTCAGTCATGCATGCTCGTTGTTCTGGTTTGTTTGGTCAGGGAAGACAGGGAAGGTGTGGGATCACCAGTTCATGGAGAGATTTCAGCTGGAAGGGACCTCTGGAGGTCGCCTAGTCCCAGGACACACCTAGATCAAGTGGCTTGCCTCGTACAGTCAAGCTTTGCTTATCTCCAAGGGTAGAGATTCCCCAGTACCTCTGGGCCTCTTCACACCTTCATTGGAAACCCTTTTTTTGCGTACAGCTAATTGGGATTTCCCACACTCCAGCTTGTGTCTGCTGCATCTTGTCCTATTCCTGTGCACCTCTGAGAAGAGCTTGGCTTCATCTTCTCTTCTGGCAGGGCCCTCGTGCTCCAAGAGCTGTGCAACGGAAAAATCACTGCCTGGACCTGCTGGCTGCACTCTTGTTAATGCAACCCAGTATGCAAGAGGCTGTCTTTGCTGCAAGGACATATTGCTGACTCCTCTTCAACTTGGTGTCCACTAGGACGTCTGTGTCCTTTTCCACAGAGCTGCTTTCCAGCCCGCTGGCACCAAGGTTTTGCATGGAGGAATATTGTGGGGGATAAGCGAGAGGCGACAATTTCAGACGGTATAGAAGATCTGTTCCCATTTTATTTCAAAGTGAACACCTGGCTGCCAAAAAACTCAGATCTGAGCCTGAATACAAATTTCTTACATGTTGTTTTGGTTCTTCTGTGGCTTTACTACTATGCACAGGTAAGGAGAGGGATCAGCTGTTAAGGTCGAGAAGAGCACCTGAATAGTTGTTGGGAGTGTCTCCAAAAACATCTACAAATGTTATTAATGAACACTTCTGGTGCTTGGAAAAAACATAGTAATAAAATTCTTAGTGTGTCCCAAGGAGATGGAGAGATGAAAACTAAAATCACAGTGTTCTCTTGTCCAGAGAGAAACACTACTGGAACAGAAGGGAGTAATAAATAATCTCTTAAAATGTGCTGCTAGATCCTAAAGGGCATTCCTTCACAGAGCAAGACAGAATGAAACGGGAAGAGCGGAGAGATCTTAGATTGTCTGGCAACCCACAGGAAAAAAAAAAGGTGAATTAATCCAGCAATCTCAAATTAAATACCGATAATATGACTGCTGGGACAATGAATGTGACAAAGTCAGAACATCTCAAGAGCTCCACTTTTTTCCAATAGTTTTGGATATCTCATTGGTATAACACTTCCTTACACGCTTCCATAACAGACCCTAATACTTCCAGATACATAATTCAGCCTCAGCTACAGTAGACAAAGCTGTTGCCTTTTAGGACAGAACTAATAAACTAGGTTTTGCCACATAACCCATGTCTGAGGAGGGAAGTTGTAATATAATATGTAATTTCCAGAATATCTGCCAAATAGTCTGAAGTTGCATTGCAATAGATACAACAGGAAATCAACAGACCCTCCGTAAAATGACATTAGAGCCTTGGAGACAGAATATGCCACAATTATAAAGCAGACACACAGGCGTCACATTTCTCATAAGCATCATTAAAATTAAATTAGAAACGACGCTTCAAAGATAACGGATCATATTTTGCTTTAGAACTATCTTGGTTCTCTGGGGCTTAATAATTTCCAGAGAGAAAATGTCTCAGATCCACCAAGCGTTCCGGAGTTTGTCCTGTGGTACCCAGGAGATATTTCTGGTCTGAGTCACTGACCACGCGTTTTGGGTCATAACCCCTTGCTCTTTTTCTTTCAGGCTCTGTCACAGCAAAATCAGCCAGGGGTGAGCAGCTGGGATCTTGTAAAACTTAACACAAACGGCCACACAGATATGCCTATGACCTCTCATGAACTTGGGGTCAGTGGCTACACAACACACGTGTTTGCGTTTGTGCTTTAACCTCTGCCTTCAAGAAGCCTCCCCATCCAAGCAGAGCGTTCAGGTAACAGCAATTTTTGCCTTCAGACAATCTCTTCAAATAATACGATATCTTTAATTGCAGAATTAAAAAAGCAGAGGGATGATTTAGACCAATGTTCACCAGCTACACATCTCACTGTTTGGCCCAGAAAGAACTTCAATTAGGGCTGATTGCAGATTTTGAAATAGAGGCAGTAAAAAAAAAAAAAAAAAAAAAAAAGTAAGAGAACCTTGGGGAAATTAAAATGAAAATGAAACTCCAAGGAGCTAAATTAAATAACTGTGAGACCGTTAAAGAGATAAGGGAAGTGAGTAGGAGGCATTTGCAAAAGAATTTGGGGGATTGTTGGACCTGGATGGTCAATGGGGTGTTACAGCACAGCCCTGGAAAGCACAAGGGTGCATTGCAGCTCAGCACCCAGTTGTGGATAAACACACTGCCCCGGCTCCATCTGCCCTTGGGCAGAAGAGCCACATCCAGGCATGTATCTAAAGAACTGTCTCCAGGTGCAGACAGCATGAATAATAGTTATTCCACAGGAGGGGGAATCCATAAGAAAGGATGCAACTGCTGAAGAAGCAGGAGTGGGAAAGAGTAGTTGGACTCAGCTGCCTGTTGCCAAGCGGCACAAGGAGTCTCAGTGGGGCTCAGGTCCCTGGGGAGGTGTCCTCATGGGGCCAGATGGGTGAATTCAGATAGCCCCACAAAAGCAGGCTCTGATCTCCTCCGCATCCAGGCTGGCTTGCTCCTCCTCATCCTCCCCGGGAACAGGATGTGGGATGGAGGGGCAGGGAGAGGTGGCTGCCTGCCCCGGGAAAGCTGGAAGTGCTTGCAATAAACTGTTATGATTTTTGCGTTTTCCTTTTAATGGCAGATCATGAGTCAGGTCTTTGCAAACATTGCTGGTTTGATTGCCAAGTGTTAATCAGACTCTGAAAAGAAGAAAGGCTTAAAAAAATTGCTTCCAAAACCCCTTTTTTCTACTTAATTTGATATTTCTGTCAAAGTCCATTGTCAGTAAAAGGCAAATGAAATTCAGAAGTTGATTACATATATTTTTCACCCTTAGAAACAAGGAGATTATGGAATAAGGGGGGGGGATAAAAAATAAATGAGCGTATAGACTTGATAACACAACAGAACTAGAGGCAGTATAGGTGCAGCCTTTTATGGGTAACGCTTGAAGCAAGGAAAAGTGAGTCGTCTTTATTTCATTGACAAAGACTTTTTCTGGCTCCAAGTTACATATCTAATAAGGTTTTGTTTTCCAGTCTCCAGTTTATTAGTCCCTCTCTGCTCACTTGTGCCATGTTCATGCTGATGTAGCATTGCATTTCTGCCTTCCTTTCCTGCTTTATATCAGCCTGAAATTCTCTCAATCATCTTTATTGTGTACAGTAGACGTAGGTTTTCCAGTTTGCCCTCCAGGCTCAAAGCATTAGTGAGATCAAAGCAACAAACCTCCTCTTTCTTACAATAGGAAAACTAACCTGAGTTTTTTGGTTTGGACCTTGCTAAAGCATTATTTATCCTCTCAGTCCTTCCTCGGAGACAGAGGCTTGTGTCCACTTGAACTGGATGCCAAGACATCTCCACTGATGGCTATGGAAGTGGTCATGGTCAAGATGGCTATGGTCAAGTCTGAATGTCACCGCCCTGCCACCGATTCCCAGAGAGGGGTCAGCCACTTGGGCGGCTGGTGGAGCAGACAGCGAAGAGGTGCATACCCTGGCTGGGTCTCCGTTGTCCCTGCTCACCTCCTCTGCCTTCATTCGTCGGTAAGGCACAGCAGCTGTTGCTCGGACATGAAGCAGCTCCTTCAAAATGGTTCGTGTTTCGCATTTTCCCTCTTTCCAAAATTAAAGTCACCGCATTAGTGTACCTCTTGTTTCACACAGGTGATCACTCAAGCCAGGTGTTACAGGGTTTCAGGAGTGATATTTATGCCTGTTCTAGGTTTCTGAGAGGACAGTGTCATTTTTGGTCTCCTTCAGAGCTTTATGAGCCTTTCCTACAGGTCACATTCACCCATCTCCCATGCAGATGTGCTCTTGCACTGGAAGCCCTTCTCCTCCCTCCTGCTGCAGAGAGACACTTGCACTAATCTTACTGTATAAGCTCATTTCTAATTCCATTTTTGCAGCCCAGCTGATAAATACTGTAATGTTTAAGTGCTTACCAACCATTTGGTCTGAAATGATTTATTAATCAAGCTTTATCACTTGAAGTAAGAGGCTTAGCTCATGCACACACGGGCTGCATTATGCAGGCAGGGATGCTGTCCTTCATACAGATGTCGCAAGAGCTGTGCTCAGAAAGTGCGTGCATCGCTTGTGGGTATTTGATCAAATCAAGTTTTATTTACTTATTCTCACCTGGTTCTTATCATTGCTTCTGCTTGAAGCTGAAATCACAGGCAGCATCTGTCATGCTGTTAATTTTGGCTTGTAAGTGAAATGTAGTTTTGGAGGGGGAAAATATGAAAAATGATTAAACACCTTGCTTGTCTGCTGGAGATTTTCTCCCCCCACTTACAGCATGGCCAGACTAAAACTTAAGAGCATTTGAGAGGGGCAAGAAGAAGAAGCAGCTGAAGAAGGAAAGGGAATCACGGTGGCTGTGGCTTCACAGGTTGGATTCCCATCCCACCTGTGAGGGACCTTCCTTGTGGAGTCACCCCATCTCTGCTTGGTGAGGCTCCTGTCTCCTGGTGGACCAGCAGTTGGCTCTTCCATGGCCAAGCAGGAATTTCTGAGAAGACCTGGAGGAGGAGGCTGAGACGTGGTAATCTCAGACAGTGACTCTCATTTCCCTGTACAGCCAGTGGAAAGGAAGAGAGACTTGTGCGAGTACTCTGACACCATCCCAGGCTATGGTGGGTGCTCATCTTTCTCTGCAGACCGTAAGGCGGGCTGGCTTAGAGAGGGGTATCTTGGGTTTAGGTGCTTCCATGGGGCACCTGAACCCTACTCTGCCGGCCAGTGTTGATGGAGGGTGGGGAAGAAATGCAGCAATGTTTGGGGCAGCACAGAGCTGTTGTCTGAATGTGGTTTTTTTCCATTTCTGAAGCCAGTGATTTTATTTCCAGAGCAAAGTTATGGTATTCCCATGAAGGTGCTCAGATGTATCAGAGATGGGTGAAGTGTGCCGTGGAGGGACGTGCTTGGGCTCTCTTTTCAGCAGCTGCAAAGTGCCTGTACTCCCCTGAAATCCGTGGCCTTTGCCCATCTACCCCAACTCCAATACCTCTCCCATTTTTGCATAGTTATGTTCCTTCTCTCCCACTAAATGTTTTTGGAGGTCTCACTCGCATTTCATTCATTAGACTTTCCCCCCCTTCTCTCCCACCTTACAAGAGCACAGACACCGCTTGGGGAACCTGCTGCCTTGCTGTTCAATCCCCTGTCAATACACATAGCTTTGCCATTTGACCTTTAAGACATCTCCTCTCCCAGTTACCATCGCCCTTTTGCACCCGCCGTCTGGCTGGAGACAGAGCGGACAAATGTGCCGACAGTAATGCAGGCACCCAGAGGAACCCCGAGAAGCGCGGCGGTGGCAAGCCTCAATTCACCGGGAAGGATTAAGGCAGGGTTTCTATTACTGTGCAGCATACGTAGGAATAAACAGCTGCTGGAGTTGATTGAACGGCAGCACGAATGTATGATCGATCACAAAAGCCATTAGCTGCGAGTGGAGGCTACCACCACCGCAGCAAACGTTGTTCCCCAGCAAAGGGGGGGTCTGACCTCTCCTCTCCCACGAGGTGGAGAGGAAGCACACAGGGGCCAAAGCCACGTGTGGGAAGGTGAGGAACACCCCTCGGCATGTTTTGACTCGATCTGCTGGACTACGGTAGCTGCCACACACCGACCTTGTTAGCGAGAGCCTGAGTCCACCGGCTTCAGCGTCCTCAGCGTTCCCTGGCCCCGAGAGCTGGGGGTGTTTTGGCTGGTAATGGACTGACCCCAGGCAGAGCAGTCTCCCACGGGGTGGTGGGCAGAGGTGAGGTGCAGAAGGAGGGCAGACCCAACAGCGGGCTTTGTCCATCTCTCCTCCATGATGTACCTTCTACTGTTTTGGGGTGAACAGAGAAAGGTGGTCAGAAAGAAAGAAAGAAAATGCCTAAAAAGGATTATCTTCCATTCACCCAGGTAAGGTGAGGGACCCCAGCTGCTGGTCCTGCTGGGAAAAACCAAGAACTCCCCCAAGGAAACGGGAGAGTTTGGCCCTTATCCAGTTCCAGTTTTAGCATTTTGGCCATTCTTCAAAAAAGCTCAGATAGTTTAAAAACTATAATATTCAAAGGTGAGCAAACAGGACTTGACTATCCATCTTGTTTGTATGTCTAGGACTTTTGAACACCAGCTATCTAGACTCTCCTAGCTGGATGCTGACTAGCTCACCAGCTATTTCCTTCTCTATCTTGTTTCCAAACAGGCAATGCAGTTTTGTTCTTATTGGATTTATCTTAAAAGAACTGGTCACCTAGGGGAATGGCCCCTGACCCATTTTTTTCTCTGCTTTTTTCTGCAGACAGAAGGAAACCTCTGGGGTTTTGAATTTCTATATCTTGCATCTCAAGTTGTCTCAGAGCTGTATGGTGAGGACAGGTGGGATGCAGCCTGCAGGTTCAACCAAGTGGCTGGGGGATTCTTCTCCCTTCATCTCACATTGGACTCTGATGCCCGCCTCGTTACACAAACGGGTACAGGCGCTCTGGTCAGCGTGCTGCAATGTGTGCTATCTCAGCCAGAAAAGAAAAGCCATTTAAAAAACAATTTTTGATGAAAATCTCTCCCTATGGCTGTAATCACCAGAGGTGCCAGCCTGCTGCTGTGCGGGCAATGAAAGCAACGGGATATCCCATGGGCACGTATGCTGCTGGTGACTGGAACTTCCACTGTGGACTGTGCTTCTGGTTGTTTCAAACTGACCCGTGACGTTTTAAAATCTTTCTGGAAGATTTACATATGTCTGGAACTTTTAAATCTTTCTGCACACATTCATACTGCCAAAAGTGGTTTCCCCTCTTCCAAATGGCATATTCCTGTGTGTGTTTCTGTATTGTATGTCCTTTCCAAATGATAGAGGAACCTACTGGTACAGGAGGAGATGTTTGGTTTAGAGGGATGAAACCACTGTTCTCTAATGTAGAGACAATTCTCAGCCAGCGCCACCAGAAGTAAAGCGCAGGCACTTCAGGAGGTATGCAGACTGTGCTTCCGTAAGGAATTAGGTCAAATCCAAACTTGAAACACACGTGAGGTCTGGACGGAGGTGCTGGCCCCCCTTCAGTGTGCAGCTCCATCTGGGTGCATGGTGGCAGAGGCCACCTTTGCTGCTGGGTGCACAGATAGTGGACAGGGAGTGCAGAAGCCGCGGGAAGTCTCTGGGGGACACACAGCAGCTGGGGACACATTGACTCACTCGCTCTGGGACCAGCTCTGAGCATCTCCAGGAAGGGGTCATGCCTGGACAGGAGATTACCACACTGCAGCAAGGATCAGACGCTGCTTCACAGAGCAAGGGATACCTGGTCATGTCGACAAACTTGCGGCATTTCAAAAAGTATCAGCACCTGGATTGCTGTTTCCTAATCATCTCTTTTGCTATTTTGCTGCACAGAGTGAGAGATGCTTTCATTAACAGCACAAGTTTCCACTAAGCCACATGAGTTTTGGTTTGCTTGGTTACTCTCAAGCATGAAAATTAAAGCTAAATTAGAAAAGCAAAAGCCAATGTAAATAGCCTCATGTCTCTGATTAAAGTTGTTTTCATCAATCTTCTGCTGAGCATTTATTTTAAGACACTTCTATCTTATTTTTTAGAGATAATAAAATGAGATTTTTACAAGCCATGGGCTGGTGCTGACTGCATTCACGCTGTTTTACTCCTTGTGGGGTCGCCCACACCAGTTCCTTGGGTGCGATTCATAGAGCTGACCATATGCAAGCATAATTTAAACTCTGCGTTTCATTTCAGAGGAAAGGAAAAGCATAGCATTATATATCAAGCAATAGGCAGCACTCACAAATTTCATGCAGAGGTTAGAGCAAAGGTACTATTGACCTGGTTGTTCAATAGGTGGTATTGGACTGGGGCCACCTGAGCCTCCTTTCAGACACAAATGCAACACTCGCACCCAAGCTCTTACGCTGCTGTGTTGGCCAGAATAAATTAGCTGAATTTCCACTTCAAGAGGCAAGAAGAGCGGAAAAGAAAGCACGAAGCCAGAGACGCCGAATCAGCCACACTTTCTTAAACATTGACATCTAATTACTGGCAAGATGCAGTGTAGTTACCATATGTGATAATTACGGGAAGCTGCTTATGAATTCTGATTGATGTCACGGCGTTGTGAAATTGCTACATCTTTTTTTAATTCTTCTGCAAATGAGCACCAACGTGGCTGCCAAGGATGGTGTCTCAGGCTCCCTGTTTGGACACCGAGAGGAGCTGCTGAGCACCACGGCTGGGGATGCGCCTGGACAGCACGCAGGCTAACAAGGTCGGCTGAGGTCTCTCCCCTGCCTCCCCTGGCAGAACTCCTCCCCAGAGGTGAGTGTAGACCGATGGATAGAAAAGTCTGTGAACGTCCCAGGTACCCAGAGCAGCCGTCATATCTCGGTGTCACCTACTTTGAGGTTCCCACATCTCCAGAGCTCCCCATCCACCGTGTTCCTCTCCAGTGCCACATCAACCCCTTGGCCCCAGGAACCTGGCCTGGGTGAAGTCTGTGCAGCTCTTGGGAGCTTGTGGTGCCAGATGAGTGCCAAAAGGTGCTCCTGAAAAATCTGGGTGTGTAACCCAACCGCAGCCTCCGACTTTTCTGCAGTTGGCCTGTCCCTAGGTCTACAACAAACACAGAAGATGCAGAATAAGACCACAGCCTCGGGAATATTTGGTGGTGGAGTTTCCATGCCAGCCCATCAGTATTTGAATCACTGATCTGTTTGTCCCCTTTCAAGCAACCGACTCTACCCACCACCCTCTCACTGTCACAACACTCCTCTTTATGCCTTGAAGCTCTCGGCACTGTGCCTTCGCCGAGTACAGAGTTTTTCTCGCTACATCTCAGCCATTGAGTATATTTGCAAATAACAGCTTTCAGGAAAGCTGGCACCTCTCCTCTCCGTCAGTGCCGGTGCCAGTCATCATGCTGGAAATGGCACCATGGATCACAGGAGCAGTCCAGCATCCCTGGGTGAGAGCTCGCAAGTCAGGTCATTACCACCTTAATGCTCTCCCCTAATCTCTTACAGTGAGCGGCGTCTCTGCCCCTGGTGGAACTAATGTCATTTTTCATCCTTGTGGTCACTGTTAGCAGTCAAGCAAAAAATGTCAGTTTTAATTACAGCATCTATTTACACATACCTCTCCTGCTTTAAACTGGGAGACAGACTCCCCCTCATCACACAGGGCTTGTACGCTTCTGTTAGAGAAACAGGTATGATTCTTGCCAAAGGGAGTAAATCTCTTAGTAACACCTGTTTAAGTTTCTTCTCGAAGCAAACAGCTGTAATCAATGACCTATTTAAAAAATGAGAAAATTAGATTTATTTTTTTTTTTTTTTTTTTAAAGTGATTTCAAGCTTGCTAAACAGGTGCTGTAGTAAATCTGGCGTGTCTCTAATATACTGCTCTGGTAATCCCTGTTTGCTTTTTGTTTCCACATGTATTGGTTGTTCTCTTTATGACCACAATAAACAAAATTGGTGAGAGAATAGCAGACCTCTTTGGAGAAAGCACTCTAAGAAGTATTATCTGAGTTATGTTTCTGCTCTTTAAAAGCTGGCTGCAATCTGAGATTCCAGCTGCTTTGTTTTCCCATGGTCCCCTGAACAGCCATCCGTACTTGTCAGCATTTGTTTCCATCTCTTAGTTTATCTGATACTTCTCTTCTTTTTCCTACCCACTTTTCCTGGTGCTCCTCTTAAGTGCCATCAGTCAGCACCAATGAATTGTGGAGGATCTCACACCAGGTTTCTTGTTTTCTGTATGACTGGCGTGGCTGGTAATGGCTGGTGGGGAAATCACTGACAAGTTAAGAGGTCCGTTCACTTTTTTGACTTCATGCATTCCCTGACTGCTTTCTTTTGAACCTCTGACTAAGCAAAAGGCTGTTTTGATTCAGAGAAAATGTAATTAGATCCATCCTGACCGACTTTCCTGTATTAGCCTTAGCTTTGCCACTTGTATGGGATCGTAGAAGGCGAAAAAGGTGAATCGTGGTTCTCCCTTGCACTTCTCATGGCTTTTTAAGACCGGTGAGTACAGCGTGGAGAATGATCTGAGTATGGGATATCTCATCACACCCAAAGACAGACAATCCCAGGCCTGGGGATCAGGCTGGTTATAAATGTTTATGCTATATACACAAAGTCAACGTGGAGGACAGATCAGTATCCTGATTCAACTGCTTTTAATATACACCTTGTAAAAATACTCACAGCACCTTGTTCAAGGTTGACACAATTTCTCAATGTTTTGAAGCACAAAGGAGTTGAGTTTATCTGTGTAAGCCAGTTACACTGTCAGCTGATATCCCGTGATACCGAGCAGTGATTGTTTGCTTTCCTTCATCAGAAAATAGATGAGGAACATCTTCGTTAACCAGTGAAATGAGAAACATCCCAATGGATATGCTTTAGTGACACGGTCCATTGAACCAGCCTGAAGGAGTCCTGTTGATTCAGTCTGCTGGAGCCTGGAGAATAACCTTGGGAATGTTTTAAGAGGTGTCAAGGGAGCAGTTTCTTTTCAAATTGAATGGAGTCCATGGACAGCAGGAAACCTGTTAAGGCTTGGATATGCTAAGAGTATGAAATACAGAAATGGTCTTCTCTCTTTCCTGTTAGCATGAGCAATTGCTAGGTCTAAAACCTTCATCCTACCTGGCCGTTTCCCTTGGAACAAAATTCCACTTTACTGACAGTAAAAGCTTCAGGAACCAGGAGCATCGTTCTAGCAGGCTATGGGGACCATGTCCAATCTCTGGCAGTGCTGCTGAAGCTCAAGGAGCCATCTCAGTGTTGGTGACAACCGTCCATGTCCGAGGGCTGGAGCATCTGCTTTCTCATTGCAAAGGCCATCTCGCCTTGAAACTGAGCATGCTGTGATGGGGCCCCGCTAACAAGTCTCAACATCACTCCTTCAAGGCGGAAAGTTCTCTTCCAGCATCATTTTCCCCGTTAATTGGATGACCTCTGCTACTCAGCATTGGGCTGCGATTCAGGAAAAGGTCAGGACTTTTTCACGGCTGCTCTTTCCAATTAACTTTGTGGTGTACTCGGGCATGGGTCTACTGCCCTTCAAGTGCAGGAGATGCTCAGCATGCCGTAAAGCTCGAAGGAGTGCAGGGGGCTAAACGATCCTCCCGGGAGGCACCTGACCTGACTACTAAATCCGGTTTTATTTGGCGGAACAAGAGACATCCTCTCTACTTTCTGCCATAAAGACAGAGACAGCGCAGCAGTGAAGCAGCTCTGTGGGTAAACGGAGGTTTTCTGTTATCAGCTGCAGTTACATCCCTTCCCAGGTCTGTTATCTGCTTGGCCTAATCCATGCCTCTGATGTAGGAGTCGCCATCTTTTATAGGACAGAGCACTGCATTCAATATTTCCAAAATATGCCTGCAGAGGCATAACCATTTCGACTGAAATCCCATAAATAATTTGTGACAACTGACCTATATTGGTTTCCTATAACATGCACAGGCATCAGTCCGCTGCCTGCCTATCCTCACTTTCACCATTCCTCCTGAGCCTTTGGCCAGGTTTCAGCAAATTCTGCAGGTGAGGAGAAGTTGCAAAGATAAGTGATTTTGTCTGGATTTGGGGAAAATGGGTGGCCAGACAGAGGAGAAAGATGCATTGTGGACCTTTGCCAACGGGAGAGTGCAACGTGTGCTCAGACCGTATCAAGTGCCAGCAAATTCACGTGGCAAAAAGCCCTTGTAAATGTGAATGAAATGTGAATAAAACCCATTGAAGCGCGAGGAGCTTTGATTTAAGCTCACACTTTCTCTAAGGTCAGCAAATCAACTATGGGATAAAACCCAAAAGGCACCAGGCTCTGGAAGCTCTGGTGCTCACCTTTACACCTCTCAAGGAGAAGTTCATCCTTACCTAAAGGGCAGGCACCCACCTCTGCCCTCCTTGTGGCCAAGTTACCTCCTGTTTTGAAGGTTTGTGTATTCCTAAGTGCTTAGTTGATGCTATACACCAGGAGGAGATGAACCACAAGCCTAATTTCTAAGGATCTGATATGTCTGGTTTAGTGCCTGAACGATGCACTCTCTGAGACCAGTATGTGATCATTGCACAAGAACAGGTTCGGATCATTTTTTTGCCAGGTCCACTGGATTTCCCATCCTCACTCCTTGGGCACCCCAAATTAGTGGGTACTGCTGGCAATTATAGCACGTCTCTGCCTCAGTGCCCTATGCACAGCAAAAGAATGATAAAGCTGCTGAAAGCAGTAAGTGCGGTGGTGTTGGATCCACTAATGGCAGTGAAGCTCTGAGACACAGATGAGAGGGTTGTGGACACATCCCTGAGCATGGGAGCAGTTTGCACTGGGAGCAGGGGTTGTGCAATGGCATGGGCTGTGCCAAATGCCTGGACACGCGCTGTACCTGGGTTAGCTCCATCTCCCTCGCTGTCGCTCCCCTTCTCCCTGCACGATGGCCCGACCAACTCCTTGCACCCTGTTTGCTCCTTGCACCCTTGCAACTGACTCCTTGCACCCTGTTTGCTACCATGTGCACAGGCCAGCAGGAAAACATTATTTCTGCAACGTCCCTTCAGCACAGAGGAGGTGGAAACAAGAGTTCAGCGTCCAACAACTGGGCAAGAGCTGCCAGGGCTGGAAATCCAGTGTGGGCATTGCCTGTCCTATGAGCGCCCGTCTCTCCAGCCTTTGGAGCCCTTTTGGGTAGGTTGGTGTTGCGCTGTCAGCACCATACCCATGTCCATGCCCATTCCCTTGCTGATCACTTTGTGTCCCTCCAAGTCCCCCCCACCTCAGGCAGTGGGGTTTATGCCGTGCAGAACCAGCCAGTATTCTCCCAGTCCCACTCTGCTTCAGCCCAGAGTATTTGATGGTCTCACCAGCGGGAAATATTTATTCACATCCGAAAATCAGCACAGCAAACACATTAAGACGTAACTCCCCGCCAATCACCTGGTAAAATTTTGATTTCAGAAGTACCTAATAATAAATGGGAATGCTGGAACTTGAAGTCAATGGGGATCCATAGCTAAAGATTGCCTTTATCAGTAGGGCATCTGTCATTGCTTAATTAAGATGCAAATCATAGCTATCTCCATGGTGATGAAGTCATTTTTTTGTGTCGATGAAATACAAACATAGTTGGATGTGCCCAGCTGAACTAGCTATAACCTAAGGGAAAAATGTCAGGGCTGGCTACAGCTCTGGTAGCACTTGGCCCAATTCTGCTCTCGTCTTCCGCCACAGCAAACCTCCGTACCAGGAGATCTCTGAGCACAGCAAGGTCCCAGCACTCGCACTGATGGTGAGAGAGCGAGGTAAGTGCTTAAAAAGGTGTAGTCAATCAAGAAAAATGGGCTGAAGTGAGCTGATTACCACTTGCTCATGGCTGAGATCCCACCAGCATCACTTGGTTTGCTGGCAGGAGTACCTGTTCCCAGCCAGGGCAGTGGCTCTGCAGAGCCATAGACATGAGCCACAGGCACATTGCCATGGGTGGTAAAAGTCGTCTTAGCCAGCTTGCAGGGAGCAAAAAGGCATTAATTATGGGTGAGTGAAATAATTACACGAGCCATAAAGAAGTTTATGAGACGTGCCTTCAGGAGGGACGAGCAGCGAAGAACATTTTCTACCCTCCAGCTGCCGTTTGCCAGGTTTGTGATGAAAAAAAGTCAGTTGCCTAAATCTCTTCTGCCGCACTCGCTTGCCAGCTGGGACGTGCACCGAGCTCTTATACACCCAAAGTGGACCCAAAATGGATGAAATACAAATATTCAGGCAAAAGGCCCAGAGCTGCCAGCACCGGTGACTGTGACTTGTGCCTCTGGGAGTTAGAACCAACCTCAGTCCCTGGGGCTGGGCTTGTCTGGGTACAGAAATACACACACCCACAGCTGCAAAAACCTGATGAAAATGGGGCTCGTCTGAGCATCCAGGATTCACCAGAATTTTTTAACCCTATGACTTCTTCAAGCCTATCTCCTGCCAAGCTGGGTTCCTTGCCTGGTTTTTGTTAGTATATTGAAGCAGTCATTGCTGGTAGCCACGTGAGCCCAACTCACTGCACAACTCCAGGGACCCTGTTGCTGCCTCTTGAGGGACTTTGGAGACTCCTTTGCCTGTCCTGCCTCAGTTTCCTCCTGCCTCAGCACCCAGGGACAATAATAGCAACCTGGCCAGAGATATTGACAGCTGTCCCAGCACATGGCCAGGGTACCTGCAGAAATCTTGGTAGCAAGTGACTACTTGGTAGTAGTGACTACTCTGTTGCTTTAGTGTGGGCTCTGCTGCAAGAAGTGAAGCAGATTTTCCTGCACAGACAAAGCCAACGGTTGCCCATACACCCACGATCTGGTGTGTGCTGTAGCCACCGGTCTTGTAGCTCCTCAGGCAGGTGTGTGTGTGCAAGGTGCTTTGCAACCACCCAGCATTTATCCTCCCTTCAAGCAAATCAGCATTTTCAACAAGAATAAACTGCATCTAGAGTGAGGGGTCAGCCCTACTTGAGCTGCAGCAGGAGCGCGGCTCTTGGATGTAAATGAGCACTTAGGCATACTTGGAAAAAAAAGGCTTGCTTGGTTCCCAAGGCAATGTCTTGAAGCTATGAGGAAAGAGTAATTTAAAAATCAGCCACCTAGAGGCAACTGTGGCAGCAGGGAAAATACCCTCTGGCAGCAGCAGAGTGGCTAATTGCTCCAGTTTGGGATTCATGTGATCATTCATTAGCTCTCATTTAATAATGATTTACTCTGCACTGATGTGGAACCCTTCATCTCCTCTCCCAGGCAACTCTGCAAATATCCAATCTGGCCTGAGAGCACTGGCAAGGGGGATGCTGAGCTCTGGGTCACACCTGTGGGGAAACTGAGGCACAGGAAGGCTCAAGGCCTTACCGGAGCCCAGCAGAGCATCCTCTGCACTGCATCTCTGGGCTTCCACCCTCTGCACTTTCCCATGCCCTACCTAGCTTTTCCTGAAGAGCTGAAACCAGAAGAAAGGAGCAAGGTTTCCGTGCAACAGTAGTTCATCATCACAGTCATTCCCACCTCTGTAAGCTCCTGCAGCCCCCTATATCTTTACTGGTAGAAAAGAGAGCAGGATTAACCTAGGAAAACCATAAAAAAGAGGCTGAGAGAACAGGTTTAGCACACACACCTTATTTTTAAGTGGAGGCTGTTATGAGATCCTCATACACCCCTGTCTGCTTCTCCATCGCCCTCTGAATGCTGTTGGGTCAGGAAGTACATTAGATGCTGCACTGCACCATGCTACATTGGGCTAAATGAGAGAGCCAGGGAAAGAGAGACTGACTGCATGGAGAGGACTCCAGGCTGGCTTGGTCTGCAGTGGGGCGTCCCACAGCTGCCAGTCCCAGAGGGTCTGCTGTGGGGTCTGCAGGGATCAGTCGGTCTGCTGTGGGCATCTCAAGTGCAACGTCAGTGTGCTGGATACTGAATCAGTCCCCTAAAACAAGGAAAGATGAATCCCTCCCAAAGGGACCAATCGTTGTAGAAAATGAAAAAAAAAAAAATCAGAGAGGCAATAAATGCAACTGAATTTTTCAGTTAGTGTCAGAAACCTCTTCCTGCAAGTGTGTAATTCAGCACTGGAGAAGATACAGTGCATGTGTATCAGCACTCACTGGTAAGGTCCATAGGACAGTGTTTTAACATGACAATGTACGTGTTGTCTTCAATGAAAGATTTTTTGTAAGACACTTTAAAAATTCAGCATTTGTGTGCTTTTTTATTCTGCATATATAAATAAGCAGAGAGTTCTCTGGCTTCCCAAAGACATAGCAAACAAACTCTGTGCAGGATACTGGCAAATCCAACAAACAAGGGAAGGCTGAAATCACCTGCCCTTGGCAGACCCTACTGCCCTCTCAGATGGGCAGGGGCACCATGTTAGGCTGTTTCCCATTGGGAATCCATCTGACTGACAACCTGCTGTCACACCTTCACAGGTTAAATAGCAAAGCCTTTGGTTCTTAGCTGAATTTTACTTTTTCCATTGGTCCAGGTTAATTCCGTACTCTCTGGAAGTATTTGTTCTGGAGAAAGCCATGCCTTCCCTTCCCTTGGCAGCATTTTCCACTCCAAGTAAAGCAGTGTGCAAGGCAACATAGAACTGCTACGTGCAAAAAAAAAAAGAGCAAGGGTAAGTGTTTGGCATTTGCACTGATATGTTGGTGTGCCAACAACTATTGCAAAAAGAACAGGAGACCTTTCCCCCTTTAATCAAACTGGAAGGTTGCCTTGGTGCCTTCATTACAGGTCTCATTCTCAGCTTGAGAACCAATGAGCAGCTGGTGACTGGCACCATCCCTTTCTCCTCCTCCTTTTCTTTCCCCAAAATCTTGCAAGTCTGTCCCAAATTTGTGGGTAATTCACCCAGATGTATCTGAACATGCACCACTAAAGTTATTGTTACATCTTCACGCAGTTTAAAGATAACTACAGGATTCACAGGACTGTGAATTTTTCCTTCTGCAATGTGGAGGTGGGAGAAGGTCCCTTTGCTGTGGTGCCTTAGTGGGCTCTCCTCCTAGAGACACCCCATGCGGTTGGGCTCATGTGGGGCAGACATTGTCCTCCAGACCTTTCTCTGTCAGGGTGGTTACAGCTACTAGGTGGGAATGGCAAGGGGAAAACAGGGGCCGCTGTAGTGGCCAGCCCTGCGCTACTGATACCAAGAGTAAAACTTCCTGGAGGGGACACTCTGCTTCCTTCATCTTCAGAAGTGCCCGTGGAGGGGTGGTGGAGCCATCCCTTCACAGTCATGCTGCAAGGCAAACAGGACAGCAATTTTCTGTTCCCTCTCTTCTACAAAGGAAAGGGCACTGGTGATCAGTGCACTTATTTACCTTCCCAGCCTCTGTTGGCAAAACCTGCTGTTCCCAACCAGAACCAAGGGCCCTGGCCATCATCTCCAGGGACATGGGCTTCACTGCTGGCATGGCAGCCTGATGCCCATTGCGCTGGGAGGGGGAGAGAGGCAGGACCTTCAAGTAGACAGGCATTACTGAGATCAGGAAACACACGTGGTCATTCCTCTGCTATCCTCAGGATGAACCAAGGAGCCTTGGTTCATCTGAGCCACAATCACATCTTCGCCGGGCCTGGGGGGAGCTGGGTCCCAGCCGAGCCCGTGGCACGAGCATGAGCAAGCAAGCCTTGGCACAGCCTTTGGGACGGCCTGGGACACGCATCCTGCACTTGGTGGAGACGGTACAAAGGCCTGGCTGTATCACTGCAAACTTCCTTCTGCCCCTCAGGTTGGTCACTGTGAGCACATGGTGCTCTGGGCATTGGCCTCAGTGGTTTGCCAGGGGTCCAAGGCAAGGACCAGCTGGGCAGTTCTCCTCCTGGCCGAGGCGAGGGCTTTCCATTCATTCCCCTCCAATAGCCCCACTAGACTAATTTTTGTCCATTTTCAGCCTTCCCTGTGTGACCAATGACGACTCCCATGCGATCTCAGGGTGTCATCTCCATGCTCGCCCACATGCCAGTGCACATGGAGTTTTCTCTTGTCTACTTGAAGGCAGCTTAAAAGCAATACCTGCTTGCCAGAGAGCTTCCTGCACTGATCTAACCTAGCTATCCCCACAGAGAGGATTTATCTCCCACAGAGCTGCCAGGGCCAAATCTTATGCTTCTGGCCTGGATAGGAGGAACAGAAAAAAGCCCTAACGAGAGAATTTCTTCCGTCAAGCTCCCTGGATGCATCCATGCTGCAGAGAGCACATCCCACCAAACCGGCTGCCGCCTTCACCAGGGCCTGTGGCATTGCTCATCGATGGTGGTACCCAGACCCTGAGGGTAGGAGCTTGCAATTAGTTTGCAGAATGGTTTATAGACCTTCTGTTTGCAGGATCAGCTCGAAAACTCTTAGCAGCAGGAATCAATCATTTTATCAGCTGAACCACATAGCTCCACAGGGCTGTGACTCATCTGCCATTCAAGGATCACTTTGAGCTCTGGAAGTTGATACCTCAGCCTGGTGTTACCTGAACAAATGATAGCGCTGCTTAGCTTAAACGATTCTCAGATGGCCTGTCCTGTATACATATGGTGCTAATTTCCTAGCATCTCCTGGTGCCTTTGTGCTACACTTGCACAAGTGCCATCAGCTGGAGTGTGCCTGGACTGGAGGGCAGAGCCTGGGTTGTGCTGGCTGCAGTGGTGGCTTTTCTGGAGCTGTGCTGTTTGGTTTCCTCCTGCATTAAAGGCTTGGGAAAGCACAGCACTCGTCAGAAACCCAGCAAGATGGAGTGTGCGTTGCTGATGGCAGGTTGCTGTTCTTCCTAATTAAAGTCAGGTCTTTGAAAAGGGCTACAGCTCTACTTATTATACCCGTGCCTTCATCCCATCACTTTTCTGCTTTTCTTTGCCACTTCTAGCTGCTATATACCGTCTATACGGTCTCTGTCCAGATTACTAATGAATGCCTTGTTAGAACAATAATTGGCTTCTTATTTAGTAGACTCATAATGATTATAACTGAAGTACATTATCAGCCGTAGGGCATAATCTATTTTAAACTGCAGTACACAGGGACTGAGGTTTATGTTCCTTGATGTGATTTCTTTTCCTTTTGTAAAAGCAATTATGTGCATTTGACTGTATATCGCTATTGTTGAAGCCTTTTACGCAAGAGTTAGTTGTACACAGAGCAATTTATAAATGGCAATTCAAAGAACAGGCAGCAATACAATGGCACCAGCAAGTGGGCTTAACCAGAAAGGAAACTAAATACAGGAATTCAATGTGCTCCCAAGAAATTATCTGCTTTCACTCTCATGATGGATTACATTGTCAAGAGGCTGTATGATATTCAAGGAAATATCAATAATTGGTTGTGTTATTGTACTCCAAACGCCAGCAATACGGCTTAGCAGCGTGCTGATGAGGTTCATGGCTGGGTGATGCTAACCTGGGGGATTTAAGCAACATTCAGGGACAGAGCTTGAGGAATCACTTTTTGCTGTTCCCTGCATGGATTTTGCTCTTTGCAGTTATTTCGGTAGGTGAAAGCAGCTGGGGATCTCAGCTCCGGTCGTCTCTCTGGAAGGTGTTTGTGTAATCCAATCTCAAATCCGAACGGCCCAGAAGGTACATGCACGAAGGACTGTGGCATCAGCTCTCTTACCCAGCTTCCTTGGTTAACACAAAGCATTAAAGACACTGAAGAAGTTGTACCAAGACAGAGCATTCACCACACCTGCTTTTGAAAAAGATGTGGGATGGAGAGGATGGACTTTGTGGGACTTTTTGTTCTTTAACTACACAGGATACTCAATTTCCAAAAGCAACTGGAGATCTGCGTGCCTTAATTTTTGGCTGCTAAACTAAAAGCTCTTAAAAGAAGTTGTTTGACAAGAAGTGGCAAACATAAATTTTCAACAATTAGGCTTCATGGATGTCAAAAAGGAAACACCAAAATAATTAGCAGCTCTAAATCTTAGGATTGAGAACAAAAGGTCCTTGGGCTTGAGTCTCCCGAGAACACTGTCCTTTAGCTATTTTTCTCCCAGTTTACTCATCTTATCCATGTACCTCTTTAGATCAAAAGTCAATGGCATATACAGAATCTGCAAAAATTTTTATTCTTATAGAAAAAAAAAAAAAGCAAGGCTGACCTTTCAGTTAGATGACATTTCTGGTTTTGTTGTCATCTCTGTAATCACAGCTTAGTTATTTCTGGTGTGCTTCAGGCGCTTTTCTTTTGTGTCCCCTTTTGGAAACTCCTGCTTCACTTGCTCTGTATTTCATCTTCCTTTGGTAAAATGCTTGAAAAGGGCAAGTACGCCATGATGTGCCACACTGGTAAGAAAAAGGCTTTCTCTAGCAGAAGTAAATGTCTATGTTCATGCGGTACCCAGGAGCTCTGCACACAGGAGTTTTTGGATGTATGTGGACAGACTCCTTGTAGGCTGCAGTAGGTCCAACAGGTTTCAGAGGCATCAGACACTGTCCTTGCACAGAAAACACCTTCAGGATCTCCAGGGTAATGCACAGAGCCCTTAAATCCAAACCAGGGGGCATTCCCCAGCAGCAGGAGGGCAGGTATCCGCAGGGCACAAGCTGTCTGGGCTCATTCCCCCATCTGAAATAATCAGAGCTGGATTAAAAGAGATGATTTTGCAGGCATTTCAATTTCCATCAGAAAAATTGGTCCTAAGGGAAATTTTAATCAAGCTTTTGTTGTGGATTCTAGGTGGCGCGGATGATTTACTGTAACCTACTTGGACAATACTAAAACAAGGGGGTCCCAGGTTTGGATGGAGCCTTCAGATGCTGCTGTGTGGCACATAAATAACATTAACATGGGGAATGAATTGCTTTACAAGGGTTTAGCTTGTCTGTGAGCCTCCCGTTTGCTGCTGGTAACAAAAACTAACATAAGTTTCCTGTCTTCTTTTGTAAAAGTTGTTTTAAACCTCCAGTTCCCTTCTAATTTCTCAGAACTGTGCAAACTTCGTTATCTTCCCCAAGGCACTGGGAATTGGGATTTCCCCATGCTTACTACAAATGCCAATTACCAGTGCCAAAAAAAAAAAAGCCCACTGTGTTCCCCTGAAAGCACCATTCCTAGGAGCTATTTGTTTTGAATGAAGAAATGCTGCAATAAGGGTAATTAAATTAGAATGGAACTTAATATATAGAACTAGTGGTAGGAAAGAAGAATAATGGGAGCCTTAATTATACCTGACAGGGGTATGTGTCAGCACATCCAAGTAGAGTGTGTATATTTTTCACTTGCTTAATACATCCCTGCCCAGTTTACAGCATGAGATGCAGAATTTTGATTAGTTTCAGTGGCTTTCAGCAAGCCTGGATAATGAATGTTACAAATGCTTGTGAGTGTGATTTTTTGGTGTGTTTGGTTTTTTTTTTTTTCCCAAGGAAGGAGAGTCTTGCAGATGAAGCATTTGTGTACTTCTATTGAGAGCTAGGGTTGGCTCCTGGATCCTCCACGGACTTCTTGTAACTTTGCTTTCTACTTCCCGCTGAGGTGAGAAAAAGAGGCCCTTGGCTGAACCTGGAGGTTAAATCCCCCCCAAATAGCAGTCGTGCACCTGGAGGGCACTGTCCTCTAATAAGACCTCATTGCCCAGAGGAGGGACACTTCTCCTTTCCAGTCAAAAAGAAAAACTGGGGATGATGTTGTGCAGACTTTGAGTCTCCTGAGCACCTCTTGGCTTGCCAGCAGCAGCCGAAGCTGCTTGCCAAGAGCCGGAGGAGGAGGAGAAGCAGTGCAAAGCTGGCCACGCTCACCAGGGAAGGGGCTCAAAGCAGGACCGAGGCTTGGGACCCTGGGACCCCCGTGCCTAGCGCCCAGCTCTGGGACCCCCAAGGCCACTGGGGCATCAGGTGGCTCTGCACGCCTTGTGCTTGATGGGCCTCCTCAAAAGTGGTGTGAAGAGGAGGCGTTTTTGGGGCTGGCTGTGGCAGAGGGAGCCATGGACTGTGCGTACCTTGGTGCAGTGTCCAGCCAGGACAGGACCCGTGAGTTTCCCAGGACCTGTGCCGCCTGTTACTACTCACAAATCAAGAGCTATTTTGTAGGAAACGTAATGAACTCTCACCTTTGAGTCTTCAAGCCAAACAGAGATCCAGTTTCCACTATGTTTTTCAACAATTTTCTCTATCCTCAGTGAGTTTGGGGAGAGTTTTAGACAGCGTTTGTGCTTTCTCATCCCCTTCCCCCTCAAGTTTCATTTATGCCAAAAGCATGCATGATTCCTCTCTGTTCCATTGCAAACAGCTTGATAACCTCGTGTGTGTCCCACCTCCAGCTAATCACACCGTGGCCAATGTATTTCTGCTGTCTGTGCACATTTCTCCGGAGCAGTTGTGTTTCTGAGCATGGTGCCAGGGGCTGCTGTGCCTCCTGAAGCAGAGGAGGAAAGATGTGTAGTCAGGAACGGGGATTTTCACCCATCTCCCTATTTTTATGCTTTTGGGGAGATGAGGACAGAGTCACTGGACTACAACTGGACAGTAACGCAATTTCCGTGTGGGAGTACATTGATGGTGGAGGTGTCTTGCAGGCAGCAGAGCTGCTCTGGGGACAGGAGCAGACTCCTGCATCTCCTGCCTTTGCTCCTGGTGCTCAGCCCTGGCCACCACTTCTTGACTCTAGCATGCTCAGCTCCAGCTCAGCATCTCCCAGCTCTGTGTGCTCCGCAGAGCACCCGCTGCCTCTCTGAGGCCAGAGAGTGTTCAACATGTCAAAAGATTGAGTTAATTGTCCACTTAGACCAACTTTTGATTTTTCCCTGTATTAAAAGAAAGACAGCCAAAGTGGCCTCTGAGCTACAAAAATCCTCTTATTTTTGTGATACAGTAACTCAGCAAATAAGGCCAGTCCGAGTAACTCATCCTCCTGGCACAAACTGTTACTGAATTACTATAAAATGCCATTACTGTCACTGTCTCTTGGGGTCACACTGGCCTCTGTAGGCATGATAATGACATTGTTCCTTCTGCTTGCTTCTGACGCAGCAGTGCATCCCCTGAACACCTTCTTTACCTCGGTTTTCCTGCTGGGAAGGAGGCAACAGCTGCTCATCTTGGCATGACGGCAACAGCTCCCACACAAGCTACCGTGGCCTAATAAATAGGACACCAGCCACTGAGGAAGGAGACCTGCTCTGAGGTCTCCTGGGCAATTTTGGGTGCAAAAATCTGAGTGCTATTGGGAAGGCCAGTGTAGGTGGGCTGGTCATGGTAAACGCTGAATTATCCATGCAGTAAGGCTGGTGGGAGCTGCGAGTGCTGCTGCACCGCCCTGCCCAGGACTGAACTGCTGGGGAAAATCCCTGGCTCCGGGCTGCTGTTGGGTCTCTGCTTTAAGAGGAGGTTATATAAAAAAATCACTGAGGAAAGTTATAATTTAACACTTCAGCTATTCATTGTCTTTCTCTGCAGCAGTTTAGGGTGGGAACTAAAAGTAAACACTGTGCTCCATTGTAACTACAGAATGTGCACAGGCAGTGGTGATCCTTTTTCAAGAGTAAAGGGCCAGAAAGGACCTGCTAATGTCTTTGAGTTTGTTACCTTGGTCATGAGCAAAGGCATGCTATGCTTTCCATAAAGTGGTCAAGCTCCCTTTTGCAGACAGGTAGGTTTCTCACCACTATTCCTTTCAATATGTAGCCAGAAACTTTCTTCTACGCTCCAACATGTAATTATTCATGATAGTTTGTGCCAGTTCATTCTTCTGCCAGCATTACCTTGCCAGTTAAACACCTTTCCTCCTTCCCATCTATTTACCCCTTGTGCATTTATAGGGAGCTGCTCCAGTAGCCTCTGTATTTCCAGGCTGATCAAGCCAAGCTCTTTTAGTCTCTTTTTGTATGAGTGCCTCCCAGTTGCTCTAGTTATCCCAGTGACCCTTGTCCACCCCCCTTCTTGGCTGCATCTGCCTTTCACTTGAGCCTCGGTGATTACAGCCGTGAACAGCACTCAGATGAGGGGGCACCAACACTCTGTGCGAGGACAGTCGTGTTTCCTACCTCCACTGCAGAGACCCTTCCCAGTCCAGCCAAGAGATGTTAGACCCAGTCCCTCCTGGGACTAAGACTACGTTTCTCATTTTCTTAGCTGCATTATGCTGATCAGTCTCTGATCAGCTGGCACTCCTCAGTCATTTCCAGGTGATGAGCTACACGCTGATATCAGAAGGCTGCATTTTTATTTGGTTCCCAAATACATTAGCTTGCATTTCGCACCAATGAATTTTATCTCTCTCCTCTTACCTCAGTCCTCAGGATCATGTGCTTCTGTTGTTATCTCTCCCCACTTCCATATTGACATTGCCTCTAAATTTAGTCTTTAGCAGATTTTGTCAGGCATTTTCTGTGCCCAAGCAATTAATAAAAATACTGGTCTCAAGACTGTTTCTTAAGGAACTCTATTAATAATTTCCCTCCAGCCTGATCCTTACCTTTGCAGCAGTATGTGTTTCCATCTCCCCTTCACCCAGCAGCACACCCGGTTTGCAGTTCATTTAGTTTCCACCCTCCCCATCCGAGTTAATCTCCCAGATGGTATTTAATCAAATGCTTTCTTCAAGCCAGCATGGATGAGCTCTGCTGCACTCTCTGCATCTATAAAGCCAATTATGTTCCTGAGCTAACTTTGATAAGTCCATACTGCTTGTTATATCATTTATCTCCATTACACTTTTCTTCAAAATCTGATCTTAAATCTTACATGTTTTTGAGGTCAGATATAAGAGCATTTTACTCCTTCCCTTTCTTCTCTCCCTTTTAAACTTGCTATTCTCCAGTCATATGATGCCATTCCTGGCTAGACAGGTTAGCTTAAAATGCTTGTTGCTGCCCAGAGGTGCCACGTGGGACTCAGGAAGGGAAGCAGGTCCTTCCAGCTGCTGGATGTGAAATTCCTGGAGTTTAGGGTCAGCCCAACTCTGCCATGCTCCTGCTTGTGTTTCCATCCTCCTCCTTTTTCTGGCCCATGGGTAGCATCAGCACTACCTTACTGAAAATGGGGCTGAAGACAAGCATCTGTTGTGCAGTTTTGCTTCCATGCCTCTTGTTGCCTGTTT
This sequence comes from Gymnogyps californianus, assembly GCF_018139145.2. Lineage (NCBI taxonomy): Eukaryota > Metazoa > Chordata > Aves > Accipitriformes > Cathartidae > Gymnogyps > Gymnogyps californianus. The sequence goes on from NC_059472.1 coordinate 159,122,334, forward strand.
CTCTGTGTTTATGACCATGTATGTGCCAGCAGACCATTTTTCTGCTGGCTTTAATGTTTGTAACAAGGCCTGGCTAAACATGAGTAGCAATTTTTGCTTTAATCATTACAGCTCTTCACTTTAAAGATACAGTTTTCTTCTCCGGCAGCTCCTTTACGCCACTCCTTGTTGTCTCTCTGCTTGTTTCCATTACTGTTCTTGAGGTATCTGGAGCTCTTTCCTACAGCATTTCTCCTGACTGGTGGGACAGGTTGCCAATTGTCCTGCCATAAAGGGCAAGGACATCAGAAGCCTTCACCATATTCAAGTCCTCTCAGATACTCCTTCCACCTCTCTGAAGAAAAAACCCACCCTAACGTATCAGAGATGTGTTCTCGAAATAATGAAATTCAGTTGCAATCTTCTTTTGCCTTGTCCCTCCATTTAATTTTATTGACCTATATTTAGAGGTGTCCAATGTGTTATTTAAGTTTCCATCTTATCAATGCTGGCTGCACTCTTCCTTCTCTTCGCTGGTACAGTGCTCTCCCCTACCTTCCTGCCATGTTTGAGACACCTTCTGACTCTAGTGCAAGAGCCTCAGGTAACAGAAGCCTAATGCCATAAGAAATCTCACTTCTAGAGGACAAAATCTTTCTTACAATGTCATCTTTTCTAACTAATGTCTTGTAAGGATAATTGAAACTAGGTCAGCCCAGGTTTTCTAATAGACTTCTCATAATTTTTATGCTTTCACCTTGGGAGAGCATAAAATCCAACTATAAAAAGTTGAATTCTCAAACTCTGACACTGGAAATCTAGGCTTAAAAAACCCCCTATATGTCCACAAGAAATTTAGGAGTACTCTTGTGCCACTGTGACCCCTTGGAGGAAAGCAAGAAGAAAATGTGTGTCTATGCTTTACATTTTGTTTAGCCCCCTTCTTCTGTTAATATGCTGAATTGTCTAATGGTGTCCCAAATATGTGGTAGACTGTTGATACGGGAGTCCAGAAAATCACTGATAAGGATGTCCAGAAAATAGTGGTTCTCCAGTTCATATTGGAAAATCGAGTGGGATTCAAGTCAGAAGTTAAGGCATCTATATTCAGGTATCTACACATCTGTATTTCTTTGTGAGCACCATGGCTAAGCTCCCATCGTGGTCAATGGAAATTGAGTCAACATCCTAGAGAGCTATCCAGCTTACACTATGGTGGACACCCAGGTGGGATTCAGGTCCCTAACAGTTGTCTAAAGGTTTTGGGGGTGGCCTAACATATCCTGCCTGGCCTCCAGAGAGCGGTGAGACCCTTTCAGGTCCTGTGCCACGTCTATCTGCACCATCCGGACCTCAGAGCAGCCTGAAACGGCAGTAGATGCTTACATCTAGACAACTGAATCCCTTCTGTACATTTGTTCAGCTGAATCTCCCTGAAAATCTCCCAGATGTGAAGACCTTTGGTTTGCATTATTGGTGGATCAGCAGATGTTTGCAGCTGGAGCTGGCTGGGAAGTTTCTGATGGCACAAGTTGATTTTGATGTGCTTTGGCTGAAATAAAGGTGAGAAAAACAGCAGCAGTCCTGCTCCCCTGGCATCCTGGAGCTTTCAGGGTTCCCAGCTCTCAGTTGTAGGCAATGTTGGCAGGAGAACAAATGGGTATAAAATGACTACAAATACATTTAACCCGGAAATTAATTGGCAGTTTCTAATTATCAGAACTGTAATGTTCCCACAACATTCCCACCGGAGCAATGCCAAATGCTTTCGAGATAGATTAGTTTATTAAACTGATCTGAAGACAAGGTTGCTATGACACTGGGGGAAGGAGCTTCATGATGCGGGAAGCCTCTCTAATGTCTCTGCAAAGTGGGATACACAGGACTTCTAGGCTCTGTGTTTTACAGGGCAGTCTGGGGAGTCCCGGGGTCAAAGTTGTTTCTTCCCTTCAAAATGGCAAAAATGGATTGGCATTCCTTGGCTGCTTTTTTTTTTTTTTAAAGTTAATTTTGGTGAGTAATTTCAACCTAGATGGAAATTTTGAAATTTATCTGATTTATGAATCAAAAGAAAAAATTATCAGAAGTGATGACGGTTTTATGTAGCAGAAACTCCAATATTTAACTCGCTCTAGCTGTAACCACAAATAAGAGAGGCTGTGGTATTGCTGTGCTTTCTCTGCATTCACTGTAACTTGCTAACAAAGCGATTGTTTGACTTGTTCTTATATATCTACTTGATACTTCTCTGCTCCAGTGAGTAAAACATACTACTAAATACTAAAAATGCATAAATTAAATCAGTTATTTCTGTGGCTCACAGACCTTGTGAGTCTTGCATGGTGTCTCAGAAATCCTTGAGAAGGATTTGCTTGAAGTGGACATAGTGGAAAGAACCTTTTGAAGGATGCCATTTGCAAGGGGTTGTACAGGCTTTCTTTGATTTCAATTTCTGGGAGTAGATCTCATTCAGATGAAAATGGAAGCTGAAAAAAAGGAAATTATGTTGTTGAACAGATTCTATGGAAATTATGAATTCTACTGTCAATGGAAAGATAAAAATAGCAAATGCTTCAGCTATCTTCACTAAGATTTTTCTTAAATGATGTTAACTGCAAATTTCAATATTCTTTCCACACCTTGCCCATTATAGAGCTTTTTGAACCCATTCCTGTCTGGTTCCTGTGGTATTATCACAGGCCACAGCATTTTCCTCCTTGCAAGGCTCTTAAGAGGTAGCCAGCAATATTTTCCCTGACTCTTTTGCAGTACCATGCACCAGGTATTTCAATAACATTTAGTAGCAAAAGGTGCTGTTTAATGGAGTCATTGCCTTCAGAAAGACTCCAGATAAGCAATAGTCCTGCATTGAATGTAGAAATGGGTTAAATATTTTTTCATATGGAGATACTGAACAAAAATTAAGGCATTCAAACACAAATTCAGCTAAAAATTATCAACATCTCAAAAAAAAGCAAAGGCCCCGTATCTCTAACTTTCTTTGGTTTTTTTTCAGAAACCATCTACTATTTCTGTAGTCTTCATGGCTCAATCTTGCTCTCCTGGAGACCTGAGACTCTTTTGGAAGTAATAGTAGGTGTATGTTTAGAGATGACTTATGTTGGGCATCCTACAAGGACCTTGAAGCCCCAGCACTCTCCATGTGGTGGCTAGTTTAAACTCTGCTAGTTTAAAAATGAAAGACAGGCTAAAATGTGTTTGAGCTTGCAAAAAGCATCAAAATAACAATATACAATAACTTTTTAAAATACTTCAGGACAAGAGGCCTGCCAAAGACTGGTAAAGCCAATAGAAGACTGAGGTATAGAAGGAGAACTTAGCTAAGGCCATTGCAGAAAAACTGGACTAATTTTTTCATCTATGTTCATCTTAAAAGTATCTTGGGGAGCTCCTTTACTTGGGACTCATCAGAGGCTTCATCCTAAACTGAAGTGCTGGTAGAAAAGCTTATGGAAGAAATCTGCAAAATGAAGAGTAACACTCAGGACTGGTTGATATTCATCCAGGACCTTGGTGGGAAGCCAAGGATGAAACAGCTGAACCACCACCGATGGTGTATTTTCCTCCTTAGATATGCCTCATTATCAGAAAACTGAGAGCTGGTGAATTTAATACCAATCGTTACAAAGATTGCTGGGGAGGGCAATGCAATAGTAAGTTTACATCTGTGTGGCGAAATTTAATAGAAACTCACAGTTTCTGGTAGCCCCATGCCTGATGTGCCCTGAAAGGCAGGTACATCACCTGCGCGTCTTCTTCAGAGCCACCTGCAGTTCCCAGTCTTGATTCCAGGCAAAACCAGCTCAAGCCCCTCAATTTGTCTGCAATATCAGGGGCTCGGTGAAGCCTCCACCTGCCCAGCTCGTGGCCGTCTGCCATCCCTCTGCTGCCTGCTGCAACAGCATCTGCCCTGGCACCCGTCTTCCACCCCGCTGTCCTCCTTGCACGCAAACACCTTCAGCTTTGGATGCCAGGGAAACACCGAGCCTGGGAGAAGGTCACTCAGTTTTGGGAGCTGCAGCTCGCAGAAATATTTCTGCAAAATATATTTTAATTGGTAAGTATAAATAAGTGGCAGGGTGTGTGACCAGCATAAATATTTCCAAGTAAGTATTTTGGGGGCAGAAAAATCAAGTACTATACAGAGATCATTTAGAAAAATGCTGATTAGCTTCAGAGTATTAGTGAAGCAGAAAATTGGTTTGGAACATGATTGTTAGCAGCTATCTTGAGAGCTTTATCCATTTATATCACTATTTTCTTTACAAATGAGCCGAGGGATTAGCTTGCACTAAGCGGACTAAGGACACAACAAATTCCATTCAAGAAGGAGCAGCGGAGTTTTTCAGTGTCATAAAAATGGTCTTTCTTGTTAACTTGGCTGTTTCCAATGAACAGCTTCCTGGAACTGCACATACCTGGCTGCTCCCCACAACTCTTTTCTCCCTAAGAAAAACTTTATCTCCATTTTCCCAGTGGGGAATTTTACATTTAATCAGTGGGATCTGCAGGAAGGATGTGGGAAAGGCACCCCGTTCCCACCATGTTTGGTTTGACAGGTCTATCTACACCCTTTTTTCACTCCATATCCAGACACTGGTTACAAGTTTGCTGCCTTCCCCGCCACATGGCTCCAAGTACAACGTCTGTCACGTAGCGGCTCTGTACCCTGTGCATGGCAAGGTACAGCTGCCTTAGAGAGAGATGCGTGGGAATCCTGTTATGTCTTTACCCTTAGAGATGATATTTTGCAATCACAGTAACATCCCAGCCAAGGAGCTTCGCAACATTCATTTGGAAAGCAGCCGTGCTGAAGTTTATGAAGATCACTCATCTTCTTTTAATTACTATCTCAAATCCTTGAGAACCTTTTCATAATTCTTTGTTTACAGTTGAAGACAAGAAGAACACTCGGACACATAGTCCTCTTCAAGTAAACAGGCCACTAATTAAGTTTGCTTTGAACCTGAAGGCACAGGTTTACAGAGTCCTTCCAACCTGATAGAGCATCCTCATCACAACTGTTGTATACTCACATGCAAAATAAGCCACTGCGGTGTGCATGGCGCAGGACGATGCCAGTACGTAAGGAAGGGAAGGCATGACGGGAAAGGTGAGAGCCCTTTCTAGCTTCACCATTCATTTGCTGCGTAAGCGTTGACTATCACTTATTCTGTGCCTAGTTTCTTTGAAAATTGACATTAGCAATGCTTGCCTGTTTTACAGGGAAGCATGAAGCCTGTGGCTTGATTCAGTGGCCTAAACACTGTTGGGCTGAAATGACTTGGTCATCTAAAGCTTTCCCGTGGAGACCAATGGCTCCATGGCATGGCAGATATAGCACAGGTCCTACGGGAGTCCGGTGCCCTTCCAGAGGGGAGGTCAGGCAGGACACTGAGGGCATTGCAAATGGTGCCTGTGTTGAGGCAATTGAGGTGGCAGTGTACTGGGTTTTATGCATGAGAGATTTTGTAATGTGAATCATGTCACCATATTATGAGCCTACCAGCAACTGCATGGAGCAGTTTTCACTGGCTGCCACAGTCTTATTCAGAAATTACTTACCTGATTGCATCTTGGATGACCGTAAACACAAAGCTGTATACATCTCAAATGCTTTGCTGTAATTTTCCTCTCTGAATCTTCATTCCTGCTCAGAACCTGCTGTACTCCTCTGTTCTTCATCTGTAGGGTGCATAAATTTAATTCATTTGTTGACTCATTGACTTTTTTCCCATTGACCTAGAAGCTTGAAGAGCCAAGAGCTGATTGAATATCTGCATGCGTGTAAAAAAGGCTGATAAGTAATCAGAGCAGTGTGTAGAATATGCAGGTATCTTCTGAGAATAGCAGGGGGAGACTCGCTGCCTTTTCACTGCAGGCTGAACTGTAAACTCCAGTTCTTCATGTACCTTGGTTTTCAGGATGCAAACAAAATTACCATCTGCAAGCAGAACAGCTCTTAGTATTGTAGCCTCTGGGTCAAACAAGACCACAGTGCTGAGCTGTACGGGTCCAGCCAGTCGTTCTGTACCGTGTATATGTATATATTACATAATTGGCTGGGGTATGTCAGTGTTTCCCAGTGTGGATGGACCTTCTTAAGAAAGTTGGGGGGTTGCATATGAGAAGGAGCAAGGAGACAGGTGGCTTGCAATGTGCTGTGACAGATGCATTTGCTGGAGTTGGTTCACATTATGACACCCAGGGCAATAACTTCCACCTGGAAGCAATATAAAAATGAACGTATTTGGGAGCCCTGTCAGACTGTTGATCCCAACAAATAGGAGGGAGAGGAGCTGTATGGTTTCTGTAGGAGGGATTAGGGGAGATAAGAAGTACTAATGCTGCATTATGTTGTGTGGGTATGAATAGCTGTATTCATGGTCTAAGTATCCAAAAAATGTAAGAGAAGCTAAGTCAGATTAGACCACCCAGCCCAGCAACCTGTCTCCAACAGAGGCCAATAGTGAACACCTCAGGAATGGCAAAAGAACCATACATGCAGTAAGGCTTCCCCAGGATGCTGTCCTAGACTCCATTTACTTGTGGCTTGTGGAGTTGCTGGACCAGAGATGATGACCTTAATGAATATTGCTCATTATTTTTGAGATGACTGTCATAGATCGTCTCAGTTGTTCTCTCCCTGGCTGAAGAGTCCTTGTCTATTCAGAAATTCTTTATGCAGAAACCTTACTACATATTTGATCATCCCTTCACCCTTCTCTGTGATTCTTCCATTTCTAAAATATTAATTTTATGTGACACTAATTTTCAGCTAGAGGATCAGATCTGTATTCGATGTACTAGTGTAGCATGTTTTCTTTGTGTTCTCTGTTCCTTTTCTAACCATTCCCAATGTGCCCTTTGCACCAAGCTGATGTTTTCATATAACCATGTGTCTATATTTAAGAAGAGAAAAAGGCTGCTGAGGGAGAGAGTAAAAAGGTGGAGGAGTAAGAAGAGAAAGGAGAGGAAGAAGATGGAAGAAGAAGAGGAGCTACAGTGAGGAGAGGAGTGGCATGTGAGAGAACAACCATGCAGACCCCAAGGTCAGTGAAGAAGGAGAGGGAGGAGGTTGGCCGGAGCAGAGATTCCCCTGCAGCCCGTGGAGGACCCCATGCTGGAGCAGGTGGCTGGGCCTGGAGAAGGCTGTGACTCTGTGGGAGAGCCCAGGCTGGAGCAGTTCATGGAGGACTGCAGTGCGTGGAAAGAACTTGAGTTGGAGAAACTCATGGAGGGCTGACCCCCGTGGGAGGGACCCCATGCTGGAGCAGGGGAAGAGTGTGAGGAGTCGTCCCCGAGGAGGAAGGAGCGGCAGAGACAGCGTGTGATGAACTGACCCCAACCCCCATTCCCGTCCCCCTGCGCCGCTGTGGGGGAGGAGGTAGAGAATTTGGGAGCAAAGCTGAGCCCGGGAAGAAGGGAGGGGCAGGGGGAAGGTGTGTTTTTAAGATATGGTTCTATTTCTCATCATCCTACTCTGATTTGGTTGTTAACAAATTAAATTGGTTTATTTTTCCCCAAAATCGAGTCTGTTTTGCCTGTGACTATAAGTGATGAGTGATCCCTCCCTGTCCTTGTCTCAGCCCCCAAGCTTTTTGTTGTATTTTCTCGTCCCCATCCCGTGGCGGGGAAGGAGTGAGCGTGTGGCTGCGTGGTGCTTTGTTGCCGGCTGGGCTTAAACCATGACAGTATGTATTATAAACCCCAGATTTTTCTCCTGGTTGGTAATAGCTCACAGTCTGTCATTACACAAGCAAAATTAGAATTATTTTTCCATTTGCATCACTTTACATTTATCTACACAGAATTTCATGTGTCATTTTTTTGCTTGAACACCTAGTGGCACAAAGTGCCTTTGCAATTTTTCACAGTTAACTCTTATATCTACTAGCCTAAATTTGTCATCCTATTTATTGATCTAGATTGCCTTCCTAAGATTTGATTCACAAATATCCAAGGCAGTTTAGTCTGGATGTGGCAGGTCTGATAAAGCAGAACACACATGGGTCCGTTCATCACTTACACGGATCCAAAGGCAAAATGAAAAGGCTCAAACTCTAAGACCTGTACTTCACCTCTGACACTCTAGTTTTGTGCTTCAACTTCAGTACCTCATGAGGCGAACAAGATTCTTGTGATCAACATGTGGCTTTTAGACAATAATATAAAAGAAGAGGCTTGAACCAAAAGGCATGTCATGCAAGAAATCTTTTCTTACACTAAAATTGTTCCAACAAACCCTGTGTGTGATTCACCTCCAGCAGAGAAGTGTTCCTCTTCCACTTTCCTCTAGATACATCACAACAAACATGTTTATTTTTGACACAGCACATATCCTCCTCCTATTCCTTTAGAAGTGTTCATTTTCTACCTAAAAACTGGTAGTTGTTCTTTTAAAGAAAAATTGCTTTCAGTAGAATTTTTTTCTTGCAAATCTGTCTTAATCTATTGTTGTCCACAAAATAAACTACTTTAGCAGTACTCCCCTGACCTCTTAGATTGAATCCTCCTGTCTATTCATGGCTGCTCCAATTCAATAGCTGTCAGTTACTCCACATGCATCTCTCTTGCTTATTGTTGCACTGAGATCATGCACAGCCTTTTTTTTTCACTTAATGGTTGGGAAGAGCTTTGTTTTCTCTTCTGTCAGGGCTTATATCATGCTCAGTATTTGCCCATTACTCCACTTTTCTAGGAAATGTAATATGAATCTTCCTCTCCTGTGTAGTATCTTCAGCCAGAGCACTGGGAATATCTGAGTCATGGCAGATCTATGATAAATTTTTTGCTTTCTCTGCTGTTCTTTGTGGGGCGTGTACTACTGCTGCTGATGAATGCACACTCTCCTCTCTAGATATGAGCAGTTTGACATTTGAACAATGAAGTATGTTCCCTTGGTCATTTCCTAAACAATTTCTCTGATGAAACTGTCAGGTCTTAGCCTCTGTTACCTCTAAGCAAACAGCAGCCTCATGCAATTTCCACAAGGTATTATTTTCCTTCCTTTGAAATGCCTTTCTTTGCTCACCACCATACATCCCTTTTCTCATTAGAATACCCAATTTCTATTATAATTTCTCACCCACTGTCCTTCCATGCATAATGACAATTTTATTACAAGGCCCTGTTTCACCCTGCTCGCTCCAGCGGCTCATCTCATGGTTCTGAGATTACGGGAACAACTCCCTTCTGCATGGTGAGAGCATGACCATGTGCTGTATTTCATTTGCCTGAAGGCTGGCACGTCCTGGTGATTACTCTTGACTGTGTATGGATGTAGGGTGTGTGCAGAGTTGGGGAACAAATGTTTAGAATGACTGTAACCCCTTATAACTAGCAAAAGCAATGCAGGAGGTATGTATCACTTATGCAATGCTATCAATAACTGTCAACAAAGTAGTGGCTGAGTCCTTTGAAAATGGTGTGGATTTTGCATCCTCAAAGCCCTTCTGCTATGGGGAAGAACAATCCCTCCCTGGAAAGAACAGAGACACAGAGATATTCGAGGCATAGCACATGTAAGGGCTGTGTGCGATAGAGAGATGTGGATCATAGGACTGGAAGGGTCTTCAAGACAGTACAAAATTTTTCCCACTGCCCTGAAAATGGATCAACTATATATAAAATCCTGGCAGCTATTCCTAAAGCCCTCCAAAGGGGAAGGTTCCACTGCCTCCAGGCATGCATCGCCCGGCAGCATTGCGCTTTCCACTTGCTTGTTCTTCCAGAGACACATAGAGCTGATTATTATTCCCTCTTGGAGTTTCAAGTTGCACTTGAAAATTGTTGCTGGTTTTGTACAGTTGTACGGTTTTGTACAGTTGTACGGTTTTGTACAGTTTTCCATCTAATGCCTTGCCAGTGCCTCTCTGTAAAGTGACAGGCACTGGCTCATGTGCATATCCCGTCATTTTCCCATGATCAAGGTATTTGAGATCACTTCATGGCACAGAAGTACTCAAGGCAGCACTCAGTGCTCTAGGTGGACGTTTTCTTCCAGGAGCTCCTACTCTGCAAGCTTCTAGCTGTCCAGCCTGCACAGTTCAGGGGCTCAGACTCAAACAAAAGCTTTCTTTCCTCTCCTTTCATGCCAGCTTGCCTTTTCAAAGTTGTCTCTGGATACTCATGGGGCAAATTCTGTGATCCTTCAAGTGATGACTATGAGTAGGCTGATGAAGTGTAACAACCCCAAAACCAAAGATGATGAGAGCATCAGTAACTGCTTATGCATTTCTTCAGGGGGCAGCAGGTTGGTATGTCTGTGTACCTTGGGCTGCATGTGTACCCTTGGAAGATGCTAAAATGTGGCAAATCCCTCAAAAAAAAAAAGAGGGGAATTCTCTTCAGCAAGCCCAACCCCCATCAGAGATGAGTTGTGCTGTTGTCTCCATGGGGGCAACAGCCACACCGCTGTAGAGGTAAAAGGTGCTGTGAGCTACAGGGCCAAGGCAGAGAGCTGTGCTCCTGTGCCACCTGAGGCCCCTGACTGCTTCTGTCTGGTTTTCTCTTCCCATCTCTCTTATTTATTTGGTTTAATATTGACGAGCTGTGCTAAAGCACAAGGAGAGATAACAGAATTCCCCCATTGAGGGAGAGGAATTCCTCGTGGTCCTCCCTAAAATTGCTTTCTCTTCCTCAGTGCCCATGAGAAATGTATGGAGATGATTTACCTCCTAATACTTCATTTTGGCTTGGAGCTGTGGGCACTGATAAAATGAGGAGCCAGATATACAATGGCAGCACTTTTTCACTGTGGGATGCGCTGCTCTAATAAAAGTGCCTTTCCTGCGTGCAGGCCAGCAAGTTTTAGCCTTTGTGATGCCACCAGTTTGCAAGGTGATCAGCCATGCCAGGTGGAAAGCAATGGCCCCACAAGTTTATCAAATTATCTGGTTTTGGGGTTTAGGGCTGGTGTCGAGTGGGTTCAAAACCCCACCAGATACCTTGCCTTGCCGTCACCTCTGTGGCAGCGGTGATGGTGAGGTGAGGTATCCAGTGTGCACAGAGATGCTCGGATGGAGCCAGCACTGCTTGAGAGATGGATAATGCCCTGGAAAGGGCATTCCACCTGACGGCCACCAACTGAGCATTTTGGTAGGTAGTTTCTGTCCTTCCCACTGCTGTTAGCTGCTTTAAATATATTGAACTAGACATGAGAAAGAGTCTGCTGTCTGCCGGTTAGGTCATCCCTCTGGATGGTGACTCTCCTGTCCAATTAATATCCAATGCTTTACAGGGTGTGTGCCCCACAGGTCACCAGATCAATGAAAATTTGATCTGTGGATGAATGAGGGAATCCACAAAATGCAGCTACATGCGCTATAGCCCAGCTCCTCAAAGCATCTCAGCACTGTGCAGTTTCTCCCCTAGGTCTTGCTGTACACGGCACTGGTACAGCCCAGTTGTACTGCAGCAACAGCCGGATCCTGGTCGACATCTCATCTTGTATTGAGCTGCCCACTAGTCTCGCTCCAGGGACAAGGAGCATTTCAGTATCTGTCATAACTGCATCTCCCTTAGTGGATCATCCCTTAGTGAGGATGCAGGTAGATTTTCGGTAAACAGTTCTCCAAGGTGGTTTAAGTGACTTTTATTAACATGCCAGATGATTTTTGGACAAAAGCTCAATACGCACAAGTTCCTTTTTATGCAGAAGATTTCAAGTGTATCCGCAACAAGTTTTAACTCGAGAGGTGCCTGTGTGTCTTACCTTGGTCTGTTTGCGGCAGAGCTGGGAACTGAGCACAGGTCTTCAAAGTCTGAGGCTAACCAGTAAATGTCCATTCCTCTCTTTACAGGAAAGCAGCTCTCCTCTGGGCTGGAGGACGACTGGCTGGCTAGATCATACTGGCAATATTTTCAACAGAAGTGTCTTTAAACTGAGTTTAAAACTGCTTTTGGAAACACATCTCAAATTAAAATGCAGGCAAGGCTTTAGCAGATATAAAACTGTATGCACGCTTTGCAAATCCCTGGTGAGGAGCCCCACCGGACCCCATCAGCAAGAGGACGAGCAGAAGACCTCCTCTCCAGCCCCTCACTCCCACCACTGCACTCTTCCTTTTCATGCTGCTTGACTTCATCACCTTGGGGCATTATTTTTAACTAACACTTTTAATGCTCCAATTTCGCAGGTTCCTGGTGTATAATTAGAAGTCCTGACATCCTTGTCTTCTTGCTCCCTGGTGTCACGGGCCTGCCGAGAGAAGAGAGATAGGCTTTACTCCCTCTCTTGCGGCAGAACCAGCGGCAGGCCCTTCGTCAGGACAATACATCTGTCAGCCTCTGTCAGCCTCCCTGTAATTAGCTCCAAAGTTAACTGCTTTCCATCTCCCAGAGAGGCCAACACCTTCATGTTTACTTCTCGCTGGAAAAATTCCTCCCGCAGCCACCTGGAAGTGTCTGCAAGGTGCCGGCAAGCCGAGAAATGTGCAAATGCACAGTGACGTGCAAATCTCCCCTTAATATCCCTCAATCTGACATCATGACGTTTCCTAAATGAAGTCCGTCTTTGGCAGGAAAGGCACTAAGCCGTGCAGCATTGCCAAGCCAAAGGGCAATTAATTTAGATGAGTTTTCAAACAAAGTCACGGCACGAGGGCTGTATTTTTAAAATTTGTGTCTTTCGTTTTTCTCCCCGCGGAAGGAATTATTGCAATTGTGTGCAGCTGTGAATAAAAAAAAAAAATAATTGGGGAGTAGGAGGAAGTTTCGCACAACAAACCAAGGCAAATTTTCAAGCGGAGCTGAACTCCAGGTGCTGCGCAGCCCTGAGCTGGAGCCCTCATTTTCTCTTCTGTTTTCTCCCCTTCTTTCTGTGAATGGAATTAGTCCAAGTGGCGGAGCAGCAAAGGAGGATGCTGTTACTCAGACTTGCGTTTATTTTAATTCTGCCACCAATTGCAAGAGATTGTAAACAATGATTATAGTTTTCAGATATCCATAAGACTTTAAGGCTTTAACCCTTTTTTTTTTTTTGTTTTAGCATCTACAGGACAAATTATTTACAGCAGTTACTACAGCCCAACTGAACTCCCACCAGAGTTTAATGAAAATTTTACCACTGACTTCAGGGCAGCGGAATCAAGCCAGAAACAGGAGCCGTGGGTCCAATGCATACCAATGAAAAAAGTTCCACTGACTTTGAAGTGACCTGGATTAGACTGTACATTTTTACATTGTGGGTTTTAACAATGTCTACTCACATGATAATTTCTTTTTTTTGTTCTTAATAATTGCTTTTGTTACTGGATTTTGGTTTTTTTTAACCCAAGATGACATTTCTTTCCCTCATTCCTCTTTGTGTGTATAAAGCACTTGGTAAGATACTGCCTGGGACAGATGACAGTGCTGTTTGGAGTGACTATAGTGACTGAAAAACAGGTAATAAAAGGAAGAAAGTGAAGGCTAGGTTTGGGATTTAAGGTTTAAGGATGCTCCCTGTGTCCTCTGCATAGGAACAGGTCTCGGTTTGATGATGAGCACTCTCTGTGCCAGATGCTTTACAGGACCAGCACAGCCACGGGGTTACAAAGTTTATTCCTATTTTACCCTTCAAATCCTAGTGACTGTGGAAATGAATGACTCACATAAAACAAAGGTTGGCTTTCTTCAACACATTTTTCTGAGCCTGCAGCATTAATAACCCTTTTCGGCTATAAATCTGAGCTGTGCTGAGATTTCAGCCATGCTGAGGATCTATGTGGAAAGAACTGTCTTGCCATATCTACAGCTCCTCTGAAGAAGACTCCTTTACTTTATTTGGATTAATGAAAGCTTTGTGCATATTTCTTGTAATGATTGGGTTTTAGATTGACTTTCCACTGTACTTTGGAACCCCTGTTTTCTGTGTTTATCCGTAACAGGTTAGTGGGTGAGAGGGTGGAGGTGTCGGACCACATTTGAGTGTGTTTGTGCCCGAGAGGGAGGAAAATATAGTTATGCTGTTGCTGGGTAACTTGTTCTGGGGGTAATTTATGGGCACATTGGTAGTGTATTTCCCAAGACCATCAGGAATGTTAGCGTGTTAGATGATAGTCATTTCTCTGTTCAAGTAACAAAATCTAAATAGCTGTGAGCTATTTAGCAGTGATTCATTATCATTTGCCCCACTTTTCCAAGGCTGACTTATACTTCCACACCTGCAATCCTTCTCCTTTCCTGTGTCTTGTAGAAATATCCTTAGTAAAGTAATCTTTTTGGGAGCTGTGATCATTAAAAGATCTTTGCAGAAGAGAACTGGTTCTACAAGCACAGCAGCAACAGCCGGGCTTTATAACTTGAAATAGCTCCTGTTCTATTTCTATTTATTCCTGGTAAACAACAGTCAAACTTTCAAGGGCTTTAAGAGGTAATTAGTGTTATTACTAGAAAACACATCTGTCCCACTGAAGGACTGATTAGTGCTTAGTTAGATTCCTGGGAACGTTCACTTCGTATTTTTAGAGGAAAGGTACGTATCAGGAGCATGTCTGAGTTCTCCAAAAAGAGTGAAGGACTATAGGGCAAGATGGGTAACAGACAATATCTGGATTTCAGGAAGCTTTTGGCAGGACTTCTCCCTTAAGATTTTTAAGGAAGGCACACTAGTCAAAAGGGAAGGTCCTCTGGACAGGGCTATTAGAAGAGCCTGGATGCATCTGGTGTCACCTCGGTATCACAAGTGCAGTAGGTCTTGATTTTACACGCAAGCACAGCAAAAGCGGACGGTACGCTGTGTGTAAGGGCTCTGGTCACCTGCACAACCGTGGACCTTGGTATAATAATGTACTGGTCATACTTTCTTTGGGTGTAATAACTGTCTTAGCAGTGGCAAAGAAATGATAGGAAGAAATGCTCAATGTTCAGAGTAGAGGGGCACTACTTGTGGGATCTTGTGCAGGGGATCTGCGGGATCTGCGCTGGGACTTATGCTGTTCAAAATAGCATAAATGATTGGGAAAAAGGAACACAGGGTGAAGTGACAGTGATGGCTTATGCCAAACCACTGGCATTGCAGAGCATGTCTCACCATGTCCTCCCGAGTGCCCAGGCAGTGAAATAGCTGATGAAATTCAGCATCACTAAATAGATAGTAATGCACATGGGGGGAAATGGCATAAAAATGTGCACAGAGGTGGGTAAATAACATTGTTAAATAAAGCAGAGGAGTTGTCACATAGGGAGGAGGGAGCCCAACCTTGTCCCCTCGCCTCCTGGGAGTGGTTCCTGCTGCACCTCCGGCCCATGGCGAGTGGAAAATTGCACACTTGGACTTTGTTTTATTTGCCAGCACAGACCAAGGTTTGGATGGGCTTTCATCTCCTTCAGATCTACGCTCAATCTAAGATTGTTTTCCCCCAAAGCATAGGATTATATTTTAGCTTTCATGTGCTCTTACCAGTCAAAATTCAGTCCCACCCTGAGCAACTCCACATTGGGAGAGTCTAACTACAATTTTCAAGAGAACTTGGGTAATTTTGGAGACTAGCTCCCATCCTATCTTCTGTGCTTTTATCCTTGCAGTGCAGATGATCTTCATATATAAGTAAAAAGAGTCAATATTCCTTACACAGCTACTCAGCAATCCCAAACACTCTGAATTTCAGAATGAGTCCTCTGTGTCTGGCATGTCTTTCCTCATAATAAAGGTACTGAAAAATTCTGTATTATCTTGAAGTTTTGCCTTCCACTTGTGTGATTCCATTGATTTCAAGACTTCTAAGGCAAGGGAGGAAAAAATCCACTGGGCTAATTCTTGAAAAAATGTACTGAATATTCCTAGGCAGAAGCCAGCTCAACAAAGCTGTGCCTGCAGTGCTATCAATATTGAAATTTTGTTATAAAAGTGGATTTTTCTTCTGTTAAAATAACAAGATATAACACTAAGTACACAAAGGAAGTTAAAAACACTGATGAGCTGAAGATTTTGCTGTGTGCATTTGGGAACACGTCACTGAGAAGATCCTGACCTTTATTTCAGTGCAATTTGGATGTTCCAAATATATATAACCTCTAAGAGATAGTACACATATGATGGCACATTTACTCAACAAGTATCACATAGTTTAAAAATCATGGTCCTTTTCAGATAGAAAGGCCAAAATAAATGTTAATTAAGTGGACATTTAATTTGCTTTTTAGTCTTTTTACAAAGGAGCAAAGGAACAGGAGGGACCACCAGTCAGGACACATCCTGAATTTGAGGATGGGTTTTCTTTTCTCATTTCCACCTGGCTCATTCCCTTCCTATCTTAATTCTAAAGCTAGAAAAATGCTGCAGAGGCAAAGACTTGAACGGATGTGCATGGTTATAAAGCAGGTTGTGTTATTACCTTTTTGCATGGGTATTCCAGGCAGTGACTTAACTCACAGGAATGCTCATGAGTGTGGAGTATTTCAGAATAAACAGGAAAATATTTGTAAATGAATATGTGTAACAGTTTCCATGGGAAGCTCGATTTCTACTTGGCCATGACAAGACTGGCTCACTGCTACTCAAGGATTAGTGTGAGGAGGATGGTTTTCCACCTGCAAATGAGTCAGGGCAGGAGGGGCAGTGGATGGGGACTGGCTCTAGACCTGAGCTGTCCAGGCAGCGACTCATGAATCTGGTCTGTGAAGACGTGGCAAGAGGGCTTTATGAGTGCTTTACAGGCTGTCCTCTCAATGAATAACATATTGGGGTTTAGAAGCCCGGGGTGGCTTTCCATAGTATAACCAACACCCTGAAAAACCTTGCTCCAAAGGACGGAGCTGTCACAGGGCTTCTTCACCCTCCAGACAATGGGGGACCTGGTACTCTGTTATCCTCATCCCTCTGCTCTGCTCCTTATGGCATTGCATTGACCTTGGCTTGGGTGAAACCTCAACCCCGCTTCCATCAGGGCTGAGACTGTCAGTAACCAGCCAGAACTGCTCCCCGCTGACAGCACTGCAGCTATCGAGCACTGGAAACAAGCTGTCAGCATCGTTGACTGAGCTACAATTATGGGTAGGAAGTAGCTGAGAAATAATGTCAAATCAGTGTGATACTGTTTGTGCCACACTCCAATCTGCAAACAAAACAGGAGAGAAATTCTTCAGATAAATGATTTATTTAATGAATTATTCATCCAGCTTTAATTTACTCAATCAATCAGAAGTCTGCCAGCACCATGGGACATAAATGGACTAATGTTTTTTCAGACATCTATACAGAAGGTAACTCCTGGTCAGCAGCTAGCACAAGTACCTAGTGTTTTGGGCTGTGAGATGTGTTCCTGGATGTAGCTGAATCAATGTCTTACTAAAGCACATTTCAGCTATCCTACATTGAGAATAAACCCATTTTCTTCTTCCCTATTTATTTATCGACCTTGTTATATCCCTATAACATGTCAGCACATGTGGACAGCCATACAAGGGCCCGTTCTGTAACATGAGCTTGAGCTTTGAGGATGTGCAGGCAGTTGAGTTGTTTTGCACCATGCACCTGAGAGGGCAGGTGAGAGACGGGGTCCGTTGTTCCCTTCTTGCTGCAAGGCTCCAAATTATTCCTTGTGCTTAGCTTCTGTGTTTAGGATTACCTTGAGATCCTGTTTTGCAGGAACTCTGTATTCTCCCCCACCACAGTAACCACGCACCATCTCATCATTGACAGTGATATTTACGTCCTACCATGAACTTTCTGGAGCTTTCTGGAGACCAAAAAGGTTCACGGCGGCTCTGATTGGAAATGGCTTCTGCTTTTCATTAGAGACTGAACAAGCCATCTCATTTGCTCCTATTTGCATGGCACTTTCGTTGTGATAAATTACGTTGGCCATGCATAACTTTTAGAAAACTATCCCTCCTGCTGCTTAACACTGAGGCTACGCCGGCTCCAAACACACACCTTGGTCTGGGCTTGTGGAGTATTATACCTGCAAAGTGCATTTATTGTGAACACAACAATTCAACAGGGCTATATTTTTTGCAGGCATAGGAAAACCTTCCTTCACCAGGGAAAGAAGCTACATCACTGGGAGTGCAGTTTTGCCAGGATGATGCATTCACCGCCACATTTCCCTGGCAGAGGGCTGCTAGTGGGGCTGAAGAGAGGTGCAATCGTGGGCTGACACAGCTGCCAGCAGGGATTGCTATGAAGACGTAGCCAGGTTTTATTTTTGGTGTTACACCTGGAAACTTCAGTGCAGTTCCAGTAGCTCAGGTCTGCTCGCGCGTGCTGCTTAAAGGAGAGCAACCTCATCTTAACACATGAGTGGTCGCTAAATGAGGGATGCCTGCAGTACCCAGGCAGCTGTTACTTGCTCAGTCTTCTCTCCATAAGGCCAAGAGGCACGCTGTAATCTTGCTTTTTACATGGGGATTAGTTTGGGTATTGCAGCTATTTAGGAGAACTCAGCTCCAGCTGGAGATCCTCGCAGATGCTCATAATGGGCCCAGCCTCCACAAGCCTCGCTCATTTTTGAGTCAGTCAAGGATCATGGAACGATAATGGGCTCTCCTGAGCGCTGCCATGGGCTTGGTGTTCATTGAGAAGCTCATTAAGCGATGTCAACTGAGGACAGACTAGCTGGGTCTCTTGCAACCCCAAACCTCCAAATGACTCACGCTTCCCTGCCAGACCAAGGGGCATTTATCGGCTTGGTTTTGACGGTGACAGTCCCAGGTCTTATCACCTAGGGAATATTTTACCAGCTCCAAATTGCCCAAGGAAAAACCAAAAAGAAAAGCAGCCAGGAGGAAGGAATGATCAGACATGGTGTCTGAAGCACAGCGATATGCATTTCTGCCTTTATGATTGTCAACAAACCCAATTACTGATTGATTGGCAGTGAATCCGGGTAAATCCGTTTAGCTGGGATTAGATGGAGAAGCTTAATGAAGTGTCTGAAGGTAGATGTTAGATGCTGGTGTTGACTGGGCAGAGCAGGGTGCAGTTGGCTCCTGGCTAGGGGTGCATACCTGCTTTCCCTACATCTGCAGAAATTGCTGCGGTGCTTCCCAGGTTGGGCACTGAAGATACCGAGGACACCCAGGAGGAGAATTGGGGCCAAGCAAACTCAGCAGCGGTGCAGGAACAGGGCAATAGAGGCTCAGCCACTGCAGCAACTGGGGTCTGAGTGCTGCAAGCTTTGTGGATTTGAGGGGAAAAATAGAGCTCAAGAGCCTTGTTTGGAGCTCATCTTCCGATGACTGCAAAACCCACAAGGAATATAAGATGGAGCCATGCTGCAAACAACTCCTCTGCAGCTTGGAAGAGATTTTTCAGTTCCCTCGATGCTAGAAGCACCACTGTCCGGTGGCTGAACAGCCTCTGCCACTCCCTGTAAGGAAATTCTGCAGTCTGAACCTGGAAAAAAATTGTATTTCGATTGGAACTTGTAGTTTCATTTATAATTGCACTGAAGCAAAATCTTTGCTATAAACCCCAAAAGAGCCTTGTTTGTTTCTAACAGATGGGGCTAGATTCTCCGCTCTCTTTCACTAGTACAAATCAATAGTTACTATATTAAAGTCAGTGAATTCACATGGTACAAAATCAATGCAAAGCAGAAAGCAAACAAATTCGTATATTAAAGTAACAGGTAATATTTTGCCTTTCCTCATATTGTGGGTACTATTCCATATCAAAGGTATTTTTCCCCTGCTGCTAAGCCCACTCCAAGTATTCGTGATTTGCTTCTCATAGCCAAAAAATGTATTAACCTTTCAGATTTTCAAATGCAACATTTCAAGGTGTTCCTGCAAACCAGAATTTAAGATCCTACAAGTTACTTTGAACTTCCTATTTTTTTTTTTGCTTAGCAGGCCAAAAAAATTGGCAAAACAAGATGCAATGCTCCACAGTAAACAGAGAAAAGAACCATTCTTTGCTATGTGATGTGCTTGCAGCAACATGAACAAAGACACTGCCTCCCTTCATTGCTCTCAAACATTCCTAAAAGAAATCAACTTTTACGTGAACAGTTTTCCATGTCTGGAAACTAGGTGGAAGAAAAGGGAGACAGCGCACAAAGCGCAGCAGTGAAAACAGTGGGGAAAATACATACTGCATCTGGGGCATGTTTTGGTTAGAGTCATGCAGAAACGACCTGTAGCTTTGGGACCTGATTCATCTTCTGCTGAAGTCAATTGGGATTTAGCCATTGCTTCTAACAGGATAATTCAGTGGCTCAGTGCTGGTGATACACACAGAGCATCCTCCTTGCGGCCGCTTTGTTGTCTCTGGCCATGGCAAATGCTGTTGTGCTCTGCCCCCCCCCCAGTCTGGCTCTTGGCTTTGGTCACCTTTGCCTATCTGCATGTCCCTCTGCTGCCTTCTCATTTGCGTCGAGCTGGAGCCTCTCATTTTCCTTCACATTTTCAGCCCTCCTCTCTCACGCCCACCCCTTCTCACCCCTGCTGGCCACTGGCCAAGGCCGAGCCCATCAGTGACGGTGGTAGCGCCTGCGGGATAACATAGTTAAGAAAGAGTAAAAGCTGCTGTGCAACATCAGCTGGGAGAGGAGTGAGAAGATGTGAGAGAAACAGCCCTGCAGACACCAAGGTCAGTGAAGAAGGAGGGGGAGGAGGTGCTCCTGGTGCCAGAGCAGAGATTCCCCTGCAGCCCGTGGGGAAGACCATGGTGAGGCAGGCTGTGCCCCTGCAGCCCATGGAGGTCCACGGTGGAGCAGATATCCACCTGCAGCCCATGGAGGACCCCACACTGGAGTAGAAGGATGTATCCAAAGGAGGCTGTGACCCGTGGGAAGCCCGCACTGGAGCAGGCTCCTGGCAGGACCTGTGGCCCGTGGAGAGAGGAGCCCAGGCTGGAGCAGGTTTGCTGGCAGGGCTTGTGACCCTGCGGGGGACCCACGCTGGAGCAGTCTGTTCCTGAAGGACTGCACCCCGTGGATGGGACCCACGCTGGAGCAGTTGGTGAAGACTTGCAGCCCATGGGAAGGACCCACCTTGGAGAAGTTCGTGAAGGACTGGCTCCTGTGGGTGGGACCCCATGCTGGAGCAGGGGGATAGTGTGAGGAGGAAGGAACAGCAGAGATGAAGTGATATGAACGGACCACAACCCCCATTCCCCATCTACCTGTGCCGCTCGGAGGGAGGAGGTAGAAGAGTGGAGAGTGAAGTTAAGCCTGGGAAGAAGGGAGGGGTGGGGCAAAGGTGTTTTTAGATTTGTTCTTACTTCTCATTATCCTACTCTGATTAATTGGCAATAAATTAAATTAACTTCTTCAAGTTGAGTCTGTTTCGCCCATAATGGTAACCGGTGAGTGATCTCCCTGTCCTTATCTCGACTCACTAGCCTTTTGTCATATTTTCTCTCCCCCTGTCCTGTTGAGGAGGAAGAGTGACAGAGCGGCTTGGTGGGCATCTGGCATCCAGCCAAGGTCAACCCACCACAGTGCATTTTGTTCAGTTAATTTTTTTAATCAGAAGTATCTTCGCAATTTCTACTTCTGACAAGGAAGAGAAGCGATGGCAAACAGTTCATCCTGTAACATCTTGTGGCTCTCAACTGTCAGGATCTCCTTTCTTTTCAGTGAAGAGGTGTTTTGGTCACAGTCTGTGAAAGATCAAAGTCTTCTGATGTAGCAGAACAGAGTTACGCCAGGGACCTGATACCAGGAACTTCAAAAGATCCTGCAAATAAAGCAAGAAGAAGAATTAAAGACCAGAGATAGAGAAAAGGATAATGCTGGCTTCTGCCTACTCTTTCTGAAGAGCTACAGGTACAGACAGACCCAAAGCCAAGCACCTTGGTCTTGCTTAATCTGTTTAAAAGGGTCAACAGCAGGCAGGAGTCTGCTTTCGTTGCCTCTAACAGGGATGTTTGAGAGGTGCAGGCAAGTGCTCAGAGGACTCGGGAAGATGAAGCACAGCTGTAGCTCTACACAGAAGTCTCTTCTCTTTAGAGAAGATGCTGTGTAATTCATGTGGCTCTTGCACTTTAGCCACACATTTCTCAAAAGTATTGCATGTCTTTCATCTTTGTATTTTTAATAAAGAAAAAATGAAAAAAAACCCAACAATGAACCCTTTCAGCCTCCATCATTTTTATCTCCATTAGATGTGTTACCTGATTACTTAACCCACATTCTCTTTGATTCCTTTACCATTATTTTCCCTGTATTAGTCTACAATCATTCAATGACAAGTCAGAAGATGAGCCCTAATCTCCTCTTAAAGTTTGGGCAGCTTTAGTTCTCTGTAGTGCATATGAGATGTACTGAAATGGCCTTTCATCTCCGGGTTTGCATAAGGAGCAGGCTCCTGCTCGCTCAGGCGGTGATTTTCCACCAGTGTGACAGTCTCCAGCATTTCCACTCCCGGTTATCTCTGAGCTGCTCATGGTTTTAGCAGCAGCTCACCACTGTCAGTGCAGAAGCCAGAGTGATTGTATGGTCCATGCTGAAGTCCAGGTTACCCCCAGCACAGGCAGTGCAAAGCTGCCCAAGGGATTCGTTGCATGGAGGGCAGAGCCAATGCTCTTGAACTGCTCTTTGCTTAAGCTATTAGAAATTGCAATTTAAGGTCTGATTCTCATCAGCAGGACGACCCCTCCACCCTGTTCCAGCCCTAGGCATGTCTATGGGCTTCACCTCTCTTCCAGGGAGCTTTCATGCCCCTCTAGTAGCATATGGGAGAGGGACTGGTGCAAAGCAATCTCTAGCCCTGAAATTTGTGGTTGGGCATCATCTGTGTGAGCCACTGCTAGCAGACCACACTCATTGCACATCTGTAGGGTGAAATTCAAAGCCATGAACCTCATGTTTTTTACTTTGTTTCTTGTTCTACAAGCAAAAAAAGTCACAAGGTGATAGAGGAACTAATCTAACCACAAAAGTTGTTTCCCAGATGGTAAAAAATACGCAATAAACCATGCCTGCCTGCTTTCTACAGATACATCACTCACAACTGTTTCCCTTGGTCCTCTTGCCGTGCTTATTTCTTGTTCATTATTTCTCGCTGTTTGCTTGTCAGTCCTTCCACCCACCTTTACCTCCTGTCCTGTGTGGGATGAATTTCCTGTCATCTTTTTCTTCTTAGATTGAGCCTAATAAGACGTGGGACAGAGAAGATGTTCCGTACTTCTCAGTAGTAAACACTTCTTCCTCTCACTCCTTGAGCTGTCTGTACTAATGTGCTGTAGCTAAACCCGCCCCCCCCCCCCCCCCGTTTGCAATTGATACGCATCCAGAATTTCCTTGAGGATATTTAATGATACACAGCAGCATTCACTGAGCACATCACATTAACTCTGCTGTAACTATTTTCTCAAAATTACATGCCTTTTTTTTAAAAAAAAAGGCAGATAATCACTGAAATTAAATGCATTTCTGAGAAGACTTTAATGTTCCAAAGTAAAGACTAGAAGTACCATATCCTGAGCATTTCTGCTTCTGCAATCTCTTTGTTCATTTGAGTTCTTATTTAGAAATTATTTCTAATTTCAAAACGCAGCAGTGAGTGAAAGTTTGGTTCCCATCTGTTCTTGGCTTCATGGTTTCTGCTTCATAAGATCATTTCCAGAAGTGCATTAGTTATACATTCTTGCAGAGCAAGAGTGGGTATTGTCTGCAAAAGCACTTACTGTAGCAGCCACTGAACATTAATAAACATGACACCTCTCCTGTTTTCTTTATGCAGTGAGGTTTCTGCATTAAGTCATCCACCAAATAGGATCACTGTTTCACAGGTAGTGCTATGCAATAATTATCAGGCAAAAGCATCAGTTAATGAATGAACCAGTCTTTGGAACAACCGATAAAAATTGTAATGCAAATCCCAACCCTGCATCCAAAGTCAGTTGGGTACTATCAGGCATACTTATTTATGGCACCCATTAGATGCCAGTACAAATTTAGCAACAGGAGCTGGATTTCTGAGCAAAGACCTTGCACCCCTCCACATTTGGAGCTGCATGTGGGCTGGGATTAACAGAATGATGTGCAGATGACTGAGGCTTTTTTCTTTTCCTTTTCTTTTCTTTAGGACCGATGTCATGGGAAGAGATCTAGTACCATCTGCTGAATGCAGAAGGGGACCAAAGGATTTACTCTGTGATGAGATTCCTCATTTCTTCCAGTTTAGAGCTATAAAGCCTTTTCATAGCCTTTTTCTTGTGCAGAGCTAGTAGGTGGATACACATAATGACATACTTGGATCTGCGTGACATTCAACGGCATGCAATTTTGATTGCTGTTTTAGAATTAGCAGCTGTAACTTCACCCTCCAGACCTGCAGCTGCTCCCAGATGGGGCTGGTAAGAGGAAGAAGAAGGGTGCTAGACTGAGAAGCAGCTGTCAGAAGAGCTCTTTTCAAAACAAGTTTCACTGTCCATAGCTGCATTTCTGAACTCAAGACACCGATGGGAGCAGGAAGGAGTGATGCTGTGTATTTGGGGCAATGTGTAGGTGAACTCCAGAAAAACAAGGTGGCTTTCACATGAAGATCTGTGCAGAACTGACCCTGGAGCTTAAGGGACTGCACCTCCAGAGGAAAACTCTTTCCTGGTCATTGTACGTGTGCTACTGCTGTCTGGAAACTCCTGGTCCTGAGCAGGGCTTTGTAATGGATGCACGATCTGCTCCTCAAACACACCACCAGTGTAACACAGTTGGCCAACCTTGGCCAGTCAGTTAGGTTGTTTATAACTTTGGCTTTACACTTATTTGCAGTGGTATGGTTGATGGCACCATGCTTTTAATATTAAATCACATATGTTATGGCCTGGAGTTCACTCATAAAAACTTTAGGGTCTCTTCCCTGTTTTTCTGAACTAAGAAAGTGAGAGCTCTTAGTCTGGAAGGCTTTTTTTTGGCATGTTCTGCTACTATGACAGTCTTACCAGGTGTTTGGGTCACAGAGAGGAAGTGACTAAGTGTTGTGCAGCAGGCTGAAAGGTCAGAGCGGATGGTGCCCTCAGGACACACTGATGGTCACTGTCTGTAAGGCTTGATGCTGCTGAGCAATGCCCTTCTCTGGTTTCAGCGGTATTGATTTCTGCACAACATCTGCACAACCTTTGCACAACATCTCCCTTCTGTTGTGTGCAACCAAGTGCACATCAAAGGGCGGGGGGCAGGAAGCTCAGAGATTTGTGGGGAACTGAGAGATGCACATGTAACTGACAGTCTTCTACAGGGCTTCACCTTGGGCACTTACTTTGGAGACTGGATATATTTTTATGGTTTGCTTAGGTTCTTTTTTTTCCCAGGCACGTAGCACACACCAGCATGGCACAGAGCCATGGTTCAGTGAATAACATGGGGTGCTTTTTTGAGGTGTAGCTCTCATGCTCTTTCCACTTGCATTTTATGCGTTGGTAGAACAGCAGGTGTTGATTAACAGGAGAATTAAGTACTAATGTCTGCCAGGCTTGTGCAGCTTTTTCACCTTCAATACACAGCCTGTCTGACTGCTCAGCCCCCCCAGCCTGCATGGGCCAAGCTGTCTCTGTCCGAGTCTGAGGTTTGAAGAGCGCTTGCAGTTTTGCAAGCAGTGAAGTCAGGGTCTGTCAATGCACAGGAGGAGCGTTTCAACTCAAACATAAGACTCCTATTTTTTTTTTTCCTAGAATGTGAATAAAGATTTAAGTAGTAAGAGGCATTTCACTTTGCAAAATCTGAAACTTATTTTGGTCTCTCTGCAGGAAGCCTCAGGGTCATTGTGACCCACTATTCCTCTTGGTGGCTGCACAGAAGTCTCAGGAGCTGGGATGGACCAGCCTTAGCTCCCTATGATCTCCCACAGGGAGGTGTTTTCCTTGCTAGGTGGAGGGAGCAGCAGCAGAAAAGCTTAGTGGTAAATGCAGCACTCTCAGCTGAGTGAGCCCCATGGTCAGGGGACGTGGGGTGGATGAACCTTGCACTTACTGGCCATGTTGTTGGCCAAAAGGGACGAGGATGTGAGCTACCGTTTTGATGGACTGTCCTCTCTAGCAGTAACATGAATCTGTGACTGCCACCAGCTGCCTGGGTGTTTTCATTCCTTCATCACAGTCTGCTTAGCCAGTGCAAGGCTGTGCTATGCCTGCCTTCCACCCAAGCTTTCACCGCCAGCTCCCCACCGACTGCAAGGTTGCTCCTCCCAGGTACTTCCCATTACAGAGGCATTACTCTCTCCTTAGACACTTTTATTAAGTCACTGAGTGTCTTCCTTCCACCTGCCCACTGTTTTCTGCTTTAGCTTAAGGTGAACAGAAGTTAGTCTTGGTGTCCTAGTGAAATGAAACACTTAAATTTCTGTGGCCAGAACAGTGAAAGTAGTCATCACTCATTTCTTGGTTTCTACAGCAGGAAACTGAAACACTGCTTCTTCATCCCATACTTTTGACATTTAATTCCCACTTCTTCCCCATCCTGGGAGCTTTTGGACCTGGTGAGTCCTTTTCTATTTTTTTTTTTTTTTTTTGCACTTGTGTGCTTTTGAGCTGTAACCCAGGGAACTTCTTCAGCTCTAAGAGTTGTTTGAGTTGCTGACTGTCAGTAGCATTGGCTGTGCTGCATCAGGCGTTTGCGGGGTTGTGGTTCATATTACCAAGTCTATGAGATGCATGTAGTTAGGGTACTGATTAAGAGCATCCCTGGGACTGGGGTCATAAACATGGTTTGGCTTCCACAGTTTATAGAGGGGGAGGCTGACCTGGGTTATTCTTCTGAATTTGCCAGTTGTTGATGTTGTTGAGAGTTGGATCTCTACCTGAGAATGCAAGAACTACAGTTCCTGATGAGTTTCAGTGAGTGCTTGTATTTGCTCTTCCACAGGTTGTCTGCATACTGGAGACGCGTCCCTTCTTTCTACAAGGCGTTATCTTCATACAGACAGCTCATTATTGCAATGTGTTTTTCAGTTTGCCAAAACATATCAGAAGGGATTTTAGTGGTTAAAAAAAATCCATCTTGATGAAATTTCTACTAATGACTGCATATATTTCAGCTGAATGAGTTTCCTGCACAACTGAACACACTGTGTACTTTCTGACAGAGCTACAAAATGCTTGGCTCTCAGTCAGCACATCTCGATGCAGTGTTTGTTAGTTATTTGTATGAGGAGATCACAGCCAGTGTCCAGATCTGCCATTTTTTTCTGCAAGTCCCATAACATTCAGTGTTTCTAAAGCACCAGATCTTGGAGTAGTGGGAGTGTATGGACAACTTCTCCTCTCTCCCTCCTGGAAAAAACTCACCTTAATAGACATAAAGGAAAGATTCACAGCCCAAAATACAGGCTAAAATTCAAAAAGGAGAAACCAACTACAGCCAAAATTGATAAAAATTGGTTGGTGTATACATGTTGCAGTTCTGTAAACTGCAGTACCTGTGTATAGCACTACACTGGGCTAAATGAACCATGAACACATGAACCGTGTGCCAAATATAAAGATGGTCCTCGATTCAAAACATTTATGTACTGTTTTTTATTTGAAAACTCATTTTAAGTCGGTGATATGATTTTTGGCTACTTGAGGTAGTTATGAATAGTGATGCTCGTACCTGCAGTGGAACTGCTGCTGCTGACACCTGAAAGTGCTGAGCTTGATATCCCATGACCTCATGCTGAGGTCTGCCATGACAAAAGCCCAGACATCAGGTTGTGAACAGCTTCATACACGTATTTGGTGTGCTAGTTCATTAGATGCACCAAGGGTTTGAAGGAAAAATCATTTAAAGTTATGCTGGTTTTGGCTGGGGTAGAGTTAATTTTCTTCATAGCAGCTAGTATGGGGGTATGTTTTGGATTTGCGCTGGTAATACCGTGTTGATAATGCAGGGGTGTTTTCGTTATTGCTGAGCAGTGCTTACACAGAGTCAAGGCCTTTTCTGCTCCTCACCCCACCCCACCAGTGAGTAGGCTGGGGGTGCACAAGAAGTTGGGAGGGGACACAGCTGGGACAGCTGACCCCAACAGACCAAAGGGATATTCCATACCATATGACATCATGCTCAGCATATAAAGCTGGGGGAAGAAGAAGGAGGTGGGGGGACATTTGGATTGATGGCATTTGTCTTCCCGAGTAACCATTAGGCGTGATGGAGCCCTGCTTTCCTGGAGCTGGCTGAACACCTGCCTGCCGATGGGAAGTGGTGAATGAATTCCTTGTTTTGCTTTGCTTGTGTGTGCATGGCTTTTGCTTTACCTATTAAACTGTCTTTATCTCAGCCCATGAGTTTCCTCACTTTTGCTTTTCTGATTCTCTCGCCCATCCCCTTGGGGGGAGTGAGTGAGTGGCTGTGTGGTGCTTAGTTGTCGGCTGGGGTTAAACCACGACAGTCCTTTCTATTCCCTACCATTTATGTCATGCTCAGGTCCCACACTATCCAGTACATCCTTACTACCCACCCCCCCCTTCCCATCCTTTGATATAATACACAGATATCATTCCCTTAGTCTATGGACCACTCCTGTAAAATGTCTGTAAAATGTCCACAAAATGTCCATTGAGTTCATTTAATCCATGACTTTGGGCTCCATCTATTATGGTGGTCACTCCCGACAGGAGATGTGGTGCATTGTGTCACAGCAGCTCAGGTCAGGTCACTGCTGCACTTGCACTGCTTCTTGTAAGGCTTGTCCTCCATTGGTTCAGGTGGTTCCTGTTATAGTAATACCTATAATATGCAACTCAAATCCCGGGTTACAACAATTTAAAGGTATTTCCATCACAATCTCCACCACTGGTCCCTTTGGACCAGACCATAGGGTTTAACATTGCAATGAACTCCTCCCCTTGCCCCTGCTCCGGCTCGGACTTATCCACAGACTGCAGTCCCGTAGGGGTGTACCTGCTCCAAGTGGAGCCTTACCTATGAGCCACAGTCCCTTCAGAAGTAAACCTGCTCCGACATGGTCTTACCCATGGCTGCAGTCCCTCCAGGGGCATACCTGCTCTGTTGTGGGCTTATCCATGGCCACATGCTTTGAGGTGCCCTCATGACCACATGCCCAGCATGACCTCATGCACAGCCACTGATGCTTCAAGATGTAGCTGCTGCAGCATGGACTTATTCACAGCCACAGATGCTTCGAAGTGTACCTTCTCCAGCGTGGACTTATTCTGGGGCCACAATGCCTTCAGAGGTGTACCTGCTGCGGCACAGACATAAGCATGGCCACAGATGCTTCGAGGTGTACCTGCTCTGGCATGGACTCATCCACAGCCGCAGATGCTTCGGAGTGTCCTGCTCCTGCGTGGACTCATGCACAGGTCACAGTCCCTTCGACTCGAGTTCACACTGGAGTTCCAGCCTGTCCAGCACAGAAGCACAGAAACAGCAGCGATGCCCTGGCCTTCTTCCAGCCCAGGTGCATCGCCATTGCTGTTATCAAAATGTTCCCAGGCACAGCAGAGTGAGATGATGATAAGCAGCAGAGCAGTACAGCAAGCAGCGAAAGCAAAAAGCAGCCACTAACGAGCACTAGAGTCTAATTTACAGTAAGGCAAGCAAGTCCCGTGGCAAGCACAGGAGCTTGTCAATTAATAGCTAAACAGCAATAACAGCTATAAATTCAATCTAGCACGTTCCAATCAAACCTGTCGTTATCTTGAACCCTTCGAGCCCCATGTTGGGCACCAAAAAGGACTGTCGGGGTTTAACCCCAGCCGACAACTAAGCACCATACGGCTGCTCGCTCACTCCCCCCTGGTGGGATGGGGGAGAGAATCGGAAGAGCAAAAATTAGAAAACTCATGGGTTGAGATAAAGACAGTTTAATAAGTAAAGCAAAAGCCATGCACACAAGCAAAGCAAATCAAGGAATTCATTCACCACTTCCCATCGGCAGGCAGGTGTTCAGCCAGCTCCAGGAAAGCAGGGCTCCATCACGCATAACGGTTACTTGGGAAGACAAACACCATCACTCCAAACGTCCCCCCCACGTCCTTCTTCTTCCCCCAGCTTTATATGCTGAGCATGACGTCATATGGTATGGAATATCCCTTTGGTCAGTTGGGGTCAGCTGTCCCAGCTGTGTCCCCTCCCAACTTCTTGTGCACCCCCAGCCTCCTTGCTGGTGGGGTGGGGTGAGGAGCAGAAAAGGCCTTGACTCTGTGTAAGCACTGCTCAGCAATAACGAAAACTTCCCTGTATTATCAACATGGTATTACCAGCGCAAATCCAAAACATACCCCCATACTAGCTGCTATGAAGAAAATTACCTCTACCCCAGCCAAAACCAGCACAAAAGTTGAACAAAAACACTGAAAAATATCTAGAGAGAGAAGAGAAATAACAGCTCCATGAATTTCTTGTTTTTTGTAATGAAGTTGAAGTAAAATTTAGAAATGTCATTTAGAACTGCAAAACAGAAATGTGACATTTTGAACACTGCAAAACAAAGCATTTTGACTCATTCCTTTAAAAAATGTACATTTAAAAAATGTAGGTTTGTGGAGGTTTTCCCTACCAATTCACTCTCCAGCTTCATCGATGGATCACAAAGCACTGTCACCCCCCCTAACCCTGCCACTCTTTGGAACCAGGACGTTGTGGCCAGTCCTGGTGTTGCAGGATGTGGTGGTGAGTAACAGTTCTGCACACCCGGGCAAGGACCCTCGGTGTGGCCATGTGAAACAGAAAACCTACAATTATCTGGCCTTCCCCTTCACCCCATCACGTGCAAAAGCCACCTCACCTGTGAGTGAGCAGGAGGGGACTCGTCCAGGTGCCTGCTGCAGTGGCAATGGCAGCTTTGATGAGCAACCGGCAGCCATCTCGGATGCGCGCAGAACTTCACAAGAAATATTTATGGGTTCAGGGTTCGTTTGGGCTTGCGCAGCGTAAAATGCCCGTCAAATCCTCCAACTCTTTCCTCCAGAAATTTCTTTTCTCACTTGACTGCCCAGACCCCGCTTCCCTCAGCAACACAACATGTGGGTGGAGCTGCTTTTCCAACCTAAAAGAGAGTGAAAGAAAACCCGTTAAAAACAGCCTGCGCATACAAAACAGACCTTGGGCATAGCCAGTGTGAGCAGAGGCTGCACGGTGCCTGCCACGGCACTGCCGGGAAGGGAAGGGCTCTTCCTCACAGCAGTGTGGGAGATCAACTGGTCAACTACTTCAGCAAGAGTTGATGCTAACAGGAAGATCAGCCAGAGGAAAAAAAAAGACTTACCAGTTCCACCTGGTCAACTTTTTCACAACTTTAAGCGGGAAGGTTGTTCTGTGAAGGGCACGAAATTAAGCTTTTTATCTTTTGACCCTCTGTTTTGGGGATTTCTGCCAGTGAAGTGAGATCCAAGTGACTAGCCGTGGCAGAAAGGTGGCATGATACGATGGCTCTGAGACTCCCAAACTCTGTATTTTGTGTTGCAATAGTGCTTTCAGCCTAGGCCAGGGCAGAAAAGAAAAGAAAACTCATTGCATAAGTGATCCAGGTATTGTGAACTGGGCTGTAGGTGGAAGTGAAATCAAACTCGGGCATCCTGTGAGCTGTATAGCGACGGCAAACAGATCTTCCTCCTCTGCTGTGGAGGTGTGTCGGGAAGAATCACTGCAGAGGGGGTTGGGAACTTCACTGAAACGTTCGTGATTTTTCTTAGGAGGAAAGCAATCAGAACTTGTTCAAGTATTTAATTTTTTTGTCAGATATTCCCTTGCAGGACTCTTAACATCAAAAGAATCACCATGAGAAGTTAGGGCTGCTACAACTGCTACATGTGTTACACCATAAAATAATGCAACTTTACCCTAACTCTGTCCCTTGCCCATTTCTGCTCACGTCATTGTTATTTTTCCCCCAGTGTCAGAGTAGCTGAAGGCGTTCAATGGAAGAAGGCTGCTGAATGAAGGAATAAATCCAGGAAGGTTCTTACAGGGATGACTGAAGATTGGCTTCTCCAGGGAGGAAAGTCAAGGTCGCCAGTGCCGCGCTGTGCACTGACTGTAGCAGTGGTACATGCCGTGCTTGGGGGTGATTTTTTCTAAGGTGGAATAAACCTCATTGGAAATGAGATGTTTAATCAGCACCTTTAATGCGAGGCAGTGTTACAGATGATTAAGCAGGAGCTTGTACTCATAAAAGCAAGTGTGAAATTACTCAGGAGTGCCAGCAATTTGGGAGGAGATTTGCAGACTGTGGTATTGGAAGGAGCATGAGTGGGTGACGAGAAGCAATGCAGGTAGCAAAGAAAGCTTTAATGTCCCCTGCGATCCCTCGTGCCTTTGAGATTGAGGTTTGGGACCAAGTGCTGGCTGAACAGGAAGCAATGAAATTCTTTGTGGTTGCTGGTTCACTCCTGTGCTCGGCAAAGCAGCGCTCTGGATGTCTCTGTGCATAAACACAGTGACATCAAGGATAGACGGCTGTGCCTCTCCTCCTGCCTTGCAACTGGAACACCTTGCAGGACTTCTAATTTATATATCACTAAGATAAAAAGAGGTGATGGGTAAGACAGCAGAGGTAGCCAGCTTTTTAAGGAGAATTGTGAGCTGGCCAAGGCAGAGCATGAAATAGAAAAGGTCACAAACCTGGACATGGCAAAAAGGATTTAAAGCCCAGAGGCTTTGCCAAAGGAGATAAAAACAGATCTCTGTCAAGAGGTGTCAGTTTTCCTGGAAACACTAAACAGCTAGACAGCATCTTTCTGTGAACAGCAACTGCTGAACATCTGCACATATTGGGAGCCCATCTGCAAATCTCCCTTTTTGGAACAGCGAACCAGCTCAAAAAAATAACCCACAACCTGCTATACAGATTTTCCCATTGTCCTGATTTTGGCTGGGATAGAGTTGCTTTTCTTCTTAGTAGCTGGTACAGTGCTGTGGTTTGGATTTAGTGTGAGAATAAGGTTGATAACACTCTGATGTTTTAGTTGTTGCTAAGTAGCACTTATCCTAAGTTAAGGATTCTCAGTTTCCCATGCTCTGCCAGCAAGCAGGTGTGCAAGAAGCTGGGAGGGAGCAGAGCCGGGGCAGCTGACCTGAACTAGCCAAAGGGATATTCCATACCATGGAACGTCATGACGTTCAGGGGGGAGTTGGCTGGGAGGTGCGGATCGCTGCTGGGGCATTGGTCAGCGGGTGGTGAGCAATTGCATTGTGCATCACTTGTCTTTTCTTGGGTCTTATTTACCTTTTTTTTTTTTGTTATATTCCTTTTCATTACTATTATTATTATTAATATTATATTTTACGATTTTTATTGTCAGTATTATGTTTTATTTTACTTTACTCATTAAACTGTTCTTATCTCAACCCATGAGTTTTACTTTTTTTCACCCGATCCTCCTCCCCATCCCACTGGGAGAGGGGAGGGGTGAGGGAGCGGCTGCGTGGTGCTTAGTTGCTGGCTGGGGTTAAACCACGACAGCCATGAAATAGTGGAAAGCAGAGAAATATTGGCTGACCTGGAATTTGCTGACAGATGTGAAGGGCAGCACAGAAGGCAAAAATTCATCACCAGAAAGGACTTGGTGTGAGCCAGAGGCTTGGCAATGCAGTTGAGCCACTTGCTGTAATTGATAGAGATGTGACATTTATAGCAGTTCTGTGGAGCCCGAGAAGACCTTGGGTCAGAAAGGATCTCCGGCAAACAGAAGTCAGGTCATGTTTCCTACAGCCTCTCCCCATTCCCATTTGGACAACACAGGATCTCACAGAGTTTGGGGGAAACACAGCCAGAGGAGCTTCTATCCATTTTCTTATTCTGACTTTTGTTAGAAAGCAAGTGGTTGGTAGAGCGTGAGGTCCCTGTACAGCTGGTTCCAATATGTGTGAGGACAAAAGTGATCCTCAGCTGGCTCATGACATTACTGGATGCTTAGAAAAAGTCATAAATCCAGTCTGCAATACCAGAGAAATTAGCGATTATGGAAAAAATAAGGGAAGCAGTTCAGTTAACTGCAAGCACAGTGGAAAAATTGGCAAAAAAAAGAGCTACCACAAATACAAGACTACCCAGGATAAATTAGTTTAAAATTGAAATTACTCCTCCGTTCTGTGAAACAGGGACACTGAACTGAAGAAGCTAATGTTGGAGGTAGATATATCACCTCTCCATATCTGGTTTCCATCTGGGCGGGTTAACAACAACAACAACAACAGGAATTTGGCTCCTTTCATAATCAGATGTGTGAGGGGAACAGCGTGCTGGATCTCAGACGAACCATCTCGGAGACGAGACGAGCTGTGGAGGTCAGCGAATGGATCCGATGGGCAGCCACCTCCATGGTGTCCACAGGTGAGGTGAGGGGACGGGGCCTACCACCCCAAAAGAGGTGGAGATGGGGCTGGGGGAATTCAAGCGAGGAGTCTTGTTCTCCTGAATGCCTGAGGAAGTCTTTTGGGGGGGATTTTATTTGGGCTGGTACAGGGGGATCTGAGAGATGCCCTGAAGGTTTGTCTGTGGCATTTGCATTTTGAGATGTGGCCGGGCTGGTTTGCAGGATAGAAGTTTTCCGCAGAAGAAGCTGCACCAGCCTGAAGCTGCATTTTGGGGAAGGGAAGATGTGTTTGAATCTGTCCGTAGGCGAGGCAGGGCAGAGCCTTCTGCGTGGGCTGAATGTCCATGGCAAACGGCAGGTGGGAGAGCAGAGACCGTGAGCCCTGAATGTTGGCTAGTGGGTGAAATCAGGCTGGTGGGAGAAGAAATGGGGTGAGGATGAAGCTGAGCTCCCAACATTACCATTAAGTGCCGTCCAGCACTTGTTAAGGATCCTCAGTAGATGGTCCAAGAGGCATTTCGATCGGGAATCAGGAGATGCTCTCCTACTCTAAAGTGGATACGACTTTGTTCGATACAAGTTGTACTGCACTGGTTCAGCCAAAAAATGGTACTGGGGAGAAACAGATGGCAGCAAACAAAATTAAGTCACTTTTAAGATTCTTATCCATTAGCACAGACATATGGCTCCCTGGAGACTGTAGCAGGTTCAATTTTGGGTTTTCTGTGTTAGATTTTAAATACCGCAAATAGAAGTGAATCCAGAGGATGGGGGGAAGTCTGCCTTTGGAGCAGAACAAAGCCTGCGGCACCTTGAAATGATGGCTTTCAGCCTGTGCATTGTTCCTGGCACATTTGGGAAGCTCATGGAGAAAGCATTACACAGCATGCGTGTTGAATTTCAAATAAATATAAAGCACCTAAATCCCTCTCAATTTATTCATTGAAAATATCTGCTACCTTTTCTGCATATTGAACCCACTACAAAATCTAGTTATAGAAATGCTAGTTGGAAGTAACTGGATTTGCCTGTTGGATGCTTTGATGTGCAGGATTTGAATGCTTTGGATGGGATTGAATAAGTGTCTCAACATGCAAAAGCAGTGCAGATATACCTGACAGAATAAACTGAGAGGCAATGCAAATAGAAATTCTGATAGAGAGAGAACAGTGACACCAGGAGAGTCACAGATACAATAGGTAAAATCCAAAAGTGTTCCCAAAAGTGGAGATTTGAGCTTAAAGGGCAGCTATTTTGTAAATGACCACTGTCTGCTTGGTTTAACAGATGAGACTCTTATTCCCTTCATTGATTTCAGCTGTAATGAGCATTTTTCATCCTTCTCCATTCATATATTGTGGCCCTAGTTCTTGAAAGGCCATGTGTCCATGCTCTCTTTGAGCGGGCTTTATTCTTGCAACTGGACACATGCAAACATTCACAGCTGAAAGCATCCTCCACCTCTTCATTGGCTATAAGCTTGAAATTTGGCTTGTTTTCCGAAATTAAATTTTGTTCCTTTTTCATGAATCTTTCACTTGTCTGAAAACAGTTGAATTTGGAATCCCAGGGTTCAGACAAACACCCATCTGCACATCACCGGGCATGCATACATACAGCTGTTTTATATTATTTATAAACATCAATAACATGGGAGTGCTTTCTAAACAGCATCGTGTTCTTGCCATGAAGAGCTCACACACCAGTTGGGCAATGTTGTATAGAAGCAGTAATGGGCATTACTATATATCTTGTTCTGAGGTTTATGTACTTTGCATGGCTTTCAAGGCAGCCCTCCTGTTAAAAAAGGATTTGGGGAATGAATATGTGCTAAAAGAGCCATTTAGAAGAGCTGAGTTAAATGCTGCACTGGGTTTCCAAACTGGTGGGATTATTCTGAGGCAGTACTTCATATGACAGGTTTAAAAAATATTATTTAAAATGTATTTGGTTAAAATTATGGATATTGAGTATTATGAAACACCCCCCAGCAAATTAGATCCAAGTTTTTTTTGTAAAAGCTTTTCACATAATAGGCAGAGCCTGCCTCAGTATCTTCAATAGCTGATTTTAAATTGCCTGCAAACTGTGAACAAAGTGGATATAGCATGCGAAAACCCCCACACTCCTTACTACAGAGGATTTCAATCCTTTTCTGTTGAAAGATAGCTGCTACTATGAGCAGTTCTGGACAAGAAATTACAGCCCTGAAGCAAGCAGGGGGATACGAGGACAAGTTGAGTGAAATGTGTAGAGTGATCTCACTTTGTGATATTTATCCAACCTCTCCAAAATGTTTTATGAGGACTGATTGAAGTTGTTACAGGGGTTGCCACAGGCGTACATGGGCTATTTCAAGTGCCTGGGGCAGGTGGTCTCAGGCAGTCTCCTCCTGCAATGATATGACTCTTTCTCATTCACCCGGTAGGTTAGAAGAGTGTAAGCAATATGTACCCTTTCTATGTTGTACGCTATCTGTAAACATGAACAGAGCTTAGGTACGAAAGAAAAAAGCACATAAGAAAACTGATAGTGCCACCTAAGTGTCCATACGCTTCGCTGGCCTAGGGCTGGTGTTCAAATGCCTGCATGTGGACTGAAAATACATGAGCAAGCTAGTATGAAAACTGAGAAATTGCAGGAGCATGCAGATTCCATAGCCATTAGACCCAGGCAATAGAGCGTGCAGATTCCATAGCCATTAGACCCAGGCAATAAGCACGTAAGGCCAAAACCTCGGTCTGCAAGGCTCCTTCCAGCTAAACTGGCCGCTCTTCTCCCTTCCTGCTGGTATAGCAAGAGCTGCTCTATTCTGGGGTTTCCCCTGGAGAGTTACCCTGCAGAGCAGGAGGCGAGGCTGTCTGGCGCATCTGCAGACGTGGGAACTGAACCCCACTGGCCTCGATAGTGTTTGTAACACACAAGCGCGTGTCGTGCAACCTCGTGTGAAAGCAGCCCTTTCCTGGAGCGAGCACAGAAGCCGGTTTCCCTTCTGGGAGGGAGGCGGGGGGAACATACTGCTGCCTTGATCTGAGAAAAGAGCTCAGCCAATGTGCTATAAATTGCTTCGTGCTGTTCTTACTCTACACATTTCTCATCGTGAAAGGAGACATAATAAACCTGTTTAAAAAAAAGATGAGTGTTTAGGAGAATGGGAAGTGGGAATTGCTTCTCTCCCTCCTCAGACGACAAATTTGATTGTTGATGTGAGAAAGTCTGTTTTGTAAAAGCAGAGTGCAGCTGAGAAACATCAAACAACTTGAAAGGCAACAGATTTCTCTGAAGGGCCTTTCCTACCTCTGCCGGCATTGGGATTTGGACTGAAAACCTCAGCACTGGCAAGCACTCTGCTCCAGTTTGGACTGCTTGGTCATGTTTGTATTAAAACTGATTTGTTTACCTATTTTTCTTTTTTTTTTAAATATTTTTTACATGAATCTGATAAAATCACAGTAAATGTTATGGCCCCGGAATTGCCGATGTGTGATGTTGGGAATCACTGCTATGAAAAGGCAAAGCGGTGGAGTGGGAGCAGCTGGGTGCAGATCTCAGTACGCTTTACAAGCAGGAGGGACTCCTATTCCAAGGCAGTCCTGTAAAGCAGCACACTGGTGAAAACAAAACCTGTCCTATGTTTTGCCACTGTGCCAGTCCTAAAGACAGCACCAAAGACATGGGGCACGCTGCCTCGGGCTAAACCTCGGCGGACAAGCTCTGCCCAGCCCTGGGTGCAGTCTGATGCAGCAGATAGAAACCAGTTTGAGTCCTGGCTGGGGCTGAGAAGCCAACTGCCCCATCCAACAGCCAGGACATGTGTCCAAGAGAGGAGCTGTCTGACCCAGCAGGGCTAATCTGTAGGCAAGTTTGATGAAGAAAATTTTAGTGCATAAAGTCCTTCAACTCCCTTTAGAATAGAATAGAATAGAATAGAATAGAATAGAACAGAACAGAACAGAACAGAACAGAATAGAATAGAATAGAATAGAATAGAATAGAATATTTCAGTTGGAAGGGACCTACAACAATCATCTAGTCCAACTGCCTGACCACTTCAGGGCTGACCAAAAGTTAAAGCATGTTATTAAGGGCATTTTCCAAATGCCTCTTAAATACTGACAGGCTTGGGGCATCAACCACCTCTCTAGGAAGCCTGTTCCATTGTTTGACCACCCTCTCTGTAAAAAGATGCTTCCTAACGTCAAGTCTTCTTCTACTTCTCAGTATCCACAGCAAAAGGTCATACATTTCACAGGAGTGTAAGTTATGAACCGATGTCCCCTCTCCTGCATTGGTACTCTGCCCCTTGTTCCTCTCCATCCTCTGCAGACCTTTTACTCTAGAGACAGCGAGTCCTAATTAATGCACTTGCATAACTGCAAGGATGCTGGTTTCTCCACAGGGACCTGGAGATAGCCTTGCCATTTATCTAAAACATTTCAGTGGTGGTCAGAAAGGTGAGATTAAAAAAAAGAAAAAATGGAGCTTTTGAAATGTTCCTTACCTCCAATATTGTTACCAAATGCTACCGAGCCTAGCTGAGAGTGCTGAGGAGCAGGTCTGTAGCCCAGCTTTCTTTGGGTGGTCCAGACTGACTTTCTTTCTAAGGTGACTTGCTAGAGTATTTAATTAAATGACTTGGTGTTTTAATTTCAGTCTGATTAGCAACATTCTGTGCCTCAAATTGTTGCTTAGTGCTGTTAATGTTAGATGATGATACTCAAGAAAGAAGAAACTTTTATCACTAATAACTTACTTTAAGGAAAAGTCAACTGAAATGTACTCTAGAATATCTCTTTGGTATGTAACTTTTCTGAAATGTGTTTTGGAATCAGAATGCAAATGCATTCATTTGGAGGCAAAATAATTGTAAGTGTATTCAGAAAGATAGTGTAGACAGGCTGATGGATCTCCTAAATGGAAAACTCTCTTCTTGCTGAAAACTTCACACTGGAACAGGAAAGGAGACATGGAAACACAGATTAAAACAGCAACTCATTACTTAACTGAAGAAAGCCATTCTTTCGCAGAGATAATGTATAAATAAGAGACTTCTCAATATTTGATGTCTCTGTTTTCATTGGTGCTGCTTAGGCATCAGCTGAGAGCCACAGTGATCACTTTGCGTCTGCAGTGTAGGGAAAAAAATGCAATTGAAAATGCCAAGAAATTATGTTCTAAACACTTCATTATTTTGAAAGGTAATTAGAAGTCTGTACCTGGACCAGTTTATGTGTGATAATGACCTAAGTGAATGCCGCTGAATATTTCCAGACAGGTCTATAAATCTGTAAATTTCATGCTTCTTCAGGGAAGGTTTGGGAACATAGCACACATTCATCTTGACTTTATCTCTCATTTAAACAAAAATAACTATTTCAGATCAAGATACTCTCTTGCTCTCACATAACATTCTAAACTCAGCTTCTGGTTCCTTTTACAGTGTGTGTAACTTATCTAATATGCTGATGAGAGAGAGATATTTATAATTTTTATCTCTTTTCTAACTGGGGTCACAACCTCTGACAGTCTAAACCAGCCATCTAGACTCCCCAGGCAGATAAAATGATGGCCACCAGCCAGGGCTCCAGGCATGTCCCCAGTGACCAGGCAGGTCTGGGACCAAGCCGGGAAGGATGGAGTGGAGGATACCCATGGTTGGCGATGAAGCTACAGAGCCTGTGTCCCTCAGCCGGCCCCTGGCCAGGGAAAAGCTCAGAGTTTCCAAACGCAAAGACTCACCTTGTGGATGGGTCTACCCACACAAACTCATGTTTTCTGGTGTTTTCCAGATTTGTACCTACTGTTAAGGCCACTTCTTCTGCCACTCCACCAGGACAGCAGCTCTTCCAAAGAATAGTGGAAGAAATTGTTCCTTTTTTCCAAACTTTTTTTTTCTCTCTCATTAGTTTTATCTTTAGCGTGCTTCTGAGTGCATTTTATTCCTTCATGGCCAGAGAAGAGCCCATGACTGTGGAGCTCCAGGAGCATCTCAGATACATCTCCTTGATTGTGGATTCAGTCCAGGTATCAGGAAGTAATTAAGGGGAAAAAAGGTGATCCCTGTTACCTCAGTGGATAGTTTCTCTTTTTTTTTTTGGTAAATCACCTATTAGCAGTGAGCTAACATGCCAGTTTTCATCCATATCCCAGGCAGTAGCTGACTATATCACAGCGCTTTGGCTTAACGCAACCCGACAGGCGTCCTTTCGAATGATTTATGGGAAGTGCAGCCAAGGCTTAGTGATTAATTGTTCTAAATGGAGAGCAAGCTGTAAACAGATTTTCTTGGCTCCTGGTCAGCAATGAGCATTCCCAAATTTTTGAGTTGGATTTTTTTGGTAATTTTCTTAACCATAGCTGAATTTTAGCAGCAATCTCAATTCTGACACTTGGATTTAGATTAGTATCACCTCTGTAGCTTTCATACTAGGACGATGAACAGTTTGTGGACCATTGAGGGTTTGCTCTGGGCCTTGAAGCTATGTTTCGGGGGCAGATAAGATCCTGGCAGTCTTCAGGTCTTTAATACCCCATCTCTCTGTAACAGCCCCAGGCACTGCCCAAATCCAAACATCGGTCTAACGCAGGTTTCTCCTCCTACCATTAACATGCCTCTGGGCACTTGTTCACCCCAGGATGTCTCACTGCAGTTTTCTCAGTACATAGCATTGACTGTTTGGATCAAGCGAGTGGTTTATTGCGGGTTTTTTTGGATTAGCAGGCTAGGAGTCCAAGGCTGCATTAATGTTAATGTGAGCATCTCTCAGATTCAGACTTCAGGGCAGTAATTTTTAAACATGAGGAAGAGTAAGTATCAAAGCCAGTAGTATTTGAGGGAACTAAAATCAGAACTCAAGCAGAAGCTGGAGAAATAACCCCAGATCTCTGAGTGACTATTGAGATCATCCCACAAGACCCCTTCTTATTATAATTTCTGTAGGTTTCCACCCTGCGTTTCCTTCCCCAGCCTCAGCCCTTCTGCCTCTCCTGGTCTGAATCTTTTAGAAAAAAACAGTTATTTGCTTCCAAGTAAGGGTAAACTGCTTGGTTAGCTCTTCCTACAGTTAATTGCCCTGGCAAAATTTGGCTTCTTCGTATGTGGCTGAATTTCACTTCGGTCCCTATTGGGGAGGGTCCCTATTGTCAGAGTCTCCGTGCGAGAGAGGAAACAGGAGGATGTAAAGCAGGCAGTGGGAGAAGCTCTGATCTGTGGTTTGCTCCAGGAAAGTGATGGCAAGAGCCTTATGAAGCTCCACAGTGATCCTCAGGGACCTTGTACTGGAAGAAGGTGATTTTTTCCTCTACCAACCTCATATCTTGACATGCAAACAGGGCTTCCAAATCACAGGATGGCAGTGAACTGGCTGTTCAAATCCAGATCTTCTGGCTTGCAAACAACCATGGGTGACACACAAGGGAAGGCATTACAGATACTCAAGGAGGCGGGGAATGTGTTGCTCCACGGTACTACACTTACCCATTACTTGCTGGGATGAAACTGTGAATTAAGTGATTCCACTTAGCATAATTCGAGGAGATATAAACAGCTCAACACAACCGCAATGGAGCACGTGCTGCGATATGTCTCCATACTAAGACTTCAGCTCATTTCCCACTGAAACTGAACCTCGGCCCAGAGCAGCAACATGGATAAATTCAGCACTGAACACTGAACTCAGATCCTGAACTAAAACTGCTGCAAACTCTCTTAACCTCTCAAAATTTTCTCCTAAGAAAATCTCTTCTTGTGAGCCTACTAAGCTATGGTGACTTGCTTTTCAGTTCAGCCTAAAGGTGATGCAGTGAAGGTCCTTGCACGAGAAATATCCACAGTTGCTTTACTTGCTGCGTGCTGCTCTGGTCTGACTGGCCACACGGGGCTGTTTTCTTGTCCCAGCACTTTTCCAGTTGGACTCATAGAATGGCAGGAGAGGTTTTTTGCTCCTGTTTCTCTGAAATCTGTAGAATGTTTTGAGATCTCAGAGAAATTAAAGAAATTCAACCGGGCGTTTCCTTTTCAGGATGCTTTGAAAATATGAGCACAATTGTTCAAGTCCCTCCAAATTCTGTATTTGCTGCTTCATCCTTTGCTGCTTTTTGAAAATCTAGATACTGGGCTCAGAACAACTTACTAGTGCTCCTGTCACTGCTGCCTACATTTTTCTTTCTGCCGATTTAGCCTCAGAAACCAGTGGACCATTCAAGCAGCTCTGACTACATTTTCTCTTTGACTTCTCATGTCAGAGCCCTTTGGGGTTTGCAGCCAAGAGCTGACTCAAAGGAAGACCAGCTCAGCACCTGACCAATATTCTTGCCTCTCCTCCACCATTCGCTATGACCACGTTGCAGGGCTATCTACGGAGCTGTGCCCCCTCACAATGTATATGTGGGTCTAAACCAAATATTTCCAAGCCTGGATGAGAAGCTCCTACTTCTTCAAGCATTAAGGTCCTCTGGCATTAGGACTCATTCCCTCTGTGCCCAGTGTTTGTTTCTGAATTATGAGTAGGATATTTATTTCACAAATAGGTTATTCCTCAGGGAGGGATACAGTCTTGCTGTGCCCCTTCCCCACTGGTCTGGCTCAGAGAGACAGGTCTGAGGTTGCACTGAGGAGAGGTTACAGCACAGTGAGTGCTGGGAGAGGAGCTCCTGGCTCTCGCTTCATGGAAACCTGAACTGCAAATGCAAAGAGCGTTTTGTTCTCCAGCGCTGCCAGTCCAGCACTACTCACTGAAAACTGTCTGCACTGAGAGCTCCTTCTTTGAGCCTTTTTTTCAGCTCGCACCTCCCATAAATCCTTTTGGCATCTGCAGCAGGGAAGCAGCAAGAAGCTCTAGCTGGGATGACAACCTTTTTGAGGGAAGGATTTTACAACAGGTAGTAAAAGAGTAAAGGAGATGGTGCATGTGCACAGATCAAAGGTAAGATCCACACTGCCCATCTGCATACTTTAGGCATCTAATTGCAATACTTAAAACATAAGGCTGGTGTCTAGGATTGTCCTGGGTATCTATGGTTGGTTCAGCAGCGATGGAAAGGGAGCTCAGAGGAGCAGCCCATGTCAATGGCCAGTGGGGAACAGCAGAGCCTTCAGGAAGCTTCTGAAGTGCAAGCCTTGGTCAGGAACTTGGCACTTGAAGCTATATATATACATATATAATATATATTATATATTAACCTCATAGGAAGTGAGAAACCTCATTCTAAACTCTCCCCTCATTCAACAGCATTTCCCAAGCAAGTGCTTTCAGCATCAGCCCAGTGACGCTGGGCACCTCCGTGGGAATGGGGACAGGGATGAGCCAAGGCCAGGCGGGTCAGGGTTGGGGTGGGGGCGCATATGGGGCCCATGGCCAGGCAAAGGCAGGGCTGCAACACAAGAATAACACCAACCCAATGGACATTTTCATGCTTTCAGACCATAATATGGGCAATAAGGTGATCATTGCTTCAGCCAGGCACCTTCTACCATTTTGCAGTGCAGAATTGCTAGGGAATAACCTGACAATAATTAAGAAATGCAAAGTGTTACCAATAAACAACACTTACTTAGGTGGTCACTTCCTGCTATTTGCCTGATGGATTTTCAAAAACCAAATAAGAACCACATATGACCTGTTTAATACTAGTTGATAGCAGGCGTGTTACGAAGCACTGTTCCCACCCATGAGCAGGGTGCATCCATGTCTCACTTCTTGAGCAGATACTCAAAAACCCAGCTGGTAAATCCAACATCCATTTCCACTGACTATTGAAGGGCAAAAAAGTGTAAGCTCTCGCATCTTTAGGATACGTGCTTTTGACACGAAACTGTGGGTTGGAAGTTCAGCCTGCTGTTTTGTCTGCAGGTTCAAAAATACGAGGAACACTTGCAGTTGCCAGTGGTAAGGCTTTTTGTATTTACTGTAATACTCAACTGCAAAAGAGTGATTTCCTGTTGAGACCACAGGAGCCATCACTTGAAACAGCATCAATATTTTTGCCTTTGGATATTGTCATGGTTTAACCCCAGCCGGCAACTGAGCACCATGCAGCAGCTCACTCACTCCCCCCACCCAGTGGGATTGGGGAGAGAATCGAAAAAAAGTAAAACTCGTGGGCTGAGATAAAGACAGTTTAATAGGACAGAAAGGAAGAAAATAATAATAATGATAATGATAATAATAACAAAATGAGATTAATAGTAATAAAAGAATTAGAATATACAAAACAAGTGATGCACAATGCAATTGCTCACCACTCGCCGACCGATGCCCAGTTAGTTCCCGAGCAGTGATCCACCCATCCCGGCCAACTCCCCCCAGTTTATATACTGGGCATGATGTCATATGGTATGGAATATCCCTTTGGCCAGGTTGGGTCAGCTGTCCTGGCGGTGTCCCCTCCCAGCTTCTTGTGCCCCTCCAGCCTTCTTGCTGGCTGAGCACGAGAAGCTGAAAAATCCTTGACTTAGTATAAACACTACTTGGCAACAACTAAAAACATCAGTGTGTTATCAACATTACTCTCATACTAAATCCAAAACATAACACTGTACCAGCTACTAGGAAGAAAATTAAGTCTGTCCT
The DNA here is from genome assembly GCF_018139145.2 of Gymnogyps californianus. NCBI lineage: Eukaryota > Metazoa > Chordata > Aves > Accipitriformes > Cathartidae > Gymnogyps > Gymnogyps californianus. Next base: position 159,167,037 of record NC_059472.1, read on the forward strand.
AGCTGAAACCAGGACAGTATCCACCCCTTATTCTATACCATTTACTTCATGCTCAGGTCCCACACTTTCCAATACATCCCAATTAATCACCATCACCTTTCCTGTCCTTTTATATATATATATACACACAGAGATATCATTCCTTTAGTTTGTGGGCCATCCCTATAAAATGTCTGTTGAGTTCATTCAGTCCATGACTTTGGGCTCCATCTGTCATAACAGTCTGTCTGGGCAGGAGGGATGGTGCGAAGTCCACTCAGTCAGCAGAGCAGGATCGGGCTTCGGTGCAGTACGGCGGACAGGTGACATTGGGCGCAGCAGGAGGATGGCGTGTAGTGTTGGATTGTTGTGTGCTGAAGTCAGTCCTGGTTCCATCACTACTGCACTTCACTTGGTTTTGTCAAAGTTCATTCTTCATTGATCTAAGTGATTCTTACTGTAATACCATTGATATAGCATATAACTATTATAGTAATGATGACATACAGTGGCAGGGTTAGATAGCAATTAACATCATACAATTTAATTCACTGGCTATTCTCACCTAAAATCGAATCCCCTTGAGGCACACATTGGACTTCCCCGTCCTTCCGCATCACCCACCAAGTGCACCCAGGTCCCTGAGCAAAAGCAATCCCACGAATGGTTTTGCCTTTGCCTGAGGCAGGAGTAACCCAGACTGTCTTCCCCAGCATATTTTGTATGTGCACTACAGGGACTTTATCCCCTTCTACAGTACGTAAAAGTTCTGATTGGGCAGGGCCAGCCTGATTGGCAGATCCCCTAGTGTTGACTAACCTGGTGGCCTTTGCTAAATGTGTATCCCAATGTTTGAAGGTCCCACCACCCATTGCTCTCAATGTAGTCTTTAACAGTCCATTGTATCGCTCGATTTTCCCAGAGGCTGGTGCATGATGGGGGATGTGATATACCCACCCAATGTCATGCTCTTTGGCCCAGGTATCTATGGGGTTGTTTTGGAAATGAGTCCCGTTGTCTGACTCAGTTCTTTCTGGGGTACCATGTCACCATAACACTTGCTTCTCAAGGCCCAGGATAGTGTTCTGGGTGGTGGCATGGGGCACGGGATATGTTTCCAGCCATCTGGTCGTTGCTTCCACCATTGCAAGCACACAGCGCTTGCCTTGACGGGTTTGTGGGAGTGTGATATAGTCAATCTGCCAGGCCTCTCCATATATGTATTTCAGCCATTGTCCTCCGTACCAAAGAGGCTTTAACCGCTTGGCTTGCTTGATCGCAGCGCATGTTTCACATTCATGGATAACCTGTGCGATAGTGTCCATGGTCAAGTCCGCCCCTCGATCACGAGCCCATCTATATGTTGCATCTCTTCCTTGATGGCCTGAGATGTCATAGGCCCACCGAGCCAGAAATAATTCACCCTTATGTTGCCAGTCCAGATCCACCTGAGCCACTTCAATCTTAGAAGCCTGATCCACCTGCTGGTTGTTTTGATGTTCTTCAGTGGCCCGACTCTTGGGTACGTGGGCATCTACGTGACGTACTTTTACAACCAAGTTCTCTAGCCGGGATGCAATATCTTGCCACAGTGCGGCAGCCCAGAGGGTTTACCTCTGCATTGCCAGTTACTCTGCTTCCATTGCTGTAACCACCCCCACAGAACATTTGCCACCATCCATGAGTCAGTGTAGAGATAGAGCACTGGCCACTTTTCTTGTTCAGCAATGTCTAAAGCCAGCTGGATGGCTTTCACCTCTGCAAACTGACTCGATTCACCTCTTCCTTCAGCAGTTTCTGCAACTTGTCGTATAGGACTCCATACAGCAGCCTTCCACCTCTGATGTTTCCCCACAACGTGACAGGGCCCATCAGTAAACAGGGCATAGTGCCTCTCATTTTCTGGCAGTTTATTATACAGTGGGGCCTCTTCAGCACGCATCACCTCCTCCTCTGGTAATATTCCAAAATGTTTGCCTTCTGGCCAGTCTGTGATCACTTCTAAAATTCCTGGGCGACTGGGCTTTCCTATTCGAGTTTGTTGTGTGATCAGTGCGACCCACTTACTCCACGTAGCATCAGTTGCATGATGTGTAGAAGGGACCTTCCCTTTGAACATCCAGCCCAGCACCAGCAGTCGGGGTGCTAATGGGAGCTGTGTTTCAGTACCAACCACTTCTGAGGCAGCTCAAACTCCTTCATATGCTGCCAGTATCTCTTTTTCAGTTGGAGTACAGCAGGGCTCGGATCTTCTGTATCCCCAACTCCAAAACCCCAGAGGTCGGCCTCGGGTCTCCCCTGGTGCTTTCTGCCAGAGACTCCAGGTAGGGCCGTTCTCCCCGGCTGCAGTGTAGAGCACATTTTTAGTATCTTCTCCTGCTCGGGCTGGCCCAAGGGCTACTACATGAACACTCTCCCATTTAATTTGTTCAAAGACTTGTTGTTGCTCAGGGCCCCATTTAAAATCATTCTTCTTCCGGATCGCTTGATAGAGAGGGCTTACAATCAGACTGTAATTTGGAATATGCATTCTCCAAAAACCCACAACGCCTAAGAAAGCTTGTGTTACCTTTTTATTAGTCGGTGGAGACATAGCTGCTATTTTGTTGATCCCATCCATTGGCATGTGACGACATCCATCTTGCCATTTTACTCCTAAAAACTGGATGTCCTGTGCGGGTCCCTTCACCTTACTTTGTTTTATGGCAAAACCGGCCTTCAGAAGGATTTGGATTATTTTCTTCCCTTTCTCAAAAACTTCTTCTGCTGTGTTGCCCCATACAATGATGTCATCGATGTACTGCAGGTATTCTGGAGCTTCACCCTGTTCCAGTGCATTCTGGATTAGTCCGTGGCAAATGGTGGGGCTGTGTTTCCACCCCTGGGGCAGTCGATTCCAGGTGTACTGGACGCCCCTCCAAGTGAAAGCAAACTGTGGCCGGCACTCTGCTGCCAAAGGGATCGAGAAAAATGCATTAGCGATATCAATTGTGGCATAACACTTGGCTGCTTTTGACTCCAGTTCATATTGAAGTTCTAGCCTGTCTGGCACGGTAGCACTCAGTGGCGGCGTGACTTCATTCAGGCCACGATAGTCTACTGTTAGTCTCCATTCTCCATTAGACTTTCGCACTGGCCATATGGGGCTGTTAAAGGGTGAGCGAGTCCTGCTGATCACTCCTTGGGTCTCCAGTCGATGAATCAGCGTATGGATGGGAATCAGGGAGTCTCGGTTGGTGCGAGATTGCCGCCGGTGCACTGTTGTGGTAGCAATCGGCACCTGTTTTTTGTCAACCCTCAGCAACCCCACAACAGAAGGGTCCTCAGAGAGACCAGGCAAGGTGGACAGCTGTTTAATTTCCTCTGTCTCCAAGGCAGCTATACCAAAAGCCCACCGATACCCCTTTGGGTCTTTAAAATACCCTCTCCTGAGATAGTCTATGCCAAGGATGCATGGGGCCTCTGGGCCAGTCACAATGGGGTGTTTCTGCCACTCATTCCCAGTTAGGCTCACTTCAGCCTCCAATACAGTTAGCTGTTGGGATCCCCCTGTCACACCAGAGATACAGATGGGTTCTGCCCCTTTATAACTTGATGGCATTAGAGTACACTGTGCACCAGTGTCCACTAGAGCCTTATACTCCTGTGGGTCTGATGTGCCAGGCTGTCGAATCCACACAGTCCAATAAACCTGGCTGTCTCTTTCCTCTACCTGGCTGGAGGCAGGGCCCCTCTAATCCTGGTCAGAGTACTTGTTACTCACTTGTAAAAAAGACTTAAAAGTCCCTTCAAGAGGATCAGAAGTAAGACCAGCCCTTCTACTCTGTCTGGGGAATTGCCCGCTGGAAATGGGAGTGGCATTTTTCCTGGAAGAATCCCCTTTTGTTGTTGTTTTTCCTCGCAACTCACATGCCCGTGCATCTAGGGTCGAGGTAGGTTTTCCATCCCACTTCCTCACATCCTCTCCGTGGTCACGCAGGTAAAACCACAGGGTACCCTGTGGTGTGTACCTTCTATATTACCTCTCTTGAGCAGAGGAACGCTCACTCCTAATAGCTGAGATACTGGTCCGTACAGGCGGGGAGTAGGACTTCTTTTTGATCAGTTCGATCAGTTTTTCAGACTTTTCAGACAGTTTTTCCGCAGGCAAGACGCAGGCTTATAGGGAGGAAGAGAGATTTCCTTCGTATTGCCAGAGTTGGCGAGCCATTTCATCCACTGTCGGTGCCTCTTCATCTTTCCAGGTCAGTACTGCCAATGCGCTGGCATACGACCATGGTGCGCTCCATACAAGCTTCCACCACATGGGTCGTGTGCACTGGACTTCGTCTGGATCTCTGGGTAATTGTGCATTGTCCAGGTCATAATAAATCATCTCTAGCACGGCTAATTCCCTCAGGTACTGGATACCTCTTTCCATGGTGGTCCACTTGCCCAGCTGACATATAACATCTTCCTTGAAGGGATACCTTTCTTCACATTTGACAGGAGTTGCCTCCAGAGGCTGAGGGCTTGTGTCCCTTTTCCAATCGCCTTGTCAATGCCACTTTCCCTAGAAAGTGATCCCAGCTGCTTGGCTTCCTTACCCTCTAATTCCAGGCTACTAGCCCCGTTGTCCCAGCATTGGAGCAGCCAGGTGATAATGTGCTCGCCTGGACAACGGCTGAAATCTTTTTGCATATCCCGCAGCTCACTCAGGGATAGGGATCGGGTGATTGCCTCTGGTTCTGCCTCTTCCTCCTGTTCTCGTGATGACCCTGGTTCATCTTCATCCCTTACTAAGCGAACTGATTATTTTGTATATTTCTTCTTCTGTATAGGGGCGACTGATACCGGCACAGGTTGGTTCTCTGGTTCAGCCGCAGTGCCTGTCACCAGAGTTGGAGTAGCCGCAGTATCTGCCGGTCTGTTTTCCCTCCCTTTCCTCTGAGGGTGCTGCATAATATCAAGCAGTGTTTGGTAGATACTGGCCAGGGCCCAGCACAGTGCGATAAGTTGTGCCTCTTTGGAATAGCCACAGCATTTTCCTTTCAAATATTCTGTCACTTTATCAGGGTCCTGTAGTTGTTCAGGACTGAAGTTCCAAACCATTGGAGGTAAGAAGTTCTCTAGATACTTGCCCATATTCTCCCACGTGCCATGCTACCCGTGATTATCCAGCCTCGGGGCAGATGTCTGGGTGATATTCTTAAATAGTTGTTTAACCTTAAACAAGACCTGGAACACGTTCAGGAGACATAGCAAGAGGAACATGCTGGTTTGAACATCCAAAGGATATTCAAAATTCTCAAGAGCTATTGTAATTTGCCTGGAGGAGAAGGGGAAGCTGAAGAAATATGCCTCCCCCATGGACTGGCTCTTCGACGAGAAAAGGTAAAAGGTGTAATTATTAATAGTTTCTGATAGATGGCTCCCGAAGTATGGAGATGACGGCAATGCTGACTACAAATACCAGATTAGTTTCACCACCAGCAATTCTATCGTATCATAAGCCAGTGTTACAAAGTAGAACAACATGATAACTCCAGCCCAGTTCCCACGGGTGATAAACAGCACAACAGGGAGCATATACTGCAAGTAAGGTATTACATAACGCACCTTTAAGAACAAGCACACCAACTTTGAGAGCGAATAAATCAACACTGTGATCAGTGACTACTGAACTAATGTAATGAATGCTTATAACAAATTTGTTCTAACACATTCCAGTCAGATTTGTCATTATCTCAACCCGTCGGGCCCCACGTTGGGCGCCAAAAAGGACTGTCGTGGTTTAACTCCAGCTGGCAACTAAGCACCACGCAGCCGCTCGCTCGCTCCCCCCACCCAGTGGGATGGGGGAGAGAATCGAAAAAAGGTAAAACTCGTGGGCTGAGATAAAGACAGTTTAATAGGACAGAAAGGAAGAAAATAATAATAATGATGATAATAATAATAAAATGACAATAATACTACTAAAATAATTAGAATATACAAAACAAGTGATGCACAATGCAATTGCTCACCACTTTCCGACCGATGCCCAGTTAGTTCCCGAGCAGTGATCTGTCCCTCCCGGCCAGCTCCCCCCAGTTTATATACTGGGCATGATGTCATATGGTATGGAATATCCCTTTGGCCAGTTTGGGTCAGCTGTCCTGGCTGTGTCCCCTCCCAGCTTCTTGTGCCCCTCCAGCCTTCTTGCTGGCTGGGCATGAGAAGCTGAAAAATCCTTGACTTAGTATAAACACTACTTGGCAACAACTAAAAACATCAGTGTGTTATCAACATTACTCTCATACTAAATCCAAAACACTGCACTATACCAGCTACTAGGAAGAAAGTTAACTCTATCCCAGCTGAAACCAGGACAGATATTCATGTTCTTATTTACAAAGAATGGCCAGTAGCCAAAGAACCAGTGTCACCTGTTAAAAAACATACATTTCCCCGTTGTCTGGTGATGTAGCTGTAGTAAATCTGCTAATCTACATGGATTTTACAGATTCATTCCAAGGAGGTATTTGACTAGCAAGATCTTGGGCTAAAGAAGAAAGTCCCACTGTGCTCCCTCCTATCCCACCAAGTAAGAAAACCCCCATGTAATTAATGCTTGAGCTATTCTCAAAACAATGGTTTATATCATCTAAGTCTCATCTTGGATGAAGAGATGCTTGTATTTCCCAGATCCTCTCGCTAACAGATTTATAGAGTGCTTTCTCACACATGAGATGGGCTCGGTTATCGTCAAGCGATAACCCCTGTTCATACACCTGAGCTCTGTCTTGTTGCAAAGTCCTTTTTAACTGTCTCAAGCAGAAGCACCATGCAACAAGAACAGCAAAGGGCTGCCAAAAACTCTTCCTGTCTGACTGGATTAACCTTCATTTCCACGAGCCAGCACTGAAGTGCCATAAGACCCAAGCAACTGTTGGCAAAGATGCCCCACAGCTGCCAGGCACATGGGGCTGCTTCTTCAGTGGTGCACAGGGGTGGCTGAGCATTTCTGAGCTCCATAAGGCATGTAGAGCAAGAAGAGTCTGAATATAGAGCAACTCGATGGCAAAATGGCAGCTTGTCATCTTCCCAGACAGATCAGCCTTACGGCAGAAATTGCAGAGATGCATTGCAACATCAGCCACAGCTGAACGTTACTGTCTGTCACCTCCACATCTCTGGCTTTTCTTTAATCCTCAAACTATTGGTTTTTCCCAGAAATGCCAGTCAAATGAATAATTGGAAGAGATGTTTAAGTTGTGGGCAAAACTCCTCACTCTTCATTAGCTTCCCCGTGGTGAGTTTGACATACACATAATACACCCACACACCACCAAACAACTTCCATGCAACTCAAACTATTTTTTTTCTAAAGGAAGAAAAAGAAGAAAAAAAGATGCTATTATACGTTTTTCTACTTTAAATGCTTGTGAGACATGTAGCTACAAGAATTCTCTAGATGATCCCTGAAGGCAGTAACAAAAAGGAGACAATAAATTCTTTATTAAAAAAAAATAGTTTTCATTAATTCCTAGAATACTGTAAGTCAGAGTACAGGCTATATCTCTGCTTCCCACATGCAATCAGACATTGGAACAATACACTAGATTTAATTGCAATAGAGGATATGAATGTGAAAAGACAAAGTTATCATCTGTCATATTGCAGTCCAAATGACATGCTCGCCCCTGCAAGTTTTTCTGTCCTGTTAGTCTAAAGCTAAAGACCTTTCAAAAAAACCCCAAACCTCACTCAGGTCATTTCAATAGGTGTAGGCTAACAGTCAATTCTAGCTCTGAAGTCACGACCCACTGAAAGTAAGAGTGAATGACACAGGTTACAGAACAGGGGATGGAGAAACCAGCTTTGCAAATGCAACGTTTTTGCTAATATCGGTTTCCAAGCTCAGAATAGAATTTGAAACATCCGTGGTCCAAGATGCTTTTGGTTTTAGCCAGTTGCTCAAACAGGAGCATCACGAATACTTGGAGCTTTTGGTTTTAGTGAGTTGCTCAAACAGGAGCATCACGAATACTTGGACCTGTTCAAGGTGTAACTAGAGAGCCTAAGACTCAAAGCACATGAGAAAAAATATTTTCCTAGAATGCAACCATGCACAGCAGCAAAAAGGATTAAATGACAGAGGTTTATAATGGCAAAGGATAGCTGTGGGTACCACAAGCTTCAGTAGTGGCTGCTATTTTATTGCTTCCATGGCATTGTAGCAGTAATACACATTGCCACCTGCAATGATTTGGAGACATGGCAAATTTGAAGATAACAAGTTTCTTTAGGTTAGCTGGAGTCTGAGGGGCCTCAGAGAAAGCAAAAAAGCTTGGCAAATGGACAGCACAGCAGCAAGCATGATACAGCGGTAAAAATTGGTTTTCACAGCCCAGATGCCCTAGGTCCACAGGACCAAAACTGATCCTCCACACATCTCCTGTTTTTTATGTGTGAGAGGAGAATCAAAAGAGGGAAGAGGGGAAAAAACCTCTGCCAGCCTCCTAGATTTATCCAGTCATCAGAGAGGAAAAAAAATGTAAACTAATTTTCTGTACTTCTCCTGGTTTTAAATTAATTTGTACCCCAAGTAAGATTCATCTCACCTACCTAGAAAAGTCTTCAAGTTGAATGTTTGAATGTGAGCTAGTCTCTGTAGGCTTTTTTCATACTCAGTAAAAAAATGTGTATTTTTAACAATACCTCACTTCTTTTGAATGGGAAGTTAGGCATCAAGATGCTCCAGAAAATACCACTTGGTGATGACCATGTTCATCAACTGTATTGTCTAGCTGGACTTCAGTAAGGCCTTTGCCACTGTCTCCCATAAGATCCTCATTGAGAAGCTGTTGATGCACGGGCTGGATGAGCAGACAGTGAGGTAGATTGAAAGCTGGCTGAATGGCCAGGTCCAGAGAGTGGTGATCAGCGGTGCAAGGTCTAGTTGGAGGCCAGTGACTAGCAGTGTACCCCAGGGGTCAATATTGGGTCCAGCCCTGTTTAACATCTTCATTAATGATCTGGATGATGGGGCAGAGTGTACCCTCAGCAAGCTGGCAGACAACACCAAACTTAGAGGAGTGGCCGATGCACCAGAGGGTCGTGCTGCCATCCAGAGGGACCTCGACTGGCTGGAGAAATGGGCCAACAGGAAACTTATGAAGTTCAACAAGGAGAAGTGCAAAGACCTGCACCTGGGGAGGAACAACCCCGTGCACCAATATATGCGGGGGGACACCCAGCTGGAAAGCACCTTGGCAGAAAAGGACCTGGGGGTGCTGGTGGACACCATGTTCAACATCAGCCAGCAATGTGCCCCTGCAGCAAAGAGGGAGAATGCTGTCCTGGTCTGCATTAGACAAAGCATTGCCAGCAGGTTGAGGGAGGTGATCCTTCCCCTCTACTCAGCTCTGGTGAGGCCACACCTGGAGTTCTGTGTCCAGTTCTGGGCTCCCCAGTACAAGAGAGATATGGACATACTGGAGAGAGTCCAATGCACAGCCACAAGGATGATGAAGGGACTGGAGCCTCTCTCCTATGAGGAAAGGCTGAGAGAGCTGGGACTGTTCAGTCTAGAGAAGAGAAGGCTCAGGGAGCCTTGTATACCAATACCTGAGGGAAGGGTGCAAAGAGGACGGAGCCAGGTGGTGCCCAGTGACAGGACCAGAGGCAATGGGCACAAACTGAAACACAGGAGGTTCTCTTTGAACATCAGGAAACACTTTTTTGCTGTGAGGGTGACTGAGCACCGGCACAGGTTGCCCAGGGTGGTTCTGGAGTCTCCATCCTTGGAGATATTCAAAAGCTGTCTGGACACAGTCCTGGACAACCAGCTCTAGGTGGCCCTACTTGAGCAGGGGGTTGGACCAGATGACCTCCAGAGGTCCCTGCCAACCTCAGCCATTCTCTGAGTCTTTGATTCTGTGAACTCCTGGTCCCATTTCTTAGCGCTCTCTATAACAGCCTCTGTCTATAACATCAACCCTTCATGCATAACGATTAGTAAAATCACACTCAATCCTGAGCGATCAGAGTGATTTCCAAAACATTTTGCTAATCTCCTCCAGAAAGAGTTCTGGAAATGTTTTATCCCCTCAAATCACATACAGTTGATGCAACAGAAAAATTCAACAAGCTAACAGAATTTTCCTTGGTGAAAATCAGTTTACCTTTGATTCGCCTTTCCTTTTATCCTTGATCAGAGAGAGGCTTTAGTAATTAAGATTTTGCTGAGAGAGATTTTTGTCCTTCATACATTTGCACAGTCTTTCTAGTCAAGAGCAAAATAACCAAAACCCAGCTAAAATGATTGATGCAGCCTGAAAAAGAAGTGTGCGTGTGCTCGTGTGTGTGTATGTTTTGCAGGAAAACTATGCATCTCTGTTGACATTTTCCAGTGCGTGTGGGCTGATCATTGTGCCCAAGGAGAACATCTTTTCCTGGGTATATTTAGGTATGCAGTGCCATTTGCTTGGTGGGAGCACTCAGAGCAATGAATCTGGGAAACTGATGTGTGTATGTGTTCACACATCTCCTATGCTGCTCTGCTCAGAAGGCAAAGGAAAAAAGAGGCTCCCGTACTCACCCATCTCTTTAAAGTCTTCTAAGGACATTTGTGCATAAAAAAGTTGCATCCTGGCCCCATAAAATAAATCAGCCGTTCTTCAGAAACAATATCACCCTACAATCTGGGTAATTCTGGTTTTCTTGCCTACTCAGTGCTGTGGGATGTTTATGTAGTATCTGGGGCAGCGAGGCTTGAGTTAATTCAGAGCTGCCTCTTCCCTGATGCCGCGCAGACATCCCGAAGCCCATGGCTCTGAGCAACATGCATCACTTGGGACTCCAGCCCGCAAGAGCCAGGCTGGGCAGCTTTGCCTTTGCATGGAATAGAAATACTAGAGGGTGTAAAGCTGCATAAAGGAGTCTGGAAACGTACAGTGCTAATCCTACTCTGAAGCATCTCAAAATTCAGAGCACTCGAAGGGTAAGGGGAAGGAGGACAGTGGATTTGATCTGGTTCAGAGGGCTATTATAACAGCTGTAGAGGGTAAGCGAGAAAGATGTTCTCCACTTACAAAGGGCTGTACAAAGCTGAGCATCCAAGTGCTGAACAACATGTACACACTGCTCATTTTGCGCAGTACTGAGACGTCTTGCAAAGCTGGAGGATGCTTGCTCGGCGGCAGAGAGTGCACTTTTCCTTTCCTTCCATTGTCTGCACTAAGGTTTGGGTTATCCGGGTTATTTAGGTGCTTCATTACCATTCAAATAAAAAAAAAAGTCTAAGCATCTCGCCGTCTCTAAGGACCACATCTGGGAACAATAAAAGGGATATTGCTCCTTTTTTCCCCCCCCTGCATGGCAGCTGGCAGAAGGAAATGAAAAATAATCAGTCTCTTTCTGCCCTGTGCTGCCACCCTCGAGCAGATAAGAGCACACTCAGCCCTTGACCTCACATCTTGCCAAACAGACTCTTATCTTGCCACAGAGGAGCGGAAAGGTGAGCGGGCCAGATGGTGCTTTTGACCTCATCTCCTTCCCTGCAAGCTAGCAGAGTCATCTCGCCGTCTGCCTGCTGCCAAAATCCGCGGCGGCGGAGCCGGGCAGAGCGTGCTGTCTGTCGCCTGCAGCTCCTGCTGCCTCGGTGGCTGCCTGCTCCTGCGGGGCAGAGCCAAGCCACGGAGCCCGCGGGGAGCCGGCCGCTCTCTCCTTACCCTTCTGCCGTGCCTCCAGAACCGCCTCTTTTCTTTCCGGCAGGCTCCAAGCTGCGTGCAGGTCCACTGGGTAAAAGCTGGAGTAAAAGCACGACGCTCTTCATCTTCTTGGTGGCACTGACGCTGGGTGCCTGCGATGGATGGGAGTCCTGCTGCGTTGCACAGGGTGCATGCAAGCCCCTCTGTAAGAAAGGGTGTCCTAAAAGAAACAAATGCCTCTCCCATTAACAGCACTGGAGAGGCTGGGGCTGAGACAATTCCCTCCTTCCTGAAAAAAGTCCCCCTCTGTGAGGATCATGACTACTTTATGGTTTTGAAGTGCCTAGAGCCCATTGCAAACAGGCATTTCAGAGGGACACCGGTGCAACTCACCAGCTTTTTATTATCCCATATGATCTGGGGCATGGCTCATTCGTTTTATGAAGTGATTATCTTCACTATGAGCCCTTGAGTGGAGGAACAGCCCTGATTCCCGGAGCACCACCATGGCAGCATGTAGGGAAACAGGCTCCACCAAATCATCAGAGATCTCTTCTGGGCACCTCCGAGAGCAAGAAGGGAGCCAGGAGAAGCAGTGTGGGGTTGGAGCCATTGCTCAGCTGGGGCTGCTGGCCAGAGGGATGAGGAACAGCAGGGTGAAAACCAGCCCAGCTGCTCCACACCCAGATGAATTATCCAGTGTATCCCGAAGGCCAGGCCACCTGGGGACAGGAGCCTGCGTGGCCGGAGGTGTTGCCTTGCACCTAAAGCTGGGGAAACCAGGGCATGGCCCCGTGCGGGACAGTCACGTGCCAATGATTCAGGAATCACCCGAGGAAGATGCTGTAGTGCGCACACGGCGGGTGGGTACATGCTGTCTTGGAGACACATGAGAATAAAAGCGGTGGAGAAGCTGATCTGAGGAGCAGCAGCAGATTTGCTGTCAAATAGATTTCATATAAAAGTTGTTATTTGCTGTGTTCTGCATGCAAACGCTGGCCACTTCTGGGGTTTTGGAAGGAATTTAAAGGGTTGATGCTACTTACAGTCTTCTCCAGGTGCCTTAAATGCTCATTTTAATAAGAAACAGCCCTGACGCTCATTTTGGTTGGCAACTATTAACAGCTTATAAAGTAGCCCTAGAGCTTTATTCAGGGTAATGTGCTCTGAAATCCCCGGTAAGGCTGAGGTCTGTGCTGCAAAACTGCGGGAAGCAGAGGAGTGTGGCTGAGTGCCGCATCATCTCGCCTCGGTATCTACCTGCCTCCTTTTAAAAAGCCTCGGAAAAGCTTAATTACTTAATACCGTGGGCTTGCAGTTTCTTTTTCCATTCAAATTCCAGATATTGAGTAACCCCTTGTGCCAGCAAGCGTACTTGCACTTCGCATCTGCTGTACTCCTCCTGTCTGTTTAATATTCACCCCGACGCCATGACGTGCGGGTGGAAGGTCCAAGACGCGCGGCGGGGGCATCCTGCCTTAATGCACCTGGAAACTTTGGCACCAGGCGAGCAGCTGAGGAGAGAAAAAACATCACAGACCTGCAACTCCCAGGCAATTGTGCGAGAGGCTCCATATGCTCCGGTGCCTGCCGAAAGAGCCGAGTTTGGCATTGCATCAAAATTATTTCTCCCCCCTCCTTGAAAGCAGGTCTCCATTTAAACTGTGAAACTACGTGACCGTGAGCTCTGCTTTTCCCCTATAAAGTCTGCCTGACAGGAGCACAGGTAACCTGTGAGGCAGGAGATAAGGCTGTTAGCAGACCTAGAAGGGGGTTGCAAGGTGATCACATTAATTTTCACCATGATCTATGTGCCACAGGCTCTTTTGGGTTGGAAACAGCCCTGTTTGGTCCAGCTGTGCCAGGCCAGGGTGATGTTGCAGAGGCAGCACCCTGACCAACGTATGAACGGCTTCCTGAGGTCCAGAGCTCCAACACAGCACCACAGGAGGGTGGTAGAAAGGTGGGACATGTGATGCACCTTAGCAAAATGAGCCAGACGAGGCATGGTTTAAACTTTGGGACTGCCCAACCAGGTGTCTTGTGAAGAGCTACGTGATTAAAACATTGAATCATGGTAGCTCAGGCAAGAAGAAGCAGATCTTGGGATTTCATGGCATCTCAACTGTTGGTTTGGCGCCTTGAACCCGGAGATGAGGTGGTTTTCCTGACAAGTAAAGATGCCAATTTTGAAAGGTTGCCCTCTGCTGTACCAGCAGCCATGGCCGGTGGGACCTGGGCGTAACCACGATTTGGTGATGGAAAGACACAAGGAAGAAGCACTGACCTCAGGTTGCAGCCCTGAACTGATGAAAAATGCAACGTTTCAGGCCAACGCTTGAACAAACTTGGGGACCTGGCCAGCAGCAGGTAGTTTTGAATGATACAGAGATTTCCAGCCTGTGCAGCTAGCAGCGGGAAGGGGATTGAACTAGGTGGGGTGGATGCCTAAGCCAGGCAGAAAATGTGTCCTCTCCCAGAGAGGCAGTCAGGGCTGGGGAATTTTTTTCCTGCCATTAGGGCTGCAGTGGGTTGGGGAAATTTTTTCCCCTCCCTTTTGTGCTCCTGCAGAGATGACCAGACCCACGGCAGGGGCAGCCTGGCCAGGTTTGGTCTCACCAGAAGCAGGGAGGGTGGCTAGAAGCAGGATTAGGGACTCGTTTGTCAGGAACGACTCCAGCAGAAATCCGAGGCGAGGGTATAGCTCCTGTTTTCTCTTTCCCCATCCTAGTCGCTGTCAGACGGCAGTGGTGGGGCAGTGCATGCTCCATGGACCAACCCCTGGAGCTGCATCCAGTCCTGCTTGGTCCCATCCACTGAGCAGGCAGATGGGGTTCGGCATTGCAGAAGCTGTTGTTCCCACCGCTGAAACTGTTAGTTAGACAGAGGAACAACAGCAATGCACTGGGGGATTCAGAGAAAGGGCCCATCTGTCTTGCTTTTTAGGATGATTAGGGAAAGTATTTGACTTGGCCAGCATGGGAAATTACACGGCCGAGAGAATTGCAATGCTGAGGCTGACTGCCTGGCAGTGGCGTGGAGGGGAGGAACAGCGAAAAGGCAATGAATTGAAATCGTAGCCTCCCCTCCAGTGACCAGAATAAAATCCATAGCTGGACACAGCCTGCGCACAGGTAAGAAATAAGTCTGCTTGTCCCCAAAATGCTGAACAGTCCTGTATGTTCAGCTCCTGATGCACCCTGACACGGCCGTGCCTCCCCGCCTGCAGCAAGGGTCCCATCCCGCTGCTCCCGGGTGAGTGCCTTTCCCTCATGCTGGGCTAAAATGCCCCCGGCCGGTTTGCACCCTCATTTCTCTGTACAAGTGACTTCATTTTCTGTATTTACACCTTTTCCAGTCCATGAGTCATTAGCAAATGTTGGACAGTTTGAACCTCACATTGGTTTCTTCTTCACTTTTTCATGGAAATGTTGAGTGTTGTCAAGTCAGATTCACTACTGAGGAGTGAATACTTTATATCACCATCAGCAATGAACCATGCGCTGCAATCAAAGAAAGACATCAAAGTGATTTATTTTAATTATATTTATTTCCTGTAATTTTTTATTCATTGAGTCCTTTATCAGCTGTTCCACATTTTTGCCAAGGATCAATTTCAAGCTGTAAATCAGTAACAGTATTAGCCTTATAAATACTTGGCTCTCCCAATTTGCCCTTTTAAAATACTGGCACAACTTCAGCTCTCTTCCAGTCTTCTGCAACTTCCTCAGCACTTCAGCGTTACTGCAAATAATGGTGATTTAAAGAGCTCTTTGGCCACCTCTTAAATTTGATAAATATGCTGGCAGTTTCGTGATGTTCAGCCAGGGTGTATCGCAGTGGGGACGCAGATTTTGCCATGGACGTTTTACCCCACTGTTCCCACATGGAGCATTAATGATGCCCATATCATGTTCACCATGACTTTGCTGGTGTCCCAGTTTGTTGCTGTACCAATGCAGGTAAAATAAGGGATCCAAGAGTAACACGGCGCCGAGCCCCTCGTGAACAAAGCAGCTCAAATCACTACATTGCAAAAACCACTTTGACGCTTTGTCAGTCGTACCTCACCGCAGCAATCGCTGGAACTAATAGTCATTAATTACCTTTGTCAGGTGAAATTTCCTTAATTGCCTGCAACTTTATTTCCAGGAAACTCCCACTTCCAGCTGCTGCCGCCAGTTTAAAGGCCACGTCTCCCAGTGCTAATTTTTAGGAAAAGTCCAGGAAAATTAACAGAGGATGAAGTCATGCGTGGCCTACCTCTGGCTGTGCAGGATCGCTGCATGTCCTGGAGTCACCTGCCTGACCTGCCTGCATCGAGAAGAAAGGTCAACGGGATGGGGGTGGAGGAGGAAGGTGGTCAGCCAACCTGTCATGTAATCCGAGGGCATTCTTTTGTGACCTTTTCTTCTCCCTAAAAAATAAAGGAAACACGGTAGCAGACTGCCTGGAGAGCTGCTGCTCCTTGAACCTTGACAATATGCATTCAGCATTGCGAGAAGACATTCAGCAGACAGCATTCAGCACGTGCCGCCGTTGCCCTAGCTATCGAGTTCCCATACAGATGTTCATTGAACTGTCAGAGCATCGAGAGGAAAATAAATTAATTGTAAGTGGAAGAAGGTTACTTAAATCTTTTCTGGAAGTATTATATAGCCATTAAATTGCATAGGAAACTCAATAATAATGGGTAATAATGTTGTTCCGAGGAATTAAATAGAAGCCCAATTTACAATGCTGCTTGGCATTCAAACCAGAGTGTTCCACCTTCCTGGTACATGATAAACATTTACTAATTAATCCTCACAAAGCCTCGGTGAGGCAGATCTCTTCACACCACTGATTCTGTTTTATAAATGGGAACACGAATGTACAAGATACATCCTTTGAAGCTGGGGTTGTGTATGTCTTCAAACATGATTTGGGTCTCTGGGAGCCCACTTGGCATCTGTGTTTGAATACTGAGAGATTTGTAAAAAACCTCAGAGCCAGGATCAGAAGTCAAGGTTTCTCTGTGCCCCTTCACTGTGCTCAGACTATCACGGCATGTTTCAGTATGATTTTTCAGCACAATCTCCAGAATACTGATATTTTCCCTGCATGGTCATATTACATTGCAGGAATGGTATTTGGAAGAAAAGCCAATGGTCTTAAGTCTGAAGTAAGAGTTGTAGGAATTGGCCCATAACATAGCTGCTGATTATGTTGCAATTCAAAAGAACAAAAGTTAGGACCAACTGGAAGCTGCCATTTGCAGAAGATCAATATAGATTGTACGGGATATGGGTTGTCAAATAAATGTGGATGTAATTTACACCAGGATGGTGGACTAGCCATGACTACAAACAAACTAGAATTATCTAGTGTCATTTTAAAATTCTCTCCTGTCTCCTGTCACCGTTTAAGGCATAGAATGAAGAAACACCGGGTGTAATGAAAGGGAGCTTCATCCCAGCATTGAGCTGCAGCAAAAGTAGGGATCTTTCCCATTGATTTCAGTTTAATTTTTGTCTGCTTACACAGGATACTAACTTGAGTTTGCAGTTGATTCCACAGCCTGCGCAAGGATCCCACACAACACAGACAGAGAATCTGCAATATTCGTCAAAGAGCAAATAAAAACGGGAACAGACACAGCCGGGACTGAAACGGGGTTGTGTAGACATGATGTTATGTGTTAAAACGGTGAACTAAAGTCCAGCTTCCCAGTTAATCCATGCTTCAGTGTTTAAAGTGGTGCCGTGGTGGCCTAACAAGTAGGCTCCTACTTTCAGGCACCACCAAGTTTAGCTGAAGGTCTGGCTTGGACAAGGAAGCATTTTTTCCAACTCATTTTTGGCTAAACAACCCTTGATACAAGAAAAGTAGTAAGTTCCCCAAAAGAACAACTTGGCATTGGTGATGGACTGTCCAGAGAAAGCAATGCAACCTTTATATCCTCAGTAAAAAAAAGTGGCTCAAGAGTTTATTACAATTTTTGATATGTCAGAGATGTCACTAATAATACTTTAAAATATGTAACAAAGAAAGAAAATGCTCTTTACTAGCTGTAGAGAGATTGGTCCATGGTGAGTGCAGATCAGAGACTCTTTCAGGGGAGTTAGAAGATTGCTCCCATCCCACCCATCTTCTCCTTGAATTAATTAACATTAAAACTGTGCTTTTACAAGACAAGACATGCTAGATAAAATTCTGATTCACTTGAAATCACTGAGAATTTGTCCGTTGCTTTCAATGAGGGCAGGATTTTACCTAATATTTCTAACAGATTTTTATAAAATAGTGTTGAAAAAGATCTCAAGGGCCATCCTATTTCTTCTCTTGCCGCAAGGCAGGATCAGCTACATCTATGTCAGTCCTGATGGATGTTTGTCTAACTGGTCCTGAAAGAGCTGCAACACTTGATAGCACCTTGAGCTCTGCTTCCATTTTCACCTGTCCCGAGATATGAAAAGAAAAAGGACTTTTATTACCAACTCCACCAGGATTTTTGACTGGTTTAAAGGACCAGTGACAATTTTAACATCTGATGGCTCGCAATCTGCTAAGGATAGGAACTAATCCTACCCACCCCCAGGGAGCTTTCCCACAATTTATTGACATTTTTCCCTTTTATCTCTTCTTCTTGAGATATCTGACATGAAATCATGTCATTCCGATTCCCATCTTGTCTTTTTCTCCACCATTTCAGTTCTGGTCTGATTTCAGAGGCTGCCCTATAAGAACCGATAGTTAAAACTAATGCTTTTCTTTATCTGAAGGCCTGTCAGTCTTCCAGCGGTGCAGTATAAAGTGCATAATTCTAATTCTAGGAGTGAAATGCCAACTACTATAATTATGTTGGCAACACGGAAAGGCTGGGAAGCAACAGAGCAATAACAACCAGGCAGGACTGGAGCCTTAGCGGGGAGGAAGAGGAGGGTGGGTGGGCAAAAGAAGTCTGGTCCTTGCAGAAGAGCACCTCTATGGTTTGGTTATGCTTCCAGAATGAAACATCACCGGTCATTAACTGCCCTTTGCCTGCAATCCAGTGCTCAGAGAAACAAAGCGGGTCTTTGCTTTGGTTTCAGGACGACCTGAATCACACCCAGAAATAGTAAAACACAGCTCCTCATTGACAGGCAATTCGAAATACACTCCTTGCATCGCAACTACAGGAAACCTGCCCCACAGCTGCTCAAAATACACTTATGGTTTAGAATGGGAAACACAGACACAAAGATTAACATTTACAGCTGGTATTTCTGAAAGTAAAGGTCTGAGGCAGATGCTTACACGTAGCAGTCAGAGAACGAGAGGTGGATTTCCCATGCATTCTCTCTCATTCCAGGGTACACCATGCATTAAGCTTTCACAATAAATAAATTTTTTTGAAACCTGCTACACGGAATCCAATAGCAAATAGCACAATTCATTGTTGATAAAGCATGTGAGAAAAGGCTTTGTACTTGGAGTCTGCTCTTAACCCTTACTGGGGGTTTTATTCCCCACATACAAACACTTAACAATCTCTACTGGCGAAAGACAAGATGGCCTTTTCAACCAAGCCATAAAATATCTAGTTTCATATATAATCACAAAACCTCCTGACATTAAAGGGTCCCAGCTTTGCACATGGAACAACAAAGTTGATTAATGCTGTGAGAGACTAGCAGTGGCCAAACCAGAGTTTCAACTATGACTCCTTGCCAGAAGACTCCTCTGCACCATTACTGCCACCAAAGAGAATGTCACTAGGAAGGCGGGAGGAAAGCAGTGGGGCACTGGAGGAAGAAGAATGCTGCGCTGCTGGCCAGAGAAACCCTTACATGCTGTTTGCAGGAAAAATAGCAACTGACTTAGAGGCTGGGATGGAGAGTCTGCATAGGAACCGGAACCGTTGCTGGGACATACGACCCATGGGGACTTGTCTTTAGCATCACCTCGGTACCTGTGGCTTTGAACTTCCTCAGGAATTTGGTAGGATTCATTAAGAGTTGAAATCAGCTTCCCGGGGCAGCAGGAAAGCTTTTTCTGCTCAGTGTTGTCTAAAGAACAGGTTCCTGAAGGCATTGTTGTAGTTTTTGTTGAAAGCAGTGTAGATGAGTGGATTAAAAAAGGAATTTGAATAGCCTAGCCATAGAAAAATACTCTTCCAAATGGGTGGGATGTCACATGAGCAGAGGGGGTTGATGAGCTCTGTGATGAAGAAGGGGATCCAGCAGAGCACGAAGACCCCGATAAGGATGCCCACCATGAGGGCTGCTTTCTTTTCCTTCTGCTCTCTCCACGTGTCTCCGTCCGTCTGGAACGTAACAGTGGCATGACGGACAGTGAAGACCATCTGTGGCTGCTGGGCAGCTTCTTTTACCTGCCAAACACAAACACAAGTTGCACCGTATGTGCCTCAGTCAGCTGATCCCACACAGCAGGTACACAGCCAAACCATGCAAGTGACGGCCAGAGCTCACAGGGAAACGCGGGCCATCTACGTCACGCTCTAATTGAGGGGAGAGTGGTTGTATGACCCTCTTCTGGGTAACAGAGACTATTTTTAAGTGAGGCTCGAAACTAAAGAGAGTAGTGATATATGGGCACATGGAATTGCTCACACAGCATCGCAATAAGATTATTTCCCCATTTACAATCAGATCAGTAGAACAGGCGCACACCCACATGCCGTGCACAGAAGTCTCCTTGCTTTCTCTGAACCCCTTGAGTTTAAGAGTCCTTGGTAGGAGAGGCAGGAAAATGAGCATACATTTCCTTCCTCCCCCCAAGAAGTCTTTACAGTGCACAGTCACCGTGCCTGCGATGAACTGACACGATGCAGCCACGATTAGGAAGGCTTCTGGACGTCACGAGGACGTTCTGCATGTGTGGGGACGTCTTCTGTGTGGGTAAATTCACAGCCTCCCCAAAGCCACAGCTGCTTGCCAGGTTATCGTCCACAGCGGAGATGGGATCCCATCCATTCGCACCCCCACACGCCTCCCCACGGGAGGAACGGTGACCCCTTACTCACGCTCGCGAGCACTGATTCAGTATTCCATGGGGGGACGTCTGTGAGTCACTGCACGCCCACGTGGAGCTCAGGCTCGCAATCTGGCCCAAAGTTGCTCTAGCTACACCTTGCGCGCTCACAGCTGGGGACTCGGAAGGAGGCAAAAGACTGGGCTTGCAAGCTTTGTCGTCAACATTCCCTTGAAAGCCTCCGGGATTCACAGGGCTTTGGTGGGATGCTGTTTGCTTGCACGCTTTAGCTCTAAGTTTCCCGCACTGCTGCAAGGGCTTGGCTGCTCCCAGCAGTTGACTAGAGCAAAATAGAACCGAGTTGACCTACCTCCAGGGCTTCTGGTGTAATGGGGGTGATGGAGTTGCTCTTCCGAGATCCAATTCGGAACTTGGCGGCCTTGTAGATCTTCCAGTACACAAAGAGCACCACGCAGAGGGGCAGGTAGAAGGCGCCAAAGGTGGAGAAGATGGTGTAGGAAGGCTCCTGGCTGACTTGGCACTCCTCACTGTCCTCTGAGTAAGTCTCTCCCCAGCCAAAGAGCAGTGGGGCCAAGGAGATGAAGGCAGAGAGTGCCCAGGTGAGGGCAATCATGATGTTGGAGATGCGGCGCCGGATGCGGAGCGTGTACTCCAGGTGGCGGGTGATGGACCAGTAGCGGTCGAGGGCGATGGCCGTGACATTCCAGATGCTGGCGGTGCAGCACAGCACGTCGAAGGAGATCCAGACCTGGCAGAGCGACCGGCCCAGCCGCCACCGCCGCCCGGACAACTCGCGCACCAAGCTGAGGGGCATGACGAGGGCCGCCACCATCACGTCGGAGATGGCCATGGAGGCCACCAGGTTGTGGGGCACCCGGTGGAAAGTGCGCACCCGGAGGATGGTGGCCAGGACCAGCCCGTTCCAGAGGAACGTGGCCACCACCAGCATGGCCAACAAGGTGAGGACCAGCACACTGAAGACGGAGAGATGCGCCCGGCCGCCGTCCGGGCCGGCGGAGGACCCGCTCCGGTTGCCGGTGGCCGGCGTCGTATCGGCAAAGCAGCTGAGGTTGAGCGGGCGCTCCATGCCGGGGGCTCCTCCGGGCGAGGCGGCGGTGCTCGGCGCTGCGCACTCCCCGCACCGGCGGAGCGGGGCGGGTTGGGGGGGTGAGCGGGGGAGCGCCGCGCTACCGCGGGCGCGGAGGACGCCCGGCCGCCCCGAGCGGCGCCGGGCGCGGCAGCTCCGCGCTGCCCGCCGCCGGGGTCTTCATCCCCGGGAGGAAGAGCCCTGCGTCAGCCGCCGACTGACGGCAGCCCCCGGCCCGCCCCGGCGCGCCAGCCCCGGCGGCGGGAGGCGGCGGCTCCGCGGGCGCGGCGGGGTGCGCGGCTGCGGGGCGGCGCTGGCTGCGGCCGCGGCGGCGGAACCCGCGCGGAGGAGCGGCTGCCCCTGCGGAGGAGTCGGCGCCGTCGGCTGGCGGGGCTTGGGGCGGGCAGGTGAGTGTGTGTGTGTGTCCCCGTGTGTCCCCCCCCCCCCGCCGTGCGCGGGTGCGGAGCGAGCAGCCTCTCGGCGGGGAGCGGCTCGGGGCTTGCGAGTTCGTGCTTAGTCATTTCGGTGCGCGGATTGTGCCTCGGAACCGGCGCCGGTCGGAGCGGGGCGAAGGCAGAGCTGGCAGCCGCTGCCTGCTGCCCGCTGCCCGCACCGTGCGGGGTGCAGCCCCGGCTTTGTCTGCGCCGGCTTCTGCTCGGGGTGGCTTCTCCCCCGTGGGGCGTATTCCGTATCAGACGCAGAAAGTTAGCATCCCTGTGAAATTGCACCTGGGCTCTTCTAAAAATGCGCTGGTGAGGTGTCATGGGAATTTTATAGCTCCCATACACGCTAGAGTCCGTGTCCGGCAAACCGTCAGTAATCCTGGTTATTCTGTGTAGGGGGGATGTGGCAGGGGATTCTTTCTTTGAGAACTTCTGCTCTGGCATTTCCTAACTTGTTAGCAATTGGCGGGCCTTTGATTAGAAATAATCGATCACTTGGCTGCTGTTATTAATGGTTAAATTAATAACACTAACCATTAATGAAATGTTTGAGCATTTCACCTGGTTTTTATCACGCTGCTTGTGATGAGAAGTGGGATTCTGGGCCTCACAGCGGAAGGCAGAATTTAAACCCACCGAGCAGGTTTCCCCGTGCACCAGCTCCACGCAGGGATGCCAGCCAGCTCCAGCCTGCAAGCCTTGGACGGCGTTCAGGCAGGGCTGTACCGGTGCTGGCACCCTGCTTCTCCGGACGGTCCCGGGATAACGGGTCCAAAGAGCTTTTGGGTCGGAGCTGACACATGATGTGAGAAGCCAGCAGGCACTAACAGGGGGCTCACAGTCTGCGTTTCTGGGGGGGGAGAAGGAAGGCAGGCCATCAGTGTTGAGAATCGGTGACAATGACACTTGCTGGTGAACTGCACTTTCAGAGAGTTGGGGGAGAAAACACAAACGAAAGATGTTCAGGGAGTACCCGACACATACGGTGCTTGTGGTATACGGAGGGTAAAACCAAACTGGTGCTTTCTGCTGTCTCTTCTGAATCTCTGTGGACTTTTTAATGAAAAACAGCAGAGTAACAATAACAAGGGCTAAAGAAACAAGATGTTTTCTAGTCCTGCTACTTGTTTCTCCATGCTACCAAGTGAAACACAAGGCAGCATATCCAAAACAGGTCCAGGACCTTGTTTTGGTGGGACAGGAATTTCCCCGTGTGGACTCATGCTGTGCCGTGATATTCGTCCTCAGAGCCAGAGAACAGGACCTGGCCTGTTGTAGTTACTCGAACAGATGTAGCCTTAGAGACTATAAGGTAATTTTGGAAATATACTGCCATCTTTTTGGGGGAGAGATGATTATTTTATCATTTATACACATGAATACTGACAATTTTGGAACGGGTAGGTTTTTTACTTACAACTCAAAGGACAAATGGGTTTTGCAGGCTTTCATAAAGGATTTAAAATTCCTGGTTTGCAAGGTGCCAAACATCCTCGACTGTCATTCAATTGATCAAAACACTTAGCAACTGCTAGGACTGAGAGCTTTTTGTTGTGTAAGCCCTTCCCAGAAAAGCCTATGAAGCCCAGAATTAACAGAATCAACCACAAATTATGGAATATGTGCTTCTGCAAAGATATTACTATTTTTTGCTTCAGGAACAAATAGACAAAAATTACATTTAGAGGGAAATGGAAATAAAATGTATCAAATCTGAAGAAGTAAAACTAGATTATGTTCTAATGAAAAATTATGAATATTTTCATTATCTTACTGGACTTTTAAAAATATATATTAGCAGATTCTGGAGTTGAATGGGTCAGCTGAGTACTGATTGGAAATGGAAAATGTAGACAAATACATATATATATAGCATATATGGAAATGCAAAGGTCTGCACCTGGGATGGAAGAACGTTATACAACAGTACAGGCTGGCGACTGACTGGGTAGACAGCATTTTGCAGAAGAGGACCTGAGTGGCCTCTCAGGCAAGAAGTTCCAGTCTGCAATGTGCCATTGCGCATCCTGGAGCATCCTGGCCCGTATGAGCAAGAGTGTGGCCACCAGGTCGCGGGAGGTAACTATTTCCCTCTGTCCAGCAAACCTTGGAATTTCATGTCCAGTTTGGGGTTCCTCAGTACAAGACACTGATGTACTGGGGGAAGTCCAGTGGAAGGTCATCAAGATGAGGAGCAGGCTGGCATATGATGTATATAGAGAGGGAGAACTGAGTTTATCAATCTTAAAAAGAGAAGGTTAAGGGGAAAGTCTTACTGCTGGCTCCAGCTACCTCAGGGGAGGGTGTAGAGAGGGTGCAGGCAAACTCTTCTTAGAGGTGCACAGCGACAGGACAAGATGCAATGAATGCAAGTCACAACATCAGATATTCCAATCAGAAATTAGGAAATAAATATTCACCTGGAGAATGGTCAAACACTGAAATGGGTCCAAAGAGGCTGTGAAATCTCCATCCTTGGTGATGTTCAAAATTCAGCTGGACAGCACTGTGAGTGACCTGATCTAACTTTGAAGTTGGCCCTTCTTTAATGGGGGTTGGACTAGGTGATCTCCAGAGGTCCCTCCCAACCTAGATCATTCCACGATTCTGATTCTGCAATCTTTAAGCACATTGGCTGAATGCCACAGATTCTGGAGGTGACTGAATGTTGTTATTTTTCAGGACAAAATGCTGTTTACTTTACACAGATTAGTAAGCCCATTGATTTCCTCAGAATTGTTGATATTTATAAAGTGAGTGGAAGGCTAGGATCTGTAGCGAGTGGATAATGTTTGTGCAATGATCACATCTATGACAGTCTCTGAGAAAAGGATCTACACTACAAAGTCGGGGTTATCTCACATCCTCATTGATGGAGCCAGAGGAATTAAAAGTGACAGGACTTCCCTAGATTTAGCAGGGTTCCCTCCAGTAGAGACATTAAATGCTGCTTGCCACTAAATATCATTTACTGGAGGTACCTTCCAATTTAAAACATGTAGCTGATGGTTGGAGGTTAAGAGGGAATTCTCAACATAATCACTGCCACTGCCTACGTGCACATCCAAGTAGTATCTGCTCTTGGGGACAGGGTGAATGGACTTATATTGTGAATCTGCATGCAGATCTTTTGAACCTCTGCACTTATAACTGGCAGAAAAGGGAGAGGAGATGGCTCAGGAGGTGTTTTTGCTGGGCATACTTAATGAATGAATGAGAATTTCAGTCTACAGGGTAGGTGGAGCTGCTAGGTTAAACAAGGATTAAAGGAACACATATACTCGCTGTATATATACACCAACACTGAAAGCCCTGCTCAGTTGCCAGCCAGACTGCTCAGTAAGTGTGCGTCCTGTCAAGGCAATTTCTAAAACTCAGGTAATCATAACCTAAATTTCATTTAACATTCATCAACTCCAGCTCACACTTACTACATCCAGACATGCTTTTGAACACACTTGCAGACCTCTGCTATAACAACAAAACGTTCAAACACAAACACAGTTAAAATGCACAGACTGTGAGGATGTTCTCATACCCTCAGAGCCCATCCACACTCCTGATCTCACTCCAGTCTTCCAAACCCGAGATCTTCAGAGATGGCCAATATCAGCACCATGATAGACTCTCATGATGCCCCACCTCTGGCTCAAGCGTCCTGTGGTGTTAGGAATGTCGTTTTGGGAGCGGAGAGGGGGAATGCCGAACCAGAGCTCTTCATGGACATGCACCAGCTTTTATGAGACTCATCTCTCTGTCTGATTCATCCCATAAAAGCTGTCTCAGGTGCAGGGTAGTAGCTCTAGCTGGGGGGAAGACCGGGTGATTCCCTCCCTCTCCAGTGGTCCATCAGAGCATCTATTTGGGGCATAGGCAATCAAGGTTCAAAGCATCGCAGCTGAGGCTACGGGCTTGAATCATGATACTTCGTAGCTCATGTAAGCATTTTAATTGCCAAGCAGCTGGCTATTCTGGGTAGCTATCTCTCAGGTTTCTTCTGTTGAAGCTGGTTAATAATTGCATATTTACTGCAGCATGGCCTTACCTGAGGTTTTCAAACATCCCAGCCAAGTGCCACAGCAACTGAAAGATGGAGTCAGCCTTTCTCTCCCAGTAACATGTGATTACTTACTGCAAAGTGGAGCAATTCCTGCTGACTGAGAAGCAGAGATTAACCCTGCCGTGTGTTAGCAGGACACTCAGCAGGACTGTGGGAGCACGTCGGAGCAGGAACAAGGAGGACCCGAGTGCCCCACATCCCCAGAGTGCCCCAGTGACTGACCTGTTTGCCAGACTGGGTTCTCTTGCTCCAGATGCTTATGAGGAACTTTGAAAAGTCTCTCTGTCTTTGGGCAGAAATTAAAACGAGTTGAAATCCTGTTGGCTTTTTATTTGTATGGCTGGAAAACTATTCCTCACCCAGCCTCTAATGGCAGGTCTCATTCGGTTTAGGGCATGCAAGCTTTCCTTTGGGAATTGTCACCAACTGTGTGGCTTCAGTGACATAACTAAAGTATTGTTTAATTCTGCAATAGGAACAAAGCAGAACAAGAACAAAAGCTGTTCAACAGCAGCCTCTTTGCGTACCCCTCCTGCCTAGAGCATAGTCCTCTCTTATGTAAACTCCGTGGCAAGTGTCTCAGTCCTTGTGCCTCTTGAATTCGGCCACAATCTATTACACAGCCAGCCTAAAGGGAGGATGGGCTCTGGTACCTCGCATTACTGTCTCTGTCTCAGTAAATGGACTGCTGGGAGTGTTTATCTGTCTTCTGCCCAACGTGAATTAACTCCTCCCGGAATTAAACCCTTCGTTCTTGCATAGCCAAAAACACGTTCATGGTCAAAGGACCAGATGGAACGTAACTTAATAAAGTCTTAGGGCAGCTCCCGCATCATTCACTGCCGCAGTTAAAGTTGCACTCTGTGTAAATAAATGAAATGTAAATAATTTTATCCCTTCTTTCATACCTTAAGGGACAACATTAATCACCTGTGTAATTCCAGGGGAGTCAGCAGAGCTATACTAGGTGTCATATTAGCTTTTAGTCAAAGGTGCTTTGCAGTGAGTAGTTGTGACGGTAATGCAATAACTTGGAACCAGCCTCAGGGGTTACTGCCCTCATAAGGCATCCACAGTTTTCATTTATTACTCTGGTGATAGCGAATACTTAACACATATATACACCAGCACCTGTGATCTTTACCTGTGGTCAGCCCCTGAGAAGTAAGCCTTTCTCTGGACTCTGATGGACTTGGTCTCTGCAGGTTGCTTACAAAGCACAATGGAAAATTATCCATATTTCTGATTTAAAAAAAAAAAAGTTTTAAAATATCAAAATATATTATGCTTCTGGGAGTACATGGTATCCTGCAGTTCTGTCAATCATCTAGAATAGCAGGCCTATAGAAAAATAATAAGAAACTGTGTGTGGGAAGACTAGGTAGCTCTAACTTAATACATGAGCTTTGGCAATCAAAGCTGCCAATGCAAACTATCAGGACTCTGCCAGGGAGACAGATGGCACGATGACAGCAAATGGATGGGTCTCTAAAACTCAATTACCATTTCAGTTCAGACCCTTTTTCCGTATGCCAAGTTGTGGAAGAGATTTGTTTATCTTGAGCTTTATGCATTTTGGCAGATAATTTGCATAGGTGTGAAGCTATAGGGAAGGCTGTGATAGCGTTAGGCTGAACATGGGTTTTTCTGCTGTGTGTTGTTTTCCACGTTACCTTTCTGCTTCCTTGCAGGTGGTAGGTTTCTGAACCTTTATTTACATAAATCCATCCGTAGTCTGGAAATGTTCTTTCAGAACTCCAGAGGCAAAACATTTTAAGATCCATTTACCATCATAAGAACAGAAATCACTCTAAACAGTTTTCCTGGGCAGCAGTTCTTCAACTTTTTTTCTTATACCTCCTTCTATCCCCATTCTGCTCCCTTTGACCCCTCAGCAGTGCATTCCCATGCCCATGGCTTCCTTGGTTGGAGTACCTTATTCCCAAACCTCCATTAACTTTAGCATTCAAGACTGGTTTTGTTACTGTAACTGATTGGCAATATGTGCAAAAATGAAACCACTGATGTCCATCATCAAGGGATGTCTTTTCTCTTCTTCCACTCCAACAGCCTAATTTCTTTCTAGGCCTTTGGTTGCTGCCTTCTTCCCTGGAGATTTCTGAACAGCCACAGCCACATCTCTACCTGCCAAAGGAAGCATTGGCATAGTTGTACAGCTTTCTCAGCTTGGGTATCGCTGATGAGTGTCTCAGATTCATAGTCACATGCTGCTTCCTTCCAGCTCTGGACTATTTTCCTCCCCCTGATTATTCGGTGTACCTGTATGTTTCCCTGCCCCTGCCTGCCCGGGTCACACAGATCAGCAAAACTGCTCTTAATTTAAGTAAGGTAAATTCCCAGTATTTTCAGGCCATGCAACATGGCAGGTCATTAGAGAAAATGGGAAAGCTGTGGAATTTTACTTATATATATTTCATATCCGTGTTGCTATGTAAGCAAGTGAGAGGCTCCTACAAATGAGAGGAATTATTTACAAGTTGGAAAAAGTCAAATGGTAGGATATGACCACATGTTTTCTTTCTGCAACTAAAATGAGTCTGCTCCCATGCCTGTGCAAGATAAGTGTTTGCAGACATCTCCTGTATGCTGACAAAAAGCTTGCCTCTTGATCGCAGGCAAGACAGCAAACTTTTCCAGCTATTTGAACAGAGACAGCCGTTTTTAAAGGACCCCAAACATCATTTCTCTCATAGAATTTGGCAGTATCATGTTACAAATATTTTATTTTGGTCCCTTCTACCGCAGCAGGCACCTGATCAAGCAGTGTCTTCTTGCTACTGCTATAAAATTCTCTGAACCCACGGGATGAAAGCAGTTGTATAAATGTGTCTAAATGTCTCTCTATTTTTCACAAGGATTTTTATTAGTAGCATCATTATTTTTGACAACCAGTGTTCACTACTTTGACAGCAAAATGTTGCCAGACCTTTCTTAATTGTCTAGCAATGCATTTTATTATAAAACAGCTGATTTTTTTTCTGTCTGCCGGTCTGTGAGTCAAGGTTGGTAGACTGTAACTCAGAGGGGTTTGTGAGCTGCAGCAGCTCACCAGTGGTTCATGTTCGGCTCCCACACTGGGGACATGATGTGTGACTGTGGGAACAGGCTCATGCAAGAGCTGGTGGTGGGAAAACCAACCCAGCCAGAGCGGCTGAGGCCAGAATCTCTGAGTTCCCCTGGGGTACTGCTGTGTGCCCACCCTTGCCTTGTCCCGCACTGAAGTCACCAGGCTCAGAGGGAGCTGCTGGCATTTGCTGCCAGTGAGTTTCTCCTTTCATTTCGGAGCCTTCCCTTCCACCTTTCTTCAGGTGCCTCCAGGTAGATGCAATGTATCATGTAATTCTTGTCCCTGCGGAGATTTTAGTATGTGACCTGAAAGGCAAGGGACCTGGCTGGCCTTGTTAAGCAGGTGGCTTCTGTAAGTTCATTTTCTGCAATTCCTTTTTCTACCTCTTCTGTGGTTACCTTCTACTTTCAGGTTTCAACTATATCACAGTGGGTCCGAACACAGCTGCTAAAGAAACCAAAGAGGTGACTTCCCTATCAGAATTTCAGCATAAATTTAGTAAAAATCTTCCATTTTGATACCACTGAGTTATTCAGGGTCTCATATGAGCATACTTCATGGGCTGTCTTCATTAAAGAAGGTATTATCCATCTGCACAGAAGATGGCTCATGTATTACTTTAAAAGCTGAATCTCATTTTGGAAACAAAGAAATCACTATGTTTTTTAAAAGGACTCCTCATCTGACCTGATACATCTTCAGAGCTTTCTGGGCAGACTGTCAGTGTCCTTCCTCCTCCACACATTTCACCATCTTCACTGTATGCTAATGCCTCTCCTTTCTTCTATGCTTTATTGAGCACTAGAACAGTTAACATGGTCAGCTTTTAAAACATCACCGCTAGCAACTGACTCGGCAGTAGGGTTATAAATGCAATTTTGTAACCGTGACCAATAATTCAATAGAAAAATGAGAAAAAAACCACTTAACATTTCCATGTTTTAAAGCCTTTCATCCAACATTCACAGATACGACATCTCCTGTCCCTTAGCTTTGGCTCCTAGCCCTATTCTCAGTCTTGCAGAGCTGCCCACACACATGTGTACTCCCCATCCCTCCTGTTTTGGTCGCACTCCAGCCAGTCTGGCTGCCGGTGCTCTGTCCTTCTCCTGCCATCATCCCTTCTGCAGCACGGCCACACCTCAATGGGAGTCTGTAAGTGGAGTCCGGGGCTTGATACGTTGTGAGGAAGACACACAAAGACAAATGGTCTCTGCCACAGCGCACGTTCTCCGTTTCGAGGAGGTCTTCTTGCAGCTTTTCTGTTTTTGTAACAGCTGTGACTGTAAGGAACCATAAATCCCGAAGTCCTTGCCCCAGATAATCCCTCCTGCCCAGCGAGAGACATGCCCCATTAAACACCACATTACAGCCTCAGGTTAATGCCAAGTGTTACAGAAGAGCACCAGGGGTCCTGGAGAACCACAGCGGGTTCATTAGGGTGCATCTTGCAAACAATTACTGATAAACACCCAGCTGGACTATTTGACACAGGTGAGGTTTAGTGCAAGGGCTTGGGTTGTGTAAACAGAGTTAGCCATCGATATGCCGAGCGTTTATTATAAAAATGTATGGCAGCTGTTTTCTGTGAGCATCAGTGAAATAGGGGAGGAAACAGATTTTTTTAAGCAATCTATGGCTCTGGGTATATCTTTTCCATTCATTTCAAGGATTATTATTATTTTAAAATGTAGTAAGATTTTTTTATAAAACTGAAATGTCTAAAATGTAGATATCTTAATCCTCTGGACTGCTTAGTAAATCTCAAAAAGACGTCCCTATCTGAATGAAGCTTTCTTTTCTTTATCTGAATAATAATACTCCTACGGTAGCTTTTATATCCTTTATCCTTCAGAGTGAAGAGAGACATGGGTGAGCTTTTGCTGTACAAAAGCAAGGCCAAACAGTCTCCAAGGTATGTTCAGTAAGCAATCAAGTCAGCCAATTACGAGAAATTGCCCTCCGCAAATTAAGATACAGTAAATGATGACATGTATGCTTCTGTTCTTGTCGGCTTAATGTAAAGAGAGTCAGATTCACCTCCCTGCATTGCTCTCTTCCTTCGCTTGCCCTGAGCCAGAACAGGAGTATGCCCACAAAACCAGTGAGGGTATGTAACCTTGTGATATTTACCAGCTGGATTATTTATGAGTGTATGAGTCGACTCCCGGTGTGTAGGAGAGCCATGTGGTAGCTAGGCTTTTCTGGGGAGGGTGGATCTTCGTGTATCCTGTGATGGACCTAAATATTTGCATTGATTAGATCCCAGTTTGGTGCTTTCATCATTTAATCGTTATGAGCACTGTATGAATCATAAATTATAAGCATGTACATATAAAGCATAAAATGTGTAGAGCGCTACAACTAGCTGGTGTATATGTTAGCCTTTGGAACGTGCCCAGTGGGTCATTTTTTACATGGACTTACTTCAGGAACGCATCCTCATTCACGACTGTTTAATTTCAAGTATGTGCTTTAGTCCTATAAAACTCAGCAGGGTTTGAGGATATGCTTAAAGCTAAGGATGTGATTTTGGAGCATCCCTGACTCAGAGACAAAGCTTGGGAAAATTGTCACAAAATATAAGAGGCAAAAAGCTTCGACTGTGGAGTGTCATGGTTTAACCCCAGCCAGCAACTAAGCACCACACAGCTGCTCACTCCTCCCCGGTCCCAGTGGGATGGGGAGGAGGATCGGAAAAAAAAAGTAAAACTCATGGGTTGAAATAAGAGCAGTTTAATAACTAAAGTAAAATAAAATATACTAACAATAATAAAAATAAAAATATAATAATAATAATAATAATAGTAATGAAAAGGAATATAACAAAAAACAAGGAAAAAAAAAGAAATAAAAC
Source organism: Gymnogyps californianus (assembly GCF_018139145.2). Taxonomy (NCBI): domain Eukaryota; kingdom Metazoa; phylum Chordata; class Aves; order Accipitriformes; family Cathartidae; genus Gymnogyps; species Gymnogyps californianus. The sequence continues at coordinate 159,199,202 of NC_059472.1, forward strand.
CCAAGGAAAAAAACCAGTGATGCACAATGCAATTGCTCACCACCTGCTGAGCGATGCCCCAGCAGCTATCTATGCCTCCCAGCCAACTCCCCCCCCGTTTATATACTGGGCATGACGTTCCATGGTATGGAATACCCCTTCGGCTAGTTTGGGTCAGCTGCCCCGGCTCTGCTCCCTCCCAGCTTCTTGCACACCTGCTTGCTGGCAGAGCATGGGAAACTGAAAAGTCCTTGGCTTAAGATAAGCGCTACTTAGCAACAACTAAAACATCAGCGTGTTATCAACCTTATTCTCACACTAAATCCAAAACACAGCACTGTACCAGCTACTAAGCAGAAAATTAACTCTATCCCAGCCAAAACCAGGACACAGAGAAATGTAACTATGGAAATGTTCCTTCCCTTTTAGGAAAAAAGAATAGAAATGTATCCAGTTCTCTGAGTGCAAGCAACAGTAAGGAAAATACTGTACTACACATTTAGAATGAGTTAAATCAATTGGCGGCTATCCAGCCACAGAGAAAAATAATGTAATTGTAACTGCGAGCAGTAAAATGCTTCTGCCTAATAGTTAAACATCAGTAAGCGCCACTGGGTCAAATAAAATGCAGATCTCATTATCTGTTTGTTATGTGCATTGTGAGATAACTGTTCAAGTTGAAAAGTATAAAAATTTGATTTAATTCACTGACGTTTTGTATACAAGAGGGTCAGGTTGGTCTTGTAACAAATAACAGCTTGGGGCATATGGAAAGGAGTGTAATTGAAGATAAGGCTCTAGCAGGATGAGTGGAAAATGTAATAGAGTTCAAGGATACATTAAACAAATGTATCCTGGCCTTCACACTGTAATCACCTACGTGTGCCATAAGGCAAACAGCAAATGTAATTGACTCCCTGAAGGAAGATCATTACAGCTTTGGTGCTTGCTGCTTCGTGCCACGATTTCTTCCATTTGCAACACTGAGAATTCAGACTTGGCAAGTCCTGGGACCCTGAGGCTGCTCTAATTTATATAGAGAACTCAGCAAGCTCTAAATAAGCCCAGAGAAGTTTTCAGTGGCTTCTTTGAAGGTTAAACCTGTATCTGTGAGTGTCTACCGCAGTGTCATAGATTAAAAATGACCAACATCATTGACATGCATATGGCAGAAGCCTCAGTGACGAAGAAGGAGGACAGTCCTTTAAGGAGGAGGATGGTCCTTTAAGCACATAGGAGAGCTCACAAGTTTAGGCTGTAGTATGCCAAAATCAAAAGAAACAGCTTCTTCATAGCCTGGTGTCTTGGAGAGGTTCAACGTGATCACATTTTCTTGTGTGTGGTATGGTAGTTGTCCCTTTTCCCCAATTTGTGAGCAGTTTCAACCATATCTGACTGGGCTGTAGAGGCATCAGGGATATGGTAGGGGTGAAAGACCTTACTAGACCCTGAAGGAGCCACATTGTGAACTTAAACCTTATTTGGCCTCAGCCAGTTCACAGAGAAGTTAGACCTTGAGACATAAAAAGATTGTAGGCTTTCTTGGTTCAGAGAAGTATTTGTTCATATTGAGGGAGCTTCAGCATATCACAGAGCACATCTTTCAAGTTACCAGAACATTTAGGGACTTACAGAGCCTTTATTTCCCTGAAAGCCTCCTGGAAGCAAAAAAAGAGAGTTAGAGCCAGGACTGGCCTGAGAGTGTAAGCAGTATGCCTGCATTCATCCTGAGCTTAGCTCTAATGAGAGAAGTCTTGACAGTGAGACCTGTTTCTTTGAATCCCAACTCCTGGTTAGTACTGAGTAGTTGAGATCATTAAAACAGACTTACTCTAGATACCCAATCAATAATTCTAATTTTTTTTGCATCCAAGAGTGGCACACAATTAGGGACTTAAGTAACAAATGTGTTACTTCATAATGTTTTCTGCTTGGCATACTAAAGAGGCAGAGAGTTCTAGATATCAATCTCTAATTAATTAAGCTGGCTCCAAGGTCATGTTAAAATTATTGATCAACGAAGAGCAGCAGTGGATTCTTCATCTCTTGATGTCTTCAGATCAAGATTCAGTATCTTTCAGGAAGTTCCACTTTGACTAACCAGTCACTCAAGATACTCAGCCCAGAGCAAGAGTATTTTGGATGAAAATTAAGGGCAAATTATAAGAAAGGCTGACCAGAAGACCTACTGGTTTCTTCTGGCCTCAAGGCTGTTGCCAGAATGCTGTCAGAACATATTTTTCAAGAACGTTGGTGTAAGTTCTTCGTTTCATTTGAAAATATGTGAGAAATAGAAATCAGGTTCCTTCCACAGAAAAAGAAAGTGGTAGTCCAGCCCGGCAACTATAACTACTTGTCTGCATAGTACAGTAACATCCACGTGTAAGTACTGGGAGCCTCAAAGCTGAAGCCACAAATGTGTGGCAAATACAATCAGCTTCTCTGTACCATATCATAGGCAGATAAGTATATATACCTCTGTGTCTATGTTCAAGGATGTGCAGGCACATGTCTTTCAGCTACCCTGAAAATGCTGCTCTAAGCTTCAGCATTTGGGAAGGCCATAAAGCAGAAATGTGCTCCCAGACTGGGGCTGTTTTTAGAGAAAAACAATGGAGTGATCAATTCTGCTCCCTGTGCTCCATGTGAAAGATTAATCTAAGTGACCTTCTGGCCTTACAGTCTGTAAGCTGGCGGAACCGCTCTGAAGATGATGGAGTTGCTGCGAATTTACGTCAGCCAGGGAAAGTTTCCTGGCAGAAATATTTTTCATTGGTTTTAGCACTAAGACCTCATGGCTACATATGGATTTCTCCGGTGGCACAGGCGGCCAGATGGGCTTGTGTAGCTGCTCTCCTCCATCTCCCGCTCCGCGAACCCCGAGTCACTGCCCGCACCGAGCCAGCACCGGGTTAACTGAGTCAGGAAAATGAGCTGCGGAAAAACCGACCATTTTTAATAGGCTGTTCTCAGTGTGGCGGGTTGACCCTGGCTGGATGCCAGGTGCCCACCAAAGCCGCTCTGTCACTCCTCCTCAGCTGGCCAGGGGAGAGAAAATACAATGAAAGGCTCGTGGGTCGAGACAAGGACAGGGAGATCACTCAGTAATTACCGTAACAGGCAAAACAGACTCGACTTAGAAAAAAATTAATTTAATTTATTACCAGTCAAATCAGAGTAGGATAATAAGAAATAAAACCAAATCTTAAAAACACCCCTCCTTTGTTCCTGGGCTTAACTTTACTCCCGACTTTCTCTACCTCCTCCCCCCCAGCAGCACAGGGGGATGGGGAATGTGGGTTGCGGTCAGTTCATCACACGTTATGTCTGCCGCTCCTTCCTCCTTAGGGGGGGGACTCCTCACGCTCTTCCCCTGCTCCAGCGTGGGTTCCCTCCCACGGGAGACAGTCCTCCACAAAATTCTCCAACGTGAGTCCTTCCCACGGGCTGCAGTTCTTCACGAACTGCTCCAGCGTGGGTCCCTTCCACGGGGTGCAGTCCTTCAGGAGCAGACTGCTCCAGCGTGGGTCCCCCACGGGGTCACAAGCCCTGCCAGCAAACCTGCTCCAGCCTGGGCTCCTCTCTCCATGGGGCCACAGGTCCTGCCAGGAGCCTGCTCCAGTGCGGGCTTCCCACAGGGTCACAGCCTCCTTTGGATACATCCTTCTGCTCTGGTGTGGGGTCCTCCACGGGCTGCAGGTGGATATCTGCTCCCCCGTGGACCTCCATGGGCTGCAGGGGCACAGCCTGCCTCACCACGGTCTTCAGCACGGGCTGCAGGGGAATCTCTGCTCCGGCGCCTGGAGCACCTCCTCCCCCTCCTTCTTCACTGACCTTGGTGTCTGCAGAGTTGTGTCTCTCACATCCTCTCTTCTGGCTGCTGCCATGCAGGGTTTTTTTCCCCCTTCTTAAATCTGTTATCCCAGAGGCGCTACCACTGTTGCTGATGGGCTCGGCTTTGGCCAGCGGCGGGTCCATCTTGGAACCGGCTGGCATTGGCTCTGCTGGACACAGGGGAAGCTTCTGGCATCTTCTCACAGAAGCCACCCCTGTAGCCCCCCCCGCTATGAAAACCTTGCCACGCAAACCGAATACACTGAGCAAGATCAGCGTGGGTCACCCTCGAGGCACTGAAATGTTTGTGTGAGCATAGTGCTGAAAAAAGTGCAGAGGCAGAAATGAGCGACCAGAACCAGGGGAGGTTTTGGGGTGGTTTAAGTCAACTTAAGTGAGATCGCAGGTTGGAGGATGTAAGTTAGCAGCGGACAACGCCTCCTGTCTCAGCAGCATGGAGCGCTCTTTTATGCTGCTTCAGGCCTTCCATAAATATAGGCTTAAGGAACTAGACCAGATGATTAGCTTTCAGTGAGTTTGGCTCCATGTTGGTCAGATAAGAGTCACAACCCGTTCGAGAGGAGCAACAGAAGTATGGCAAAACCCAACCAACCAACCAGGCTGCCATGGAGAGGAGGGAGGAAACCTGCCCCTCTTAGCAGCAGCAGTGAGCCAGCAGAATAGCACAGCTGTGATGTGATGCCACGTCCTCAGGCAAGCGTCTTCTGTCCATTCCTCTTTCCGGATAAGTAAAACAAACATTTAACTTTCTGGACAACATACAGAAAGAGAGTGATGTGATGTAAAGGTTTTATCAGCACAAATTTAGGGCTTTTACTCTACTCATAAACACAAAGCCATCAATGAATAATGGAGATCATCTCAGAGAAGTACGCAGGCTCACGCTTCACACTGTTCTGTAACATGCTCTGGAATGCCACCAACTTCAGTTGCCTTTTTCTGCATTTATGCATTAATAATGTAAAAATAAATACAAGTGTTAGCATCCTTTGAATCACATAATAAAGATTTGGCACAAATAATGCCGAGTTTGTTCCTTTCTAGAAAACCTCATTTTAGTAACTCCAGGTTTCATTAACTTTTTTTCCAAGCCTGCATGAATGGAAGCCCAGGCTTAAAGGAAAATTTCCATTCTCCATTGTTTGGCTGATACTAATTTACCCAAATGAAAAGCCTGTAAATGAAGGAAATCTTGACAAGCTACAAAGAAGGGCTATAGGGATAATTACCCGCCATGTTATTGGTAGGTTCCTTAGTAGGAGCAGAGGCAAAGACTTCTTCTGAGATGCAAAGAAGGGAGCCTATAAATTATAGTATCACGTTTTATTTGTGGCAGATTATTTGTTCTTGCCCAGAGCACTGGGAGGACTTGCATTCTTCTTTCCTGGTGCATTACAATCAGGTCCAGAACTCATTAAGAAAGTATTATAATGTTATATATACATTCTTATATATATATACATTTTTTTATATATATAAAAAAGTATGTATGTATGTATCTAGAAAATTTATAGAGAGAGGGTTATTGGTAGTCTGAGGGAAAGACAGAAAGAAAGAATCAGCCTCATTTACAGAACAGAAGATTCAGATCAGATATTAGGGAAGACTTTCTAACCCTAAGGAATCTTTACAACACTAGAACAAGGTATCAGGAAGGTTGTGTAGATGTTATCACTGGAAGTTTTAAAGGAGAGGGATTAACTACGGGTTCCTCCTGCTCTCCCCCCATCCGTGCTGGCAGCTCCTTTCAGCTGTACGTGTGGAGAGTCTGCAGTTTTGAAGAGCCCTGCATCAGTCTGCATAATTAATTCCTTCATTAGCTAAAAACTACTGTGCAGCCCTCCCAGTAGACCTACTTCAAGCAAGCCCTGTAACGATGTGGTGCTATGTTACACTTCTTGGAGAAGATCTTGGAGCCGGAGTGGCTTTAGACAAATGTAAGTAGTGCAATTACACTGTGTACCGTCCCGCTAGCTATATTTTGATAAAGACATACCCAGCCGCAGCTTAGGGCTGTTTTTTTATCCTTGCAATGTAACACACAGCATCTCATTCACCTTGCCCTCTGGGCTAATATGTCAGACACATTCCTTAGCAGGTAATAGAAAGGAGTATATCTCCTCCTTTAATACTATGTCTCACTTCTGATAAAAAATGCCCTTACGTTTGATGTACTAATGAGAGCATTCTCCTCCCCTGCTCATTTATGCATAGTTATAGTAAAAGTACACCTTGTTACTTGGCACTTGCAAAACATTTTGTAACTATTATATTAAAAAAGAAAACTGTCAAGCAAATGACAAGGCATTCTCAGTGCAGTTCTGGAACTGGAAGAGAATCGAAAATGAAACGATCAGTTCCAAGAGAGCCTTTTAGGATTCAGTGCTGCTGTACAGATAAAAAGAATGTTTTTAATTATAAATCATATTTGCCGTTACAAGTAGTCCCACTGAACGAAAGAGGAAAAATGCATAGACAGTTCAAGCCAAAGCAGAGCCCTCTGTGTACCTGTTTTGCATATTTTGGTTCAGATTATAAAACCAGATTCTTACTCACGTTAAGAAATCGGTATGGTGGTGATGCAGGAAGCATGCCTTCTGTGACTTCCCAACAACTTTCCAGACACATTGAAACTCACATCAGCTGTCTGTAAAAGTTGGGTACTTTGTGAAGATATATTTTATTGGAAAAGTAACATCTAGAGAGCCAGCTGCTGCCAAATGAGTATGTATTATTAACAAAGGACTCGGAAAGCCTTCTGCTCACTGGACTAAAACAAATATACAATTTAATCTAAGCTCTGAATTTAATTAACTGCAAGAAAAAATCAAACTGTTGTTTTTTCACAAGCAATTATGCCTAAATACAATATTGTAGGTGCATATGAATTTTTCATATAATCATTGTGCACACGAATAAGGCATTTATGTAAGCAAAGACTAATTGTCTGCACAAATCTTGTCATCTCAGTGGGCTTTCACTATGTGCAAGCAACGCCTGTTGCAAAATAAAGATCGCTTTACAGCTTTTCTGGAAACGTGGTCAGAAACTTCTATGTACTGAACTCTCATAGTTAAGACCTATTAGACACTGTGCTTGGTGTGTTTATAGTACAGATAATGTGCTGTTCAGATCATTGCGGCTATGGTGATGTGCACAATCTCTGTTCAGTCTATTCACTGGAGTAACTAAGCCCAGAAATAAACTCGTATTAAGGCACAATTGATCTCTGCGAGTGGTTGCTCCCATGCAATTACACCGTTGTGGCTGCATCAGAGCAGAGACTGTACTTAAAGTAAGAGTCCAATCTTGAATGTTTCTTGGGCAGATTAAGGTTCTGCCATGTGCTCAGCACCTCTGCAAGAGCTAAGCTCCTTTGAACTAGTCTCATCTCTGTGTGTTGTGATCAGACCTACCAGCAGTCGCTTGGCTTGACGCACAAGCATGCCACCATGTGACTGAGCATCCCATCTTAGGTGATGGGCACAAGTCCAGTGCTGTGACAGGGAAAGACTGCAAACCCTTCTGAAAGGGGACGAAATGAATGGGGAGAATGAATAGTGTTAGGAGAAAACGTATCATTCCGGATCCTACAGCCCAAGAGAGACGAGGCTGCTGCTGCTGCTCCGTGTCTACAGGTCCAACCAGTAGTGAGGCTGAACGTGCATTCCCAGCCAGCACACACACAGAAGCACACATATACACTTACAGACATGCATATATACATGGCCAGCCACACACATCACAGACACACTCAGAGCACTCACACCAACATGGACAGCACCAATGGCCTTATCCTGCTCCCCCTCTGGCTGGACAGTATGGAAGTCCAATAGTGAGAATATATATACATATGCACACATACAACATAGGTCCCTCCAACAGCTGCTCTCAGACACTCAGTCTGCCCAGTAGCTGGCCCCTCAATCCCAGTCTCCCCAGTTGCTGGCATCTGGACATATGAGCCTTGAGGCTGCAGCCCTACTCCAGTTGGTGGTACCGAGCGTCAGACACACACAGTTGGCCAGGACTTCTCAGGTCCCATAGGTGACTCCCCTGTGCTCTCACCCCTAGAGATACAGAGGTGGTCTTGCACCCAGAGCTGGCCCTTAGAGACCCACTCACCCCCTGTGCTCCCAGGCCACTTCACTGCCTGGTCCAGCTTGATCTGGGGCTGATGGCTCTGCTGGGACAGCCCTGGGAGGGGCTGGGACAAGGTGGTGGTACCTTGGTTTGGGTTCCCACCTGCCAGTGTGGCCCTGTGCTCCTCTGGCTTGTGCAGATGGGCCTTTGATGGGCTGATCGTCCCGGGGATGGGCCTGGGAGCAGCCTGGCAGGGTATTATTTGGGCTCCCCCTCCTGCCATTGTCACCCTGAGCTCGTGCAGATGAGCTTTATCTCATAACCTAACAAATCTGTATTGAGGCTAGATATAGGTGAGCGCTTTGTTCTATACCTTGCTATGACTAAGCAGTGGGACCAGCCCACTGATTTGACTTAGTTCTGTGTGCTGACCTGTGAGCAGAACCCAGGATTTATTTCTGGCAAATACAGGGGATATTTTTCTTGTTCAATAACATACTTTTTCAATCTAGTCTTCTGTTCTTATGGTTCGTAAACTAGATCACACACACGATGCAGAAATTAGAGCTATTCATTTTTGTTAGAAATAGTCTAATTACTAGAATTTAAATAACTTGTTGACAAGTGACTGTGGTGGGTTGACCCTGGCTGGACGCCAGGTGCCCACCAAAGCCGCTCTATCACTCCACCCTCTCAGATAGACAGGGGAGAGAAAATATAACGAAAGGCTCGTGGGTTGAGGTAAGGACAGTTTAATAAAGCAAAAGCAAAGGTCACGCGTGAAAGCAAATGAAAACAAAAGATTTTATTCTCTACTTCCCATCAGCAGGCGATGTCCGGCCACTTCCCGGGAAGCAGGGCTTCAGTACGCGTAGTGGTTGCTCTGGAAGACAAAAGTAAATAACGAATGCCCCCCCCCCCCCCCCCCCCCCCTTCTCCTAGCTTTTATTGCTGAGCAGGTGTCATATGGTATGGAATATCCCTTTGGCCAGTTTGGGTTAACTGTCCTGGCTGTGTCCCCTCCCAAGATCTTGCCCACCCCCAGCCTGCTGGTGAGGGAATGTTGGAGAGACAGCCTTGATGCTGTGGGAGCACTGCTCAGCAGTAGCCACAACACTGGTGTCTTATCTACAAAATTAACTCCATCTCAGCCAGACCCAATGCAGTGACTCATGAAATACACAAAGAAGTAAAAAATACGTTCATTAATTTAATTCTACTGCTTCTTTAGAAGATAATGAAGGGGAAGAATTTGTGACTCGTGAGTAGTCTTCTCTCCTAGGAGTGGTCATCTTGAAGCCAACAAAACTGTGGATAAAAAAAAAGATACTTCTGTGTGAGAAGATGAGTATCACTGCTGATAATACAACAGCCACTCAATGTGACCCAAGATCCAATACCGAGATTTACAAAATTACTTCTCAGGGGCCACTAAAACTGTTAGGTGTCTAAACTTCTACCAGGCAAGTTTTCTGTAGACCTGTTGCTGCGCACTGTTTCATGGCGCATACAGAAATGCCTTTGCTTTGGCTGTGCTGCACAGCTGGTTGCCTACCTGACATCTACTCGAGCTCAGGCAAGATTTTCCAAGTCCTTCTTCTTTCACCAAGCACAGCTACGGGGCTCTGTCCACAGGAGCTGCTTTCAGGGCTTATTCTTTTGGTGGAAGGGGGACGTGATGGTCTCATTCTTCCCATTTTTACCAAAAGCTCTGTTGTTAAAGAACATACAGACGATGTAGGCATCCAGTGGCCAGACCTGCCTTGTGCCTCAGTGAAGTTGCTTTTACTCCATTCAGGAAGAGAAGGACAGAGCCCAATGTCCATGTCCCACATCCCTGGTCAGGGCTCCAACAACTTTATCTTTGCTTTCCAGGACTGAATTTATAAAACAAATTTCTTTTGGTAAAGCTATTTTAGTTAATTCTTAACCTCTCTTTTTTTTCATATTGCATTACACTTCCATACTGTGGATGGAATTAAACTTTATTCTTGGATTTTTGTCATAATTAGTCAAAAAGAACAATTCTGGTTAAGGTTGACACCTTACTAGTGCGTATGGTTTTTTGGAAAAAAAACCTGCTTTTGCAATGAATTTCAGTGATTTAACGCAGTACTCTGGCCTTGTATTGCTAATATATGATATATTGTAGAGATTTTTCAAATTGTTGGGATTTAAAATCCCAAATTCATCTCATATTCTTCTGATTGGACTCGCTGAGCAAACAGAAGATCCAAAGCGGCCCCACTTGATGCTGCAATAGCACAATTTGAGCTGAAGGTTTGGGAAGGGGCATTATTATTAAAAATCCCATTCAAAGTGTTCTGGTTGTTTGCATTATGCTTCTTTGTCGGTATTAGCATAGTGCCTGATGTGAAATACTTGTAATCTTGGAATTGTACGAAGAACTAAAAATAATGTGGCTATGGTAAATCCAAAGGATAGGAAGGCCAGGGGAACTCATTAGAGTAACAAAGAAAATAGGCTGAGGGGGGAAATCAAGAGGACAAATCACTTTGGTTTTCTTTGTGTGAAGTGGGAATATGCAATAGCATATGAGATTAGATATAAGGAAAGTACTCTTGTGAGAAGGGGCAATTTAGCAATCACACTGAGAAAGAAGATGAAGCCAAGTAATGAATGACATCATGAAGAGAAAAGAACTCAGAGAAAATTGTGGAACAGAAACCTGAGAGACAGTGATATTTGTGAAAGAAAAGAGGTGAGAATTACCAGTGCTGGAAGATGCAGATGATTACAGAGGCACTGAAATCCAAAAGGAAAGGAAACTCAGGAAGCAATAGTGTTAATGATATCTGATAGATCAAGAAGAATAAGAAAAGTATTTTGCTCCAGGTGAATGAAGATTTTGGTCAAAGTAGTTCTAATTTAGTGGGAAGAAGTCAAAATGGATCAAAAATGGAGTTGGAAAGAGTGGAAATTATATAACAAAGAAAGCAAGGGCTGAACTTGGGGGCCTGGACAGCGGCTATAAAGGAATGCAAGGCTCAGCAAACTGTTTTTCAAAGAGAGTCCTGAAGTACTTGGGGCAGAAGAAAATGACCTTAAACAAGAGTGAGTTACTAGAAAAGATAGAAAGTGAGATGAGAATATGAATTATTGGATGAAGGGGATAAACTGAGATTTAAAAGCAGGTGATTATTTCTACTTTTTTTTCTGTACTATGAAAAAAAGGTGTAATAAAAAACTTTAATGGCTTTTTACCTCGGTTTTAACTAAAAAAGTAAATTGTAATTGGCAGGGGCAATACCGTAAGACCTGCAACCAAAGAGTAAGATCTCTTTCTGGAGTAGGAAAAGAAGAGGTGATATAGGTTGAGTATTTCTTAGGTAGCTGGAGTAGAAAGGGGTAGATATCACGTGGAGATCCAGGAGACCAGAAGAAAGGCAGATGAAGCACCTTCCTTGAAAAAGGAGGAAAAGGAAGTTAGGAACTTGGATACTACATATTTCACTTTAACTCCCCCCAAAATACAGGATAAATAATAAATTTCTTGTAAACAGATTAATAGTTTCTACCAGGTCTGTTTCAAGAATAAGCCAGGTTAAATAAACCTGATTTTTTTTCCTGGGAAAGTATGACAGGCCTTGTAGGCAGGAGGCAAACAATAGGTGTCCTGTATTTTTATTTCAATAAGCCTTTTGATGCCATCTTGTAACATCGCTCTTAAGTATGGGAGGGCAATATTATCCATGTAAAAGTATTATGAGGGGTCCAAAATTCCTTTGGAAAGCATAGTGTGGAGGCAAGATTTATCTGACAATACATGGATGTTTAAAATACGCCAGGTGAATCAGGCTCTGGAAGTGCTCGTTTCTCTCTTTTGACTATAAAGGTCATCTAAAGCGATGATTTCAGTTTTCTGATCAGTTATCTAAAGGGATGTAAGATGCATCCCCCTCTAGGTTTGAACGGTTTACTATCAACATAGAAGGATGCTTTGAGTAGGCTTTTGAGGGAAGATGCCTGATTTTGGTAGTAGTCAGTATGTTCATTAATGAGTTGGATGCTGGAATACATATTACGCCTGTTGGATTTGCAGACACTTCCAGGTGGAAGGCTAACGTGTTTTTTTGGCAGAGGATTGGATTTTGAAAGGTTCTTGATGAATTGAAAAAATGGTTTGAAACTGGAAAGTGCAAAATGTTGTAGCTTGTGTACAGCGTATATAGGATATAGTATATTGTCTGTCACTGCTTGCAGTGGTTAAGTTGCTGGCTGTTGCTTGATTTTCCCCGATGAATAGAGACGAAAGCCTGGAATAGTGAAGAAAATGGGGGTACCACGGGCTTTGACTCCTCGCTTTCAGCATGGTTTTGAGCATGAAGAGCGAGGCTCCAGCCTCGCTCAGGCCCTCAGAGCCATGCAAGGCCCAGCTCCGCGACCTGCCATCTGAGAGGGCCGTTGGCCGTCATCCACTGCTCCCCTCGGCCCTGTGAGGGCCCCTTCGCCGGCCGGGGTGTCCGCCTGCGGGGTGCGGGGTGCGGGGGGGGGGGGAACGGGGGACGAGGCGCAGCCGGGCCGACGGCTGAGGGGACCCGTCACCACCGTCGTCGTTGTCGCCCACACGGCGGGAACGGGGGGCGGGGCCTGGAGCGGCGGGGCGGGGCCCGGGGCGGCCCTGAGAGGCGGGGCTGGAGGGCGGTGAGCTCCCCTCCCCCCTTCCCTCGCCTGTTTGCCAATGGGCGGGTCCGGGTATCCCCGCTGCCCGCCTCTGTCGTTCGGGGCGAGTCCATTGCGTTCCGCACGGGGGGAGCTTCCGACCCGGATGCTAGCTCCTGGTCCGGTTCGGAGAGAGAGGGAGGAGCAGAGATAGCGCCCGTGGATCAGGAGCGGGCGCTGTCCTGCGGCAGCGGGGGTGGCTGATCGGGCGGGGGGAGCCGCTTTGTCCGGGCGGCTCTCCCCTCCCCCTTCCACTCCCCCTGCGTCCCGGCGGGGGATGGTGTGTCCCGCAGCGCGCGCCTTGCTCGCGCGGTTCGGCGGCTCGGCGGGGGGAGGGGACGGGAGACCCGGGCCCCGGAGGCTCTCCACAGTGAGCGCGGGGGATATCGGGGAGGGGGCGCGGGGGGGGACGCGGTGCTGGCGGCCGGGACCATGTCGGCGGACGAGGAGGAGCTGAAAGTCCCGGAGGAGATGTTCAAAGATGTCAAGTTCTTCGTGGTGGGAGATATCGACCCCAAGGTACCGGCTCACCCTCCCCCTCGCCCCTTCCCTCAGCTCCTTCCTGCTTCCCCCCCCCCCGGGGGGGGTACTGTGGGATCGTCCGGCTCCTCTCCCCCCCCCCCCCCCCGGACACTTCCCCGCGCGGGCTCGAGGCTCACGCGCCGCTTCGCAGCACGCGCCCTGCCGCCTCCCGGGGAAGGCGCGGGGGGAAGGCGCGGGGGGAGGGGGAGCGCGCGCCTCTGGGGGTGTTGGGGGCGGGGGGGGGGACAACACGGACGGGACGGCCGTAGCGGACGGTAACGGCCGTGCCCGCGGCCAGCGCGCCGCCACCCGCCATGGGAGCCAGCGGCCCCGGCGCGCAGGCCCCGTCGCCGCCTGAGCGGAGGAGGGGCGGGCGAAGGGACTTCCTGTTACAGCCCGGGCCGGGCGGGCAGCCGGCCGAGGCGCGGGGCAGCGGCTCCGCCTGCCGCTCCTCCGCCCCGGCGGCCGGGCGCCGCGCAGGGCCGCGCTCGGCCCCCGCCGGCCCGCCCTCAGCGTCCCGCTGTGCCGGCCCCAGCCCCTCCCGTCCCCGCCCCGCCGCTGCGTCCGGATTCAGGACGGGGACAGTGACAGGCCGCTCTCGGCGCGGGGAGGCTTCGCGAAGGAAGGCTCGGCTGGCGCTCCCCTCACCTCCCCTCCCCGCACGGGCGTGCCTGCCAGCCCGCTCCCCGCCCGCCTCGGTGCGAGCCCCACGGGCTGGGCGCATGCCAGCACCCCCGTGGCTCTGGTGCCCGCCCCAGGACCTTTCAGACCCGTTGGGTGCACGGAGGTGCTGATGTGGTTGGAGGTGTCATCTCCGTATTTCGCCTGCCCGGATCCAGAGGAGGCAGGGAGCAGAAGGCGCTGACAAATGACCATCCAGCCCTCTGGCCTAGGGCAATACCCTGGATGACAAGGTTGGCCTCCTCTGGCCTAGGGCAGTACCCTAGATGATGAAGTTGGCCTTATAGTTAATAACACCCAGTCACGTTGGGTGAAGGTGGTTAAAAAAAAAAGTTTCTGTGGTGTGTCCAATTAGACAAGTGTTTGAAGTGTACCATATCTAGCTTTAGGACAGCACCTTCGTGCAAACACATTACTACATGTTTCACACTGAAATTAAAGTCTATGCTTCTTTGGTAGTTGCTGCAGTCGAATCTTAGTTCAGCATTGGGTTCCTTTAGTCTCATGTCCTGGCATTCACTGAGCCTTGTAGGCCTTCAAGTGAACTTGAGACGTAGGCACTGACCTGTTGAGATGGTTTTTATTCATAGGAATAGGATTGCATGCTAAAAGAAATACGGTCTGGGAATATAGTTAAGAGCAGGAAAAAACCCAAGGTCTTTAGACATAAAATTTTTGACAACGTGTTAGAGCTTGAATAACAATTCCTGTATTTAAAAAAAACCTATAGCAGCAATATTATTATGTGTATGAAGATTAGTGCAGAAAAACAATAGGACTCTTGTATATCATTTATCATATAAGTAGTGTCCCGAAAGGCATGTAGTTAGTTCTGTGTTGACATAGCAAGACAATCAGCGGTATTCCCATAGAGTGAGTAAACAAGCATTCTCTTAAGCTAGTTTTCTTTCTTATGTTAAGTTTTATTCTTCTTAGCAGTTAGTGTCATTGTCTGAAGGCTTTGATTTGCTCTAAGTTAGGCACACTAAATTCTTTTCTATTTGTGGGTGGTTTCTCTGGGCTGCAGGCAGACACCAAAGGTGGCTCTGGTGGAGGTGATAAGGGCAGGCACAGCACTGCACAGAACTGGCTACACTGCTTCCAAGATCAGGTCGTGCTGGGAGCTGTTCAGACACTTTCTCATCATGAGCGATGCCCGAATTGAGAAGTCCTGTGGATCTGAGTTGTTTCTGCGGCCGGCTGGCCTGTTTAAACACTGTTCCCTCCGGTGCTCTGGTTTCTGAAATGGCTTGCTGGCGTGGCACCGTGTGATACGGAGGCCGGGGCTGGCTCCTGTCCGCTCTGGTGCCTGCGCTGGTGAGCCCTTGGGAGCACGAGGCACCGGGGAGGGCAGAGTCCTGCCCGGGTTGGGTTGCAGAGCCGAGTCAGAGCGAGGAAGTGTGTTGTGCTGAGCTTGGGGTCAGCTCTTGGTGGGTGCCTTTGGCCTCCCTTCTGCAGGTGCCCTCTGTGGTACCCGGGGAACAACCTGAACAAGAGGAGTATTTACCGGCTACGGTTTGAACCGAGACAGAAAGCAGAAATTCTAAATTGAACTCCACAAATAGCTTTTAAAAACAGTTCTTATAGTGAAATGTTGTTCCATTACTAATATAAAAATTACAAATATATTTGGCGCTTTTTCCTTCTTCATATACAAATGGATGCTAGCTTGATTTTGAAAAGAAGTTTCCTTTTTCCTCTTTTGGGGAGGAGCGCACTTTGATCAGCTTAAATTTCCAAATGGTTTCATGGAAAACCAGCTGCCTTAATAAATATTAAAACAGGCCTAGCACAAGTGAGCACTTTAATCAAAACAAATCCAAGAGTAAGGAAACAAAAAAGTATTTTTTTTAAATACTTTTTTTAAAAAGTTATTCAAGTGAATAACTGCATACCCACTACCTATTAAAACATATGCAGAATAAACTAGAAGGGAAAAGTCTAGAATTGTGCTTAGATGTTCTTTGGCAAATGAGGGAGAATTCGGCTGCTGGCTCTCAACTTTAAATCCATTCCATTGGGATGTGCACCTGGCTGCTCACACCTTACAGGGGGTGAGGAGCGGATGTCAGCTGCTATTTTTTTTTAATAAATGTTTTTCCTGCTTTCCTAAAAGATGTAAACCCAAGCCATCATGCTTTGGTAACACCAGTTAAAATCAGCATTTCATACAGAAAGAGAGAGTATCAGCATCACTACAATTGGTATTTCATACAGAAGAGAAAGTCCCGGAGCGGGACTTTTTACAAGGGTAGGTAGTGATAGGACAAGGGGTAATGGCTTTAAACTGAAAGAGGGTAGATTTAGATTAGATGCAAGGAAGAAGTTCTTTACTGTGAGGGTGGTGTGGCACTGGAGCGGGTTGCCCAGAGAGGTTGTGGATGCCCCATCCCTGGAAGTGTTCAAGGCCAGGTTGGATGGGGCTTTGAGCAACCTGGTCTAGTGGAAGGTGTCCCTGCCCATGGCAGGGGGGTTGGAACCAGATGATCTTTAAGGTCCCTTCCAACCCAAACCATTCTATGATTCTATGAAAAAGTAATGCAATGCAGCATAAGGACTTTAAGAAGGATATTTGGTTTCTGGTTATGTCTTGTTTTATTATTATTTTAATTTTTTTTTAATGCCCATTGTCTTCTTAGTTTTGAACTATTTCTATTGTTTCTTCCAACACAGATTTTAGTGGGAGAGGACAAAGATAAAATTTATATGCCCCAAAAAATGAAATTTCATTTAATGCATATAAGCTAACACCTAAAGTGCAGGATTTTTACAATGATCATATTAGGGCTTTTCAGCATTTTAATTTCTAGTTACAGGTATATGGTTGATACTAGTTTAGGTGAAGTTCTTTAATTGTACCAATACAACTTTTCAGTCCAGGCACTACTTAAACTGAAGAAGTCATGTATTCTGAGAGGAGTTTTGAAGTTGACACGAACTAAATTAGGAAAAGTCTTTTTCATACCACTCTAAATAATCATATGAAGTTATTATCTATCATTTATAGCATTTAAATTTACTACCTGAAACTAGTGTAACTTTCTGCATGAGCAGACTCTCTGCACAAACTCTTTAATGCAGCATTGTTTCGATATTAAAAAAGTCATACTTCTAGCTCATTAGTTGTAACTTCCTTCTCATACTATCTGTCAGATTTGGGTGCTCGGTTTTCCTTACATTCACTCCTGTTTTCAGCCTTCCCTTAAACAAACAGTTGAATAGGGCTTGTAACTCAGGGAGAGCTGTGCGAGACAAGGAGCTTGTGTGGTGGGGCTGTTCCTAAATATCTACTGTTTTCAGAAGTGCTTTATTTTGATTTAGCTTTTCCCATTGGAATTATAGCATCTTGTGTTACCTTGCAGTTAACTGGATTTCATGCAGGAAGGTATCCCGTGATTTAGGAGATTGATGTGTAAAATGGAAACATTCTCTCCTGTTCCTGACTGTGTGGTGGCAAGAACAGCAAGCTTGTGATCAATTTTATTGGTTATTTTAGAGTAATTCTTTTGTAATTTGATAATATCACATGTTCATCCACTGCAGAAAAAAGCTGATTTTTAAAAAAAAATGGAGTTTTAAAGTCAAGTAATTCAGTCAGGAAATGCCAAAATTGAGTGGGGATTTTTCCATCCTTGTTTTTCTGCTTAGCATAGATGCTTTATAACAGCCCAACCCCACGTTTTGAAAGAGTCTCTTTTTCAGTGCCTTCTGTGTCCTGTTTAGTATACAGGGTAGGTAGTAACTGCTTAAGGACCAATGACTTAATATTTTGTTTGATGAATGCAGTGCCTTGCTCTCCACTGTTCACTGTTGTGGGGAGAGCATCCTGTTACGAAGGGAGTGTCCCCAGCAGGTTTTGAGAGATAGACATCTGTCCCTAGCAGGTGTTGGAGGATGGATATCATACCAGTTTGGTTCTGCAAAATCATTACACAGTGAGACACTATTTGTTTCTGAATAATAAAAGGAAAAAGGAAAGAATAATCTTAATTAGCATTTTTAATATTTGAACTATAGACCTTAATGTTTTAAAACATTTTTTCTTCCTCCTTTCTGCACCCCACTGCCTTCTCTGTTACTTTTATTCAAATAAAAGTGAGTCCCGTTTTTGGGGGGCAGGACTGGATTCATCACACAGATCTCTACAACTGAGCTGAGAGAATGCTGAAGTCTTAAACCAACATCTTCTATATGGGCCTTGCAGAAATAGGAGTAAGATGTGCTTTGTGAGTTTTGAGGTGTTTTGCATTTTCTGAGGACAGAGCAATGGAGTGAGACATTTCAATTCCAGCTCTTTAAGGTAGTAACTTAGGGGACGTGTCCTTCTTTTTTTTTCTTTCTTATTTCTCTGAATCACTTAGTCCTCCATCACTTCTTTTCCCAATGCATCAACTCTTTATTAGAATGTTTTCCCTTCTCAAGGCAGCGCTTACAACTTTTTTTTGCTTGCAGATCCTTCTAATACCAAGGGGTTATTAGACACGTTCTCTTCTTGGTTCTTCTGTCTGGCTGCACTGTTTTGGAGCAGCTGGATGGCTTCTTCAAACTTACTCATATTCTCTGGGATGAGGTATTGATTGGATCTAGAAATATTGGAACCGAATGCATTTGGTGAAGGTGGAATTCTTTTCTTAGCTGTTAAATGAACATTTACAGAAAATGCATGAACGTTTTTTTTTTTTTCCCTCTATCCAAGTAAATAACTGCCCAAATCTGGAAGAATTCGTATGAAGACTGCAATGTACAGTTACGATGTTACCTTTTCTAAGGTAACCATTGGGTTACCTTTTTTAAACTTCAAGCTCTTCTTTTAAAGTATATTCAAACGCTTCCAAAGCTACCATATGCAAAAACAAACACTGAGAAGAAGAGTTTTCTTATCCTGCCTGAGAAAAAATTGTTTTGAGATGTTTTTTAAGGAATATATGTTTTGGAAAAATTTTGACATTTTCCAGATTTCTGCCCCAGCCTGAATTATTTTGGAAAGTAAATCTTCAACTTGCATGATTAAAATACGGCAGAGGCTTAAACCATTGGCAGTCAGGTTTTAAATGGGATGCACTTGGCGACTTCAAAAAAAGCGCTAGCCACTTACAGGAGGGCAACCAAGAGAGAAGGTCATATTCATTCCTCTCATGTGTTAGCGCGTTCCTGCATTAATGTTTTTCTCAGAAGGTGCTAAAAATTGTTGACTTCTCCCTGTTCTCTTTTGGGTTTAGGTTATTCAACTTCTGAAAGCTGGGAAAGCAAAGGAAGTTTCTTACAATGCACTGGCTTCACATATTATTTCAGAAGATGGGGACAATCCAGAAGTTGGAGAATCTCGTGAAGTTTTTGATCTCCCTGTGGTAAAGGTGAATGACTCATCCATGATATTGGCAAAGTACTGACATGGATACTGCATTATTATAACAGAAAATACTCATGTTTGGATGATGACCAAATGAAACGTATCTTTAAAAATCTTTTATTCTTGTTACACAAACTTATCCTGACTGATAGACTTGTATTACAATTCTTTTCTTTCCTTTCTCTTGTTGCTCTGTATCTATCAGTGGTTTGGTGTTTTTTTTTTTTTGTTTTCTGTTCTGTTCTGTTTTTTCCCAGGTTCTTCCTTCAGTCATCTGTGAGATGGTGTCCTATTAGCTATACTTTAGAAATGTTTGTGATGGGAAGGTTCTTACAAGCTTCTGGCAATGGAAAACCTCAATTTAGAATAAGTAGTAGACTGCTGAGGGTTTTTTTTAAACACATGTGATGGGCAAGGTGCAAAATGATGTTGTTGATTCTGCATATGTGTACTACGCTAATTTTAAACAATAGGAACTTGCAGAAAAACAGATTTTTTTTCTTCTCGATTTTAGTTTTTCAAGTCGTTTGTTTTTTTCCTTACTCATACTGGAGTTACCAATATTTTGTTACTATCTTGCAATACTGGGTTATTTTTCCAGTGAAAGATTCTGGGCTTCATGTTTGAAAATGTGAGCTTGTCACTCTGCAGGTCATGAGAGTGATTAGAAGAAAAAACACTAGTATTTCACTGCCAATACCTTTGGGTACATGATTTTGGGTTATTTTTTCCATATGGTTGCAGGTGGCAGTAGAGAATTTTGATAGCTTATGTCATGAGAGTTCACCTGACAGTGTAGAAGTATGAATTGATTCCAAAAAATAAAAAGTGCATAGCTAGAGACCTTATGGTTATAGTGAGTGTGCTGATTAATTTTTAGTTCTTTTTCCTGAGGTGTTCTGTGGCATAATTTTAATCTTATAAACAAGAAGACTGCTGCCGTTCTCATGTGAAGGACCGACATCAGCATCGTAGCAGTGCTTTCTGCTTTCTAATGCCATTTACTTAAATAATTTAATTTTCTTTATAACTGCTACTAGCTAAACTTTTTTATTTGCCAAACGAGAGCAAGTCTTTCAGTAATGTCACTTAGTTTGACCTGAAAACATCACAGCATGATCTGTAATCAAGAAGATTAGACTAAGTATTAAGGGAATGGAAGTCAGAGGCAAAGGTAGTTTGTTATAGAGAGTAAGGAAGAGGAAAACTTGAGGGAGGAAAATCTCCCTTTTTTTTTTGCAGAGGATTGAGGAGTTACAAATGACATGTTTTACTTCTTTTTTTTGCATGCCGCCTTCTAAGGGAAAGAGAATAGCAAGAATTGGGACACCATAAACATAGTTACCATAATATATTTTTTTTGTTTGTTTTTTGAGGAAAAGTGATTTCATACTGAATACGATGCCACTCTTTCCCCCTTCTTCCTTATATGCTGTATTGGGACCACTGTCCTACATCTCCTCCATTCTCCACCACCTCCCTCTCTCCCTTGGAGCCCTTCTGTCCCAGAATACGTCAGTTAGGGGCCATCACCTGTGTGCTTAGCAGCCAGCATTGCTGTGTGTTTAGAAACTTCTTTCTATGTAAGGTTATGGTTCCTGACTCCTTGGTGATGAGCGTAAGGTAGAGTTTTTTGTATGGTGTTTTTGTTTTTTTAGAGCAGGGAGAACTGAAAAAAGGGAGAGGATGAATAAATACTGTAAATGGTTTTCCTGGCACAATAAAAGGACAAGAGAAAGGGTCTTGCTCCCATATTGCTGCACAACCTTTGGGCAGTCTTTATATTAACTCTTGCAAATGAATCAGAACAGC
This sequence comes from Gymnogyps californianus, assembly GCF_018139145.2. Lineage (NCBI taxonomy): Eukaryota > Metazoa > Chordata > Aves > Accipitriformes > Cathartidae > Gymnogyps > Gymnogyps californianus. The sequence continues at coordinate 159,220,167 of NC_059472.1, forward strand.
CTTTTTTGTAAAGGCCTAAGTACAATGTCTGTGAAACGCTTAGACTTTCAAAGCTGGGAGAGGTATATTGAAACTAGCTATAGTATGAACTTGGAAGGTAATTCATATTTCATACATGCAGACCAAGGTTTTTAATGTCTTGTGTTTTTTATTTTTCAGCCTTCCTGGGTCATCTTGTCTGTTCGCTGTGGAGCTCTTCTGCCGTATCCTTTAGGTTCAAATTTGAATCAATCCTATAGGAAACATGTTAAAATAGATACCATCGAGGGTTTAAAGACTGTTTCGAGTATGTACAGCTTAAATTTTTAAAATGATAGGATGTGTTTTGCCTGCCAAGATTGCAGCATGCTTGGAGCTTCTTTGTCTTACTTCATTTTTCCTGTCCCTCTGGCTATTTTGGATGCTTAATAGGCATTTGCAAGAAAACTGTCATCAAATGGACTCCAAACATTTTAGCTGGAAGTTGATAATTAACTGTGTGGATCCAGGAAAAACACTGGAGTGCAGTAAGGGGACAAATGATGGTTCAGAGTGGGATGGCCTATTCTGCCTTTTCTAGAAGCAGAATTAAGTAAGGGATAAATATGCAATAATTCATATAACACTTTATAAAAAGATAGAGTTAGTATTCCCATTTTTGGGTTAGTCTGTCCTTGCCTTTGCTAGACCCTTGTTGTTCGTGTTTGGCTAGATCGATGTTTCTTAACTTGTTTGGAGCATATATTCTTGCATAGGAATGGCATATTCCTTCCTCTTCTTGTCAGTTATTACTGTTTCATCTTTATTTATGTTCCCCTCAGTTTTTTTCTTTGGATCATAGGAATGGTGACAATGGCTATTATCATAGAAAAAAATTCATGTGTCTTTTTCGCAGGCCATTCACAATAAAGATTCACAATAAAGATTCAGTATATGGAAAAGCTGAAGCAGAGCAATACATTTAAGTACAGATACGAGCAGATGATTGCAACAAACAATGCCAGGACTAGGGAGGTATGCTGTCAGGCATGAGATCTCATTTTGGAATGAGGTTAGCAGGTGGTCGTGTCTATAATGGAAAACAAGAGGTGGTAGACGCAAGAATGCAGGTGTTAGTATTAGGAATTCAGGTCTTAATGTGCTTCAGTGATTCAGAATTCATGTTTTATACCCAGTATTTCAAGGTATGTGCCTTTGCATCTCGCTGTGTTTCGACTATTTTGGAACTAGCCTGTATATTCTCTACTTCCCCAAGAGAATTCAGCTCAGGGAGTGAACTGTAGGAGGAGAAAGCATTGAACTCATCAGATAAAATGATATAGTGAGTGAGGTCTTTGCAGCTGTTTTGATCACAATAATCAACATGCCAGATAGGATTCAGCTGTTAGTGTGAACGCTTGCCATAGTCATGGATAGTCTTCTGACTGAAGCAGAAGAAAGTTTTCCATGAATGACTTGGCTTCCAAATGGAAAAAATGCACCAAACATTACATGGCAAAACCCAAATTAGCAGAGCTATTCCTGTATTAAAAAGAATTTGATTATTGTGATGTGAGCTAGGCTCGTGATTTTTGTCTTTTGCATCTGGAAATAATAAATGTGTTTATCATCCTTTCATCATCAGGATGGAAGTGTACAGTTGCTTATGTCACATGTCTGTAAGCTTTCTCACTGTTCCCGAGCACTGGTTGAAAAAATAATAAAATAGCTTGGAATTAGCTACATTTTCAGGCTTAAGTAATCTAGCATTGTATTATTAGTGTTGTTCTTTCCCATGGAGAAGTTGCACTATTAGAAAATTGGTCTTCCTCTGAAACCAGGGGTTTTTAAAAGAGTACTCTAAGAGCTGACGTTATTACATACCCAGAAGAGAAATCAACAGATAAAACCATTGAATGATGCAGTCCATAACTAAGTTGTAGCAATAAATGCGTGAATGGAGCCCTCAATGGCTATTGCTCAGGAAGTCTTTATTGTGGGTATATGGGAACGGCCAAATGAAAAGACCGGGTCTTGGCAGTATCATATTCTTGAATTGCATGGAAGAAGGAAGTTTTGTACACCTGTCAGCAATAAATGTGTCCTTGGACCTTTCTTTCTAGCACTTCATGTCCTTAGAACCTGGTGTTTTTAGATTTTATTCTGAGCCTCATAGTGCTCACTAAAATGGGTTGTTAAGTCTTAACTTTGTTCTGTGTCAGTCTCTTTATGACTTCTAGTGCAGTGGCATCTGGCCTTTCATTAATGAAAAAAATATAGTAGTTAATAGGAATAGCTTACTTTTTCCAGTTGACTGGTTTTGGACCCTGTTTAGGTAGAGGTTTGAGATGCTACATTTTTGTCTTTTGTTTATGTTTTAATTTGGAGATGTAATGCTCAAAGTGGTCCTTGAATTTCTGAAGAAACAAGTCCTAGAAACATTGTTTGTCAGTTAGATGTACGGATCTAGTAAGAGCCTTAAAGATTCTATGTTGGCTTACCAATTCCGGTACTTGTGATGGGCATTTGCTTGTCAGTTGTTAAAGGTGAAGTTTAATGTAGAAACATTTAATACAATATAAAAGCATAATAATTTTGCCTGTTTCTTTTAAATACTTTTTAACATTCCACTGTGAAAGTTGTTTTCACCAGGGGGAACTTCAGAAGGCAGAATGTTCTCCTGTTCCCTGCTAACTGATGTTCGCAAAATCTGACTAACCTGCAGCTGAAGGCAAGTAATAGAAAAATGAATCTGGAAGCAGCCTTCGTGAAGAAGGAAAGACAGTTTTGTGTGTGAAAACCTCAGTTACAATGCTATAAAGAGGGCTGGTGATTTCTTTCTTAATTCTCTTGATAGCAGCAAAAGCAAGAATGAGGAAGGTTTATTTTTCCAGGGTCTTGTACAGATGAAAGAGGGTCAGAGCACTTCCGAATTTTTGTTGCTGGGAGAAAAAAACGTGAGTTTTGTTGCATTCCCTCTTTTGTTTTCCAGACCCACTTGGAACATTATTGTTGTGCTGCTTGTAACTGTTTTAAGAGGGTCTATTTCACTCCTATTCTTTACAGAGTGCAAGCTCCAGTCAAACTGATGGACCTCTTAAAAGTTAAATACTGAGCTGTTGCTGCTTTTTATGTGCTAGGAGCAGATGTTAAGGCAGGGAGTAGACAACTGCACACTTTTGAAAGATCCAGTACTGAATCTCTACCTTAGATGAGATACTGAGCAACACAGTGAAATTTAGGATGTTCATCAGACTTGAACTTCTTGGAGTATTCTGGATAATGGCAGTAATCTATTGTTAAGTTTTAAAGTGCTCTGGGCTTTGTTGTCAGCTTGCTGAGTGTTGTCTCTTCTGGGTCTCAAAATTAAGTATTGCTGGTGCATCTGTCAACAGCACGGGGAAAATAATTTTGTTTCATTTTAAAAATCTCATTGTGTACTTGTAACACAATGCACATCTGTTTCTGTAGTCATTTTTTCCAACAAGATGTGCATGTATCTTAAACACAAAATCATACGAAAGTGTAGAAAAGGGAGGGAAGTTACAGAAGGCAGATGGTCCGTCTGTCTTTCCTAGGTCACTTCTGTCAAACCATTCTCTGTCCTGTTTCACAAGGACCCTCCTGTAGTGGAGATTTCATAGTCTCCCCAGTCAACTTACAGTGCCTCACTATTGTCTTGTTAGAGTTTAACCCCATTACTGTGCTGCAGTCTAACCCTGTTTTGATTTATCTGAGCCACTCTGAACAGGGAGAACAAATTCTCTTTTCATTTGGCAACCTTTAAAGGATTTGAAGATGCATCGTCTTAGCTTCTTAAACACATCAATTCTGGTCTTTCAGTTTCCTCTTTTAAGTCATATTTACTAAGTCTGTAAAAATTCTCACTGCTCTTTTTCACGTGCTGTTTCATTTATCTATCTCTTTCATGCATCTGAAAACAAATACGCATTGCTACCACAGACCTTGTTGAATTTTGAAAGCATGATGGAAAACTTCATGTTCGTTTCAGGCTGTGTTTCTGGTTTTAGATCCCAGTGTGATGTTTTCTCAGTTTGTGTTTCACAGTAGCTCCTACATTTCCTCCCCGCCCCACCTCCCCCCCCCAACTGTTGCCCAGCCAACTTCCAATGCAGAGTTATACCTCAGTAGGAAAAAAACACCCGTGGAAGATCTGATACTTGCTTATACTGACTTGCCTACTACTGTTTGCAGATAATCTCTCTAACACTTTGTTTGGTTTGTTGTTTTTCTTGATATATGAGCTTGCCTCTTGATATGTTTGTTGTTCAGTGCCTTTTGTGGGCTTAATAACCATGCTATATGCTAGGAAACTGTTTCTACTTTTCCAGTCTTTGAGAAATGGCAAAGGGCAGTTTAGGTTCCAGAAGGTATCTTCAACCAAAAACTCTACCATTTGGTTACCAAACTTAGCCATTTCTGAAACCTCTGGCGTCTGTATCGCATTCTAACCCATTTTCTTTCTTTTTTTTTTTTTTTTTTTTTTTTTAAGGCTGTGCTTTTATTTCTTGCTGGTTTTAAATGAAGTCATCCACCAGACTGCCATCTTTTTTAATAAGCATGCAAAAAAGGCACTTGAACTTTCTCACAGGTGTCTGCTGTTAGCTTTTATTTTAGAAAACCACACTTTTGTTGGCCTGTCTCGTTTTATTGAATTTCTTATGCATCATAATACTTCTATATTGTCTGTTGCTGACTGTAGCGAAATTTTCTTCTTCAGATTCTCCTGTATTTTTAAGCATGGAAGGTAAGCACTTGATAATGGAAGGAAGCTCTTGATAATAACTTGACTCCTGTAAGCTAAGCATCCTGAGGTGGGCTGAGTGAGATGTTCTGGGAAGAGGCAAGTTTATAATGTTACCAAAATCGGTCACAATATTAGAGGTGTCCTGATCCAGTTTGCACCTCATTTTTTTTGTAATGCATACAATCTGAATTGGAAACAGACAACACGCTTTTAAAGATAAAAGGTTTTGAATGGTCAAATACTTGAAAATATCTGAGAAGTACTACGCACGCTATTTAATTTCCTTCTAATGTCCCTCGGGAAACTCTCATTTAAATTATTTTGCATCCTTGACACCTGCTTTCCAGTGTAAATGGCTTTTCTCCAGAATCGTGTCAGATCTTTTTTGGAGTCACTGCCTGCCTTTCTCAGGTAAGAAGCGAACCATATTTCAATCTACTCCAATGTACAATATGTGTGCAGTGCTTTGGTTTTTTGAGGAGAGATACCAGTTTTTGTGTTGTACTATGACTTTTTTTCTGTATGTTAGGTGAATTATCACCTAAGACAGTTTTTCACTGAAAATGAGGGCATGAACATTTCAAACTGTGAGCATTCAATCAGTAATTTATCTCGTATTCAGCCGTATGGTGGTTCTAAAATGCAGAGTACACTAGACTATAAAGTCTTTGCTCCTATTCTTCTATTTCTGAATTAACACAATATTCAGTCAACATGTTTTACCTACTTATGCATTGAAACCTTAATGAGGGTGCCAGTGAGTAAAGTAAGTGGAAAGGTGGTGCTTCAGTGGCTTGTGTTCATAGCCAGCTCTGTAGATCTGTGACCAGTGTGTGTGTGCAGACGGACAGGATCAGATCCTAGGTGCTAATGCAATATATGCGTATATGTGCTTTAGACTTTTTAACCAATTACTCCTGTAATACTGTCACCCACTCTGAATGGTATGGCTTAAATGTGGCTTCTTGGCAGGGGAGGCGGACATTGCTGTGACATAAATTGTTAGAAATAAACACTTCATGTGTTTACACAGGCTATTAATTTGGTCCACTTGTTAAAATTCTGTTTAATGAATTTAAACAGGTTGTCTAAGATAAATAATTATTGTTTGCTTGATCACTAACTTTTTTTCTCTTGTGGAAGGTGATATATTAGTGTTGAATTTTACAGGAGTGAAGAATGTTTTCTCTTTCTCTGTGCAGGTTAAAAATGATTGTTTAATGTCTTTTCATGTTGCGTCTCTGTCACCATTTTTTCTCCGTAACTTTCATGCTAATTTGGTATTTCAAAGTGATAGGTAATACATTAGCCAGACTTGTAAATGGTATGTCATGGATTGTACTAAAATTCTTCAAGCAGAAGGCAGCTGGTTGCATAGAACTAAAAGGCTTATTTACCTTCCTTTTAGGTTTCATCTGAAGACCGAAGTACGCTGTGGGCTTTGATTACTTTTTATGGAGGGAATTGCCAGCTGAGCCTCAATAATAAGTGTACTCATTTGATTGTGCCTGAGCCAAAGGGGGTAAGAGTTTATTACATGTACAGTTCTTCTTGTTGTAGCTCTCATTTGCTTTTGAATAATCAAAAATTTTCCATCTCCCTGAAGTTAGGGTTCTTAAGATTGTTCGTTAGTCTTGAACAGCTAAATTCAACACAATTATGCGTTGCAGCTATTCAGTTCATATTTATTTTCTGCATGGCTTTAAGCCTGATTAATTCAAAAGATGTCCAGTGTCCTATTGGTATTTGTATTTCTGGTTGAATAAAGCATTTTATTCTTTATTCTGTTTATCTTAACCTAATTTTGACATGTCATAATCATTAGTGATTGTGATTTGTAAATCTGTAGATACAGAATCAGTGAAGAAAAATGAAGGACAAAATTGAAAAATTGTGTAAAATGTCCTTCGATGTTATGAGGGAGAAAGGAATAAAGAGAGCAGAAGGAGGAACAGGGGTTTTTTTCTTTTTTGTTGTTGTTTTTTTTCTTGAAGAAAAGAGAACTCTCAAAATCCCTCAACTCATTCCTCTTAAAGAGAGATGGTAGGATACACAGTACACAGCATTCCTGTCCAAGTGCTGATAAAGTAGTCATACTTCAAATCACTCCCATCATGGCATCATAGAATATCTCAAGTTGGAAGGGACCCATAAGGATCATCAAGTCCAACTCCGTGCTCCTCGCAGGACTACCTAAAACTAAACCATATGACTAAGAGCGTCATCCAGACAATCCTTGAACTCTGACAGGCTTGGTGCCGTGACCACTTCCTTGGGGAGCCTGTTCCAGTGACCGACCACCCTCTCAGTGAAGAACCTTTTCCTAATGTCCAATCTGAACTTCCCCTGACGCAGCCTCATTCCATTTCCTCGTGTCCTATCGCTGGTCACCAGAGAGAGGAGGTCAGCACCTCCCCCTCCGCTGTCCCCCTTGAGCAAGTTGTACACTGCGGTGAGGTCGCCCCTCAGCATTCTCTCCTCCAAGCTGAACAAACCGAGTGACCTCAGCTGCTCCTCATAAGTCTTGCCCTCGAGACCTTTCACCATCTTGGTCATCCTCCTCTGGACGCACTCTAATAGTTTGATGTCCTTCTTATAGACACTGAGGCGCCCAAAACTGCACACAGTACTTGAGATGGGGCTGCACCAGCGCAGTGTAGAGTGGGACAGTCACCTTCCTTGACTGGCTAGATATGCTCTGCTTGATGCACCCCAGGACATGGTTGTCCCTTTTGGCTGCCAGGGCACACTGTTGACTCATACTCAACTTAGCATCAACCCAAACCCCCAGATCTCTTTCTGCAGGGCTGCTCTCCAGCCTCTCGTCCCTCAGTTTGTACATATAACCAGGATTACCCCGTCCCAGGTGCAGAATCCAGCACTTGCTCGTGTTAAATTTCATACGGTTGGTGACTGCCCAGCTCTCTAGTCTATCCAAATCTCTCTGTAAGGCCTCTCTACCCTCAAGGGGGTCCACAGCTCCTCCTAATCTAGTATCATCATTTGCCTTCCTACTCCCATGTGGGAAGTCAAACGTTGCTGTCTTTATGCAAATGGAGAAACTGAATCAGAAAGATCAGGTAACTGGCTAAAGGGAGCATTGAGCACATCAGAATAGCCTCCTCTACTATAATGCTAGTAATGCTTTGGTTATAATAGTTCACTGAAACTTCGTGAAGTGTTCAGGTACTCCTCTTCCTGAAGAAGAAATATATTTGTAATTGATTTAGTGTGTTTGTTCAGAGACTGAAAATACTTAAAACAAATAGAAGCTCACTTAAAAATGATTGCTTGGATGCTTCTAGTTAACGTGGTGGATGGAGCAAGTTTTTGTTTTTGTTTTTTTGTGGATTTTTTTTGTCCTTTAATAACATGAGCACATTTCCGTCACCTTTTTTTCTTCATCTCAAATCAGTGGGAGGGATCGCACAGGTTAGTTATTTGAATGTGAGTAACTCTAAGATCAGGTTCTATACACTACCTCCTTACATAAATCTGTAAAACTGTCACGTTTCTAATGTTGTTTTATAAAAATTGAGTATATTATTGTCCCACCAGTGACCCTTTTCATATTTTGGAGTTGATGTAAACTATCTAATACTAAGAGAAAAACATGTGACTAGTAGGATGACAATAAACTTAGGCATGCAATACATAGGAAAGTGCTTTAGAATAAAACATGAGCTGGCATTGGGAGAAGAGAAAGTGTGGACATGGGAAATGCTTGCTTTTTCTTCCCTGTTTCATTTAAAACTATTAAGAACCTTTGTAGGTTTTTTTGGGGGGAGGGTGTTGGTGTTTTGTTTTTTGGGTTTTTTTTTAAAGTGCATGATCTTTCTTCTGTGGAAGATTTAGATGGATGTACTGAACGCCACCCTAGTTGTCTCCTCCATCACAACAAAATGTCATGCTTGGATAAAGAGCTTTGCTACCTAAAATGATGTTTTTAAGAGGCAATGATATATATTTAAGGAGTGTTGCCTTAAATCGTAAGCTTTTTAGAGCAAAGGATGTAGTCTTGAGCTTGCCAGTCAAGAAACTGAAAAAAAACACATTAGCATTTCATATCTCTAGGATAAAATAAATATCTTGTTTAATTTATGTAATCATTGAATGGGAACAATTTTATAGGATGATTACTTAAAATGCTTCTAGTCCTGCTGCTCTGACATACTACTACAAGGGAATCTGCAGCAGTTTGTAATGAGAACAGTTTTGACACTAGTGAAAACTTAAATGGTTGCTTTGACTAGACACAAGATGATAAAACAAGATTCTTAATAAATCTCACCACAAAGAAAGAATGAAAACTCATATCTGCAAATAAACTTGGTTTCATCTGTAATCTCTTTATTGTGTATGAATGGCAGTTTCATTGTAGGAAATAACTCTAGAGAATCATTAAATTAAATTAATTTCCTCTGAATGTGCTGGTTGTTAATTTATATTGTTTGACATACAAAGAAGATCCCAGTTCAATCACTTTTAAATATTAGATCCTGAAATTAGTTTCAAATCTTCTAAAGAAAGTTCTCTCCCCAGCCCCCCCACTGTCTTGATATTTGTAAGGGATTTCCATCAAAGAGGATGTTTGAATAAACAGAGCACTGATTCTATGTCTGTTTCTAAGGAAAGGAAACAGTGAAGTTTTACTATTTGTATATGTCTTCAAATGAAGAAATTATAAGGAAGGAGGGAGGGATAAAGTTTTCTACTTTGTCGACATCGTAACCTCTCATTGAAATGCATTTAGCTAATATTTGGACAGAAGTGTAACTTTCAAGTTGAGGGCAACATTACAGTTTGCAGCTTCTGAAAAGGCGTGTGGGAAATATCCGACCGGTTTCTGATTTGTATTCCTGCTGAAATGCATTTTTTTCAGTGATCACCTTGTAAATATTTGTCTGTATTGTGAAATTTTGATTTTTCCCTAAATGCTTTTTCATGGTGGGTTTTTTTGGTTGGGTGTTTTTTTGTTTTAGTTTTTTTTGTGGAGAAAATGTAAGTATAAACTGTATGTAGACTCACCTTAATGTCCACCTAAAAATCAGCTGCTTCTTAGTGTTGACTGTGATGTTCCTAGCTGCTGGAGTTCTGAAGGCTTTTTCAGAACCAAGTTTAATGATTTTCGAATCCTTTCGTGATTGGGTTTGAGAAGAATTTGAGTAGTGGTGTTTTTGCAAGTGAAGACTTAATCTTCTGCAGTTGTGCCTTCTGAGTCCTTTATGTTGTAATGTGGAGGTCTTTGTTGTAATCTCTTGGAACTTGTGGTTATGCACAGTAGTGTAGTTTGTCCTGTTGGTTCTGGGAGAGATCAGTTTCTGTAATTGGACAGCCTCTTGTGATCTGCCTCTCCATGCTCTAGCCCTGCCCTCAAAAAAGTTATTTGGGATTTTTTGTCTTTAAATAAAATCTTTTTTTGTTTTCCAGGAAAAATATGAATGTGCTTGTAAACGGGACAGCATTAAAATTGTGACACCAGACTGGGTACTGGATTCTATAGCTGATAAGACTAAAAAAGAAGAGACTCCGTATCATCCTCGTTTAATTATATATGAGGAGGAAGAGGAGGAGGAGGAGGAAGAGGAGGAAGAAGCAGAAAATGAAGAACAAGATTCTCAAAATGAAGCTAGTACTGATGAAAAATTATCAAGCCCAGCATCTTCTCGAGAAGGATCACCTTTGGGTGATCAAGTTTTTTCACCAAAATCTACTACAGCTGATAAGGCAAAAGGGGAACTGATGTTTGATGATTCTTCAGATTCCTCTCCAGAAAAGCAAGAAAGGAATTTGAATTGGACACCAGCTGAAGTCCCACAGGCATCTGCAGCAAAGCGTAGGTTGCCTCAAGGGAAAGACTCTGGGTTAATTAATTTATGTGCCAATGTCCCACCAGTGCCAGGTAATATTTTGCCTCCGGATATGAGAGGCAATCTAATGGCTTCAGTACAAGGTGCCCAAAGTTCTGATCGACAGGAAATGATGGCTACGTGGAGTCCAGCCGTGCGGACATTAAGGAATATTACTAATAGTGCTGATATTCAGCAGATTAATAGACCATCAAATGTAGCACATGTAAGTGTTGGATTTTTAATTTATAAGATATTGGACTTTTTCTTAGGAACTATCATATTCAAGAGCTTCAATTTCCTTTTATTGTTCTTTATATGTATGAAGGATTAAAAGTTCCCCCTATTACTTAGAAGTTGTGGCCAAATTAGTAACCTCCCCATAGTAAGTAACTTCATTCCTTGCAGGTTCACTGAAGTAAGAATGCATTTGGAAAAAATGTTTGGAGGACTAAAGCTGTGTTTAACTATAGTGTGGTTTAGAGTTTCAGTATTGATTTCTTGGTAAGAGCAAAAAAAAAAAAATCATTAATTTAGAATTATTTGGCTAGTTCAGGAAACCTGATTTCATACCCTTCGAGCTTTTCATTCAGTGCAAGGAATTATTTGTGCTATAAACACATAAAACTGTGAAATTGATTTTTCTCACAGTAGGTTCAGTTCTATACTGTGTTGTTCTGCTGGGCATCATGAAGTTGTTCTATAGTATAGTCAGGATTATGATGCAGAAGTCCTAACTTACAAGTTCTTATGCCACTCGTATAGTTGAAATAATTGTGGCTTTTATATTGAATTTATTTTTAGAAGAAAATAAAAAGTGAGTGAGCATGCACTGAAATATCTTGCAGCATTGAAATTCTTAGATGTTCATGGGAAGGGAACATGAGAAAAGTAGGTGCTGGTAAATGTTAGACATATCTTTTACTTAAGTAATTGCACTGATGCATTTATTTGGATGTTCATGTGATGGTAAAACTTTCAAAGGTGCCTGAATAATATAGAAGCTTGCAGCTAGTACTTAAACACAAAAAGTGGAGTCACTCAGAAATGTTGGTTCTTTGTTGTCTATGTGACTTCTGAATCTGAAATGGAAATACAGGGTTCATTTTAAAACTGAGTCTTAGATTCCTCTTCTCAGTGCCTTGAATTGTTTAAGGACTGAGACTTCTGGGTAAGGACTGAGCAGAACTGCCAACGTCCTGGTCGGTTGGCCAGTGCTGGTAAGTTGGCTGATGCTTTCATGTGTGAACACCACATCTTCTACAATCCAGTCATTGTACTATCAAATACTCTTTAGTGGTATCCCTGTGGAAGTATTTTTCTGTAAGTAGTATTTATAGAGCTACAGGGCAGTTGATGGTATCGTCTTTCGGCTAGACTTTGTTCTCCAAAAGTCTGTTAGACTAGGGACTTGACTGTGGTGTGCAAGGACTGTTCTCAGGTACCATATCAGGCTGCTGTGTAGGTTGCCGTGCTAGCTCCTGCACGTGGAGAAGAGCTTTGCATCTTAGAATTGTGAATCTTCTTCCTAGAGGGAGGAATACCAATTCTACCTTTTTCCTTATAACTTCCCTCTGGCTAGGTTAAAGTGTACTTTGTATCCTGCTTGGGTACCAGTATTGGGTGGATTCCACATCTTGGTGCACAGTCTTTGAAAGTTAATGTTTAATTTGCACCTCAGATTTCTGCTGAATGGCAAGATCTGCAATAATAAGGCATTTTCCAAGTACAAAGTTACTTTCTGACTATAGCCCTAGGATACTTTTGAAAGTTTTATCCCTTTATTTTGAAATATGTGTCCTGAAGCTTCTGTAATTTTGACTTTTGGGACTTTTTGTGGAGAGCAGCGTGAAGATCTCTCCTCATGCTGAGCCACGGAAACATTCTTTTTGAGTATGTTATTTTTAGTTATTGAATGTTTATACTGTGGTGCTGTCTAGACATTAGTGGTGGGTGATGCGTTGATAATCATGGTTGTAAATGTATGCTATACCAACAACATCAGAATTACTTAGATGAAAGCTGAGATGTTTTGAAGTGCATTGTAAAAAATACTTGAGCCACCTCTGATGAAGAGTTGATGGACGTCTCATTGAGAGGCTACAGTTAATTGGCTTGTGTTTTAGTGATGTGCTTTCATTCCTCTCTCTCGCACACACACATCACTGAAGTTTACACTGTATGTGATGAAATAGTGTGGGTGAAGGAAACAAGCTTTGCAGGATTCACCAAAGCTGATTTCATCTTTAAAAGACTATGAATGGCGAGTCTAGAGTTTCCTATTGCTCCTTCTAATTTTTAATAGGTAGTTTATATTAAAATATTTTAATAAATATGTAGAACTCATCCTAATCTATTAGGAATTTGCCTAATTTTCCCTTTTCTGATGCTTTAAAAACTCACTTGCTAGCTTGTGTCTGCTTAGTGTGAAATGATTTTTCCCTTAACAGTGAGTTATACATCTAAAAATGAGATTAAACTCCACATTACTTCAGCACTCTGTATAAACCTAAAATCTGTTATTCTTAAGTGTGGGTTGGTTAGGGCTTTTTCCCCAAGAAACTATTAGTGGTCAGCAGATCAATGTTTTTCTTTGTATTTTGGGATTCAGTTTAAAAAATAGAGTGAAATATTCCTGAATTGGTTCAAAAGAAAGCAAGGTTGTATTAAGTTCCCATGTTTCAAACAGCACTAATTAGTAGAGGCATTATTAGCAATGTTTAAGTTAAGGAAAATAAGACTATGGAACTAAACTTTGAACTTAATGGGCCAACAGGATTGTAAAATGAATATTACAGTTGATTGAGTTGATCAATGTAATTATTAATATAGTGTTAATAGTTATAATGCTATTGGAGGTACCAATAATACAGGGATGGGTTTTAATCTTAAATTTTGCTAAAATGTGCATTGCTTTATGTTAGGAGCCACGTGTAGCTCCATGCTTTTCTATGTGTAAGTCCTGTCTTTTCATTTTGCTATTAATAGTTAAAGATTTTTGTTTAGCTCACAATGTATTTAAGCATAGGGCTCTTTTCTTTCGAGAATTGTATTTTCCCAGTAGTTCTTTAAATATTTTTAAAACTGAATGACAACAAAAAGGTCACAAAACTAATCTTTGTTTTCTAGATATTACAATCACTTTCAGCACCTACAAAAAGTTTAGAACAACAAGTAAATCATAGCCAACAGGGACATCCAAATGCAGTGCTGTTTAGTCAAGTGAAACTAACACCAGAGACACATTTATTACAGCAGCCACACCAAGCACAGCAGCAACAGCACCATCCTCTTTTACACCTTCAACCTCAACAACTTATGCAGCTACAACAGCAGCAGCAGCAACAACCCCAGATTTCACAGCAGTCTTTCCAACAGCAACAGCCTCATCAGTTTTCACAACAGCAACAGCAAGTTCATCAGCAGCACCAGTTCGCACAACAGCAGCTTCAGTTTCCACAGCAGCAGTTACATGCTCAACAGCAGCTACACCGTCCTCAGCAACAGCTCCAATTCCAACAGCAGCATGCTTTGCAACAGCAACTTCATCAGTTGCAGCAGCAGCAGCTACAGCAGCAACAGTTGCAGCAGCTACAGCAACAGAATCTGCAACAACAACAGCTGCAACATCAGCAGCAGCAAATACAGCAGCAGCAATTGCAGCAGCAGCACTTACAGCGATTACACCAACAGCATCAGCAACAGCAAATGCAGAATCAGGCAACACAACACTTAACTCAGACATCTCAAACACTACAGCATCAAGTTGCAGCCCAGCAGCCACACCACCACCAGCAGCAACAGCAACAACTGCAACAGCAGCCGCTCTTTGGACATGATCCAGCAGCAGAGAGTTAGTAATTATTGCCTTCTGATCCTGGAATAAAGTGGCTAATGACATGACATAATGTGGGTTAGAATATCAAAAAAATAAAGCTGTGTTTACAGTATGGTATTGTAAGACTTAGAAACGCCATTCATGGCTCAGGATCTCTTTTACTAATTTTTAGGCAAACAGATTTAAATTATAAGTAAGGATGATCCAGAAATCTGAAAAGCATGAGAGCACTGAGAATATTCTCTTTTCAAATATATACTTCATGCCACTAGCATATAAATTATACTATGAGAACAGTGTTAGTCAATGCATACCATAATTTTTTTTTTTCCTCTCCTTTGGAAGAAAGGAAGGGGGAAGCTTTCGAACAGCATAACAACTGGAAAGACAGCTTAAATTTTGGAAATACTAGTAAATTAATGAGTATTCAGTATCAGATAGAAAGTTGTCATACCTTGCTTTGAATTCTGTCCATGCTAGTAGAACTGAAAGCTTTTTGATTGTTTTGACTATTCATAACTGATCTGTATAAAAGAGTAAGTTATCTTATGTTTTCCTTTTGGTGCCTGTCCTTCTGCCCCTTTAGCCCCCCTTCCTCCAGGAAAAAAAACACCCAGAACAAAAACAAGCCCTGGGCTGAACTGTGCCTTTAGATGTGGCTGTCAGCTTTGAAATTTTGGATCCTACTTTTTCCAAGAAAGATTTACTTCAAAATTGAATGAAGTTTATAACCTGGTAATAGGAAAGATTAGTGTAGCAAATATGTTCTGAGATGAACTCTTCAGACTTGTAAGTATTTAATTTTTTGTTCTTTTATGTGCCAAACTATTCCAGTTCCAGAAGAGTATTTCCTACTGGGCTGTGTCTTTGCAATTGCTGATTACCCAGAACAGATGTCTGACAAACAGCTGTTAGCGACCTGGAAACGGGTAAGATTCTGCTGTATTTTTAAAAAACTATGATAACTTAATATCATAGTAACTAAATTCTAAAAGAAATCATTGGAGGTATTTCAGCACTGTTCACTTTTCTTTAGGCATCCTTTTGTGTAGTGTTTGTGTTACAACCTAAAAACCATTGTTCAACTGCAGCTGACCAGAAAAAGTAATAAAAATGCTTTAGATGTGCAGCCTGGTTGAATTAGGTCTTTAGTCAGAACATTAGCTAAGTAAGTTATAGCCTTAACTATTTCCCAACTATTTATGCTTTTAATCAGGCAGCTGTAGTGCAGCAAGTGTGATATAGCATTGCTATCTATCTTTAACTTGATTGTATAAAAAGACTTTTTTGCATATAATTTTTGCATTTAGTAGCCTATGAGGTATCCACCTGAGTGAATAAGATGGAAGAATAGAGTGTTTCTGTTTTTTGCCAACTTCTATTTTTCAGAAAAATCTGATTGTATCCTTTCCTAAATGAGAGGACTTTGATGTTCTTCAGAAACTTCTGATGGATTTTATAGTTGAATTTTCCCTACAATTTTGCATAATCAAGTAAGCTGTTGACATTTTTAACAGCACTTGTGTTTATTGCTGAGATAGAATTGAATAGTTCATGAAAATTGTTTAATAGTTATACTGCAAAAATAAAAAACGTGAGAAGGGTTATTTTTGTTTATATATCTTTATTTGGGTTTTTTAATTGATTCTAAAAAAATAGACTTTTTGTAGCTCAGTGAAAAGGTGCATATTTAATTTTGTTTCCTCCATTTTTTTTCAAAAATGTTCTTAAGCCTAGATAACAAACCTTTCTTGGGGGGGTAACTCTTGAGTGAAATGGTGCTAATGGTGGCAGTGTCCTAAAGAGTAGGCTTTCATTTCAGACTGTTTGTTTCTTAGGGTAATTTTAAAATTGTTACATATATTAGAAGTTCTGGGTTTGTTCTCTCACCAGATCATTCAAGCACATGGTGGGACAGTGGACCCTACCCTTACAAGCAGATGTACACATCTTCTTTGTGAAAGCCAAGTCAGTAACATGTATGCTCAGGTAAGCAAACTAGAAACATGTATTCATGCATGCTTTCATTTTATGACTGGAAAGGTGCGGCTTTTCAGTATGTACTTCATGCTTAGATTGCAAGTATAAAATTAAAGTTTTTCATGATGTGCTTTTTTATGATTTGTGGTTTATGGTATAACAAACTTTCATAATGCATGTAGTAGATTTATTCCAGAGAACACTGAGAAAGATGCTATGAGGAGGAGGATCCTGAAAAAGTAGAGAAAAACGATTAAAATCAAAGCTTTGTATTGTAGAAAAAGTTTAAAATAAAATAAAGATGTATTTTGGTTTTTAAAAGCTGTTTATGCATGTATTCCTAGGCTTTAAGAGAAAGGAAGAGATGTATTACAGCACATTGGCTGAACTCGATCTTGAAGAAGAAGAAAATGGTACCACCTCATCGAGCCCTTCATTTTCCAGTGGCATTTCCACCAGGAGGAAAGCCATGCTCTCAACATGTAAGAAGAAAAAGCTTACTTCTAAAAAATGCTTGCTTCCTCACATGAGCAGCATTAAAATATAACTAGAAAGTGCTTACTCAAAGCAAAATACACATTTCTTCTGTCTCGAAAGAGAAGCTTCCATTAATCTTAAGGTCCTGCGCTGATGTGGTGCATACTACTGGGTGATTCAGAGTGCTCTGCAAGTTCTGAGTGGTGGGGAGTAACACTTGTGTTTGTGAATTATTCTCTTAGAAACTGAAGTGCAAAGATTACATGAGTTATACATAGCAAGATGGCAGGAATCCAAGCTGTGTGGTTTTTTACTAACAGCATGTCTAACAGTATATGCTTCCTTTACCATAACCCAGTATTTTGAGGGGATTGTTTGAGGGTTTTTCTTTTTCTGGGTCAATACCTAGCAAATATCAAAAAAGGAAGCCCGTGCTGTTAATTAGAGAATAGGAGGTCACAGTTCCAGTAGCCTGTGCAATGAGGAGCACTGGGGAAGTTGAATTTTGTGGAGCTGAAAGATAAACTTGCAGTTGAATCGGATGCGTCTTGAAATACACTGTGCAATATAAAACACGATGCCAAAGTATGTCTTGGCATTGGATTTCTTTGTGCTGGATGCAGACATCCAGTGGCAAGGCAGATGATGGCCTTGCCACTAGCCTGTTCTAAAAGACATAAAAAGAAATACAGGTTTGGGAAAATCAGAATATAACAATATGCATGTGAACACAGTGGTTAGTAGTAAATGTAATATGTAAAGTAATAAATGTAGTTTATTATCAACAACAAAATTGCTGTTGCCTTTTCCTAAATAAAAGGAGAGCGATAAAATGAAAACTTGGCAAGACTAAGGATAAGAACGGAAGAAGTGGAATTACAGTTCACCACCTATGATCAGCTGGCACAGTTTATTTGTGTTCATGGCAGAGTAGAGCAGAGCATTCAGGAGACTTTTAGAAGTAGGGTAGGGCAAGTAAGTATAAGTGTTTCTCTGTCTCCCTGAATGTAAGCAGCAGCAGAAGAAAGAGGTGAGACGTGTGAGAAGAAAACTAGCTGTGAGGTCTTTCATAGTAAAATTGTAGTCTTTGTAAATGAGAAAAAGCTGATGAGCAGAATGAAAGTGATTCTTCCTGAGTCAGAACTAGTGCTAGAAACCTGAAATTTTTATGTATAAACAAATTGCTTTTAAATTGTGCTTTATGTATCCTACAAGCTGTGTTTTAATTAAGTGCCTGTATGCCGTAGTTATGATACCGTATATTTCATTGTAATGTAAAAAAGTTAGTAACAGAAAAATATTTTAAACAGGAGTGTTTTTTTAAGTACCATCTATGTTCAGTTATTTGTAACTGTCTCTTCCTATCTGTAGATAATCTCTGTGACAGGATTTGTTGATAGTGACAGAGATGACCTCAAACTAATGGCCTACCTAGCAGGTGCCAAATACACAGGCTATCTGTGTCGCAGCAATACAGTTCTCATCTGTAAAGAGTAAGTGGTTTATCTCTGCAGTACTCATGTTCTCAGTAGCCTATTGCCAGTTGGTGCTTTTCTTAATGTGAGGTGCTAGTTATGTCTCATTATAAGAACGTTAATTTTAGTCAATTCTGTGATTTGATAGCAATAAACTTAGTGATGTTGTTTCTTGAACTAAATTACTGCACACTGTTAGGTGATAAATTTGGCCTTCTGAAGACAGGCAAAAGAGAAGTAATTTCTAATTTCGCTATTTTACAATATTTTATGAGTGATGCTGACTGTCACATCATTTATAAGTAAAATACCATTGGGTTTTTTTTAATAATTGTTTTAAAATGTTGGAGGAGGGAAAATTAAGTTAAATCCAGGTCTAACTTGATTCCATTTGGGCCAGAAATTCTCCCGTAATTGACTTGTTCTGGCATGTAGAACAAATGTATTTTTTCAGAGTATCTACTCTATCACAGTTACAACAGATAACAGGCCAACAAAGAATTACTGGTATTTTAGGTTTATTATTAGAAATTGCTATCTTACCTATTTCATTGAAATACAAATTTTTTTTTTTCTTCATCTCTGAACAATAAGACCCAGTGGCTTGAAGTATGAGAAAGCTAAAGAGTGGAGAATACCATGTGTAAATGCGCAATGGCTCTGTGACATACTGCTAGGAAATTTTGAAGCTTTACGGCAGATACAGCACAGTCGGTATACAGTATTCAGTCTTCAAGATCCACTTTCTCCTAGTCAACATCTAGTTTTAAACCTTCTGGGTAAGAGTTTCAGTCCCAAAATCCTGTGTTCTGTAGCATTTATATATGTACCCATTTCATCAATAGAAGCATGTGTCTTCTGCTATGAATAACTTTGCAATGGTTTCATTTTTGTTTTGTTCTTCATTGGCTAGATGCTTGGAGAGTCCCATTAAAGGTATCACCAGAACTTCTCATGGTATGTTGAATTATTGTATATATACAGCTATTTTTATAAGATTACTCTTTAGTGTTTTTAATGTGTGAGCACATGTGTATATGGTGTGAGCAACATGCCAGAGGGAATTACACAGACCCGTACTGAACCTCCTGGCTGTATTTCTTGCTAGTGTTCTCTCTATTTTATTTCGAGAAATCTGAGAAATAATCTTTTGCAGAACTAAGAAACTGCAGTGTGATACACAAAATCACACTACTTTGTATCATCTCTTTGAAATATTCTAAGAACTAAAACCATGGGCATATATACTATATATTTTATAATTTAAAAATATATTATACTTTAAAAAGTGTAGTTGATAACCCTGGAAATAACAGCAGTGTAAGTGAACAACGAAGAATGTACCTTAAAAAAGATACAAAACATTTAATTTTTGTCATGTAGTATATTCTGTGAAACATGCAAAACGTGAGACAGGTGTAAGAGCTGAGGTGAAAACTGCAACTTATCTTCTGAACTGTTCCATTGTTCTGAATATGTGGAAAACTATTTCAGTTTTTGTATTGTAAATTCTCATCCCATTTCAGATTTATACTTGATAACTGTTTTCACAGTGTCTGTCTGGATGTAGGTAAATCCCAGTTTGAGCTAGTGAGCTTTCAGTTCATTTGTAGAACAGATGACTGTCAGATAACATTTTATATTGCACAAAAACGTTTTGCCATACCTCTTGTGTTCTGGATCACTTGTTATCTCAGTCGTTTTGTATACTTTTCAGAAAAGAGCAGCTTAGTAACCGTCATAACTTAATTTGTACTGATACTTTAAATGGGGTCTCGGCACTGTTTGTTGTTTTAATACCTTTCAGCTTTAGAAATAGCCACTACTGTATCCCTGGCTATAAGTTTGAAACCTTCTTCTTACAGGCCCCTGTGGAATTGTTTTGTGGGCCTGTAGGAAACTGATTTTTAGTAAATTAAATGCTTTTAAAAATTTGTGTACTTCATATTTTCCTGAAGAAGGATGCATTCTACTAGTGGCAAAATGAAAAAATCCTTGAGGAGATTCAGTATGCACTATTAGTATTTAAAATAGCTTTTAACTAACTCAGTTTTGGATTTGTTACCACCACCTTTGCATCCACGCTGCAGTTGAGCTCATATTAAAATTGAGCATGTGCCTTCTTTGTGTGATTCAGTCACACCAGGTGGTGGTCCATGTTTTGTGTTATGTAGCAAATGGAGAGAACTTGGGGTTCAGAAGCCTAATGTAGTACCTCCCTAATCTTGTAACTTAGATTAAAAGAGACTTCTGGAGGTAATCTTGTCCAGCTCCCCTCAGGATGCCCACGTATGAAGAATATGATTTGGTAGTACAAAATGCTGGGCATATGGAAGTGTCAGACAGGGTACTCCACTGCCTTCACAGTACGCATTTCTGTTTGTCTTGGGATTTAAAGTATGGGGTCCTCTTTTGAGGACAGCCGTCTGTCAGACGGTGGTGATGCCATCTACCTTTTGCATTTGCATAGTTGAAACGTCTATCAAAAAGTGAGCGTTTTTGGTTTTCTTTCCAGCTGTTCTTACTAGTGATTGTCTAGCATGAAAGCGCATGTCCCTGAGAGTAGGGAACAAACCCCTGTGGCCTGTTCCTCCCAAAGGACTGTCCTCACAGCGAGGCTGGAATAATGCTGCCTGTCTTTCTGGTCATGTGCCTCTAGCATTCCTCATTACATTTCAGGTGTAGATTTGAAGGTTAAAAAGGAATAGATGTCACATGCTTCTGCAACTGAGAGCTGTGGTTTCAAGTTACTCAGGCCAGAGAGAGCCTAAAAGCTACGTTTCTCTACCCCTAGGCAAATGCTTTAGTGGCTGATCTAGTACTGGGGAGGCAGGAGTGTCTATCCAGTGAGTACCTGAGCATCCACTGGAGCTTCTGTTTGTGTAGTTAGGGAACTTGAGTGTTTAAAATGCAGGTGCCAGTATTTTCTGTTGATATTTAAGCCCCTGGAAGAATACTGTAGTCTTCATGTATTTAACAAATGGACAGTTTTTTCAGTCTCTTTCTCATTTAATTATTTGGGATTTCCATTCATGATTACCAGCTTTATTTAAAGGAAGAAAAGTCCCACAATATTTTATTTGGTGTACACTTAAATGGTTACATAACTTTGTGGAGAAGCTTTGGTTAATGCTCAGCTTTGCCTTGAGTCAGTTGTGTAAGCAGTAGGTGCACCAGTACGCATTCAGTAGTGTGTCTTTTTCATTTGTGTTTGATTTTCTTTAATGTAGTCTCAGAATATTGGTGTATAGTTTTCCTCTTTCAGAACAGAAGTTTATTTCCTGTTCAGTTCAGATATAAACATGTAGATTATCTAATTTCAGGGTGTGAGGTTGCCTTTGAAACCAAAGCAAAATGAATCCAGTCTTCAGCCATCTTCCAAAAGAGCAAGGTAAGAATAGCAATCAATCAGTGCCAGTAGTCCTTAATTTACTTTTCCACAGAAGTGTCAGCTGGCCACCAGTCTGGTTCCATCCTTTGCCCTGCTAATTGAAATAACTATCAACATTTTTTGCATATTGCCAGCTACTCAACTGGCAGGAATAAAATAATAACTAGAGAGTGAAATAGTAAGAGAATTGGGAGAGAACAGAAACAGGAGAAAATGTCCTGTTCTCAGCATAGCAATTTTTTCTTCAGAAGAAGGTTGATCATGCCTAATTCTCATTCATCTGAGTACTTCCATTGGTAGAAGTTGCAAGAGTGTGCTTGTCTAGTTTTAAAATAATAGTAATACAACTTTGGGCCCAAACTTCACGTTCTGCTGTATTTCATGTATTTTGTAGGATTGAAGACCTACCACCACCTACTAAAAAACTCACCCCAGAATTGACACCAATGGTGCTCTTCACAGGATTTGAGCCTATGCAAGTTCAACAGTACATTAAGGTGACTTTCACGCTTATCTCTTGTGAACTACATTGAAACTTATAGAGTGTAGATTTATATGAAATGAGTTTTATTTGGTAACTGTTCTGCTTCAGTTAACTACTTTATGCTTCTGTGGTACTTGTTTTTTCTTTCCATATGATAGCTTTAAAAAGCAAGAAGGCCTCTTCCACATTTGTTTTTAAATCAGCAAACTTCATGACCAAATTTAGGTGAGAAAAGTAGTGATGGTTGTACTGGATAAGACCTAAGATTCTTCTAGTGTAGTTGCTATCTGTAATGCCAAAAGGAAAAAAGGATAGTTACTCAGTATCATAAAAAATACATGTGGAACTAGTGTATTTAAAGAATACCTGTTTTTCATGAGATGCTTTTCTCTTCAAAGAGAAGACTGTCAAAATTAAGTTTACCGTAGCTACAGTGTGTATTACACCTTCCATAGAAAAGAGTAAAATTATTAAATTTTCTGCTTACTTAAATTTAATAGCATGTTTCGCTTAACTATAGGATACAAATTAAAATCTTTTTTTATTTCCTTGCTTAAAAAAAACCAAAACAACCACAACCTAAAAAACTGCAGAAGCAGAATGTAGCTTTCAGTCTTGTCAGGTGAAATTTGTGTCTGGATATACCTTGATTTTCAATGGCTGCAAATTCTGTCCTTTAATCAGCTTTAGTAAAGGAGTGACTGTAATACAGAAATCTCCTATATTTACTGTTTCATTAGGAGCTTAGTTCTATTTGATGGTGATGTTATGATTCTTCATTTTTTCCTCCAATTTTTAAAGGACTATTCCATTCTGATTTGTGTTTTGTACAACTTTCAGAAACTGTATATCCTTGGAGGTGAAGTAGCAGAATCTGCCCAGAAATGTACCCATCTAATTGCCAGTAAAGTGACCCGAACCGTCAAGTTCCTGACAGCAATTTCTGTAGTCAAGCACATAGTCACTCCAGAGTGGTTAGAAGAGTGTTTCAAATGCCAGAAGTTTGTTGGTAAGTTAAACTAGTATCAACTTCTATAGTAAACTTAAGGTTCGTTGATTTAAGGATGCGAAGATGGCATGCATATTTAAATACACTTCGTTGTTTTGACTTCTGACTTCTGACTTTAGTGTCTCTTGCCAGTTTTCTGAAGAGTTCAGTTTTGAAAGCAGAGATTTTAAGTCTACAACAGATCAGACTAGCATAGGTCATAACTGATGTTATGTTTAAACAATTATACTAGCAACTAGTTTGTATTTCACTTGAGGTAGAAGGTTATGTTGGAATCATTAAAGCTGTCATAAGAAGAAATTATTTATTTTTTTATTAAGTTCTCTTACAACAGAACATTTTGTTTCATTTAGTTTTCATTTGATTTAATACAGTTTCTTTCCGTTAAATGAAGTAAAAAAAATACTTAAAAAGTTTGCTTTAGAGTGATTAAGTAGTTGGATGTTGTTAAGCATTGTATTTCTGTCTCATATAGCCATTTGCAGATTTTTACCTATGGTTACATTACTTTTTAAGCCCCAAATACTTTTGGTTTCAATAATTTTTCTAAAATATAAGTTGTAAGGAACTAAGCCACTGTTGGAAATACATATGAAAATGCATTTAAATTATTAAAGTTTATTAGTCTAGTACCGTAACGGTGTTGGACGGTACCAACTTTGTGTTTACACTGCTTTTCTGTTGACAACTGGAAAGAACAAAGTAGGTTTTGGTCTGTTTGAGAAGGATGTTGGATCTGAATGAAATCTTCTTAAAGGCTGATTATTTGTTTTATGATTGTTTTATGCTTTTTATATAATTTGTTTGTAAGGAGCAAATATATAACATTGCTGCCTAACCGTCACAAAGACTTAAATCTATGGATAATTAACCAATAAACCAGCAAACAGTTTTATAAATCTGGAGAAGGCAACTTGCTTGGTTCAGCATCAGTGAACTGAGAAATCAATCCATTTGAAAGCTATTAGAAGATAAAGAAAGTCTGGGGATTTAGAAGGATGACTGTTTTGATTTAGTACTTGAAGTACTTTACTTGTCTACTGAAATGTAGTCGATTTGTAGCTAATGGGCTGCCTTCACTTTTGTATGTAGCACAATGATGGAAAATATGGCAATTGTTTAGAAAAATTGTCCTACTGGTTTTCTTTGTCTTATGGAAGAGTATTAACACCATCTCTTGCAGGTTATCAGAATTGTCTTTGGAAAGACCAATTTGTTCTCCATATAAAATTCTTTTTTTCTTTAAACTTAGGTGTTTTGAATTAAATGTGATTTAGAAATGTGACATAGCTTTTTGTGGAAAGATGAAGCTAAGACTGAAATTCCATCCCTAATAAAAAAAAATGAAAAATCAGCTGAATAACATGACAAGGGAAACAGATGGAAAGTTTGCTCTGTTAAGGCTGCGTGAGTTGAAGACAGTTTCTGGGCTCACATAGGTTGTCACAGTGATTTGCACCTAATCATTCTGCTCCTTTGTTTGTAGAGAATTAACAAATAAAAGTTTGCAAGTTCCTCCAATAAGTTAGAAGAAGGGACTTTATAGGACAGTGGTTGTTGCTAGATACACAGGTGTAAAATACACACACAGTTTTATTCTCCAAGTAATTGTGGGTCATCCTTGTAAGACGCCTAACAAAAGGCAGTATTATAATCATGTTACAATTTGTGAGTGTTTACCATTTAGAGTCACCCTCCCACCAACATTTTCTGATCAGATTAGATCCTGGGTTACATGGATGTTTTTGTCTTTTGTGCATTACATCATCAGTCTTTCTTTTTCAGATGAGCAGAACTTTGTGCTCAGAGATGCTGAAGCTGAGGTGCTATTCTGCTTTAGTTTAGAGGAGTCTCTAAAGAGAGCACAAGTAGCTCCACTGTTCAAGGTATGCAGTTTAAAAGGACATTTAAATACTTTGAGCTTTTCAACCTAATTTTTTCAGCATTGGGACCACAGCTTTTGTAGCCAAGGGCAATAAAACAGACTAGCATATAATGTGAAGCATTTGTTTCAAGTTTTATTTTTTACTTTATGCCTATTTCCTGCCTAAGCGTTGTTGGGATGGATCTAAGCCCTCTGAGTGACTGGATCCTGTAGATATGAACAAAACGTGCTCAGTATACTTAACAGTATTTGTTCCCTTACAAAATTTAGAACATTGCTCCATTATTTGTAAAATGCCACTTACGGAAGGGACTTTTTTTTTAACCCCAGCCTGGTAGTCAAAGCACTTACCCATAAAAATGAGGGTCTGAGAGTGAGTTTGCACTTCAGCTTAAGGGAGTTCTAGTCTGATTCTCCTTGAAGACTGCACTTACCACCAGGTTGTTTGCGAGGATGGTGCAAGATGGTTTTCATGCCTCTGGTTAAAATTACGTTACAGTGCAGAGAGGTATCTGAAGATCTTGTTGAAGATCAAGTTGCTAGAGATTCTTCAGTGTAACTGAATGTGAGACTTTTTCTTGAGGCAAACCACCTAAAAAGGGTATTTTTACAACTTGTAATGAATAAGAATCTATGTCTTTTATTAAGTCTAAATACTACATTTCACGCAATTTTGCAGTCTAAATAGCAAGGTTATTTTTTATTCCTAGCTGGTAAACAAAGATAATCTACTTTGTGATCTGATCACCTGTATCAGTCTCAGTCAAGTAGTAGGATAATTTTTGTCAGAAAGTAATACATTGGCTATTAATTAAAAGCTGAAAGTTCTTTTGCAGCATTTGAGACGTCCCTGTGCTTGAAGAAGCAAGGAGCATTGTTGTTCTTACATGTCTTACCAAGCTGCAGTTACTTCCCCCCCTAAAGATAGTTTAACCAGTGGTCATTTGAAGGTTTCCTGGTTGTTATTTTACAGGTGTTGAAATAGGCACACCTAAGCTGTTCAAATTTATCAGAACTGTGGGTTTGTCCCTCCAGGGAAAACGTCAGTGGTAATTAAGGACAACTCATCAGCTGATGGATTTGTTGCCATAAGCTGTGATATCTAACACCAGCTTACAAAGCCTGCCCCGTGGTTGTACAAGAGAAGAGTCACGTGATAATAAAACTTAATGCGTTGCAGAAATCAGTTAACAAAATAATGATTTTTCTTATTCTTTCTTTTCTCTTTTTAGGGAAAATATTTTTACATTACACCTGGAATTTGTCCCAGTCTTTCCACCATGAAAGCTATTGTGGAATGCGCAGGAGGAAAAGTATTATCAAAACAACCTTCTTTTCGAAAACTCATGGAGCATAAGCAGAATAAAGTGGGTAGAGTGTTGCTTTCTAAAATTTACTTGTAGTATCTTACTGTGTTATTCTGAGCTTATGATTAGTTTCTTTTGTTTAGAGTTTGCCAGAGATAATCTTGATTTCCTGTGAAAATGACCTTCATTTATGTCGAGAATATTTCGCAAGAGGCATAGGTATGTATAAGCTATCAATGTAATTTGAACAGTGTAGCTGTTATTTTGCTTTTTTTTTTTAAATTATTATTATTTTACAAGTACAGACATCTTTTGAAGCTTTCAGATAATAATAGAGGAATACATGGTCTGTCCTGCAAACCATGGAGAAATCTGAGCCAGCTGTTTGCTAGGTATTTCTAATAGAGGTATTTTATAGCCAGGTCACCATGAATCTCTGGAAAGGTAGGCTCGAACTTGGG
Organism: Gymnogyps californianus; assembly: GCF_018139145.2. Classification (NCBI taxonomy): domain Eukaryota; kingdom Metazoa; phylum Chordata; class Aves; order Accipitriformes; family Cathartidae; genus Gymnogyps; species Gymnogyps californianus. The sequence continues at coordinate 159,247,049 of NC_059472.1, forward strand.
GCTTCAGTCCTGCGTGAGGCAAGATGACTGTCTTAGTATTCATCAAGTTAGTTAAAGATTTGGAGTTTTTCACTTTAGCTATTTTTAATTCAGCATAGAACCCCAAGACATGCTGTATTTATTAACAAAGGTGTGCAGAGGGAGGTCTAGTTTTTGTGGTGTGAAGTGTGTGATGGCTAACAGTAGGGCCCTGGTAGCGGTGGGGCGATACTCCCTTACGCCTTTGTGTGAAGAGCAGAAAGGTACAGAACGGCCCCTCCTGACGCACATGCAGAATGAGGAAGAATGTCTTTGTAGGGTGTAAATTGTATGCATGTTTTCGATATTTCCAGATGTCCACAATGCTGAGTTTGTCCTGACTGGAGTACTTACTCAAACACTGGATTATGAATCATATCCTTTTTGTGTAAAGGCTGTCCGCTGCTTAGGGAAGTGTGGTACTAAAAGTTTTTTCTGAATTAGGAACTAATTATTTATAATTTCTTAGGATGTGTAATGTTTGCTTGATAGGAGGGTAGTTTAAGACCCAGAAACCTAGCCTAAATTCAAAGTGGAATTAGTTTTTGATAGGAAATACTTCAGTGGAGGTGGGAGGCAGGGTTGTTAGAAAGTAATAGTAGTAGAATATTAAGCAACAGGAAAAAAACTTGTCACTAAGGAAAATACTTGTCACAAGTTACTTGCAGATGAGGGAAATAGCTTTTTACTGAAGAAGATTATAAACCCTGTTTGATAAATGCAGTGGAGGGACCAGTAAGGGTTCTATGTCTTTATGCATGTTTTTTATATAAGTTCTATTTTGCAGTCATTTCTTAAAGTTGTTCTTTCTTAACGAACATACATATAAATTTACTTGATGGATAGTAAAATGCCTTACTGCTTCGGAATCCTTGGAGCATTAAATCTAGCTGTTCAGCCATTGTACAAAGCAACTAAAACTTCCTGTGGATGCTGTTTTCCAGCTGTTTTCCTAGGGATGATGAGCAGTTTAAAGCAGGAAAGCAAAAATAAACTGCATCTTTTTTAGGATGTGTAATTTTATTATGCTGAAACATAATTTACTATGTTTTGTATTATACTACCATTTTAAAAGAGCCCACTTTAGGTATCATGATTAGCCCGTTTTTAAACATTTTAAAGTAAATGATGATACTTCAGCCAAAAGTGTAATTTGGATGTAAAAATAAAAGGGCTTGCTATCTATTAAATTATGGATGTTGAAGATGAAAATGTTTTGTACTTTATTTTTATTTCTTATACTCTATTTTCTTTTATATTGATATTTTGCCCACATTTTAAATAAATGTACTTTTAAATGTTTTACTCTATATTTTAGTGGTGGTTCATTTTTTTGAATACTGTGCAACAATGGCACTCTGGTAAGAGTAAATTACTCAAATCTTTTTCCAAGCAATGTAAAATTATTTTAAGCTTATTTTACCAGGTATGTTTTAATATATGAAGTCCCAGTGCTTTAAAGGGAAATCGTTGTAAATGTATATATGTGTTTTTACTGAAACAAAGAAGCAGCTTGAAGGAAGGAGAAACTCTAACCCTGCATATTACGCTGTTGTGATAACTTTTGTTTGTATAGTGAGTTTTACTAAATAAATATTAAAAACCAGTCTCCCGAATCTATATTCAGTTGTATTTCCTAATACACACACGGTTCTAATAATCTGACTTTACCATTTTTATCAGTTTAGATGCTAGTAGATGAAAAAGTCATCCTAAAAGCATTTGTTCTTTGATCAGCAAGCGATTAAACTCTGGTTGGGGATTGGAGAGATTCACTTACGTGTACAGCATCAAGTGTATTATAGCACCTTGTGAACCATTCACAGAACAATTCAAAATACAAGATAAAAAAATACTTTAAACAATAGCTTCTCGTGCTATTTTTTTTCAAACATCTTGTATTTTTATGCAGAACCATTTTATAGAGAAGCTTTTACAAATACAGTATCATTAAACTGAGGTAAGCTGCTATTTTTAGCTTATGCAAAGCTGTCTACAGAGAAATTACTAATTTCAAATCTCTCTTTTGTGCTATGGCTTAAAATATAAATCCACCTGATACTTGACCACTAGTTGTTGCCTTTCTTCCCATACCTCAGTTCTACAAAGTGCCTAAGTGAATGACAAATTCGAGCTGTAAGAACACAGTGGGAGTAAATTTCAAGATGAGTGAAGCCCCACGGAGGTCAGTACTGTGCCTGTTGCCTGTTATTGCTGGCTCTGGGTTCCTCAGCTGTGTTGATTTACTCCTGTATTTGGCGTTTCTATTGTAAGCAGTAAGGGGCTACGTGATGATAACAAGAATGGTAAAATTTCTATCAGCATGACTTTCGGTAAGGTGACAAAATGTAGTGAAGAAGAATGTTATACTTTGGCTCAGGATGGTTTTAGGTGAATTGGAAGTTCAAAAGGTATGGTACAGGGTGGGAGAAAACGGTACTTTTTCCCCAATGCCGTTTACTTCTAACGGCAGAGTTATGTGCTTTTTCTTAGTGTGATGTTCAGCTCTCCGTAATACAGTTTCCTCTTCATTACAAGATAGATTAAGAAAAAGTCCTTAACATTGAGACCTAAGGTTGGAAGTTGATGATGTGATTTTATGCTTTTAATTTTTAAAAATAGTGAAAAAAGGAGGGACTGCAGTGGGAGTTAATTGTTGGCTGATGAGTTGTTGAGCAAATGACTTAAATTGTTCAGACATGTAGACCTGGCAAGTCTGGTCTCCCTTTACTGTCAATGGAGGGAGAGAACATCTCTAAAACCTGACTTAGTTAAAGACCCCTGCAGAGAGCACATCTCCTAACAGTTTAGCAAACTAGTTCAGTTATCTACATCTTCTAGAATGCAGAAAATAGGTGAGAAGAATCCCACCCTGAAGAACTTCAGTAATGCATTGCATAAATACAATTTTTTTAATGGAGAAAAAAGGGTACCTTCCCCCCCCCCCCCCTTCAAATACACTTCAGAATGTGTCGTATTAAAATTATCTAAATCTGTGTTAATCTCTGTATGGCTTGAGACTTTCTTCATTATTGTGCTGGTTTTGACTGGGATAGAGTTAGTTTTCTTCATAGTAGCTAGTATGGAGCTATATTTTTGGATTTGTGCTGAAAACAGTGTTGATAATATGTGGATGTTTTTGTTATTGCTGAGCAGTGCTTACACAGAGTCAAGGCCTTTTCTGCTCCTCACCCCACCCCACCAGCGAGGAGGCTGGGGGTGCACAAGAAGCTGGGAGGGGACACAGCTGGGACAGCTGACCCCAACTGACCAAAGGGATATTCCAGACCATAGGACGTCATGCTCAGCATACAATCCTGGGGGAAGAAGAAGAAGATGGTGTGAGAAGCAGAAAAGGCCTTGATGCTGTGTAAGCACTGCTCAGCAATACCTAAAAAATCTGTGTATTATCAACACTGTTTTCAGCACAAATCCAAAACATAGCTCCATACTAGCTGCTATGAAGAAAACTAACTCTATCCCAGCCAAAACCAGCACGTTTGTACTAGTTACCAGGTTGCAGAAAGTTTTTGGATGCCTTTTCCTTTAAAGCAGATGTCAGCTGTTGTAGATTTTGGACTTTTGAAAATGTTGTGATACACAAAACTTCTTAACTTGAATAAATACTTTCTACCTGTCATGCATTCAGCATATCTTCTGTATGCCTTACAAATGATGAATTGCCATATCAAATGTAAATGCTGGTTTCAAAAAGAGATACACATGTGTAATGAGTCAGCAGCACTGTGTAACTGCATGAAATCAAACATAAGGCATATGAATTTGCAGGACTGGGTTCTAGAAGCTAACAAGATGTGCTAAAACAGCTTTCTGCAAAATGAGACTTGGCACTGAGGGAGGAGAGGCAGAGAGAATCCAGGTTTGAATGTGTTAACAGTTTCTGCGTCAGCAACATAAACTGCTAGACTCAATAATGCATTTATGCCTCAATAAGAGTTCTCACCTTTTTTAGGATTAACTTCTTCCACGTTTTCCACAACGAAGTGGTGTTGAGGATATATAATACCTTTGCCAAAGACTACTAGAGTTAAGAGACATGTGAATGCAATAGCATCTGAAAGGTAAATTTCCTTATGAGAACTATCCAAAATGCTGTCAGATACTGCGTGGAGAAGCTTGCAGAAAACCAAATGCAGTCATGGAACAAATGAACCCCGTGGGAAAATGTGAGTAGTAATGCATCTGTTTCATCATCAGTGGAGACAGAGTGTTTATTTAGCCAACATACAAGTATGACTGATTTGATTAACCTTTCAATTAGAGTTAAAAACAGAACCTGCCAAGAAATAGTCTTTCAAGAACCACAGGAGCTGTCCAGAGCCAACTGGAGTGCAGAGATGTTACTGTGCCTGTGATTAGTGATAAAGGGTTTGATGAAGTATTCTGATACTAGATTGCTGTTATGAAGGTGTTTTTCCTTCAGTGGAAGGTTATAATACTTAAGTGTCTATTTGATCCCATCTCCTGTACTCAGGAAGAAATAAGTACCTTCCATGTTGTTGTTTAGTTGCTTGCAGAAGCATTAGGTCCATAACATAAGGTTGTGTTCTTTGTAGAAAATCTGTCCTGATATAGCAGTTATTTAAAGATAAATATAGAATGTGTCTATAATAGCAAAGACATTCCATCAGTTAGGGATCTGCTGGAAGTCAGGGAGACATGGTCTCCGCTCGTTACCCTGCAGCTTTCTTTGGCATAAGTCATAAAGTAGAATTGTAGAACAGAATTGTGGAAGTACAGCTGGAAGAGACCTCTGGAGGTCCAGTCAAGTTTTCAGTATCTTGAAGGATGGAGATAGTACAACCTCTGTGGGCATCCTGTTTCTGTATTTTGCTACCCTCAAGGTAGTAAATAAACCATCCTTATATCTAATCAGAATGTCTATTGTTCCACAAGTGGCTGTTGACTCTTATTTCATCCCCATGCACCTCCAAGAAGCGTCTAGCTCTTGTCTTCTTTCTACCCTCCTAGTAGGTAGTCGTAAACAGCAGGAAGACTTCTGTTCTTAAGGCTGAGCACACTCAGCTCTCAGCCTTTCCTTGTGCATTGCATACTTACACCCCCTAATCATCTTGATGGTCTTCTGCTGGACTTGCTCCAGTAGGTCATTGTCTTACTGTATGAGGGAGCCCAAACTGAAAAGAGAAAAAAGGTACTGGGTACCTTGGCCTTTGTCATGTCTTTCATCACTAGGTCCCGTGCCACGTTGAGCAGCAGACTTTCCTTTTTCTTTCTTTTCCTTTCCTTTTTGCCGCTGATGTATTTACAGATGCTTTTCTTGCTGCCTTTCACATCTCTTGCTAGTTTCAACTCAGGCTGAGCTACTCCTGAATAAAAAATCAACTGCGCAGTTCAAGATGTGTAAAACATCTGAGAGTGGAGCAGATAAGCACTAGAATGGATGTGTTTAGGAAGGTTGTGCAGCTTTAATCTTTGCGCAGCTCTACTATTAAAAATCCATCAAACATTTTGTAAGCACAGTTTAGTTAGTTTGTCCTATCTCAAGGCAAAAGGGTAGATGAGAAGACAGCTCTGCTGATATTTATATATTTTATGTTTAAATATCATGATGCCTTACAGGGTGTGAGGAGATTACATAGACTAATGTATGTTGGGTAAGAATTACCCTTTTTATGGATGGAAATTAAGATTGAGAGAAATTTGCACTGGGAGTGGTGAAGCAGGGAATAAAACCCAGGTTAGCTAAATTCAAAGTTCACATCTTGACAGCCAGTCAAAGCCTGCTCCCTTTCTCTTTTCTTCTGCCTGTCCTACGCTGCTCGCAGCAGGAATAAAGAAATACCAAAGCAGCGGAGCCAAGGAACGGCAACAGAAGAAAGAGAGCACACACCGATGAAACAAGGAAAGAGTCAGGCTGACCCCTCGGAGAACAAACTTTTGCAAATGACTCCAGGGTTTAATAGGGGTAAGTTTTCCTAGAATTTCTATGGAATAGTGGTAATGAATAAAAAAATGTTAATATGGAAGTTGCAGATGTGTTTCACTTTACCTGCCGGGCTGTGAGATCAAGAGAGACTATCTCCAAAATGATTTTGTTTGCTAAATTTCATTCTGCAGGAAGCACTGTAGACTACAGGCGCTTCCTTCTTGTTGCTTTCTTAGTCCTCAGAATGTCTGCTAGTGTTTAAGAAAAAATACTTTCTAGTTGTTAGAGTTCCTAAATGTCTGAACCTGGCTAGTGATGGGGCATGTACGGACCGGGGACCAGCAGTTCTGACACAAGCAGTACCTACCCAACCCCTTTCATTCTGATGCTAGTGATGTCATCATCATGAGCTTGCTGCCCATCCAAGCTCTTCGGAAGAGGGAGTATGATCTGTGTACCTGCTGTTCAGTGCGGAGCAGGTTATGCTAGCGCTAGGCAAGTGGGTTAGGAAAGTGCCACCATATTCTTAAAAAAGCAATCCAGTGTCTCTTGGAAATGCAGCAGGCCCCTCTCAAGGGAAAGGCATGCTTGAGAAGCTTCCTCAGTGGGATACGGGAGCTTTCCCTGGAGGAAGCCAAGTGGAGAGCGACTGTCTGAGCCCTCGGGAGATGCTCAGAGCTCTGCTAAGGGGATTTTAACCTGCAGAGTATGCACGCGGGCAATTGTGAAGAGTGAGTGATGCTTGGAAAAATATTCCCACCCTTATCAATGTGGTACATTTCTTTGATCCTCAAGCAGCGTTTTGTCAGAAGGAGACCAGGCTGTGTCTGCCAGGGCGAAAGCATGGTAATCAAGGGGCACCCCAGATCAGACACAGCTTTGAATGGGTCTGCCTAGGACGTTCCCTCATGGCAAGCTACACCAAAAAGAAAAAAACAACCCTATTTTAAGCTTAAGAGGTCAAATTTTATTAGCATGTCAACTAAAACACTTAAATGAAGCAGCTACATCAAAGAGAACGGAGATGAAACAGAGGTTTCCCTCCCTGCTCTCTATGGCTTTAAAGAACTGATCCTCACTTGATTTCATTCAATTCGGGGTGTTGGGGTTGTGGGAAATTGCACAGTCCTTTCTGTTTCTCTTTCCAGATACTGAAAATATCTTACTAAGCAATGATACTACCTCACTGTTTTCATGGCTTTTGGAATTTGACATTTAAGTTTGATAAACTCACAGCTTTTTATGGACAACAACTATGTCCTACAATCCCTGCCTGCTGTACAAAGAGACTTTGTGAGAGAAGATAGAGAAATGGCTTTGTCAGAAAAGATCTGCATTTCAGCTACATTTGGGAAGTCAGGGTTAACCCATGGGGCCCAAACCAACTGGAGCCCATCAGCCTTCCAGAGGCCAGGCTGGAGCAGAGAAAGGAAGAGGAGCTCAGTGATACAGCAGCCAAGAGACCAGGCAAAGGCAGTTAGCCTTCCCAGGAGAACCATCTGAAGAAAAAGACATGAGTATTTCAAACCTGCTCAGACCTGTCTATGTTCTGTTAAAGCAATAAATAAAATGTTTTTGAAGGAGAAAAAAGAGGAGAGAAGAGTTTGATTTTTCACGTGATGATAGTGGCTTCTAGCCCAGCATGGAGAGAGGCAGACTGGAGCCACTAGGCCAGCTTGGAGAAAGATCTGAATTGCAGATGAGACAGGAGGGGTTAAGAAGTTATGGCGCACTGGCTGGGCTGGGCTTACTGCTGGCGTGTGGGCTCCAAGGCTGTGACAGATATGAAGTAAACCGGCTTCGTTTTGTCTGCAGTGAAGTTTTGCTGTCTCACCTGGGTCAAGCGCATCCATCGAGCCCTTCCGTGGTAACTCACTCCGGTGTTCAAACCTGAATATTGCTGTAGCTACGGAAATACTGCAGACGACTGCATTTTTGTGCTCTAAGCCCAGCTGGAGGGGAGCCTGTGGGAGGGACCCCACAGACAGGACTGAAATGCGCTGGGAGGAGAAGAGAGGAATTAAAACACAGACATATTCTTCCTCTTCCAGCATCCTTTAGCTGAGAGGCTTGACAGTTACAGCTCATATCACCTAAGGGGAGAACTCGGAGGAGCTGTGGTCTGAGGCACATTTAAGCCACCTCTTTAGCAGAGTTTCAAACACAGCAAATCCATCTGTCCTATTTCTGACTCTGCCTGGACTGAATGGGACCGAGACTCCCATCTCCCTGGCAATACCAGCATCTCTGCTTCTCATGCAGTGTGTTTTTCAGTCCGTGCTTCGTACCCTCTCATTTCAGGCTGCTTTCCCCCCTGGCTTCTTCTTTTCCCTCTCTGTCCAGACAAGGCAGCAATGGCCATGTGTTCAACTTTCCAGACTCACTAGCTTTTGTTGGGCTGAAGACTGCTTTACCTGGCCTCCCAAATGCCACCGTCTTTCTGACAAAGAGCCCAGCACAGTATATAAACCATTCAGGATATTAAAAATGCTACCGAGGGCATTAAAAGTAATATATTTTGTGTCCTCAGTCTCTAAACCCTCCAGGATGCTGTCTGCAGCGTGAGCAGCAGCTCTCATTTCCTCCTGTGCTCTTTGACTTATCTGTTCCTCACATGAATGTGGGGTCTTAGCACTGCTCCGGAGAGGAAATCAAGCACTTTGCTCACTAGTAAGTTCTCCAGAGTTTCTTTACAACAAACGTCCCAACGTGTCTGTATTATAGAGCCTTTCCCCCTCGGTCAGCAGTGACTGATACGGCTTCATTTCCTCTCTTACCATGCCAAGAAGTTTTTTATTGCGAACTGCATTTCTACTTCCGTGGAACAGACAATATAATAAAGTCTAGTTATTAAAAGAAGTATCTGTCTTGATCTTGGAGACAGAAGTTAGGTAGAAGAAAATGACGTTTGTAAACTGCTCTGATTTGCTTTCCTGTAAGGTAGCAAAATGCCTGAAATGCAAATCAATCAAACACAAGCTCCATCAAATATCCAGTTGTTTACATTTGTAGTGAAATGCCAATATTAACAAACCCTTGGAAGCGCTGTTACAGCTGTGATGACCCAGAAATACAAGAAAAAGCTTTACAAAGAGAGCAAATATCTCTTCCTAGAAGAGCTGATACAGATGATCAAAGTGGCCAAGCTCTGGATCATGTGTGCACCTGGAGGAAGGATTTTGTGATTGAAAACTCCTCTGTTTTATCTGATGATGTCATCTGATTAAGTGAAAGACATCATCCCTCCCAACACACTTGCTCCCCTACAGCTCAGCGAGCTGGGCTGTGTGAACCCCTGGGCGCATCAGTCACTCGTGAGCAATACGACAGCAAGAGGACAAAACCTGTCCATGGGCTGGAGCTGTGATGCTTCTTTCTGCAGATCATTTCAAATGATGAACTATCTACAGAGCCATTATAAAACCTGTTTTCACATGGATGTGAGACCCAGGGACTTTCTAAGAAAGGTATAAGGGCTAAATGAAATATGGAGCTCAATAGCTGGGTCAACAAGGACAAGGGAATGCAAGAGATGTGACGGTACATGCTGAGATGGCTCCGAAGAACCGAGTCACTGGTGGTCGGCCTGAAGCTGGAACAGCTGAGCATCCTATGGAGGCATAGTACTACTGTGCTTGCTTTGAAAGAGATGCAGGGATAATACCAAGCAAGAGTGGAAACTTCGTGCCAGTGTCTCTGAGCAATGAAGGAAAATGTACCCTGCCCCAAAAAAGGTGTGTCTGGGGGATTTTGTGAGGCTAGGAGCCTCTGGGAGCTGACAAATTAGTAAATTATTCTATTTAAACTGAAGTATATTGCAGGAAACTGTCAATTTTGATGAAACTGGTTTGGGACTTTTTGACTAGGAAGGCAAAATTAAAGTATCAAATAATAAAGTAATTGGAATGAAATTAATTGAGAAAACAAAGCAGAAACAAAACATTTTATACCACTATAATCAAACGTGCTCAATGTGGGGAAACTGAAATGGGAATTCACATTTCCAGTTTTGCAGCAGCATCACTTCATAACTGCTGAAACGCTGCAGAAGTCTTGCAGTTTATCCAAACTCTGAACAAATAAGGAGAGAAACTTTTCAAGTTTATTTTTTCCTCAAGCCCCACACTAGGCATAACTGCTAACTTGCAGCTGCTTCTTGTAGCACCTCTAACAAAAATCACTAGCACATCATGCAGCACTTCACGGTAGTTCAATCATTTATTTAGGTGATGTAACTGATGTTATTAATTGCTTAACCTTCAGTTACACAGACCTCTAGAAAGTCATCACCCACCCTCCACATACAAGCTGCAAACAGCCGTGCTAGCCCTTACTGAGCGAAGGTGAAGTTTCTGTCTTAAGCATCCTCTGCATGAGTGGGCTAAGAAAAAAGAGGGGCAGAAGTATAAGGAGAGGTGTGTCCTTCAAAGGACTGTCAGGAAAATTACAGCTTTGATAGCACCATCCTATAAACTTAAAAAGCACAGTGTGGGAAATATAAAGGCAGAAAACGAGCTCTTTTTCTACCTATAAAGACCTTAATTCCATTTCTTCCCCTCTGAAAAACACCCATACCAAAACCCAACTTGCATTGGGTTATATTTCATAGTGGAAAAAACATGATTCCTGGGCTTCTCTGCTTATCAAATTTGGAAATGACAAAGGAGGTTGAAGGAGCTGTCGCACTCAGTGCTGCTTTGCTTTGCTTCTTTCTGCAGATGGTCTGTTTTGCCTTGCCATGGTGAGTACGGCTCCCTGGATGTTTAGCAAAGTGATATACCGCTTTGCATCATTAAAAGGGAATTTAATATGTCAGCAAAGACTGAATTGCTCTCCCTGGGTTTTGCCCTTTAGGTGCTGAATCCAGTGGAGAAAGTCCAGGTAACTTCAGTCCCCGGGGAATGAAAACATGTGTTTCACATGAAGCATGGAAGCAGCTGTACTGACCCGTCTTCCGATTATCACCAAACAAATCTACACCGAAAGCACCAAAGCTAGGGTTAACCAAGTACCAGATGGACAGCCTACCGATGAGCAACACGGACAGAGCCACAGCCGTCTAGTCCCACCCTCCTGCATTAACACCACTCACTCCTCCCCATTAGTTTTATCCATCATGGCAATTTTCTTCCAAAATGTGTGTTTTGTGGCTGCAGACACGCAGAGCCAGACCTCTGGTTTCGTTGCTGACTTCTCTTGCAATTCTGTGCTCTGCCAGTTTGCAGTGAATCCCAATTTTAGCATGGATGAAAACTCATAATAATAACGGCAGCATTAAAGAAGAAGAATAATCTCTGCCTCACTTCTTCCACCTGTAAAATGCACAGAATATGCAACTTGCTTTAAAAGGACAATGAATCTGTGTGACAGTGCTAGTTATTGTGTCTACATAGAAGAGAATACTGATAGCCTTTACAGTGTTATCTGTTGCCGTGTGCTCTTCTTTAAGTCCTGGTTGAGTGTTTGTCACCTGTCCTCTTCCAGACCGTGGGTCAAGACACATTCCTGGTGTCTGAAAAGTTCTGTACTGTCATCCGTCACCCACAGCTTCAGCATCTTTGAGTGATGCGTTACCAGTTAACACGTGTGGCAGAGGTTTCCGTCGTAATTATTACTTGCAGCTCTTCAACACACTGTTCCTCCTACACAAACAGGTGCTGCCAGGCCCTTTTAAAAACAGGTGACAATAGACAGAGGCAAGACAGTGTCACCGAGCACATGTTACAGGCACACCAGTATGCTGCTTTCTTAGGTAAACTGACTGCAGTTTCAGGGTCCTGTGACTTCTAACAGGAAAAAGAGGATCATTCATGCTGTGTGGTCATGGCAAGGGCAAGGATGCTCCCTTCTGGAAGGAGGAAGGGAATCGCGGCACGTCTGTCTGCTGTCTGCCGCCTACACCCCACCTCTCCTCCCAGCTGTGCTCTTCATGTTTGACTTGGTGCTCCTCATGCAGAAGCATGGCCAAACTGTCAGTGTTGAAGGCAGCACTGAACACAAGAGGGTTTTTCCTCAGGACAGCACAGAAAAAAGTGCTTGGAGGGACTGGATTGCGTAGTGGAGTCTTGCTCTGGCACGGCTGTAACGAGCCTGCTAATGCTGGTTTATTTAGTTTGTTGATTTTCTTCTGCAGCCTGGCAGAACACTGTACTCCTGATGTTCACCTCCTGCTTTGCGCTTAGAGTAAATCGAAAGCTGGTGAGAAGCAAGCCATTTACAGACAGGTTTATTAACTGAGATTTATTGTTTATATATCCACCATCACAACAACTTTAAGTGTGTGATGTTTGCTGGACACAAATGTCCCTCCTGTAGGAATATATTTATTTATATCTAATGCTAATGAGCATTAAACATTTATCTAATGCTTTATATTTAACTCCAATGGGCTGTTGAGACATTTGTGTGCTGAGTCTCCCAAAGACACATCCTTGTCTCTCGTGTTTGAGTTCATCTGGCCCAAAGCTCTTGAGCACAAAGCCATGACCTTAGTGATGGACAAAGTCATTGTAAAGTTCCTCTGGACCCTCCTGTCCTCTCTGTTGTTGTGGCAGCATCATGCAGAAGAGGTGGTCTGTGCGAGGACCATCTGAAATGTGGTTCACTTGAGTGACGTGAACACCAACACTCAGTATTGCCACACCAGAGGGCTTAGGATCCATAGGCTGATTTGAGATTTATGACATTTAAAAGATATATTTGCCATCTAATTTTGGGGGGTTTAAACTTTACGCATATTTTCAAGCTTTTCTCATCAGCCACAGGGTTAGAAACATGCTTTTAAATAGGGAATTAGATAACTAAGGAGTTTGTGTTATTAGAATCATAGAATGGTTTGGGTTCACAGGGACCTTTAAAGATCATTTAGTCCAACCCCCTTGCCATGGGCAGGGACATCTTCCACTAGACCAGGTTGCTCAAAGCCCCATCCAACCTGACCTTGAACACTACCAATGATGGGGCATCCAGAACTTCTCTGAGCAACCTGTTCCAGTGTCTTACCACCCTCATCATAAAAAAATTCTTCACCTCTTTCATAGGAGAGGTGTTCTGGCCCTCTGACCATTTTCGTGGCCCTCCTCTGGACCTGCTCCAACAGGTCCATGTCTTTCCTGTGCTGAGGGCTCCAGGGCTGGATGCAGCACTCCAGGTGGGGTCTCACCGGAGCGGAGTAGAGGGGCAGAATCACCTCCCTCGACCTGCTGGTCATGCTTCTTGTGATGCAGCCCAGGATATGATGGCCTTTCTGGGCTGCAAGTGCACATTGCCAGCTCATCATCAACTTTTCATTCACCAGTGTCCCGAAGTCCTTCTCCACAGGGCTGCTCTCAATCCATTCATCCCCTGGTCTCTTGATACTGGGGATTGCCCCAGCTGCTGCAGAGATGCCAGCTCTTGCATTCTTAGTATGTACTCAGTGTGCCAGGCCGAAAGGAAAGCTTTGAAAATCTGACCATATGTGCTGAGCTGTCATTGCTGGGTGGTGAGCTCTTCATAACACAGAGAAAGCAGGATTCATGATCGTAACTGAGTTCTTCAAAAAAATCCTGTTGTATGCCGGGTATGAAATGCCTAATCAAATCATGTTTACTGCTCAGCGCTAGACTGCTAATTTGCTTTGATTTAGAATTTAAAAAGATAATTGCGGATGTGTGCATCTGCGTAGGTTGCTGTGAAAAGGCTTTCCTCTCCATTTAATAAGCAGCCCATTAATATGGACTGCATTAATTTGACTTTCCTTTTTCAATATGATTGATTTTAGTTCCTCCATCAGAGGAGGAGACTGAGACAGGGAGTGCCGTGTGCTCACACCAGAGGCACGGGGTGGGAGATGGGGAGCTGAGGAGCAGCCTCCTCTCACGGGATTTGTGGGATTCCCCTTGCCCTAGAAAAACCCTCCCAGGAAAAGCCGGGACAGATACTCATGCTTTACAGCTCTGCTCTTAATATTCTTGGCAGCAGTTTAACAAAGCCACTTAAGCGTATTTACCCCTGTTTTAGCGTTAATAAAAGTGGAATGAGCTGAAAGTTGCAGGTAAACATGGTATCGGCATAACACAGAAAATAATTCCTGTTTACCAGAACACTTTTCTTTGGGCTTAATTCCTACCTTCAGATGGTCCCAGGGATGAATCCCTGCTCCCATCTGCTTGTGCCCTGATATTGTTTGTTGCCGACCCTTTGCAGCCTCTCACACACTCAAAAGCTGCCCAGACTGGGCTGCGGCTGCACGCCTGGAGAACAGCTCATCTGCCGTGTTTTACTGTTTATTTTACTCGAGGATGATTCCGTAGACCACCTTGCCTTGACCTGCATCCAGCCGAGGCTCCCTCCTGGGCGCTGGCACCTACCTGGTAGACACCTGTGGTTTTTGAGTCCAATTAATCAGATCAGCTTTTAAAGGTGAGGGAGTCAATATGAGATCATGTGCTTGGTGTGGGGAGACTTCACGCTAGGCTGGTTAGCCTGACCCCTCAGTATCCATGTTTGCAAGAAAACAATAACTATAGACATGAAAGTGCAACAAAGATGATGACTCGATGGCTGCTCTTGGCAGCTCCTTCTTCCCCACTCATAAATCAACACCAAAGATCATGTCAAACGGGCTGGTGCAGCGGCGCTGGGGTAGGATTGCACCGGCCGTGCGTCATTGCAATAATCCAGAGTGGAGCTCAGTCGGTGCTGCTTCTGTGTGCGCTGAGAGCAAAGGGGATATTGTAAAGGACATCCCTGGATTTTGCTGTAACCTTTGTCTGTCCTGTCCTTCCCCTGCCAACATGAATCTTCAGTTATCCATACAGGCAGCAGCACCGCTGCCATTTTCTCGCATGGGCTTAATCACATGCAGAAGCATGCATTAAAATTCAGAGATCTTCTTCCTTCTGATCTTGCTTGCAAAGAGACAAGAATCAGTTTTTCTGGTCTTCAGGGATGGAAACTTTCTCTAGAGATAGTTCTTGTCATTTTTTTTTCCACTCATGGAGATGGTAGTGATTAACTGTTGCAACTTCCCTGAAGTGGCTTAAAATGACTAGCTAACCCCCCCCCAAGTCCTAGGGCATTCCAGGAGACATCTCATCATCCCAGTGTGGTATCTCAAAGTCTACTGATCATGGGCATAAACCAGGATGGTGAGATCCAGGTCCTCTGGAGAAACAGCAGAAGGAGGGTGCTGCCTGCCAGGGTCCTTCAGCCTGCTTGCCTGCACACCAGGCTCCTCCTGATCCCTGCTTCAGAGCTCTCTTTCATGGGTTTAGGATTTCTAGACATGGATTTAGCAATCTGAGTTGTGGGGTGAAAGATTGTCCGAGTTCAGACTTTGGTGCGACTGCTCCATTTTTAACTATTACCTCTCCCTGTAAATGACTTTTTATCTGAGCTGGTCTTGTTGTATCTTTTTATACAAAAGCAGTGTTACCTGAGGAGATGCCTTGTGCCGGGTGCTTTGGCTGCTCTTGTCCCAGGAGCTGCAGAGAGCAGCCTGGGCACTGGGACGCAACCTGGGGCTGTGGCAGGGGCAGGGCTGCAGTTGCCAACCCCAGGGACGTCCGCTGCAATCCAGACAAGGACACAGGCAGCGGCATCCAGGGTAGGCTCAGCAGGTGGAAAGCCAGATGTAGATGGCTGCGTAGATTTTGAGGTGTGAAGTTTTTCCTTTATGCGCTTTTGTGTTCAGCTGGGAACATCAGAAAACACCAAAAGCACCATTTACAGTGTCTCCCCTCTTCAGGCGATGGCTCTGAGCTCAGCCCCTATTAGGCAGAAGTTTTGTCTGACACCGGTGAAAGATGTGCAGATACAACTGTGTCCTCCGAGCCTGGAAAAGAAACACTGGAAAACTCACCTCTTCATTTACAGGGAACATGCATTCAAAGGGACAAAACACAGAGCTCCTGGTGGCCAGGTCAGCTATGAGTGGCCTTGCCTCAGAGCATTCGCCTGCGAGACCAGGTCCATGTGTCCCTCGCGTGGGGGCAGAGCTGATGCCAGGGGGCAGGGCTCACCTTTCCCTGCATTGCCCCTTCACCACAGCCTGATGCCAGCCCAAGAGGTAAGACCATCTACGGCCAGCAAGGGATGTCCCCAAGTCACCAAGCAGCAAAACTTGTTCACCATCAATATGGATTAGGTCAGGAGCTGAGAGACTTTTCTGCCACGTATTCAATCCCTGAGTTACAGCAATATTTTCGTCTTGAAACTCTGTTTCTCATGTTCAGCAGCACAGCAATATTTCCTAAGCACTTACAAGAGGTAGTTGTTTTCCTCTGCGAGTATGTTTTGCACAGGAGATACAGCATGTGAAGCAGATTTCCAGTACGATGAGAGGATGTTTTGCATACATTCCCTTAGAGACCTATTGCTGCACCTCTGGGGATCTGGAATACTATATCTAATAATACACCTTAATTAAAATAAATAGCGCTCCTGATTATGTCTTGCCACATGGTTTGTACCCTACAATTTGCTAGTGCGATGCAGCTATGATAAAAACATTAAAAACGTACTCATATGTAATTTTACCCATACAAATGTACTGCTGTGGTGCTTAACAGATTGCTCTTAGCCTTTTACGAAGATGCTGCAGGTCACATTAAGGTTTCCTTAAACTATGTTTTCATAACTTTAAACAGTTCTGCTTCAAGAAGCAGTTTTGCAACTGTAAGGATGATGAAAACCACAAGGACAGTGTCTCCTAACAAAATATAACCATGAAATGAAAATGGGAGAGAAGAAAATTAATATAAAGGGAGGTGCAATTTATAGCTTATGCCATAAATAAGGCTTACTGTAACAACAAGACCAACTTTCACAAGAATGAGCATCTTTGAAGTGACAATGAGGGAATCTTTCCAGGGAGGTTGGGAATGGCTGGCACTTGTGTCTTCAGAAAGTTGTGGATTCATCCTGTTTATGCACATCTTTGCAGAGCATCACTTCACATCTGGAGTCTCTAAGTGCGTCCCCACCCTGTTCCTCTGGGGCACAGCAACATCTGGGTCACTACAACTGTTTGCTTTTATTTGGGTTTCAGAGTCAGTTTTGGTTCCTCAAAACTTCTGGCTATCTGAATCCAGGCCCATCTGGCTTCTTTCTATGTAAATAAATTACAAAGCTCATTGTACTCGTTCAACCTAGAAAGGAAGATGAAAAATATTGTCTGCCAAGTATCTTGTCCCTTATTAGTCCTCCTGTTGGTAGAGAGGAGGGACTCTTCAGTTTTCAGAGTCACCCAGAATTGTTTTTTATTAACTGGAGCCATTGCTTGTTTAGTACTCAAAGTATATGCCGTAATAGCCACAGCACAGCAGCCCTGTATGCAGTACAGATGGGATCGCCCTCTGAGATGAACTGGGAAGTGCACAGCAGCTGCTAGAGGCGATTCCCCACAAGAGGAAAGGATGTACTCCAAAATTGGCACCAATGAGGCAAAAGGAGCTGGATTAAACAATGTCTCCAAAATATAATTCAAACCTGCTTCTTGGGAAGAAAGGTCACAGTAAAAGAAATAATAAAGTCAACTGTTTTTCGTTGCATCAGTCATTAAGGTCTGTGGTCACCTCCATGAAAATGCCACTGGAGGAGATGCCTGGATTTCTGCTTAGCAGCCCCTGCATTTGGAGCTTAGATCATAAATACCAGCAAAAAAGTCTCTTCTTTTATCACCCCTCCCTTGACTGAGATGGTTTTCTATTTTTTTATAATAGGAAATTGAAAGAACCACAGAAATAGGAAGTGCTGGAATTTGTTTGGACCTCAGGTCTCAAAAAGACAATGCTGTGCAGTGAGGGCAGAAAATCGCAGCACATAGAGTTGATACCTGGATCCAGATCCCTGGACCTCTTACCAAGAGTGACCTGCTGAGTCTCAAAGTTATTATGGGTCTGGGCTGGAAAGGGCAGTGCCTTTATGCATGCCTGCTGAACTAAGGCCAACAGCCTTCTCTGTGAAGGTGCCGGGGACACTGCAGCAAGTAGCCTTCACTGCATAAGACTGTATTATGCAGAAAGGAAGAGATGAAAACGCAGAACGTATTTCACTTCTGGGAAGCTTTAAACTGGGATACATTGCAGTGGGAACTTGCAGTAGTCTGTGTCCCTCTTCCTTGCTCCCAGCTCTCACAGTCTGTCTCTGAAATACTCGTCCCTTCTAGACTCGCTGAGGGGGGAGCAGCACGGAGCTCTGGGCGTGCATTCCCTAAACCGCTGTGCGTGGCTGGTCCCAGAAATAACGACTGGGTTTAGAAAAAGGAAGAGAACAAAACCCAGTGACAAGGTCCTCTGCAGCTGTTTGCTGACCGCTGGACCTGGTGCCTGTCGTGGGGAGACCTTCTACCGGGCTAGAAATGCCTTAGCGGGAAAAGCACCCCGGGGGCAGGGAGCGCGGCGGGGCAGGGAGCGCTGCGGAAACCCGGCGCTGCCGGGCGGCCGCTCAGCGCGGCCTCTGCTGCCACCTGCCGCCCGCACCGCCCGGCTCCCGGCCCCGACACCGCTCAGGACTCCGTGCTCGTCCCAGCTGGTTTTTCCTCTTACGAAAATGAGGAAAATTATTATTTCCCCCCACAAATGCCGCCACAGCTTCCAGGGGTTTATTTCCAGGGAATCTCTTTCCAAGGGAGAGCTGAGGGGTGGTACTGCCACCTGCGTGCGGGAGTGACCACCTCTGCCCATCTACCCCCTAAGAAAGGGCACCTCGTCCTAACTTTGCTCGCCGCAAGGGAACTTGGATAGTGTGAGGCGTTTCTCCATCAGGAAACACAAAAGCCCAGGCCACTTCTAAGGCTGAAAAAAAAAAAATCCTGCTGATGCCTCCACCAACTGATGCTGTTTCCAGTTACAATTTTGCTGGGGTGGCATTCAGAGAAGTAGCCGTGTTTTGGAAGAGGGTCCCCACTGAACTGCTGAGCCTTCAGCTGAGAGGGCTGAACTGTCTTCTGCGAGCTGCTGGCACAGCTGCTGCCTTCAACTATGTGAGTGTGGAGCTGGAGCCAGGGGATCTGATCCTGTCCCCATCCTTGCTGCACAACCCATGCTCAAACCTCAGCTGAGACTTCTTGCACGCCTGTGTCTCTCTGCAAGTTTTCCCAGTGGTTGCACGGGGCTCCCGATGCTTCCCGCGGAGGGCTGGTGTGAGACTCGCTTCAATAATGTGTGTGCGGCTCCTTGAGGGAAGTGCTATATATTATAATTACAAAGTGCAGACAGAGATGACAGGCTGAGTCACTTCTGCTGTCCTCACATAGTTCCCCTCCAACAGCATCACAGCATCCTGAAGTTAGAAACCTCTTCCAAAACACTGACACCAACCTCCTCGCCAGGATGCTGGGCACCGCATGAGCTGTGTCGGTGAATTTGAACACCTTATGCTAAGCCTGAGCTTTATCCAGCTCTGCTGACCATGAGCTAGCAGCCCTTGCATCTGTGCAAAGGCTGAGATGTGAGGAGAGGGAGTTTATGAACCAAACCTACAATGTCCATCCTACACCAATGTGAAATTGTGTCCCTGACTTTGGTCTACTTGTCTGACTTCTCCCTTCCTCCACTTCTAAAACTAGAGTGAAGGTATTTAGACAGGTAAAAGCTAATCTCATCTCTCTGCTCACTCCACGAGAAAGAAATGGTTTCTAGAACAGTAGAACAAACACCACCTGCTTTCCAGGGACTTTCTCATGTGTAACTTCACAGATATGCAGTAAGTTTAGTCTTTCAGTGAGGACATTTAAGGCTATCACTCGATGCAAGCGCCTGTTTTCACACAACTCGTAGGTCGGTATCTTTGGGACCGTTACCTCCGCTGACACTGAGCAGTGGGTTAGGAGCCATCAGGGCTGGGGAAGGGAGGAGAACAGACAAGAAAATCAACACGTGCACCTGCAAAGAACAATTGCATAAGCCTTGCTTAGCTAAAAATGTGAGTAACCCCACATCCTGGTTTCCTTCTCTTTCTCATGTGATTTCTTCCAGTTCTTCTTTTTTATTTTTAGTGGAATAGCCAAATTTTATGATTCTGTGGCTGAAGTGGCCTTAAACCTGTTCGTTTGGCTGTTAATGTGGTGGGGGATGTTATAGAGCAGCCAGTGAGTTTTAAATACCCTGTTTTTACCCTGGGCTTAAAGACTTTCTTTCTCATCTAATTATATGGTTTTTAAGGAATTTTTAACAAAAATCAAAGGAAATTTGAAAATTAAAGGCTAAACTTAGTAGGGAGGTGCATCCCCAAAATGGGAGAGGCGGGAAGGAGTAGGCAGTGACCAACTCACTGGAGCACGCTTGTGGAAGGTGGAGAACTTTCCACTCAAATCCTTGCCTGAACTCAAGCAAGGCATGGTTTGCAGTTTGCCTGCATCGAGGTGGACCAAGAGCACATGCTCCTCAAGTTCGGTGGTTTTGTGAAGACATTTAAAGCTAGGCGACCGGTAGGATCTTAATGCCCGCTTTGCCTTTGCCAGCTCTCGTGAGCATCTGCGGGTGTTGCAGCAGAAACGAAGGCTGGAGCTTGGCTGCCTGCATCCTTTGGCCCCAGCAGCAACGTGAAGCCTGCAGGACGGCTGGCCTGGAGCCTTTTCTGTGTCACACACCCCTCGTGTTTCACAGCTCTGGTCTTGCAGGAGTCCCTGCGCTCCCGGAGGTGGCACTTTGCAGCAGGCTTCCACTAGATGGAGCGGTGTCTGAGCGCTCAGCAAACCCGGGGAGAGGCTTGGATGTGCTTTTAAAGCAACTGCAAGGGAAACAGCCATTCACCGTAAAAGGTTTTTCTTTTCCTAAGACTTCTTTATAAAAGGAACGTTTCCCAGCTGAGATATGTGAGGAAGAGCTCTGTTTCCCTGTAGGGAAATGCAGCTTTCCTCCTACAACCTGGAATGAAGTGACCTCCTGGCAGCCCCCGCTGCGGGAGGAGTAGCCAGCAGGACTGGTGGCCCTGTGTCACAGGATGGTGACATCCTCCTACCATGTCCCTGGGCCTGCTTACTCTCCTCAGAGACCCCTCTCTGGGGGCCCCCTCTCTCTACCCCCTCTGCTACAGGTACCCTCATCCTGGTGCGCCACTCTTGTGACCATCCTCGCAGCAATGCAGTGCCTCCCCAGGTCTGGCTTGGCTTTTGGCACCTAGATGTTCATGAGAGGCTCTTGCCACCAGCTGGAAGCTCTCTCTTCAGCTTGAGGGTCTGAGTTCACCCAAGTTGCAGCATGAACTGAGTTCACCCACTTGCACCCCGCTCCTGCAGAGGTAGCCTGGGGAAGCCTGGGCCACGTGGCAAGCAGGGTCCAGGCAGGGAAGCCTGGACCTCAGGTGTCCAAATGCTGCTTCTCCTTGAGTCCATACCAGTGCTGGAGAGGGTAACAGCACCCACATCTCCCTCCAGTGTGGTGGCTGGCCACAGCCAAGGCATTTATCTGGATGTGGGAAATCAGACGTGCTCCCAGGGCTGGTGCTCAGGGCACTGCTTGCCTGGATCAGCCACATCCTCCCTTCCTGGCTTCGCTGCCACCGAATGTGCACGTACATCTGCCAGAGTGCAATGACCCCACGCGGCTCTGACCTGCATGGCCTCACGCTGCTGGTCAGGGGTGCCAGACTGGGTCCCTGCCGGGGTCCATCTCCCTCATTGTCCCTTCTGGGTTGGCCAACGCCAACAACTCTGGAGCACGGTGCCAGCAAAACTGCCCTGTGCTGGGGGCAATCTGGGACAGCCTGCCCCGGCGTGTCCTAGCCCTGCCGTTAGCCGCGTATCAGCTTGTCCTCTGAAGTCCTGCCACGTCCACGCACAGAGGCACCCTGCGGTGCGTGCATATGTTTCAAGAGCTGCAGTGTCGGGTGCTCATGCAAGGCGGTGTGCATCTCAGAAGTGGTCTGTTGCAGAGATGCAGGCACAAGGCTGCAGAATCCTAGACCCGGTGCCCCACCATCAGGAGGACACGTGCTGGCGTGGGGTGAGGGCGTGGGTGGTGATGCTTTCATTCAACAGCAACCCTTCTTTTCTTTGAGATGCACTGTGAGAGGAGATAGGGAGGGAGGGACAAATGGATGACCGAAGATGAAAAGTAAACAAATTGGCATGTCCAGCTGCAGACCAGCAGCGAGCCTGAGCTGGCTTTACTGCCAGGTTTCACTGGGCAATGCTCCCTCTGTCACTTTGAGGCACTGCAATTCTGAATAACGTTGTGTTTTGTAAGGCTAAAGGCCATACACGTCCGATGTTGCAGACAACTCTCCCCTCTTTGTAAAAGACAGCGGTCAAAAGATAAATCCATCTGCACAGCAAAGAGGGTGAAAGCTGCAGGTAGCCTTAGCCCACATACTGAATAAGGAATAATAAGAGCCTGGGCAGCCTCAGGCAACGTATTTCAGAGCTGACAAGCTGGAAGACTTGGCTTCCTTCAAACATACCTGGTCTCCCCAGTGAGTAATGATAATAGGATCCAAGCAGGGAATCAGACATCAAGACAGGCTGAAGGTTACGGCACGCTATTCAGATGAGCAGGGGCCCTGGAGAGGCGGCCGCTTGCTAAAGCTGCACAACTTTTGTCAAGTACGTTTTGAAAACTTTAACTGACCTTGAAGGGTTGGCATTGAAGAAACATTGATCTGTGGGAAGTGGAGACCATTTCTCTTGCTCTGCAATGCTTCAGCTAATCATTGGAGCAGAGCTTTGACTCATGGGCCTTTCAGTTTGATGGCCTTTCAGCTCATGTCCCAAAGACCTTTTATGGTTTTTATGGATGGGAATTGTTTCACCTTCCAGGAAAACACAGTAGATTCAGGGTGATTATTCAGCAATGATTGGGTAACACAGAAGCGATCGTTTTGGCGTTAGAGAAGGACTTTTTTAGGGAGTGTATACAGACAGAAGTAAGAACATGCCTGGGAAACTGGGATGACCCTTCCTGTGCTTCATCATGGGGTCTGTTCTGGGGTCTGTTCTGGAGGAACACCCTCTGAACCTCGATGTGATGATCCCTCCCTGCAAGATATCTACTCTTTTGGGGGGAGGTGGGTGGTGGGATAAGGATTTCCAGAGTGCCTGAGCTTTTTCATTGGGTTGCAGACCCAGCTGACCTTTGCTGAATGTTTTACCTTGAATCCTAATGTAGAGAGACAAAAATGTGTGATGGAGAGCTTTTCAGTCAAGTTTTCTGGTCGTTTGCAATTTAGCTGCAAAGGATGGAAAAAAATGCCAAAAAATTTATGATAAATTTACATACTTTAAAGCTTTAAGTATTGATTAAGAATTACATCATTTGATAAGGGAATGTGTATATTATCTGACTAAAATTCAGAAAAAATAATCTAATCCCATCTGTCTCTTAAATCTAGAATGAGGTTCACTTTTAAGTGAAACGTTTGCTGTCATTCAGCACTTATCTACAGCTGAACTTCAGCATCGTGACAGCATCGTGCTCTCAAAGGCTCGTTAAAACTGAACTGAAGCAAACCAGGGGGGAGAGTTTTCCAGAACAGCAGCCGTCAGTTCCTGTGTGGGTACTTTTCTAGCATTAACCTCTAATCCTTTTCTAAAAAGCAGTAATTGCCATTAGGGGAGTTGCTCTCTGGAGGCCTTATGAAGGCCCTTCTGCCCATCTGAATGATGTCAAGCTATGGTTGGTGTTATTTAGTTGTGCCCATGGATATGCTGAGTGACAGAGACTGTGAAATACCCTAGAAAGGTAAAAACACAGATGTGGCTCCACTCAGCACGTTTACTTTTAGCCTTGCCAGAGTGATATGGGAGAGCAGACCTGCACTAGCAGGATGTAAAACGGGATGGGCAACAGGACAGTTGCCCCATCTAATTCTTGGGCTTCCCAACATGGTTGATTGCTGTCCACCTCCTGTTCCTGGCTCAAACTACTAGGAGGTCTTTTGTGGGCTCTGCAGGTGATGCTGACCTCTGACTTTGTGTTTCTAGAAAAAAAACACTTAGAACTGTTTAAAACCTGAAGTACCTTAACTTCATGTCTGGAGTCTGTCACACTTTAAGGGTAAGAAAGGCACCCTGGGTGTCGGGGTGTGTGTGCATAGAGAGAGATGTGTTGATCTGTTGTCCTAGAGCTTTTAGCACACAGTTGTGGAGAGCTGTATCCTGGTACAGCTTAACTATCTTCAGCAAAATTGCTAAATAATGAATCTCCAGCCACAAAATAGTCCTGCTTAGTTACCTGTGAACCAGAAATTGGATTTGACTTCTGCTCTCCGGCTTTTATGAGTGGGGTTGTCAGATCAGAAGAACATTTTCCTCGGTTCACAACCAGAGCACGCCTGATCTGCAGCCACTGAAAAGCCATAAATGTGCCCCCCCCCCGCCATGTCATGTGTAGAGCGGCCTTTTATCTGAGGTCTACACGTGATGGTGCCTGTGCCTGCAGCACTGCGCTGGGGCTGTGACCCCTGCATAGGGACCGCTCAGAGCTGAGCCTCAGCCTCGTGTGCAGCTGACCCCGTGCCTTGGCTATCCTCCGATTCTGGCTGCACTTCGTGGTGGGCATAGTGTAACATAAAGCTGTCTTGCTCTACCCCATGGCATTTTTCTTGCTGCTGACGGGAAGAGTTTTGGCTAATGCGAGTGCAGTGAAATGCCAGTTGCAGCTCAGTTAATGTATGCTAAGTAAGCAATTTCATTAGCTGGTAGTCAGTCTGCAGGATAATTTCATTAGTTTGATGTGCATCATTACCTTTCCTTTCATTTATATGGCAATTATAAATTTCACTTGGATGTGTATTTTTTCTTCCTTTTCTATTTACAATTTCTCCTCCCTGCTTCCTTTCACTGCCATCCCTCCCCTACTTGCTAATGATATCTTAAAGTGAGTTTTGAATTGTCCTAAATCATAGAATAGAAGAGAACAGAACAGAACAGGACAGAACAGGACAGAATAGAATAGAATAGAATAGAATAGAATAGAATAGAATAGAATAGAATAGAATAGAATATTTCAGTTGGAAGGGACCTAAAATGATCATCTAGTCCAACTGCCTGACCACTTCAGGGCTGACCAAAAGTTAAAGCATGTTATTAAGGGCATTTTCCAAATGCCTCTTAAAGACTGACAGGCTTGGGGCATCGATCACCTCATATTCTTCTCTTTTGTACCTCGTTTCAAAGAGTCTGGCTTTTGGATGTATGTGTACGCAGCCGTGTATGTAACCATGCCTGTGCCTTGCCCTGCATAAAGTCTGTGCCAAAGTATATCCCGAGCCCTTGCCTGTCTGCTCTCCCGACAGCTCGGGATGTATCTGTGGCTGCGTGGTTTGAGGGATAGATAGACTGTTGGGATGTTCCTCTTGTGAGGCCAAGCATGTGGCAGCCCAGCCTCATTAAAACTTGTGTTCTCCATGTGCCTCATACTTTGCACTTTTCAGGGGAGGGTGCGGATAATGTCTGTGCTCCCTGACAAGGGCTAAAGAGGTCCTGCCTTCCTCACCCTCCTCTTCTTCCCGTTGCTGCTGGATGAAGCTCCCCTGGGCAGAGGATGCTTGTGGTTGTTGTGTGGCTGATCTCTCTGTACGATGGTTTTTCTCACTGACCATGTTCATGGACCACATCCATCTGTCCATCTATCCATCCATCCATCCACCCTCCCACCACATTTCTTCCTCCCTCCTCTTCTCTGCTCCCTATGACCATGCCACTGCTCACTCATCCCTGCTACTTTGAACGCCTTTTTTTTCTTTGCCAGCCAGGGGCTGCTGATGGGGGCTCATTTCTGGGCTACGTGCTGCCTCACCTGAAGTGGAATAGGCTGAGACGTCTCATTCAGAAAGCAGAGTCAAGTTGATTGGTGGTGGTTTACCTCTCTCTGAAACTCAGGGTCTGCTTTTTGGAGGCTTTTTCAAAAGCTATTTATGCATGGTTAGTTTGAAATTGTATTTGCAAAAACTTATTTCTGGACCTTTTCTATTGTGCTGTCTGTGCTGGCAATTAATTATTGAGGCAGCTTATTTACAGACGGCGCTTACTTTCTTCTAGCACCTCCAATAAGATGCGAATAGCAACATTTTTTGTTGCTGGCACAGAGAGGTAGATATATCCTCTTTTAGGGCAAGACTGTAATCTCAACAATAACTCTGAGAGAGATTCAACCTTAGTTTAAAAAAAAGAAAGAGTCAGAAATTCAGCCTTTGAAATCACATGTATTGGCCAGTAACCTTGGACTTGTTTGCTGCTGCTTTTTTAAAGGGTTTTTATTTTGTTGTTTACACTTTACATAAAAGCAAAGGTTATTCTCAGCTGTTCCTGTGCTTCAAGGTTGTAGTCTCTATAGCTTTGCATTGGAGCACTTTGCAGCAGATTATTAAAAATCTGGCAAATGTGAGTCCCTCTTCCTCTCCCGTCCCTTGTCCCTGGGAAGGACACAAGTGCAGCGTTATCACTTGGTACTGACAGTTCAGTTACCTTCCAACAAGCTGCATATTGCTGTGCAGCTGCAGGTTGGGAACAGTGTGCTGGTTCCTTCGTCACTCCCCGGCACACGACAGAGGCTGGACAGAAAGTCCTTGTGGATGTATTTAGCATCAGCCTTCTCTATCCCAGAGCTTTGGATGATCTGCTGTCCCAGGCTGGGGGAAAAGGCAGGACCTGCACCGTCTGCTGCCTGGGAGGCCGGCGGGGGAAGCCATCTGCAGTCCTCGTGGGCTTGTACAAGTCAACATGACAAAGGTGTGACCCATGGTTTCCTTAAGAGCTGGTTAAAAGTCAAAACGACACTGGGGTTTGTGATTTTTTTCTTTTCCTTCATGGTAAGTAGAAGCTGTCCCATAAAAGCCAGATCTGAACCAACCAAAACTCAACCTGCATGAGCACTGGCATTTTTTCTACCGTTTCTTGTTCTCTTACCCTTGTGTCTCTCTGCTTTACTACTGCTTAGAAACTTTAACTAAGCAGTCACAAATCCATCCCCTTTGAGACACCAGCTCTGCTCTTTATCTGCGTTTTTCCAGTCCCAGCGACAGTCACGATGCTGACAAGGTCATGGCTGTAACCACGTCCTGGAGGTGCCTGATTCTGCTCAGAGAGATTTAGGTGATGCCTCTATCCACCACCTTCCCCACAGCCCAGTGGGACGGGAACCCCATGGCGGGCTCAGTACCAGAGTTTTGCTTCCAATTCTTGCTTCCAAAATTGCCATAGTGCCATCGTGGACTTACAGCTGGACACTGTATCTGCAGGAATAGGCATATGGGCTGCCTTACAAGCTGCCCCGGCATTTATGTACTTCTTTAATGCATGATCAAGAGCTTTGCAATTTGGCATGCCCAGATTCAGGCATGATGCTTCTCTCCTTTTGTCAGTGTAGTCTACCTTTATTTATGTCCAAACACATCACTGAAGTATTTAAGCTCCATTAGAGCCCTGTTTCAAAGCAGGGTGCGTGGGCCTGTCACCCAGCGGCAGGCAGAGCCAGGCAGATATTGTTCCAAACCAGCTGCGTGTCCCTGAGAGCGCTGCCAGGAGCATCTCACACTCCCAGCACCTGCAACAGGGCACAACCTGGCCACCTCGAGTCCACCTTCAACAAATCAGTTAATTCTTCTCCCTGCCTCCTGCTGAAGTTGGTCGGGAGTGGAGCAGTGGGAAGGATAATGTTTTCCAAAATCCCAGTCCTTTCCAAAAACTTTGCCTTGCCTTGAGGGGCAATGCAGAGCTGCTCCTGGCACCCACCTGGAGCCTGGGCTGCCCCGCCTGTGCTTTCCAAGGGTCCTTTTTCTTCCTTCGGATGGTGCCTTTGGCAATGAGCAGCACACTACAGCAAGAGTCCTGTGGCTTTTCCTGCCCCACTCTTCAAACTAACAGCTGTCTCCTTGGAAGGCTCTTTTTCACTCAAAGAAACACCATTTAATCCTGTATTTTGCTCCCCCAGAGCCGTGGCTCTGAGCTCTGGCACCTGGAGGATGAAGGCTGCTGAGAGGGACCACAGGGCTCGTGTGTTTGCACCCTGTTGGCGCCGTACCCGATGCCTTGCCTCTGGCACCCAGCTTGACCCTTTGCTGAAGCATGGCCAGCGGCTGCTCTCTCTCCCTGCATTTTAAAGTCGGGCTTGAAAATAAAATGAAAGCTGCCCATGATGTCCCAAGGAGACAGATGCTGGCAAAAGTCCCCTGCTGATTTTGGACAAGCAGGAGGACGACTAAATCATTTCCAACTTTTGCTGAAGTCCAGAAGCACGTGCTGCAAAAGAAGCATTTTCTGAAGAAGGAGGTTCAGCTTTCTCTCACTGTCTGCACATCTTCACAGCTTTCCTTGGCTCAAACCTCCTCAAACTCCGCAAGGATAGCGCTGTGGATAAACAGATGAGGAGCAGGATGAGGCATCTGGGTTTCAGGCCCCCAAGCCCATACTGTTCTCTACCCTCTCTCATCGTTTGCACTCAAGCACAGCGGAGATCATTCCTGTCAGTCACAGTTATGTGCCTTTTGCGCTTCTTTTTCCACCCAGCCTCAAAAGGTGCTGAGTGGATGGAAACCTCTGAAGGATTCAATGACCTTCAGCAGGTTTTGGGTTGAGCCCTGATGCCCATCATGGGCTGTAGCACTGGAGACAGTTTTAAACATGGTCCTGCTGTTGTATGGTGAGTAACCCCACTCACCCGCAGTCCTCCCAGGTCACCTCACTTTTAGTGCAACTGGTATTGCTGGCTTTGAACGTAGTGCAGCGCGCTTTATCCTTGCCATGCTCTGCTTCCCTGCCTGTAACGTGGAGACAAGGGGAGACCCCAGCCTCCTGGGGATGAATGCTCCCAGCGCTGCGGTGTGTACGGGTGCAAAGAGACCTTCAAAGCACCGCACTGCTCCTGATGTCCTCTCTGCAGCCTCCTGAAACCAGGCTGCTCATGGAGGTGGACGAGGACCATCTGGCAAAGAACCACTCACCATATGAAGTCCTTCAAGTCCATCTCTGCTGCAGATACGTGTCCAGCTTATGTGACTTGCTTTGAAATTTGCTCCAGTGATTTATGTCTACAGGAAGGAGCAACCTCACCTGGGGGAAGGGGTTTGCCTTCGTTCGTGTGTGCACAGAGATGCCAGGCTTTAAAGTCTGTGAAGTGGCAAGGGTTTGAAAGCCATGCTAGAAATGTTTAAATAAATAAACAGCGGGGTTGGCGTTTCCCTGTCCTAACAGATCTGAAAAGGGTCGCATTCAGTGCCCACTGAAACCGCTGTGTGTTTCCCCAGTGACGTGGGCTGTGGTCCAGGCTGAAAGTGAGTGTGCTGGGGTTATCCGGCAGCTACGGGAGATCTGCAGAGCCGTAGTACGAGGGAGACGCTGACACGTTATCGTAACTGATTCACTCCATCCATCAATGCCTGATTAAAGTGAGCAGAAATGTTTTTTCTTCCTCTGCAGCAGAAGAGCTCTCTTACACAGAAAGTGCTTCTCTTAATTACCACTCTGTAAACCCTCAGCGAGACAGAGCATCAGCATTGTAGCTTAATTCCTCTCTGCTGTAATAACCTTCTCATTTCATAAGTGCATAAGGCAGGATAATAGGTGTGGGTTTTGGTGGTTTTTTTTTCCCTTTCATTTGTATCAGAAGTGTCCTTCATCCAGTAATGGAATTGCAGAAGATGTAGACAATAAGATGGCTGTTCATTGTTGTTACAGCAATTAGAGGCAGAGCCATGCTGTAATCTTTGCAGGGCGGGGGAGTTCAGGTTGAGATTGCAGATCCAGCTTTCACAGCTGGCTTGTTTCTATTATCAGCTCATCTGAGCTCCCTCGCTTAAATTCTGGGTGAAACCCTGGCTTGACTGACATCAGTGACAAAACTCCCTTTTGCTTCAATAAGGTCAAAATTTCATCCACTTTTTTTCTTTTTAATGCCATTACACATTTAATTTGAATAGATAAAGTTACTTTTTAAAGTGTTTGTGGAGTGGGTACCTCAACCACTTGAAGAAGTGTGTCAGTGGGCATCTGAGAAAGTGTAACATCATTGCAAAACCTGATTGTGGCAGGGAATCGCATAGGAAACTTAGACATGGCTGGCACTTGTACGTAGTAATAACAGTAAAAGGGCATATATCAAATGGGGGGAGTGTCTAATGCCATATGGTGAGATTTGGGCAGGATTTGAACGGTGTGAGGGGGAGAAAGGGATGGACAGATTCGCTTAGAAGATTCCCTATGCCCCTGAAATGCTGGCAAGCACTCACCGAAAGATTTTGATGAATTTTTGTAAATAAAAATTAAAAGTGGGTTTTGGCTGGGATAAATGCAAGAGAGTGAAGGTAAAATAGAAAACAATGGCAGTCGCAGGAGGGGCTGGGGAGCAGGCGCCGGGGGAGAGAGGAGCAAGAGCTGCCCTGCGCGTCCCCTTTGCTCTGCTGGCAAATGCAGAAGGTGGGAAGCGAATCTTCATAATGGTTTTCTAGCTGCCTGCTGGGTTAAGAAGGGATTATTTCAGCTGAGCCCGGAGGCTGGTGTGGCGGCAGGACAGATGAGCGCCGTGGCACCTTGCACCGCGGTCCTGTCAGCGGGGATGTGCTGCAGTGACACAAAGGCTGTGTGCAGCCCCTTCCCAAACAACAGGGATTCTTCCAGGGCAAAACCCAACAAGAGCCAGTGAAAACCAGAAAAGTCCTTTTGCACTTAAAAGTTGCTTTCTTCTCCTTCCATCAAGAGTGGTACAAAGAGCTGGGAAAGGCTGGTTTAACAAGCCAAGGCAACAGGGGAGAGGTGAGCCGAGGATGCAGAGGCAGGGGCAGGCGGAGGGGGGGGCAGCCTTAGGAGGCACAAGTGGAGATGTGGGGCAGGGTGAGAAGGCTGGGAAGGTGCCCAGTCTTCTGCTCTGGGTGATAGGAGGTTGGAGAGCCCAACGTGTGAGGCAGAGATAAATGCTGAAAAAAGCCTCGAGCATTAGTGTCAGCAATTTGAGCCTTCCTGTACCGTTGCTACAAGAGGAAAGGAACATCCACCTGTGCCAAAGTGGTTTTACCTGATGGGCTTTGACAAGGAGAATCGGTACTGCTTTCCACATCTGTGGGGACCAGTGCCCGGACAAGCCAGAAAGTGGTCAAAGATCCCCAGAAAGCCAGGAGCAGAGCTATAAGCTGCACCCAGTTACCTGAATCCCAGCCCAAAAAAATCAAAACCAATCCTTTGCTCCACATTTCTGGATGTAGTTTTCCAGATAGAAAGTCAGACAAATCCAGTCCCCAACCAGGGAGCTGGGGCAATCTTTGAGCATCTCTCAAAGTCCCAATCTGGAGAGCCACAGTCCCTTCTCCATACTGGTACCAGACCTGGTCCTTGCGATGAGAAGCAGAGTGGCTCCTGGCAGGCTGACTGGCAGAGCAGTTGAAGAGCTGACTGTGTGATGTTTGCTGTGTTAAGCTTCATGAGTTCTTTAGCCCTGCAAATGCACCTTCTCCTGGTTGGTGCACCCAAGACTTTGGCTCCTTTGTAAAGGAAGGAGGACTTGTTTCTTGTTGTTTCCAGGGGGACCTCTCTGAAGTCTCCACCAGCATGCCACCGTATCCAGCTATAACCACATCCACCCACGCATGGTGGTCAGAGCTGGGCACAGCCAGGGCTCTGCTCCAGGGACACCACTGGCATGACGCCACAGCTGCAGCACCAACGCCTGCATGAGCCCGGGAAATGCCGCTGGCACTGCACGTTTGTGCCATAAGGAAATGCAGGGCATGGGCAGCCAGTATGACCGTGCAAAGCTGGAAGTGGGTCAGAAGGGTGGAGACAACTGACTGGGTGCATCTCCATTCACCTCTTAGTCCAGATCAGGAATATG
Source organism: Gymnogyps californianus (assembly GCF_018139145.2). NCBI lineage: Eukaryota > Metazoa > Chordata > Aves > Accipitriformes > Cathartidae > Gymnogyps > Gymnogyps californianus. The sequence continues at coordinate 159,278,717 of NC_059472.1, forward strand.
CTTTGGAAACCATAATCCTCATTGCCTCCACTTACCATGCTGGTTCTCATCAAAGAGGGGTCTTGGGGCACATGTGTTAAACACGTCCCATGCCACTTGCAAATATAACAGTAAATCTTTGCGGTGTTGCAAAGAGAAGACCCGGCTTATGCAGCCGCTACTGTCCCGATGTGGCAGACTGAGGTTTGTTCCAAGCCAAGGTTCACCTTGAAGCTCTTGTGTGAATGAACAAATTAACAGCCTGGAAAAAGCAAAGACCACAAATGACTCTGTGATCAGTTTTATCCAATTCTGATAAGAGCACATTTTGGTCAGCCCTGTACGAGACACGAGAGACTCAAAAACCCCAGGCAGACAAGGCAAATTTTATCCCTCAGAAGAAGAACAGGCTGTTGCAGCCTGATAGGAAACGCGGCTCCCCAGAGAGATGCCCGGAGGCAGGACTGTGCTCTGAACGGTGGCTCTGGCTTACCACAGTATCAAAATGTTAAGGCTGCAAAAAGTCACTTAATGGTGCCCCAAAGCCCAAATAATGTGTAATTGGTGTTCTCTGTAGGTTTTTGATTGATGATTTTGATGAGCAAAATCAACCGCCTAGGAAATCCCACCTTAAACTCACAGGGACGAGTATTAATTGTTGTATGCCTTGCCCAAGACAACTTACACCCCACAGCTCAGTGCCTCATCTGTCTCCTCCCTCCCTTCTCCTCTCTCCAGCTTCTTGCTCCTGCATCATTGCCATTTGAAAAACTTCCAGAGAAAAAAACCTGCAAGAATTTTCCTGTCTTCCCATCTTCTTCGCCCTCATTTCTAGACATGCTGTCTTTTTAATACTTAATTGTTCTAATTGCCTAATTATCTGTCTCACACAATCGTGATTCGCAGCTGTAAAATGTTCTTTAGCTTCTGGATGAACATGTCTTTCAACTGGTCTCATGGAAACCAAGATGAAGTTGTTTGCCTTGGAGGGGAGGACGGCCCACAGTCAGAGCACCAGCTCCTGCTTCAGACAGAGTTGGATTTGCTGTGGTTTCTGCCCCTGTGCAGATGTCCCCAAGACCTCATGGGCCACATCTCTGTGTTCCACCTCTGCAGACTGGTAGAGGTGCAGAGGGGGGAAAGTTTGGGTGCAACAAGCAGGAGACAACGTCAGCATCCCTTTGTCTCCTGGCAGAGCCAGACCTCCTTGTGCAACATTTTGGGGGTCTACCATCTGCAGGGATACAGGCACAAGCTGCTCAGGGCTTAAGGAGCAGAAAGGTCCCAGAGGGAGTAACTCCAGAGGTGAGACAACATGAGAGCAGGCAGAGCTGACGTCTGTCATTCCTTTGTCTTCTCAATAAACTCGATATCCAGCTAAATACCCAACATTCCTCTTCAGCAGCTCCTGAAAGCTCCATTAGTCATTTGAGGGACTTTGTACTTATATGAGTCAACTTGTTTCAGAGTCTGAATCATGAGCGTCTGCACTATGGCGTGACGGGGTAAGTTAGTATGGATCTTAGCCTAGTGCTTTTCGAAAAGCAGGAATAGTGCCTGAATCTGTTTTGGTTTTTTTTTTTTTTTCATTACTCCAAATGTTCCTATCTTGAAGAAAACATTTGTGTTGGAAAACAGGGCATTAGCAGTGCAAACGGCAGCAGGCCTGTGGGACTGGAAGAGCCAAATACGGCTCGTCCTGGCAGCAGGGACACCTCCCCAGATAACCCCGATCGACTGAACTGTTAAACAAATATAATCCAGCAGTCATGGAAGAGGTGTTCGCCTCTTTCCCTCTATATACTACTGTAGTTAAAGCTGTCAGAGGTATACACAGAAAAGTAGCTGTTTATAGTACTCTGCAGAGTGAGAAAGTTACGAGATTTAAAAGCAGACAACCTCCATATGTTCATATACTGACTGAAAGCCTGGGAATTGCTAGCCTACATTTCCTGTAGTAGGCTTTCCATATTTATGTTTTCCTCGATTGCAGCTAGACTCGATGTATATGCGTTGGATTTACCGAGCTTTTGCAGTAAAGAAGGTGCTGAGAATCCCTGGCTCAAAATTGTGGGGTTTGAAGTGTGCGGTAGAGACTGAACGTAGCAGGTGCCAACAAATGTACTTCTTAAAGTGTGAGCAAGTGGTCAGTCCTGGGGAGACACATGACAGATGGGTTTGTTTTTCCATGTTTTCCATCTCTCTTTCAAGAACATTATTACTTGTAAGTTAAATAAGTTACAACACAAATACACCAACACTCTGCTTTGTGGCTTCTCTATGTGGAAACCAACCCATAAAGCTTGTAGCCTGGGAGTGCTCAGCAGACAAGCAATGTCCGTGCCAGGATGTGACTGCACTTGGAGAAAAGGCAAAGTACAAAATACGAGAAAATTTAAAGCTGGCCTCTGAGTGACGGAGAGCTGCATTTGGAGGATGTGAAATTCCAGCAAGGATTTCCCAGGTAATGCCCACGCCTTAAAGCAGGCCAGTATCCTGTGTAAAGGAAATGCTGGGGCACTGACCTGCCTATTCACTGGGGCGTGCGGGGAGGGGAGGTTGCACAAGAAGCCTTTCGCTTCAACACTGGCACTTTTTTGTTGTGTGGGCATGCACTGGATGATCTCTTGCATGCCCTAAATGTCTTCCCCCTCTTCAGGAGGACCAGGCACATTCACATCCAGGAACACGAGAGCTCTGCTCTTGAACCAGCACTACTGATGCTGCTCCTCCCTTTCCGTACCAGCCCCATGCAAGGACTGAGCTCCCTTGATATGCGCAGAGCCAAGGCTGGATTCAGAGCTGGACCTCTTGCTGCCACATCCAAAGTGCCTGATTAGGAAAATGAGACCCTCAGCCACTCTGAGATGTGAGTCAGCTCTAGATAATTTACTTTTTATTTCCTTTTTTTATTTTATTCATGAGAAAGGGGGGAGAAGGCAGAGCTGGAGACAGAGCCAGATGGCGTAGCTGGGGAGCTGCGCCTCTCAGGGACCACTAAAGGCCATCAGAGTGGATGTGACAATCTCTCTTTCAATGATGCGCTCTTGCTCCTGTGCAGCATCACTGGCCCTGTTTGTGGAGCTTCACGAAGCCCAGCCTCGACTCAGAAAGGCTCCCGCAGGACTGGGCTGTACGACAGCCACAGGATGTGTGTTATGGGAGAAGCTCGAGCTACTGGCCTTGCACAAAACCCCAGGATACGTCTGTGCACAGGGCACTGACTGAGACGCCTGTTCTGCAGCTCACCAGGCAGCGGGCATCGGCCCCATCAGCTGCTGGTGGTGGCTGTGTGCTTGGGTCGAGGCCAACCAGACCAGGGGAGATGGGGCATGAAGCAGGGCACACTGTGCTTGCCTGGTTTCAAGGAGGGTAGGGAGGGCATGTGATACCGTTGCTGCAGGCTTTGGGGACGTGTGGGGCTGATCCGGGCTGCTCCCTGGGCTGTGCAAACATAGAGCACACAGCTCTGTGGTATTAGATTCATCAGAGCTATATCAAGAGGCCCTTTTCAGAGCCCCTTTATTTTTGATGCTGTGCAAAAGCCCCCCTTAGATGCACATGCCATCCTAGAAGAAAATGCCAGTTCCCAAAAGACTTGGGGAACACTTATACCTAGCAAAAAAACCCCCAACATTGAAGTGCTTCACTGCCTTGGAAATGGTTTGTTAGCCTACTAAGGGCAAAAAAAAATCTTTCTGAAGTCGGTGCCTGAGCAGCACTTATATCTCAATTATCCCCATGTTGTGTCGCTGTGCGTGAGATTATGAGCTAACGTGTTTTTCATGTCTTCTTCAGCACAAGTTTAAGAGCAACATTTATCTCTGGTCACATCAATTCTTTGGTCAACTCAGCAGCAAAGGTGATGCTTGCTGCCCTTGTGCCGGAGACTCCACTAACGAGGCTGAGTGATTTATTCATTAAGGGCAGGGAAATCTGGAGCTTTATTCAAGAAGCCCTGGTGGGAAATTTGCATGAAAATTTCATGCTGTTCACTTGCAGGAGCCCTGCCTGGCAGCGGGTGCCCTTCCCTGCTGGGCTGCCCTTTCCCTTACTGCAGGACATGGCCTGGCTTTGCTTCAGCAAACCTTTTAATAGAAATATAACATGCAAAGGGGTTTTTTTTGTTTGTTTGGTTGTTTGGTTGGTTGGTTTTTTGTTTTGCAAAAGTCATGGGACCAGGAAGCTGTTGTCTATTCAAAAAAAAAAAACAGAGCTGGACTTTGGAGACCTGGGAGGCCTTTTGACAGCTCCAGCCATGTTGAAACACCAGGAGTTTGCTCTGGTCCCATTAAAGATTGAAAAAAACCCTCCTACAGACTTTGGAGATGCAGGAAAGCAGCTTTCCAATTCTGGAGCAAAGGAGTGGACCAAGCTGGGCTAGCAGGTCTCTAGGGTCTGGACATGAAAATAAATTTCAGTTTAATTTACAAAGTTTGGCTTCAGATCCTCAAATGGGATTTGCTGAAGGTCTGGTCATGCTTGCATTTTGTCTGACTCTGTCCTGCCTGCTTGACTAAAGGTATTGCAGGCATTGCCCAGGCTAAATCCCTTTCCTGGGGTACACTAGCATCTATTCCAGATAATATTCTTTGTTTTGCTTCATGAATGATGTGGGGACCTCAAACCCATGCATGCATCCAGGCTCTGTGCTGCTCTGTGCTGGGCTGAGCCCGTGATGGTTGCTCACCCCTGGGACTTCCCTTTCCCCCCACACCCTGGCTGCCCCAGAAAGGAAAGCGAGGTGTATGGTCTGAAGAGATACTAGATCTCCACTGGTTGCAGAGAAGCCAAGGGAACAGTTGCACTGAGATGTCTATCCACAGGCATGCTTGTAGATGACTCACGATCTACATTCAGGATTTCCCAGAGGTGAGCAGCCATATGTCTCTTCTCTAGACCCTCTGGGTAGAGGACTTTGCCTCCTCTTTTGCCCCTGGTGATGCCTCCCATGAAGCTGGACCCTTCCATGGTTCTTTTGTGGGTGGGGAGGATGGTGACACTGCTGTGGTGGTGCACCTGGATGGTGGCAGGACTGTCTCAGAGCACAAGGACACTTCGGACATACTGGGTCAGGCTGTGTCTCCGCACTGAGACAACCTTTGGGGTTACTTTTGCAGGGGAGGGTGATAATGAGAAGAGGAGGGAGAGTGTTTTTACATCATTACGTGATAGCGATGGCCAAAATCCCTGTGAGTGTGACTTCCCGTGAGACTGTGCCTCCTTTTTCAGTCACACCACCAGCTGGGCAGTGTGTTGTGGATGTTCCCCAGAAATGCTCCCCGCCACGAAGCATAGCCTGGCGTGAAGGAGCTGCACTTGCATGTATCCAAAACAGTCCCAGAAATTTCCTTCAGCAGCAGCAGATGTTCCTCTGCAGCAGGAATAAAATTTTTCTGTAACATTTCATTGACAGGGACTGGTCCTGCATCCTGTGTCAAACCTTTCCTAGATTTTTATCTATTTCAATGTTTTGAAGCTTGATTTCCTCCCTTGCCCTTGGAGCCCCTGCTCATTTGAGACATTACTCCCCTGCTCTCATTTCCAAAGGTCCCTTTCCACCTCTCAGACACTGTGTCCCTCCTCAGGGTGCTCCATGCTTTCTCCTGTCCCTTCTCTCATGGGGACAGAGCCAGGTCAGGCTGCCCTGTACCTGGGGTTCACACACTGCATCTCGCACTAAAGAAAAGTCCCCACAGAGCCCAATGAGTGAGACCTGCTTTCCTTTTCCTTGTGTTTTGCCATCAAGCTTTTCCATGTGACTTCTTTGCTGTCTCATATAGTTCAGCTCAGCCTTTCCTCTTGATAGGGAATCTCATCATCATCTCCTGCTGGATGCCTGTTTTCCTGAAGCTTGCAAATACCTAATTATCCTTGAGATTCTCCTTTTCCAGTAACAAATGACCACTGGGTATATAACTTATTACGGGGGAGCACTGGCGAGATGCCATCTGCTCCTTCAAGCATCTTATTTTCCTGTTCCCAGTTCTTTGCAGGAGGATGGCACAGGAGAGAAGTTAGAATTAAACTGGTCTTTTATTTTTTTTTCAGTGGAAAAATGTATTGGCCCATAAAACACAACTACCAAACTAGCTCCTGGTCATTGTGATTGAATCAGTCCAGCCTGGAAACCTGGCTTTAAACAGGAGGGATGTGATGTATGAACCCCAGTGGAGGCAAGGAGCTGCCGTGTGAGCACAGACAAGGATGATGTGCATGGGACCTCATGCCCGTGCGTTAACCACCATGCCATCTGGTAATTGTAACCCTGACCTCAACCCACCAAGCAGCTGGCCACAGTCTCTGGTCTTGTCTTCGGCACCCAAATGCCTTTGGGAGAGGGAAGTGTCTTCAGGAGGGAAAGCCTAGGATGGCTTCAAATGGTGGTTCCTTGCTGGAGAGGTGACTAGAGCTGCTGGGCTTCATCGTTCAAGCAAGTCTAGCTTGTGTCCTGCACGGAGGGTAAATTTAGGAGTGCAAGCTTTTGGGATTGTTGATTTAATGATCGTTTTGGCAGCGCCTCAGAGTGAGATGCTGAAGCAGAGACTCATCCAAGCGTTGTAGGGGACCGCACATAGCCCTCTGAGCGCTGCCACCGAGCTGCCTGCATCTCTCCCTGTGTGGGGCTCAAGGTTTTAGGCTATTTTTGAGGGAGAGGCAATTTTTCTTCCTGTTGTTGGTGCTCCCAGCGTTCCCCGTGCCAGCTGCCCCAGGGGCCTGGCCAGCAACTGCACTGCTGAAACTCCCGAGTAATTGATACCTTCTAAAATTGCACCTTTGAAGCAGTTGACTGGCTCCTGTGACGAGCTCCTGAATAATTGAAGCAATATTTGCGGGTTTTGCACTGAAGTACTAACAGCTGTGGTATGTTTTGATATTTATGAAGCCCAATAAATTATGGATTAGTCAGTGCAGTGAGCCCAGCGTGATGCTTATTACTGCTGGAGTGCCGGAGCTGATGGTGTGCTATTCATCCTGTTTTACTTCCATTGTGTGGCTGAGTATGACTGGTGTCTATTACTGGACTTAATAGAGCTTGCTTGCAGGTTTAAGTTCCAGTCCCCGAGAGCCGACAGTGTGTTTTAATTTGTTCTTCACACCACAGATTTTAGAAAGACATGCTGGGACTGTATTTAAGGGTCACAGGGCATCGCATCGACTCACAGATGTGGAGATGATTGTTTCTGCGGTAATGGAGATGGGTGCTAGCAGAATTAGCAGCAAGTCTTGGCATTAAACTGGAAATTATACAAAATCCAATCTTCTTTGCAAGCTGGTCTGTGGGTAAATATTGTATGTCTTCTCTGGGAGGCCTCAATCATTGCACAAACTTTTCTTCGTAACTGAACCAGCACTTGTGAGATTAAACTCTTCACTCCACTTTCTATTGTACGGGCAAATTTTGTCTGGGATATAATTTTGTCCTGGGCAAATCCGGGATGAAAATATTTTCACTTTGCAGATGATCCAAACATATTCCAAATTTCCCCCCATCGGCACAAGCTGCCCGCTGGGAAGGATAGGAAGGGAGGAAATAACCGTTCGGAGCAGCAGATGGCATCCTACCACTCAAAAGCTTCCCTGGCGCTGTAAGGTATAATAAATATATAATAGCAAGTGGCTGTGCTCTGCTTATAGCTGCAGTAAGCAATCTGGTAGAAAACTGAGGGGTTTGTTCATTTCTTAAAAGTCTTTCCTTTACAAATCTAATACTTTCTTTGCTTTCCCTATCTCCTCGGGTGAAAAGAGGTATCTGTAGCTGATCTGCTCACCCAGATCGGCCTGGTCCGTGCAGCCCGCACAGCACGTGTCCTCCCAAGGCAGGTGTCTGGAGCTGGCTGGATAAATGGTGCCCTAAAGTGCCTATTAGTCTTGTGCAAAAAAAGCTATAAAGAGAGCCTAGATCGGATGTCTCAGCTGTGGAGAAGTTAAATGTAAACATCTACATTTCACTCCATGAAACCAGCTGACACTTGTCCAGAAAAAACTGCAGCACTCTTAAATTCTTCTTAAAAGCATCTTGGTACAGAAGTTCCCAGAACAGGTAACCCAGAGGCTCTGCAGGCAAAGCGAGCCTTTGCATCCAGTGAAATGCTTCAGACAGGGATTTCTTCCTCTTTAATTTCTTTTCTGAAGGCGCTGAGTGGGGGAATGAAGGATATTTTACCTTTAAAATTCTAACGTAGGAAAATGCAGTGCTTTTCCACCTGTTGGTTATTCAGCCAGAAATTGCAGATTTTTTTGAGGATGTTTGGGCTGAGTTTCTGGCTGCTATTGCTGTGTTGCATGATAAATTGTTTACAGTTTGCCAGTAGAGGCAAGTGAGAAAAGTTTTTCCTATCCCAATTTCCTCATAAATTATATAATTATAAGAATCATCACAACAACAACAAAAGTCTACTGGATCACAGATAAATCCTATGCAGTTAATGAGGTTTGAATTTAACGTTTTCAGTGCTTCTACCTTCAAAAAATGCCTCTTCAAGAAGAACTGCAGCCCACCGTGCAGAGTTGATAAGGATGACAAATGCTGACGTAGCACCGGCTCTGGTTTCCACTCAAAGCTGGGATGTTGTTTGCTCCTTTCCTCTACAACACCATCACCAACAGCAGCTGACAAACGCCTTGTTGCCAGCTCTGGTATTGATAGCCCAGAATCGGTGACTTCTGTGCCTGTTGTTGCACGAGACCCTCTCCGGATTTCAGTGCAATTCTTTGCATCGCTGACATGTGGTTACTGCTCACATTGCCACGGCTGATTTCCTCAGTGACCATTAACTTTCATGAACACAAGATGCAGAATAAAATTACAGGCACAGTTGGCCTGTAATTTTGGGTGAGAATGTGCCCGTTGCTGTTCCCCCCGGCACTTTTAGCATCATCATGGGTGCAGCGCTTCTTGCTCCTGGCAGCTCCGAGGGTGCCGGCTGTGATGAGCAGCTCAGAGCCTGTGCCTCGGGGGAACAGCCGGGAGCCAGATCTCATCTGTTTTCAACTCACTTTGATTTCTAGACTCCTGAAGATTTCCCACTGAGGCTTGCTAGCTAGTAAATTTAAGCTTACTGGTGTTAGGCTTGCTTTCCTTATCTGCCTTTCATGGACCTCTCTTAGTGCACAGACTGAAAATGTCTGGGGTGGAGGGTCTCTGTATTTTTCATGGACATAACCCTAACCATGTCAGGGGAGGGACTGCGTATCAGGATGGGCTATCTCATCTTTCGGCTCTTTGTCTTTCCCCCTTCCTCTGCAACACTTTTTAATAGGTGGCAAACTTTTGGGTGCATGCCAGACTCATGCAACGGCTACCTTGCCTCATGTGTACCGTGCTTCATGTGATGGCTACATTGCTTTGATGAAGAAGGAGCCAAGTACAGGTAAAACAGCATCTTGAATTTCCTGCTCTCTGTGCGTCCCAATGTGAATTTACAGGGAACAAAAGTCAGCCAGAAACTATTGCAGAGGTCTACCCTGCTGGGCTCCTGAGTCTCCGCACTCTTTTCCCGTTGTGTTTCAGAGCAGAATGTGGAGCACAGGATTTGCCTTGTTCATGTTTTGCTCTGAGTTTGGTTTTCCAGGTGAAGGACTTACCCCACTTTGAGGTGCTCCCAGACGAGGTGGTGGGGAGCAGGTACTCGGGAGCTTGTGCAGGCTGGTTACCAATACTCACTACAAATTACGTGTCAGTTCGAGTTACTGGAAATGCTCAGCACAAACTACTTTTCAGGACATTGACAACAGCTGTTGCAAAGGCAGCGCAAGGCCTGGATACCTTTTCCAGCAAGGCTGAGAGCATTCACATCAGCTGATAGAGTTGTTTGTTGCTTTAAAATGACCCAAAAGGTACATTTATAATGAAGGAAGGAAAAAAAAACTGGAGGGAACCTTGCTATTCCACAGGAATACTGGAGCATGATTTACTTTTGTGATTTCCTGGGGCCTTGTTCCATCTATATTTGCTTTTTACTCTTCTTCTCTCTTGATCATGGAAATGGACATTTTGATTAAAGCTGTTATCCCAGTGAGGAGGCAGAATGTAGCTTCATTTAATATGAGGCTTTTAATGAATGTCTTGAAGCGAAAAAAAAAGAAAAAAATCCATTTTACAAAGGATTTCTGAATCTCCCCCTTCACAGCTGCCGGCAACACAACTGCTGTAGCAGAAATCGTTGCTTACAAAAGACATTGATTATTGTGGCCAAATAAAGGACCCAAGACCGTACTGGGAGGCTGGTCTTGCATTTGGCCGCGGGATAGGGAGAAGCCGGTCCCCCCATCCTGGGGGAGGTCCAAGGCTGGGGCGTTGGAGACCTGCCCCAGCTGCCTCGCACCGGTGCGAGAGTGGCAGCAGGAGTGGATTCTCCCCTCCCACTGGTCCCTGTCCCCAGAGGTCCCCCCACTTTCCCTCTGTCCCCTTCAGAGATGGTCAGCCAGAGTGATCCCAGCTGAGGGTACTCAGAAAAAGGATGTCCTCGGCCCTTCATTTCTTGAGCTATGGTGAAAAAGCCAGACGGTGTTTTCAGGTTGTTACAATCACAAAAAAAAGCTGGAGACAGCAGTTGGCTTTTGGGGTTTGTTTTGGAAATGAAAACTCTAGTTCTGATATAAAAACTGAGTCCTACACTGGGATGTTTTAAGAACAGTCACAGGGTCACACCGATGTCGTGACATTGAGAGAGTTGAAGATTTGCCTCTGTTAACACTTAGCAAAGGCATTGGCAGCCACTCCCAGCGAGCAGGATCATCGCTTACCCAGTTTTCCTGCCGTGCAGACTAGACGTGTCCTCCTTTCCCCTTGGCTCTGGAGCTGAATTATGTGGAGGATGCCAAAAAGGAGGGAAGACCAAAGTCTTGTTTCCACGTACATGCTTGCTCAGTGGCTTGTGTCACTGTGGAGGTGAGCTCCTAGCACCTGCCGTAGGCGATGGGTGATGTCCTGCTCAGGGCCATATCAAACGGATGGATTCTTCCAACAGCAGAGGCATGAGGCCCCCGGGGTTTTAGTGTCCCATCTGTCTCCAGCAGCTGCAGTGGGCAGCGGGAGGGTAATGTGGGACCCTTCACAACTTGAACCACCACAAGTGGACACGCTGGTTGGCTACAGGCCTCTCTATGCTCATCCTGTCCTTTGTCAAAATCTGAATATTACAATAAGGTCTCCTGTGCTTCCCAAACACCCCCTCCCTTCCTTCTGTGAGCTGCCTGGTTCTGCACCCACACAGGTTTGGAAAGGCTGAGGCTGCAAGGCAGATGGAGGGCCGGCTGGACGGTGGGAGCGGGGAGAGCCAGACCAGCACGTGCCTTCATAGCAGGTGGCCTGGTGCAATAGGGAGGACAAATAATTCATCTTTGGGGATCTTCTCTTCCTTACTCCCTCACAGCAAAAGAATAAGCACCAAGCAAAGGATGCTGGCCAAGCATGAATTAGCTATTAGAATAAAGAATTTATTTTGGTTATGGCTTGTTGGGAGGGCTCACCACGCTGCTTTTATATTTGTCTTTTTCTAGTTTCCAAGTGGGTGCTGGGTTTGCTTTCAGATTGTAACCATGCGGGATGGGGATAAGACAGAAAGATGAAGTGGGAAGAGGAGACAAGTCTTAGCAAGTGCCCTTAGCTCTGCTCTGAGCCTCCAGCCTCGAGCTTAAGTTGGGAGGACAAAATAGAAACAAGCAAACAGCTGGCTCTGTAAGAGGCGATGATTAAGAAATTGGCAAGTGAGATCTTGAGCTTTTTCTGTTACCTTTTCCATTTTTGCCTTTTCCTCTTCTTTTGCAAATGGAAAGCAGATAAGCAGTCCAGGGAAGAATGAGCACAGAGGGGAGCCAGCATTTACCCGGGGCAAGGAAGAAAGTGTCCTCACCGCAGCCCTCACCGAGGCATGTCTGGCAGCTTCGCTGCAGCCCCGGGAAGGACTGCAGGGCAGATGTGCCCTACGACCCGATATGCAAAGTTAAAACATCCAGTGCCTTACCACTGCCAACCTGCGTGAGCTTTGGGGAGACACCATGAGAGCAAAAGCAAGAGCACCTCTCCAGGTACCAGCACAGCTCCATGAGGGTACCAGCACCGGCCTCGTTCCTTTGGTCTCCCCCACTAAACACCCATTTCTTCCCATTGCTAACAGCACTCTCCACTGGTCTTCCCATGGGAAAGGTGTTGTGAGCATCCCACATATCCTTTCTCCTTCACTCATATTTTTTTCCTTCCTATCCTTCAGAGATGCAGCATTTATTTGGCCTGAGCTCATGGGCAGAGCTTGGATGGGTTTATATGCTCCGTGCCCGAACCCGTAGACAATTACAAACATGGCTGGCTGCCTGGCTTTATTAATTAGCTACCAGCAGTGCTTCATTTTTCCCTCAGTAGTTTCCTTCTGAATTAGTAGGGCACTGCTCATTAGTTCTCTTCCGCTTTGGGATGCCACAGTTGAACATCATGGCATCCAGAAATGCCAGTTAGTTGAGAGTATAAGCTTGATTTGTTTGGACAATAAAAAAATATTAGTTACATTTAGGTAATTAAGCAGAATAACAGCAAAGCCATTTTGTACTAGTGCAATCTGCCTGCCCTGTACCAGTGGTCAATCTTCCTGTTTCCTGATTTGCTGGCAACAAAGATTAGAGTAAGTGTCCACAATAGTTTCTTGGTTTTGCTGTGAAATATTAAATCTCTCTTCCTGTGAATCTGGTTCAGTCAAGTTGGTATCAGCTGATGGGACATCACCCTGGACACTGACGAGGTGCAGCAAGTCACCAGGTGCCAATGGAAAGCATCCTTGTCACCCTTCTATCTCCAAGTGGCTGCTTAGCTTCACAGCCTTGCTACATGATTTAGTCTTTCAGGGTTAAAAGGTCTTTCATGTCTTTATTAGGCCTAGAGACATGGATGTTTGTGCAGATTTAAATCTTTCCTGAAGTTATTGCTTGAGATGAAGAGGGCAGTGTGTTGCAGGGTACAGTCATAGCCAGGATTTCTAATCTGAGCAAAAATCTCCATTTTCCCAGGAAATCTATGAAACGAAAGGATTTCCTTTCCAGGTATAAAGGTGTAGGAACATCCAGCTGATCTTGCAGTCCACAAAGTACTGTTACAGGGGACAGCTAGGGATGGCCCTAACTTGTACCCCAGCTGTTTCAGTCTGGGATAGTCACTCCCAGCCCCGCAGCCAGTGGAGCAGAACGGGCACACGGAAAAGCTGCCGGTCATTCAAGGGAGGTGTCTGAGGATGGCCCTGGCAGGTGTATGGCTTTCCTCTTGGCTTGAAGGGAAACAAATATCTGAATTCGGGTGGGATGACTGCCTCCTCTTGCTTGCCCTTTCCTGATGGAGAATCATCTGCAGAAAAATCTGCTATGGCAGACTCAGTAAGTTTTAGTGCTTTGTTCCAACTTCGTAACCCCCAAGCAACTTTTGGGAAAAGGGACAATGGACGAAACAGCAAAAATCCCTTTGGTCAAGCCGTTGTGCCTGGCTGATGCCCTCAGGAAGCCTGTGTGCCAGGTCAGCAGGCAGAAAGGGAGGAAAGGTGCATTTTTACCAAGGACTAGAGGGTGATAGGGGTCTTCTCATGAAGTGCTACTTTGGGATTGAACCCACTTTGTGCTACTTCATGTTTTCCTCAAAAGCAGTCACCATTTGCCATGGCGACACCATTTACCAAGGTTACAGGCAGACTAAATGGTGATGTGTATTATTTATGAAGACTTGTTTTCATTTTTCTGATATGCACCCTGGAGTTTGGGCTCAGTTCAACCAGGAACAGCACTTCTAGCAACTTGGTGCTTATTTAAGTACTTAACGCTAAATAACAGCAGTAGCAACCAGGGTGGTAAAATAATGTTTTATTTCATGAATGAACAAACACTACCATGCCACATCCTAAAGTTCTTTCTACAAAAGATTGTGGACAGAGCAGATTTTTACATTTCTTGGGTCAAGTTCATTTCAGGCTTTTGAGCCTGCTCGGTGTAGCAAAATCTGGACACGCAGCATTCTTATTGTCTATTTGGCATTTTGCCGGATAAAGCAGATTTATACCGTAGTTCTTGTTCACACAATGTCGATGCACTGTAAATTAAAGATAATCAAAACCAAACTAGGTCATTTCTGTGGTTTATCAATATATTTTTCATGATGGTCAAAGTACAACCGACATTCAAAGCTTAAAATAAAGATAATAAAAAAGACACACTAAAGAACACAATGGAAACATCATCATTGCTGTCAGGATGTGAGTTTACCTACAGTACTATGTAAAAAGTAGAAACCGGCATTGATATTCAAGCTGTCAAAACAAGAAAAGGAATTACATTAATTGTTATATTTCCAAGCTAGTACTTCTAGAGTCCTGATCAGCAAAGAAGTGTTATCGCATGCATGCTGAACACAAGACTAATATTGGATCGGGGACCTGACGAAGAACTGACTTACATTCCTTTATATACAACAAAATGAAATATACAGTATTAATACTGGCTGTACATTTGGTCAGAATATTTTACAAGGAGCGACACTAGTCAAAATTCTTATGACACAGTAGGTGGAAGTGAATGAAGGCTGGATTTCTTTCTGAGAGTTGAATGTTTTCACAAGAAGTTTTAAAAGTTGCTTTGCACCACTATAATGAAGTGTTAGATATTTTAAAGCAAAAATGCTCCCATTTTTTTTTTTTTTTCTTTTATGCTTGGCAAAACTAGTGTGAGCAGAAGAGATACTTAAACGTGTTTGGAATGTGCTAATCGTTGACCTGGAATACAGCTAAGCCACAGACAGCATGTGCAATAAATCTCTGCACATTGGTTCTGTTTAAATGGCTTTATGAGATGATCTGTGAAGTATCTGGTACAAATTCCTGCTACCATAGCCTCATCTAGCCGCTCCCCAACAGGCTGCCAACCAATTGTTCCAACACTAAAAGAAGAAAAAGTATAATCGTGACCGTCGCATATTTTTCTATAGTACAATAAAAATATCTCAATGTTAAGCTGGTTTAGCTTATTTATGTGCATATTTTTCAAGGCTGCCGAAGAAAATACTCAATCTTGCAGGCAAAGGCTATGCTGGGAACATGAGAGTGAGTTTTCCTTTGCTTTATTCTGACAAATTTTTTATGTCTGGGTAACTCGACCCCCTTTGCCTCTTTAGACCCCTAAGGTCTAAAGTGAGTTGGTTAATTCAGTGTATGTTTTTTCCCTATCCCCATCAGAACAAGCTGAGAAGCTAATAAGGTAAGCATGAGACCCAGTGAAAACAGAAGTAAAAGCCATACAAAATAAAGAAATAATTACAGGAAGGTAAAGATCGGTGTAACTATAGCGATATTTCATACAATTGAATTTGTATGTCCTGTAGCAATGATGAACCTTCTGAACATGGGAAAGAGCAGGCAAGTATGTAAGAATCAGTATCCTTTAAAATAATTGTGCTATAATCTTGTCCATGTATTAGGTTAGATTTTTTTCTGACAGTGTGATGCTAACTATAGTAACCTTAATATGGATGACCAATTTCACTGCTACTGCTTGATGGCTTGAATGCAAAGAGACATTATATCTTCCAGTCCTCAAAGCGGTTTCTTGGGGTGTTCCTTCAAGTTCAATGTCTTACCACTTTCACAATAGAAGTCACTTTGTGGCAAATAAGAAAAGAAAGAAAAAAAAGGAAAAAAACAACAAAGAAAAAGAAGATATTGGTTGTGATGGATTCATTTCAGACAGCAGTTTCTGCTGAGTTCACCATGCTTAATGTTCTTCCATTTAGGAAGGAGTTGCTGTCAAGTAAAGCAGATGAGCTGCTTTCAGTTTTCTTTAAATACATGCTAACAACGTAACATCTCTTTCTTCAGGAAAATGATCCAGTTGCATATTGTTAGAGAGATCTGCCTTGTGCTTGGCACGGACAAGTAGGGTTAATCGTCATCCTCCTCCTCTTTCAGTGGGGCTATCGGGAGTTTGTCCTCAACTTGGAAACACGCCACAAAGAAGTTGACAATGGAGTTGTACAAATGCTGCTCCAGTGCTGCATTGCTAAAGTAATGGCTTTCATCGGGGTAAATCTGCAAAGAAACAGGCAAATACACACCGTTAGGAGCTTAAAGTCTCAGGACTGACCACCCATATCTGCAGCTTGAGCTGGCCTGCAAACCTAATGCTTCTCCTCAGCACCGTGCGTCTTCCCATAGATGCACATGAGGTCCAGGGTAATTCAGGCACCACAGCACTCTGAGCGCAGACTTGCATCTTCCTTCAAAAGGAACTTTTTTGGGGGAGGATTTTCCATTTAATTCCATTCAGAACAAGTTCAGGCTAAGCAGAACCAGACCACACCTACAAATAACATTGCTTGCTCCTTGTGAAAACTGAAAAAACCCAGTGCATGTCTATGGAGAGAAATGGCATTAGGTTTTACTGACTAAAATGAGGGCTTTAAAGAAAAAATGTCATTAAGTAAAAAATTGAAATAAAGCTTTCTGGAGAAGTAATTAAATAGAAAAAGTGTGGGAAGCTAGAAATGAAATACTTTAAACAACTTTCCATTTAAATGGAAGAGGTAACTTCTGCATGTGTCGAAGGAATGCGAGAGGATCGTAATTGTCTAGACTGGGATACTGAAGGGGGAAAAAATGAGTTGCTAGGGTTGGATGCTTGCAGGCAGGACTGAGGCGTCTCACAGCTTCTCTGAGTACCTCAATCCAAGATGTAGATCCTTCAGCCCTCTATTGAGTCCTCAACTAACCTTTGACGTGCATCAAGCCCATTGGTGCCTCCAAGCTCCAATGTACTAATGCTTCTGCATTGGGAAATGTGCAGGGGCACCTCAGTCATTGTAGCGCTGACCAAATCCGTGCTGGGCTCATTGCTTAGCTCCCGTGTCTATGCTCCATCCTATCTGTGTTTGGAGCATGATGGAGTGAGCATACCCATCACATGAAGCTCCGCAGAAATGCAGCCAGAGGGAGCTGGTATTCAGTAAATCAAGCGTTAGTAGGACTTGGGCACTGCAACACAACCATCTATACGGTGAGCTGTAGCGTGGTCCCTGGCATGGATTGAGCCTGGGCTAGTTGCACACTCCTGGCTGTGGCTTGGGATGTAGCAAAGGGTAGGGACCATCCCCATGGTGCGTGGATGGGTTCATTTTGGAAGCTTTAATGGCTTGGACAAGGGCCATTCAGCAAATCAGAGATGTAATTTGGTGGAAAGAGGGGCTTTCTAGACCAGAGTATGTCGTTTGCAGTGGGATGTCAGATTTAAGTGACATTTCTCTCCTTAACTTTTCTGGTTGATTTAATTTAGATCCCTGTTTCCCTTTAATTCATCCTGAATTTGGCCTGTTGTTCCCAAAGAAAGTCAAGAGGCGTCAATTCCTTAGAGATATGTCTCTCAAAACCTAATTTGTTGTAATTTAATAACTGTTCTACAACTGTCCAAGCCAAAATAGTGGTATCAAATAAGCACGGGAGTACATAAGAGCACATTTACGCTGGTGCTATTTCTACTGCCAGGCTGTGTTTGCAAGTGGCTTTTCAAAGCTTGCTTCATAACACCAGTTTGAGTTCAAACTGGGAAATAACTGTTCAAATATGAAAAAAGGAAACATACTGTACCTGCAAGCTGTAATTAGCCTTTGCCCTAATTAGGTGTGTGATAAGGTCCGCAGTATGCTGAAAATGGATTTTTTCTGTAAAAACAGATTACAATCATTAAAGAGGCAAATTTAATTAAGAAAAATCAAAGCCATCCCAAACATATAATGAGCTCAAATGATGGGCTAACTTACCATCAGCGGTAGCATGAATGATCAAAAATGTCTGTTCCTTCAGTAATGAGACTCTGTGTGCTAATTTGGTGATCTGTGAAGGTAAAGGTTGCAAGAAGATTAAAAAACTTGCTAGAAATTAGCAATCTATATGGAGAAAATAGAAACACTTAATTCCATTTGATACCTCATCACAAGGATAACAAGCAGACACCAGCACAGCATATTCTTTTGGCTACTTGAATCAGTCTGGAGGTAAAATAGACCCCCACCCTGTCCTTCCAGGCTCAGTATCGGCAGCAGGAAGAGGTCAGAGACCCTCGTCTGTTCTGATAATGTTCACCAAAAGCCTGAACTGCAGAACATATGGAAAATGTCAAAGTGAATTTCCAGTGAATACAAAACACTGATGAAATGCGTGCCTAGGTGCCTACGCCTAAGAACTCTTCAGAGAGCTGGAGTGACTTTGGTATGGTTTGAAAGCTAACCTCAATGAGCTTTGACAGCCCAGGGGAGGATCTGATACTAAATTCAGGTGTCCACTGCTGAGAACGCTTTTGCCCCCAACTGTCTTTCAGATGCACAGGGGAAATACAAATCTGAGTGACTACAAATGGTACTGGGTAAGAGAAATGAAGAACTCCTCCACTTTTTGCTGCATTGTTCAGAAGAATACAAATCTCAAGGAGACTCCAAAAGATTCCAAAAAAGTCTTGGAGTGGCAAAAAGAATGTACTTCTCAAATCATAGGTGTTACTGTTTTATAGGGGGGCAGGGAAGAATAGCTGCCTCAACTTGAATTCATGTTTCCTTCACTGTTTAAATGCATGTGCCCTAGCTCTGGTTCACTTACGTGAGTTAATGTATTTTTCAGTTAAGACACCCTTGTATCAATCCTATCTTTTACCTGTTTTCATCTTCCCACTGTCCTATGTGGTTTCCACAGAAGATAGACAAGTGCATCTCCAACAGCAACAGGATCTTCCATGCCTGGCTATGGAGGTCAAATTAGCTGGCTAAACCCGTTGGTATGTATTATTAAGATACGGTCACTGTCATTTTACGTTACAGATTACGTGTATCTCTCCTCATTTAAAAGGTAAAGCAACGCTGAACATTAGAAGTGACCCTGTGTATTTCCTTGGTGCTAGAGGCAAGTTTTTGGAAATTTTGGTGGATGCAGGCCTGTTCTGGCTTTCTTGCAGCTCCATACTCTGTATGGACTTAGAAAATATTTGCAAATTTTGCAAGGGTGCCCTCTGATCTTCCCTCTGTTGTTGGACTTAACTAATGAGTTTTCTTATCCTCAGACTGCTGGCTGCGATGCTTAAGTCTCGTGATGGTGTATGCACATATCTTGCACTCTGTTCTCCCCCTATATGGCTCCTTCCTTTCTGCTCCCTCAGTTGTAACCTACCACATGACAATACAGCTTTTTTGGAGTCTACATCAAGTCTCGAATTATGTGACCTTCATAAAGTTCACGTCTGGTCCATGGGTTAGGAACAGTTCTTCTCCCTAAGCAATTCATGGTTCAGCTGCGGCGTGTAGGAGATGTGTATCAGTTAGGGTCCGTACCCAGAACAGTGCCATGCTCTGCAGAGAGCTCAGATGCTGCTCCTCGCAGTTAATCCCAAGTCAACCAAAAGTACCACTATTTGCTTCGGCCAGCTTTTCAATGCACAAAGAGTGTGTGGCAATACAAACCTCTCATTTCTGGAATATTTTCCCTTGCTTTCACCTCTACTGACCTGCCTTCAAATTTCTAAATGGGCTAAAAGAGTTTGCAATGATCTAGAGACCATGAGTGCAAAATCTGAGAGATGATGAACTCAGTATTTAGATAGCCAGGAAAATCTTCCACTGCAAAGACACAGGGTGCTACCTGCCTTCTCTGTAAGAAAACAGTTTCAAATCTTTGCTTCCTTCATGTCTTCTAGCTGAAGACAAGGCTTAGTAGGCTTAACAATGTTTTCTGTATAACAAATTTTGTTTGTGTGACTATTCTTTATTAGGTTTTTCCTCCAAGTAATTGAAGGAAAAAGACATGAACCAACTGATCCCGTCATACATATTAAACACTATCTTCATTAACTGATGTCATGTCTCTGTTTCCATGTCCTGCTCAACTCTGGCACAGAGTTCTACCTACGTGAAACATCTCTGTTTACATTGAAAAAGCCAAGAGAAGCTGAGCTTCACTTGACTTTGGGTCAAAAATTATACCTCAGACAGAATCAAATTGGCAAGACCATTGGGATGAACTTTAAAGGAGGCCATGACATCATGTCCACTTGGGCACATCTGAGTCACAGCCTCAGCTCTTTCAATCTGTAAAACTGGAATAACTGTATTTACCCAATTTAGAGAGGCAGATATGAAGGCTAATCAATAAAAAACATATCCATCATTACTATTAAGGCAACAAAAGCAGTAAGCAGGCTGAAGGACACCTTGCTGCCTTTTAAATATAGAGTTTTACTAATGAGTCCATCTTGCATACCCTTTTTGCCTCCCCAAAAGAGAACACATTGAGGAAGAGTTAAAACCCTGTTCACATTTTATCAGGGAAATGCAGTGTTCATGCAGTTACCTCGTATGCTCTGTTATCAATCCCATGCAAGCCCAAGTATCTTTCAGAAAAGGCTGAAGCTTGAAAAGAAAAAAAGAAAACATCTCCTTCAGTCATAAGTGAATACACTGCTGCTTCTGAGTCAAACACCGCAAATGCTAAAAAAGATCTTCTTTTCTAATATTGCCTTAGTTACACGGGACGTATTTCTAAAAGTTGTTGAAAATGCACTAAGAATATGTATGAAACTACAGTCTTTCATTATCACCACATATTTATGATTTCTAAATAAGTCACAGAAGAGCCTTTTTTTTTTTTCCTTAATGCAACCAAGATATGAGAAGAGTACTGTTGTGTTGTGTCCCTTTCTCCTTTCACGTGGGACCATCTCCATCAACAGTCTACCGCAAGCTCCCGTTGGTCTCAGGGATAACTGTACGGGACCTGCAGGCTGACTTAACACTACTGACTTTCATGGCAGTCCCCTGATTTTCACTGGCATGAAATGCAAAGGGAACTGGTGTCCCTGAGAGAAAGGACCACCATGTGCAGTGGACTATTGCCGTCAGAGAGAGGATGGGGCAGGCAGACTGGACCACAGGTTCCATGGATGGATGGTTCAGGCAAGAAAGAAGCATGTTCAAGGCAGTGGGCAGGTTGGTGGCAGAGGCTGGAGGCGTTTAAAGCCAATTCTCCTTTATTTAAAAGGAGTGAGTAATAAAAGTTATTTGATTACTCTGACCACCATGGCTGGTCCCACTGGTGCCAGCAAAATTGCTCTTGAGGGGGAGAAAAGGGTTTATGGCTAAGCAGACACACAATACAAAACAGGCAGGATCTTGGGGAAGAAAGAGAAGATAACTGGGAAAGGATAGGGCAGAAACACCATTTGTGGTCAGCAAGAGGGTCTGTGGGCTCTGGGATGGGGTTTACCATATAGTTTGAAGTCTGTCAGTGGGGAAAGAGCAGCTCCACAGGCAAACACCTGGTTCTCTTCACCGGCTGGAAGCATGTAAGTGCTCAGGTAGCCGCCGTAATCCTGGAACACAAAGGGGGCAGGGGCATCAGCGGTCCTGCTGTGAGGCACTGCTGCTTTTGGGTACAGAAACAGGGCAGCTGAGACCTTGCAGCAAACTCTTGGCCATTGTAGAGCCTTTTACACCCTGCCCTGAAAAAACACGAAACAAGGGACATCTCCCTGGCTTCGGCGGATGTGGCTGAAGATGAGCTCTATACTCGTTGCACTCACCTGAAGGCAGGAGGGTTGTGTGCCCAAGAGCTTGCCTCTTTTCATCCCACTTTATGGCGTAGGTCTAATCAGATATGTTACCTCTCCAAAATATTACCCCAGTCTTTCACTATTTAAAATGGACATCGCAATTTCAGTGTCTGCCGTCAGCCTGTTAACAATTCCCTGCGGAGATGCTGCTGTATGGGCAGCTGTCTTCACCCACCCTAAGCCTGTATCTCCCACAATAAACAATTTCTACTTGCAGTCCCATTCTCATTTCAAACCATGTGTACTTTGCAATTGCTGTTGCCCAGCCAGGCACACACCGTGGTGCAAATCAGCCTCAGAAATCAATATTGTTGTTGCACATTTGTACGACACGAGCTAGATCTATCCACATTCCCATAGGCCTTAAGGGACAAGATGAAAATGAAATGAAAGTTTGCAAGGGGAAAAAATAATTAATTATCTGACAAATAGTCACTTTCTGCACTTGGAAGTTAATTTAAAAAAAAAAATGACGAATACATTGATAAAATGAAAGCTTTCATCTTTAACATCTCTGAGCAAGAAGCAGTCTATCTCAAAAATAAATAATAATAAAAAAGTCACCACTGACATATTAAATAAATCAGGATTTAGCTCAGCTGCTTAGCCACATCAGCCAACCAGAACAGCACAGAGGAACAACGGGAAAACGTTACCTTCCCAAACACACCGACTCGCATTTTATCAATGTAATGCTCCTTCAGCATTGTCCTAGAACATGAGAGAGGAGAAACAATGGGTTAAAAATATTTTTCCCTTAGACATAGCAAACATAGTGTGATTTTTATCAGCTTGAATTTGGGGTGGCCACAGAAAAATAATGTAGAAAATCTGAATTCACGCTGCTACACGCTGCTTTCTCATGAGTCTCTGTTAGATTTAATCTTGCAACCTGTTGTGTTGGATTTGACCAAGCAATGGCAACAAATAACCTGCACTACCTCTGAAAGTCATAATAAAGCTGATGCTATTGCACTAATCTGATAGTGTTTTTAGCATGATTATGTGCGGAATAAATCTAACAATATGACAGGACTTGACATTTAGAGTTTCATACTGTTTTTTCTGTTTTAAAAAGTTTAAGGGTTTAAAGATTAATTTTTTCCAACTACCAGGCCAGCAAAAAATGAATGTAGGAGCTGATATTCAAGCTTACTTGTTTGTAGCTGTATGACTGCACAGAGCTAAAAATAAATAGGCTTTGAACACGTGATACAGATAAGCGTGCTCTAATTTAGCTCTGTTTAAGGCTTGTTTTTCTCCCTCTGCACTGGCTGGCATGAGCTCTCTCACATGTCATCGCCTGGTCCCAGCTGTATGACTACATTGTCCTTCCCTCCCATCTCCTTGCTCTACCCTACGCACCGTTAAAGCAACCAGGACTAATGACAGTTTTGGGTTAATTCTCATTAATGAATTAATTTCTTCAGTAACAGTGTCATTCACCGGACAGCTTCCAACTGATCCTTCTCTTCCAAAAGGCCCAGTCTCCTCTTAACCTCGTGCAATAGCTTAGTGCCTTGGAAGCCACTCCCACGGCCGTCGAACTTCAGCACGATGGCGTTGTGAGAGCTGACCATGACGCTTTCCCATGTCACCTCAAATCTCTCTGTTACGATCTGGCTGCCAGGCGTCCCATCTCTGAAACAGAAATAGGCATCAAGCAAAGGCTACGGCACCAAGCACGGGCCAAACGCCCTCCCCGGGGCTGTGAGCTTGCCGTGGCCACGGGGACCGGCAGCTCCCGCATGCATTGTAAGGCAGGGCGGATTTCAAGAAGGGGAGACCAGTCTCTGCAACGATGACCTGCAGAAGGCTGGCTGTGTGGGATGGGTTTTGAGGCTGAGGTGGAAGCTGCAGATTGGTTTCTGCCTCCCTCTTTGCACAGCAACTATCGCTGCGGTAAGCCCAGCTTTGAACAAACCTAGCAAGCACATCACTAACTGGGCAGGATTCCTCCTGTGAGCAAACCCGGGCAGCGATGCAGAGGTCAGCTGAGTTTTCCCTTTTTACACCTGCTCTAATCTATATCTATTGTCTACGTTCCCCAAAGATGGTGTTTTTCTGGTGGAGGGGTTTCTGTGAGGAGCCTGGCTTTGGGGTGCGCTGGCACTGCCAAAATATGTTGGATGAAGCTTGCAGACATCAATTGTCCTTTCCTTTACTGGCAGGCATTGGGGTTTCATTTACTGCCCCCATTCACCCAGCCCAGACCGTCCCTCTCCCATAGGGTTCTTGTGAGCGGCTGTAGATGGACCTGTCAATCACTTCTGTCACCACTGCTTCACACAAGTACAGAGGGAAAGGACACTTTTAAAGTGATAAAACTAACAGCTTAAAAATGCTCAGGTTGGCCCAAAATTGGTGGGTAAGGGCAAGGGGTGGGCAAGACTCCCTCTTCACCCTTCTGCTTAGGGTCCGATCCTGTACAGGGGAACTGTCTCGAGAAATATTGATCCCACTTCAGCCAGACAGCTCAGAAAAATCAAGAGATGATGATGATGATTATAAGTAATATTTCAGGACAGGGATTACTGTAGAGCCACTGGCACTTGCATCTATTTCTTGTCCTTTTTGGGGTTCTTGGAGACATCAGGCAACTCACTGCAGGATTTTAATGTGCATGTGACTTCAGTCATTTGCATTTATTCAAGCGAGAGCCAGGCACATCCAGCTTCAGAGGCAGCCTAATCAAGTGCTGTTAGCTTGATGAGTACCAATCTTCCTCAAGCACTTGTATAATGAAGTACATTTTCTCTGCAGTAATTTTGTGATGTAACAACACGCTTATTGCAGTCTTTTTGTCCTTCATGGAGGGATGTGCAGGATTGTGTTCAGGCATCCATCAGGCATTCATCACTCCTGCATGAGGCTTCTCTCTTGTGGGACGTTTGCTGGCAGGGAGCACACGATGCAGTGGGACGCAGCCAGGGCCAAACAGGTTCTCCCAAGGTCAGTGACTTCCCTCCCCCAGTTTCTTTCCAAATTAGCAGAAAAAACTCAGTAATGTGTATTATTATTACTAAATGTTGCATAAAGAAATACCCATCTGCTATGCCTGCCAGGAGGAAATCCTACCTACCTAATATAAATGCTGACATTGTGGAGATCTTCAAAGGTTTCTAGCTCTCTCTTTACTGTCACTTCAGGGAACACCGGTATTTACATGGGAAGGATTGCTGCATGAGGGCATCTAAAATTTAAGCTGTAGTAAGGCTGGCTGCATCCCGCCCTAAAACTACCTGTTAAGGGCAGGGGGAGTGCCCTAAGCACAGGGACAGAAAGTCAACATCCATCTTTTATTCCTCCGCCTCCTGTTTCTGCCCCCCAAATTATTGAATTGCAAGTGTACGTGGAACAACTTTACAAAATCCTACGATTTACTCCACAGGATTTCACTAGAGCACCCTCCTGGGAGCTGAAACCCTTGGCTCAAACACGGGAGAGAAGGGACCTACATCTAGCCTCTCCCAGCTCTGAGGTGAGACAGGGGGTAGAGACCAATGTGCTGGACTTAGGTGCTAAAGCAGTCTGGCATTCATTGTACAAAACATATCTTAAAAGGCTCTGATCAGGGCCAAGGTTTCCACACCGCCCTAATAATGTGAACAGAAAGAAAGGACGAGCGAGAACTTACACAACCAAAAGCAAGGGGTAGTGCGTGGTGTCCGAAAAGGTTGCTGGCTTTAAGATCTGCATTGGCAATTCTAGGCAAAAAAAACAGATAACAACATGTCTTCAGTGTGGCAATGCTGACATAACTCTAATAGATTTTTGTGGTGTTTTGGCCACTTGTGAGCAGGAACAAAATGGCATTTCATCAGAGGCACGGGTAAATAACACCTTAGAAACACAGATGTTGTCAAAGAACAGACCCATATTATAATAGCTGAGGTGACAAGAAATGTAAATCGGGAGTACAGTGTGAGCTGTTCAGTCATGCATCACTTTTACAGCATTCAATTAACATCTGGCAATAGCTATAATTTTCCTTTTTGGCAGCTGGATGAGTGACGCAGCCAGAAATCAATATTTCAGGGCAGCAGAGGAGGGGGAAAATCGGCAATGAAAATGATAATTTAAAACCCAATTAAGTATGGTGGCTGGGGGAGAGAATAGGATTATTTTGCTATAATGGTGTGAAGACAGATACAGAAACATGTATTTTAATCCTAACTTCCAGAGGGCTTAATTTTGCTGTAAAACAGGAGGCAACTGTGCCGAAGCCCACGTCGTTATACTGGTACTGAACCAATGTAAGTGAGGGATGTGCTCACCAAAGCTTCGTTTAACTGCTTCCTATGGCTTCGTATTGATAGCCAAAAACGCTGCCATACAAATGCTTTCCACATTAATGAGAGCACATTTATTTTTAAAATGTTAACTACAATCCAGATTAGCAAAGGCCCAGCAATTAAATCGGTATTAGGAGCATTTTCAGTAGATTAATACACAGATTAACCGCACAGTTTAAGTGGTTTGCTTTGCAATTATTGTCTGACACTCCTCCTAATTAGTTATTCCATCTGAATGCTAATAGCTGCAAATTGGATCAATGGCCCAGGGACAGCCAAAAAGGCCATCGCTTGACTTTAAATATAACTAAGCACTACGTGCAGTGTTCCCAAGGCTATTAAGCCCAAAGCTTTGAAAATACAGGGAAGGCACAGAAGAACAGCCACAAGGCTTATTACACACACACATATATATTTTAGGTTAAATGACCGGAATCGCATTTCAATGATACCTGCATTTAAGAAATTTAGCATCAAGCTGAGTTATTCCTAATAAGCTGCCAGTGCCACTACGCATTGGCTCATGGCGGGATAGATGTGATCTTTATGACAGGGTCTTTCCCCATCTTTTCCTGCCCATAAGGCCTGGAAGCGTATGTCTGTTCTCGTTATTTTATGCACTGGTTTATGTTCCTAATGCCCATGTGGCAAGCAGAACGTTGTAGGGCCAGTATTATCCTTTTCAAATGGCAACTGTCTCTCAGCCTTTGCTTCACATTTTATAACACCTCGTAACGGTTGAAATCAGTAACTTGTCATCCACCACACCTCACTGCTTTCATTTCACTGCATCCAATCTGAGGGGTACGCTCCTTTTTGGCATGGGAAATATTATGGGTCATACTTTGAACCCAGGGTCTCTGGGTTTGGGGTTTTTTTGACTTGCCACCGTACATGAGCTGGGATTTTTGGGAGCCATTGCACAACTCTGAGTATGTGGATTTTCCACATGTAGGAAAGATATCTGCCTACAACCAGAGGAGATGCTTTTTAGGTTGTTTCAGGTACAACTACAGAGACGGGCAGAAAATGCTTACATTTTGGCTGTTTGCCACTAAGCTTTTCTCTCTCTCTTTGGTATATAGATACGTGGGGAATGATTATACAAGTGGTACAAATAATGCACCAGCTGCGGATATAAACTGCTCCAAGTTTCTGCCTTCTTTACTCCAGGTGAAATCTCTTTTGACTTTTCTCATAAAGCTGGCTTTTTTCAACCCTATCAAATGATACGACTTTCTCAAAGAATCCTGAATGACTCCGATGGGCAGTCGTTGGTGAGTCGTCTTCATTCACTGCAGTTCAGTATTGTATACTGAAAGGCAGGCACAGCTGTAGCCAGCAAGCACATACAGCATCCCACTTCAAACCCATTTCAAATAACATACCAGTCCAGCTAGGGCAAATGCCCCGAACAATGGGGGCACCACACCGTGTCATTTCCCAGAGTCGCTTTTTCTCTACAAAGAAAATTTTAAAAGGAAAAAAAACCCCAATCCTACCATTTTGCCTTTCTTCAGCTGCATTCTCATCAAATCCTGTCTCTGTAATAACCTCTTTATGTAGCACATCCTAAGAGAGTGCTTTGCAAACTGTGAGTTTATTGAGTCAAACTCATTTTTCCTCTTGCCAGTCTAGCCAAGATGATTGTATCATTTCACAGCAATGGTAGTGAAAAAGAAAAAGAAAAATAAGAGAGAGGAAAGGTGCTACTTACTGTAATCATCTATCTTGATTTCCATGTATTCTACCTTAGGCATTTGCCTGTCATTTACAGTCAGCTGCACATTTTCATTTACCTCCAGCTCAAAAATTTCTGAAAGAAGAAGGACGAGATCACAAAAACTTTTGGCATTGTTTGTGAAAAAGCATTTTAATGTTTCACAGCCACCTTAATATTTGTTACACAAGTTTCCTTATGAAAGAATTTCCTTCTAGTCCTCACAGATATCTAATTCAGTTAAGTCTTTGAAACCTCTTCCAGGTTCTGCATTGGCAAAAAGCTATGTTCCTGAAATCAGTGACATTCAGCTGATTTACAGCAGATGGGAATGTGACCTTCTGTGTTGAGACACTACTATGGGTTCCAGTCAGACATCTACCTGCCATGCAAAGCTAGGCATCAAATGAAGAGGTCCTCAAGTCTGTGCCCAAGTTACATGTAATAAATGGGGAAAGAAAGGGAGGAGACTGTGGAGGGCTTCAGGACAAGGTTGTGCTGCCACACAGAGAAAATTCATAGGAAGGAAAGCCACAGAGAGAGAAGAGTGGACAAAGATCCTACAACCCTACAATGTCACGTTTTGGAGCGGCCTTGGCTTTCAGAGTGTTTCAAGAATTGTTCATTTTGCTTGTGTGTCTTATCCAAGGACTCTCTGGGACTGAAATAGAGGATTCCTTCCTCCTTCCCAGGATTTAACCTTTATTCCCCACATCCTGGCCATGTGCTGTAACCACTGAGCCTCTTCTAGAAAAAGCGGCCACCTCCAACATCAGAAAGAGCAAGTCCTTCCCAGCTGGTAAGGAAAGGGTCCATCTTCAGGAGATGTTTTAGGTTGTATGTCCTAGGTGGTGGGAAATGTCCCCTGGTGATGGTGAGGCTCCTGAGCCCCATGGGGGAGGGATTCAAGGGCCGGGGGGATCCCACTGTGGTGGCAGTGAATCCTGGTCAGCAGAGCACATTGCAGTGCTCATCCCCACGGCATCAGGTTGGGTTTGAACCAGGGGGATCCAGGGCATTATCTCTGTCCTGTGAACCCAAGCAGGGTTTGAGGGTTTTGCACCAAATTATGGGTTTCATTGACCGTAACTTCCCTTTCGAGACACACTGATAAATAGATGTGTAACCCCAGCTCCTCAAATAATACGGTACCTGATTATCACACTCTCATTGCCCATCTCTGCTGAATAGGCAGGCACAGCACAAAAACATGCCTTTCCCAGTTAATACATTTCACAGATCTTTCAGCAATAGTATACTGGTTCAATGACTATTCACCCTGCTTCTGAAAAGCCTGGCTCATCTCTATTGAAACCACAACCTCCCCGAAAGTGCCAAAGCAACAGCCTATTACGTTTAGTTAAATATTAAGATTCTCATTTAATTATGGCACACACAAGTAGCTTTATCAGCAGAAAGGGGCTTGCCACGTAGGGGAATTTAGTCAAGCCATTTTATTTGTTCATGTAATTGCATTCGCAGAAAGCCAGGAAGACTATGGAGGAAATAAAAAAGATTGGCATATCTCCTAAAGGACTTTCTTTTCTGCTTTAGGACCACAGGGAGCTTGAGTCTGTGGAGTACAAATGGTCATTGCTTAATTAAATGTAAGCACGCTATAATATTCAGTGCAACTCACTATTATCAGATTATTGCAGAATACAGAGGGAAACTCCCTTTATGAAGTAATGGCCTCATATTAAATAAGTAAATTCAGTAACATGCAACTGTCAGTTGCCCTTTATTCAAAAGCAAAAGAATGAGGGGAAAAAAAAAAGGAACCAGGGGAAATGCTAATCATATGCAGAAAATCATGAATTTCAGTAACGGATGTGTTCCGTGCATGACTAGATCGAGTTCTCTATGTAATAAATGCTATATATATATATCTGTCAAAATAAAAATAGTCTCGGTGTGTTTTATGTTACTTCTTCAAGCCCTTCATTTGCTATTTCTGTTTTATAGTCTCTCACTTTATTCACCCAAAAGTATTTTATAAAACTATACAGGAGGCTATAACACAGTTCATGAGAGCACTATCCTGTACACGCTGTTATAGCCAGTCAGCCATCTCCATGTCTATGGCGAAGTATTGTGTTTAAGGGGGAAAAAAAGAAAGCGACTTTGGAGCTGCAGGTCAGAGCTAAGAAACTCTCCTGGCCCTGTGGCAACATCCTCTGTGGGCTGAAGAACCATGCGGGCATCACCAGGGCTGCTCTGGAGTTACGCTCGGTGAGGGCACTGCCAAGCCCAGGTCTGTGCTGGGAAGAAGAGGAGCTGATAGACCCTTGCGCACAGACTGATATGAGTGGTCACTGGTGCAGAAAGACTGAAAAGCTAGGAGCTTGCAATTTGCTTTCAGTATTACTTAAAAAAGCAATTCTTGTATTTTTGTAGACCAGAATAGCTACAAGAGCCAACTTTTGCATATTGATAGCAGAAGTAGTTTCACAAGGGACCAGACCGGCACATGGAGCTATACCCCTAGCCCACTATGGCCAGCAGCAATAACCCTGGCTCCACAGTGAGAGCCCTCCTCTGGACAGCAAAATCAGTCAGCTCCTTCATGGCACTTTCATCCAGAAATTATAGACCAGTGGGGAAACCAAGTCACGAGGAAATGAAATATTTATCTCACGGTCGCTCTGTAAGAAAGATGATGGCAGATGGTCTAAGCCATGGTCTGGGGTACGTTGTGCTGTTTTACTTTGGCAACAAAGATCTCTCTTGCTGCCCTTACAGGACAGTCATGCAGCCGTATATTGCTTTAACCTAACTTGTTCCAGGATGCTGCTAAATTTTATGCATGTCTTTCTCTGCAAAGGAACATTTTAATTGGAAAAAAAATTATGGAAAACAATGGAAGGATAAATTAGACTTAAATGTACAATACATCTCGTTAACAATATTAGACACTGTTAACACTCGATGGAACACTACTGAGTATTTCTATTTTAATGGCAAAGAATACAATATGCCACAAATCTGATTTTAAATTTGATTTTAAAAAATTCAATCAGAATTTGGGATTGCACCCTACACATCCTGCTTACAAGCAAAACTTTTCTAGGTGGGGTAAGGGCTTGAAATGCATGTTGCCAACAGAAATTGAGAAAACAGAATAAACCACGGAACACACAGAAACTATATAAAGCAAAATGGATCCTGTGCTTTTTTCTTACATGTCCTGGTGCCACAGTAGTCTTTCCTTTGACACTTACCACCTTCAGTGGGAAACAAAGCAGCTCAGCATTTCACAGAAAACCTTTAGTTTGAGAGCCAAATTCCCTGGTTTTCTCTGCTTCTTTGCAGAGACAACAGCAGTGAGTTGCTGTAAATCCAGTTAAGATAAACTGATACCTGATAAACTGGCCATGTACAGAGCAGCTAGAATAAAGGTGTTGCTTATTATTTGGATCCTAGCAATGCCTGAAGTCCCTAACTGCAGGTTAAAGCTGGGCTAAACTCTACATTAAAATGAAAGATAAGGGTCTACCATTAAAGTGACAGGAGCAGATAAATCTTGGTTTCCCATAAGACTCAGTCTCACACCCTGCTATGAAGTCTCCTGAGATTCATGAAAGAGAGAAAGGGGCACCTTGGTTTAAGATCCGTGTAGAGAAGGGACAGAGAAAGGCTGTCTATCTGAGGCTTCCTGCCACGCTGACTTGGGGTAAAAAATTGATCTTTCTGGATAATTTGTATTGCTACAGGTGTGAAGGAGGAACCCCAAAACCTCATGGCTGTATGGCCTCAGGTTGGGACAGGGAGTCCCAACCAGTCTGGCAATGACTACAGCCAGTACCAAAGATTTTGAGGGGAAAAAAATCTGTATTTGTAATAATTCCAGCTTCACACTGGTCTACATGTGAATCATTAGCCTGAAAAAGCCTTACCAAACAATCAGTGCTGCAATCCCTGTGAACAGATCAGGAAACCAGGCAGAGGTACAGCTTGTGGGGCTCCCTCCTCTGCGTTATCTCTTTCAACCTGGTAATCTGTATCAGAGTGATTTTTTTTGAAAATTGTAGATTAAGCTAAATATTTCTTATTTTTGAGTAGGACATAAATCAATATTTGTGAAACACTAACAAAAAGAGAGAGACAGATCTGGACTGTGCAGTTTTCAAGAAAGTTGATAACAAACATCATGCCCGAACCACTGTCTTCATACCCCAGACAGAAAGCTTTTGTGATGGCAGCACAACAGCTCTGCAAGTCCCTCTGACTCGCAGAAGACTTGCATTTAGAAAGAATTTGCCCATTCTTACTCTGTGCATCGGTTGTGTTGTGAACAGTCACCATCGGGACTCGGGGACCTTGAAAAGAAGAAGAAAAGAACTCGGTTAAATATCTATCGAAGCACACACAGACAGACGCATGTGAACCTGGTTTTGAATTCCACGCAGCTGAAGACTCCTGAGACTCGCTTTCCATGCAAGAGTAATCTAAAAAGCAAATCACCCTGGTATTAGAAAGAGTCTATGAATAAATGACAGTACTGTAGACTTGAAGACATGCGAGGTTTCAAAGCCCTTTCCCAACGGACCACTAAATGCATCTTTCCCTAATTTGTAAACATTAAAATTAGCACAAACACAATTAAATCACTTGCTTTTAAAATTATTCTAATGACACCCAAATATCACAGCACAAAGCATATACATTTTGTATGCTATGGATAACTGTTGCTGTTTTGCAAATATTTTGTTTTTCCTTTTTTTTTTTTTTAAATGAATTAAACACCAGTTCGGCTCTCGCACTAAAAAAGACCCCATATGCTGTCTTAAAATGCAGCATTTGGGTATTGAAATCAGTCAGTATTATACGAAGAGGATTACCATTACCATGCAATGCACACGAGTGAACCACAGAATTCATTGCCATAGGATGCTAGTCTTTAGGATGCTATAGTCTTTACCATAGGATGCTATAATCTTCAGCACAGGATGCTGTAGGATGCTATAGTCCTTAGCACAGTAATCTGGATTCAACTTCTTCAGAAAGTCACCATAGAAAAATGGGATGGTACATGAGATTAGGTTCATTTTGTAGTTGTCAGCTTCTTTCTCTGTTTTTCAATTATCATCTGCTGACTGCTCTTGGAGACAGGATGCTGGGCCAAGATGAGCTTCAGTCCAACCCAGTACAGCCACTTGTATGCTACTGCCATACCTGTTTGTAGCTTTTCCAATGAGTTTGACAATACTGCTCAGGAAGGTGGAAGAAGCATTGCAATGATGAAATGGTTAATTCTTAACCTCAGAGATAGTGGTTATCTTACTTTCCTTCCGTTTCCTCATAATGTAATATGATGCAGCAGCAGCAAGCGTGAGCAGCTGGGGAAAGATCATCTGTACACCCAGAGAAGATCCCAACAGCAGGGCCAGAGGTCTCCCATGCTGTGTGTGGGTGAAGATCATAGATCATAGAATTATAGTCATAGAATCATTTAAGTTGGAAAAGACCTTCAAGATCATCGAGTCCAACCATAAACCTAACACTGCCAAGTCCACCACTAAACCAGGTCCCTAAGTGCCACATCTACACGTCTTTTAAATGCCTCCAGGGATGGTGACTCAACCACTTCCCTGGGCAGCCTGTTCCAATGCTTGACAACCCTTGCGGTGAAGAAATTTTCCTAATATTCAATATTGAGGCCGTTTTCTCTCATCCTATCGCTTGTTACTTGGGAGAAGAGACCGACACCCACCTCACTACAACCTCCTTTCAGGTAGCTGTAGAGCGCGATAAGGTCTCCCCTCAGCCTCCTTTTTCCCAGACTAAACAACCCCAGTTCCCTCAGCCGCTCCTCATAAGACTTATTCTCTAGACCGTTCACCAGCTTCGTCGCCCTTCTTTGGACACACTCCAGCACCTCAGTGTCTTTCTTGTAGTGAGGGGCCCAAAACTGAACACAGTATTGGAGGTGCAGCCTCGCCAGTCTTCGTGGCAGGCCTTATCTTTTGTATGTACTGTATTTCCAGTTCAAACTTACTATGCGATGAGGGTGTGCAGCTGGTGGAGATGTCTAAATTTGGAACCGTCTGTACAAAAGACCCATGGAGGAAAGGTTGTTAGAAACTGTGTTTCCTACTTTCTCGGACTGCAACAGTCTGGTGGCACGCTGCTGGCGTGCAGGGGAAATGTGCCGTTGAACTACATTGAATATCAAAACCCCAACATTTTTTAACCTTCAAAATTAAGACAGCTTAAAGAAGCTTGATATTCACTGAGATTCAAGCCCCTTTAAGACGTCTTGAGTCCTTCGACCTACAAGCAAATTCTGCATCATCACCAGTCATGTGCACCAACAATTTGTGTAGAGCTGGCTGAGAAAAAGTCCCTGAAATGCTGTAACTGACTGTGCACACAAATGGCAACAAAAATGGATTACGGGAGCCATCCATACTGGTTTGGTAAGTGAAATAAGTTATTGAGAGCAAGAAAGACTTTAGGGCGGTATAATTGTTTCAATGGTTTTCCCCGTGCTGCCAAGAAACCACATCCCATTGCATACAATCAAGAGTGTTTAATGTTGACCTTACCTATACAGAGAAGAGGCAGAAAAAGGTTTTATTTATAATTAAGCTGACTCATATGGCAGCCTGACTTTTGTTTCCTAGTAATTGAGAATTTTCTTCACTAACAATCTGATTCCTTTGTTTGCACTATTTTCTTAGAATGCAGCTAAGTGAGTATAATGCCCAGAGGAAAACCCTGTTTTACTCACCAGGATTTAGCTGAATTTACCTTTCTACTACCAATATACATTGATATGCTGACCATATTTATTTATAAATCTGCCCTGCTTTTTCCCTGCAGTCCCAGAAGCCAGTCTGCTGGAAAAGCAACAAACCTAATAAACATGGGCATGATAAAATCATCACTGAAAATAAAAGGAATCCTCCCAAATGACTTCAATCGGAGCTAGAGCAGTCCTTTAATTAACACAAAAATGCCTAACAAAAAGAAAGGGATAAAGAGAGAAATACAACTCATATAATCCTTTTGTTTTCTAATTTATTTTTCCTTTTTGTGTTGGCACTGGAAAAACTGTGAGAAACTAATGAATAAAGAAAAAAAAGCAGTATGTAGTTTAGAAAATTCCATGTGTTATATATTGTGTTTCCTTAGTCTCTCACTACCTTACTGTCCTTCCCCCAAATCAGTATTTTAAAGTGAGGTCCCATACAAAGATACTCAGTTTGAGGTAATATCAAATAAAAATATTTTAAAATATGCATCAGTATCCTTGAAAAAGTAGACTTTTGAGTTGCTCAATTTTTATTTTTCAACAAATGAGGAAAAATGGTACAGACAGAAATCTACAGAGTAGAATCATCAGGTTTGTGAGAAAGATTACTTCTGATATTAAATATTCCCAATGATGACATTACAGTTAAACAATGGATTTCACTTGTGAGCAGGCTGACAGTCATTAAGAAGAAAAATCACTTTTTTAGGAATGATGTAAATTGCTTAAATGCCAATTTTTAAAGTAAAGCAACCTAGTTACATGCTAGCCTATGTCTTTTAATACACGCGTATCGGAAGTCTTTCAACACTCACAAGTCGAGTGCCTAACGCCTGACAGGGATAGAAAGAAATTCTTGAAATTAGGAAGTGTATATTCATTAGCTGCCTCCCATACTTTATTTTTAAACCTATAACGGTGTGACAGTTCCATTACACATGCCATCTGGTAAATGCCATCCACTGTCATTTGCGGATCTGAGAGTGAAACCTAATTTGTTCAATGAGCTGCTGGGAGCTGACAGAAGCAGAGCGAGGACATCCTCTGCTCCGTGTCTCCTCTCTCCAGAGCCCTTCTAAACAGGCTTTGATTGGGACTCCTGAGCCCTGGCACATTCTGCTGCTTCTGTTCTTTAATCAGCACTGATGAGCGCCTGTGCCTACCCGTCCCCCTTGGAAACTTTGCAAACGCTCTGCCTCTTGCTTACAGAGGTCCTGAGTGCATACGAGCATCAGGTGCAGGTTGGATTTAAACATTTGCTTGTGCTCCTTGTAGAATAAACCACAAAGTGCTCCACTTAAAGAAAGTAAAGCAGACACCGAGCTGCTTCGCCCCCGATGTGAAAAGGTAAGAGAGACCCAGCACATACCCCATAACCTGGGTGACTGTTCCCAAAATCACGGGCAGGCCGCTTTCCGGCATGACGAGGGGATGATGATGCTGTTGGATTTCTTCCCCCAGCCCCAGCTGCAGAGGGGTAGTTACAAGCAGGGCTGTGATACGCCCCGAGGTGTGGGACCTGGCACTGCTGCTCCCTGTCACCTCCTCCAAAATTTTTAGGATGCTGGGTGGCACCATACAGGCTCTGTAACCCCGTTATCCCTCTCTGCATCCCTCTGGCAGGAGTGGGATGGGGTGTGCTGGAATGCTATCAGCTGGAACCGCTTCACCTGGCTTGCAGGCTCCAGTCCCCTCTCCTCGGCTCCAGCACTGCACCAGCTAACTCCAGTAACTTGACAGCAGTTTTAATGCTTGCTGCTTTACTTATAGCTTAAGAGAAAGGACCAAAACTATTGACAGGAGAATTTCTGTGTGTATAGACATACTCTATACATTCCCAGATAGATGCATAGTTAATAATGCTGCATAAATCTTTAGTTACAGGAATGAGATTTTCAATTAATACAGCTAAAAGTCTGGCTTTATCATAAGGCCTTTGACTTTAAAAACGTTACTGTCATTATCCATGCTAGAGGTAAATTAAGCCATATCACTATAATGACACGGGCAAATTTATCATCAAGGAAGTACTACCTGCCGTGATCTGAAAGTGCACAGAAACTCAGTGCCTCAGTAATTTGACAAGAAAAAGCATTGGCCGTGGCTTGTCGTCAATTTTTTAAGCAGCTTTCATTATTATTTCCAAGAGGGTTCTGCTTAAACACTATCAGAAAGAAGCAACTCTAGATATTTAGGTGGTAAGGTATAGATTTCCAGAACAAAAATGGAAAATCATATAACTTTGAACAAAATATTTACCAGGTATTTGTTTTGTAATACTTCTAAGAGAATATTTCATAGTATTCCTGATGCTTTCATGATCTAAACAGCATAGGGAATTATATCAGTTATAACTTTAAAATGAAAGGAGTGATTATAAACAGAATATGAAGTAAAATTGCAAAAAAGTTAATCAAAGTTATATAAGTGTTAAAAAAGGAAAAAAAGAGGAATTGTCTTATTCTTCTCATCCATATTCTCAAAGGCTTCAATGTGGCAGATAATTTCAGACCAGAAGCTAAATTCACAGTGTGTAAACAATGAAAATTCAAATTCTCTCTGCCAGCGCCACCAGCATATCTCTTAAGCGCTGATGAATGATTTAAAAGAGCAGCTGCAAGCAATGGGAGCTGAGAGGTCTGGCTCTGCACAAGTGAGATAATTGGCAACAGCCATCTCTGTGTACAGATTCCAGATCTCTTTATTTGCTAAGCCATGAATTATTTATACGTGCTGCATAAAGTTCATATGTTGGGGTGATATTATCAGCCTAATAAATAAAGACATGGGGAGTTCTGTGAACCACTGCTTACAATTAAAACATTTTCCCATTTACAGTATTTTCCAGTCTATGCTACAGACAGATGTTCATGCTGTTTGCTTTGGCAACCTTGTTGACACAAACATCAAACAGATTTGTGCTGCTATTCACCCTCCCCAAGGCATTTAATTTTTTAATCTAATCTTTACTTCCTCAAATGTAACTTGTCTTGTAAAATAATCAATACTGTCTTGTTCTTGGGCAACACGCAGGATTGCACAAACCACACCGATGGTACTGCTTGTTTCTGCCCCATCTGATACTAGTAATAAATTTCATGCTTGCTTTATGTAGAGCAGAAATAAATCTGGTTGTTCTGAGGCGGCTTCAGTTAGCAGTGTCTAGAGGGCAAATGAGCAAGAGATTTGTCCTTAATTATACTACACAAAATAGGTCCGATGAGTTCTTGAAAAGGTTGCTCGAGTGAATAAGTATGGTCAGGTCCTCAGTCCATTCCATGGGATTTTGAGAGGCACCTACGAAGAGTGGTGTGGGAAGCTGGGCTGACACTAACCGGCTCCATCCCACTGCCTGTCCTATGATCACTGAAACACAGAAGGACACGGGACCTCCAGGTCTGAGAAGACCCTCCCTTGCTTCTTCAGGTAATTGTGTATTATAAAAGTATTGACAAATGCCCTCTAAATATAACACTGTTTTCACTGATATAATTCCTACTGGTGTCTCACTTCTCTGGTAGAAGCTGCCTTCTAACCTGAAGCTACACTGGCTGTCACTCCAATTTATACCTTTTTGGATTTGTTCCAACAAGCTGTTTTCTACTGATCATGAGTATTCCCATTATAGTTAGAGCAGTCACGTGTCCTCAAAGCTCTCATCCAGTAGGATAAACTAGATTATTTTAGCTCCCTTTTGTAAGACAAAGTTTCTTTTCCTCTTACTCTTTAATGTAAGAGCATTTTACATTCAGTTCCTCCCTCCTGAACAGAAATGACCAGGACTCTACCCCTGCTGCAGAGGACGTCTTAACTGGTCTTTATACAGTGAAACTGCTGCTCACCCAGTTCTACAGAAAATTGTTTGCCTGATCCACCCTAAAAGAGCATTTGCCTTTTCCATGACCGCAGCCGGTAGGCGGTTCGCAAACAGCCAGTGACGAGCATTGGATGCCCAGGCACCCATCTGCTCTTCTGAGGCATTTGTAAATCTTAAGCTTCAAGCATGCAAGACAAATTCTTGCCCTGAGTCACCATGTGCTTAACTTTGCTCTTTGTACTATTAATTTCTCCCACTCCATCCCTGCAAGACAACCAGCTTCTCCAGTATTTCTCTCTGCCTTCTGATGATGCTTATCAGCTTTCTGGCCTTAATAAATTCCATTAGCTGCGTCCAGCTTTGGGTTCCACAGGCTGCCAGGGAACAATCTAAGTAAGGTCATTCCCAAGACCAGCTCCTAATGAACCCTGCTGCTGATCTCCAATTAGCCTTATATTTCTCTTCATCATAATCTACTGCCTTCTTTCATTTAGCTGGTACTTAACCTTCCCTTACAATTCTTTCACTAATCCCCATCCTCTCCTTCTTAATTAATATCATCCAATGAGGTATCGCATCAAGTGGGCTGAGTGAAAGCATTTCCTTCCTTTCAGGAGGCTTTGGCTAAGGTTTTCAAAAGCCATACTGCAATAATGCATGTGGATGGTTCCAAAGAGGAACGTGGAAAACCTATGACCCTCAAGAAATGTTGCAGGTACATTTATCCATTATAGTGATAAGATCAGCTGTAAAAAGGAGGTAGATTAGGAGAATTTGCTTGCAGAGTTCCTAAACCTGATAGTGCACCATGACTGTATACCTGGAGATGTAAGTACCAGAGGCAGGAGGGAACCACTCCAGCTCACGTGGGGATCACTGACTTCCAAAAAGGCTAAGGTATTTTTTTCTAGTATGCTGGTTCAGATCTATGGTTGGAAGAATGAATCTGAGAATCCCCATACCCAAATCTCTTATTTTTCCAATTCCTGTTCTATTTCCTGCTATTTCTAATTGAATCTCTCATTAATTTAACCTCTTTCAATTCAATTTTAATCCAGGCTTTCTGCAAACTTGGAAAAGAGATGAAAGAAAAAGTTTAACATTTGTCCCTATTTTAAAAATATAAGTTTCTCATTGGATTAGTATATGCTAATCCTAAGAGAAATACCATCCGTGGAGGAACATGCCTGACTTTTTCTGTATTGCCTGCCTGCCTTGGAAAGTCTCTGGATAACTCAGGATGCCCAGGGAGGTCGTGCACTCTCCATCCTTGGAGGCTTTGAAGACAAGACTAGACACAGCCCTGAGCAACTTGGACTGATCTCTTCTCTGACACTGCTTGGAGCAGGAGGTTGCACTAGAGACCTCCTAAGGTTCCTTCCAACCTGAATTCTCCTATGATTTTGTGATTCTATGATTAAAAAGTATCACAAATGGCAGTGCCGTCATGATGGAGAGACTGTGTAGCCATGTCCTGGTAGAGCTGTGGAAGGGGAGGAAGAGTGTTGCAGTCCCTGTTACTCCTCCCAGCTCCTCTAATAAACATACTGCCGACACATTCAAGGGAAAAGGATATTTCCTTGTAATCGCAGCATGAAAGAAAATACTCTCTTCTCAGTGCCATTTACAACTCATTAACACTGACAGAATAAAAACCCATTGCACATTTTGTGTTTATTCCATTAAAAGCCTAGTATAAATTGATTTAGATAATCTTAATTTATTCTTTTCTATAAGTAAAATTCTCTTGCAACAAAATAATGATATCCTAGCTAGTTAAGTAATAACTAATGCTGGATATTAACTTTAAAAAAACCAAACACGTAAATAACATTGCTTCACATCGTCTGGTTATTAAGCTGTTTTCCTCTCATGAGTTCCCAGGTTTTAATATATCCTTAATGTACCGACTGCGTTAATAAGGGACTGAACAAGTATCGTGCAAACAGGAAACAAAAGCCAGCAATAAACCTTACAGCTGGTCCAGCTGGCAAACAAGGTGAAAGAAGCAGTTTTCCTTAGAGGAAGCTTTAAATCTTGCGGGATGGTAACATCTGTACTATCCACTGCAGAATAATGAGTTCAACCAAGGTTGCTCATATAGCTGGAAATAACGCACATGCACCCTAGTCTTAACATGCAGGAGGCCACTGCCTGATTTGTGAAGCTTCATTATTTGAGGCATCGGAGGAAGCCTGTTGTCATGGTCATTTATCTCCTACGAGTGGAGTTCAGATAAAATTTTATATGTATGGAATGACCGAATGACAAGAACCCTGGCTGCAAGCAGATGATAGATCACCTTCCTCTGGGCAATGCCAGACAGCTCATATTTACAAGCAAGAGTCAAAAAGAAAACAGGATCAAAGCCTGTAAAAGCAAGGAACACATAGTGCTTTGCAGAATGAGGTAATTTTAAGGGGGATAGGAGTTTCACTTTCATTCCACAATCTTTTTTTTCCCATGCACTGGAAATTACAGGTGTTTTCTATTCATTTTATTATTAAATATTCATGCATATTTTTTCCACTTGTTCTGTATCACTGAGTATTTGTGGGTACTTTACACTGTATTAAAGATGTATAACAATACAGTGAAATATTTTATAACATAAATGAATGGTCTACTTAAAGGAAGACAAAATGTAGCTAACTGGAACATCCACAAAAGCCACCATTTTAATTAATCTCAGACTACTTTAATAACTATGTTGTTAACAGCTGACGGAAAAGAAGTTCTCTTTCAAATTCCAAACCACTAATAGCATCCTCTCTTTTCCTGGAGAAAAAGCTCTTGTTGTACATTCTGTTTGTGCAAAAGGGATTTTTCATATCAGTCTGCTATTTTGAAGTCTTACGAGCATGTGAGGGAGTGAGAATGAGCTCTCCCTACCCAATCCTGCCTTTACCCACGGGATTTCTGACCCGTGAACTGCACACAAAGGAGTTGAGATGCAAGAGCCAACCTCAACTGTTAAGAAAGGGAGTCAAGTGAATGCAAATGTGAATTATATAGTAATTATAATATAAATAGGACCCAGAGATTAAGTCTGTGCAAGCTTTCAAACCGCAGAAACTAATTTAAGCTTCATAAGCCTCAGGAAAAGTTCCAAAAGGTCACAGTTTGCCTGGAAGCACTAATTACAGCCTCCCGCTACTGGGTATACAAAAAACCAAGCGTTGTTGTAATCATCCTTGTATAGGAAACCATTCTGGTCACAACAGATAACAGCCACCCAGTGACCTAATATGTCTTCCAGTATGCTGTGGTCCTCCAAGATGT
The DNA here is from genome assembly GCF_018139145.2 of Gymnogyps californianus. NCBI lineage: Eukaryota > Metazoa > Chordata > Aves > Accipitriformes > Cathartidae > Gymnogyps > Gymnogyps californianus. The sequence continues at coordinate 159,320,173 of NC_059472.1, forward strand.
ACTGATGAAAAATACTATAAGGTGCTTTATAGGTGGTTATTGCACTTCACAGCAAGGCAAGGTGGGGCACAGAGAGGCACGGTCAGTCGGGACAGCAGGCAGAAACCACCTTCCCCCGAGCCTCCTCCTCCCGGTCACCACTTGGGAGCTATTGCTTATGGCACCTGCAGTAAGGAAAGTATTTAAAGTTGGCTCCTAGCCTTGGCTGGGGTCTTCAGAGCTATTGACATGACTACACTGAAGGGTGGTGGCAGCTGGTGCATACCCCATTAGTAAAATCCGGGAAGCAAGCTTTCACATTTGTTTAAACCAGGGCGCGCCTATTGCGCTTCTCTATCCATAGGCTCTTGACTTGGTTAATAAAACTCCTCTCCAGCAGTAGTAGTTATTTCAGCATCTAATTAAGTCTCTTTAGACTACCTCAACGACATCATTTATTATGATCCTCGCCAAAGGTCATCTGAATTGCCAAGCTCTGGCCCTCTTAGCAGGACCAGCTGCACTTAGAAAGCATTTACTTGAATTTCAGTAAGAAGTGCTTCAGAGACTCTCTGAGGTGCCTTGCCATCACCATGATGAGTAGTTTTATGATATTATTAGTTGAGACTAAACCCACATGTTTCAGAAATATTGCCAGGCAGCAGGCTTTCTACGTAACTAAGTTTAAGTAGGGATTAAATGTAGGTATTTCCCCTCTGTGCATTTAATGTTTGTTTCAGGCCCTGGAGTGAGGTACTTGTACCCACAGCAGCAAGCTTTCCCCAGACATCTGCCAGAGATGCCCCAAGCCATGTGGAGTGGTTACCTGGAGAGGTTAAATAGGAACTTCAGCTTCTTTGTCTCTCAAAAGCAAGAAAAAGAGTTTCTACCATTTTAACCTGTTTGTTATCAACAGAAAACACTCCTGATGAAACACTGTCCCTGTAGCGTTTGACAAGCAAACACTTTTTTCCCTGCTCAGATCCTTCTTAGAAGATCAATACTTCCATATCACCCACAAGAAGCAAATTGCACACACATACATATCTAAAACACACCCTCCAAACCACAAAAGCCGCAGGATGATATTCCCCTTCGCAGCTGCTCTGGGTCTCCCAGTTCCTGACACACTCACAGTGCTGTAAAAACATATAATACATAATGACGTGCTTTAAGCCAAAATGGGTTATTGTATTTTTCTTAACTGCTTTCCTGCTGCTATAACTCAAAATTCGATCCCTCGTTCAAGAGACTGTTGCCTGTCTCTAAAGGCACTGAGCGATGCTACGGTGGCACGGGAAGCTGGTCTTGCTGGAGTCCCGTCCCGCAACATGCCAAGGGCCTCCTCTGTTGCCCTGGGTACCTCCAGCTCTCGCTGTGGCTGGTAGGAGTTAAGAGCATTCAGCACCTGGGAGGACTGGCCCCGCACTTACTAAGGCCTGCGATGTAATTACAGACTAGTTATTGAATTGCTATTGAGACGAAACATCACGCGGTACTGTGAGCTAACAGCAAACATGTGCAGCCATGCCTTGTTAACTCTTCACTCTGGTATGATTTAATCATTTTACATGATGGTTTTGTTTGGGAGTGCTCTCCTGCATACTAATAGCTGGGTTTCTGCTAGGAAGGTTTCTCTGCAGTGAACAGATTGAAGATTCACTGAATCTTTCAAAACCACTCTGGTAATTTATCCATCTAGGAGCTTCTACGCCCCTTATTGTCACTGCATATCTAAGCATTGCAGTCAGTAACGGATTTTATTTTCACAACACCTCTAGGAAGCTGGAATTACAAGACCTGCTTGAGTTCTCTAAAGAAGCTTGTGACAGAGCAAAAAATCAAACCCGTGTGTTCTAACTAGCATTTTGCAACTAGTTAGGACTTCTTGGACCACTGTCACCAAACGTGTCTTTGAACTCTCCATGTCTAGATACGGGCCAACAAACTAAAACAACTATTATAAAAACTACCTGTTTGTAAGTATATGTATCATAGATGTCCACATTCAACTCAGGATTTAGAGAATCCAACAGTACTATAAAAATAACATGATTATTTTATTATAGAAAGGGAAAAAAGAAAGCAATCCACCTAGTTTTTGCAGATATATTTGCCTAAATATTGAGTTGTTTCATAGTCCATAAATAGCCAAATATATCCAGGGAAGAGCTAAGCTGCATACTTTCATTATTGCTTGCACTGATGTTTACCTGAGCATAACAACTACTAAGAACAATCTAGTTCCAGGAATGCTATTGATGAGACTGTGATATGCAAGATTTCTATGTGATACGTAAGGCAATACTTGAGCAATGTAGTTAAGTTTTGTGGACAAAATGTTACTTTACGAACTTGGGCTTTATGAATGGTAGACATCTTACATCGATTTACGGCTCCTGGCATCTGCTTGTCCATATTATAAAAAATCCTTGTCTCCAGATTTTCCATTGCTTTCCAGGGATGGTAGGTCTGGCCCAAATGGCACAGGTTAAAAGGTCTGATTAAATGAAGGAACTGAGAAAGACGTAGAAAGAGGTTCATTATTCTCCTGCCTGAAGGCATGAGCCAACCTCTTATTGCAGGAGCTGGGCAGACATGTCCCTGATGGGTACATTATTGCAAAAATCCTGAAGAGGGTAATTATGCACCATCCACTGATGGAGACAGGCTACAGGGCTAGACACATCTCTGCTCTGTTCCAGTGGCCAATGGTGCTTTTCCTTGGAGTGCTGTCTTGCAATATGAGGAAGGAAATGGGGGTCACGATACTTGACTCAAGATGTGGCCATAGGCGAACCACTAATTCTCGCTGTACCTCTGCTCCCCACTTGGTAAAAGCATGAAAATGATCATCTAGGGAAAGGTTGCAAAGGGCTTTACCCTTCTTTCCATAACTTAAATTAAACACTTAGTGCAGTATTTATTTTACCAACAATAAAACTCCTTCTCCCTCTTCCCTGTATCCTGATACATCTCAGTACAGAATTATCCCGAGATCTTAAATAATATTAAGCTCTTCCTGTTCAAAGAGACATAGATGTACAAATTACTGCCAATAATGTCTCTGCGATGATCCCATGGCCCCCTCATTAATGGAGAAACTGAAGCAAAATGTGATTTGATTCACTCATGGTGAAAGACAAATGTCATCATCTTCTTTACTGAGGCAGAAAGGATTCAGACACTTTTATTCAGAAAGTAACTCCCTAGCCGTAGAACCCCCTGTTTTTATGTCATGAATATTACAGGCAAAAATTTCTCATGAGTGATATGCTAAAGCTAGTACATTTTTGTGAAGATGTTTGTTGATTGAAAATCATATCTCTAGGATTTTATGGAATTTTCAGGGAAAAAGGTTCCCAAAACTCAGCATTATAAGCAGTGCAGATGAAACTGACTGAATCCATAATAAAATGGGCAAAATAACATATTACTTTGTTACAGTGAAATTCACCAGTAAATCCAAGCACTTTATTGGTTTTAATTTAGCTTTTCTTTGGGACACAGTCAAGCCTAGCTAAATCAGCTGGTAATCCCATGAGAGAATAAAATACTAGGAGATTTTCCAAAATAAATATCCTCAAAAAAGACAAACTCTTTATGCAGTTATGGCATCGAAGTATAGCCGCAATACTAGAAACAATGCCCAGAATTTTATGTTTACTCACATTTAAAAAAAAACATGGGTTTTAAATCCTTGAGCTGAACTATGCCAATGGTAATGGTGCTGGGCGCTGGCGTTTCAAAGGATGTTCCCACCCACCCGGCTGTTGGCTAAGCTTATCTCACGCTGTACAGCACTGGGCTATGCAGCACATGAGGCAGCATTAATGAGCCAGTTTTCCCACTTCTCTGACCACCTCCAGCCTCCTTTGAAAGTTCTTTTGCACAGGAGTGCTGGCTAGTGGTTTTTAGTAAAAAGCCCTTGCCGCGTTATTAAAAGAAAGCAGGAGAGGTGCTAGCTAGCAATCACTAACTGGGTTTTAGAAGGATTGCACTGATAAAGTGCATGAGCCCTGTTTTGAATCCTGGTCCCAACACGCATAAATGCTGAGCTGATGCATTCTCCTAAAGCAGCCCTCATTATAAATTAATGATTTCACTTAATGTCTTTTGTAACTTATACTCACCTACACTAAAAATTTCTGTGTATATGGTATCTTCCAGAAGTGTAACCATACATTTCAGACTTGTATCATTTGTGTGGGCAGGAGCTTGTGCTGTGCCCACATTAGAGGGCAGAAAAATCTAGATTTCTCAAATGATTCCAAAATGTGGTTTTAGACCTCTCCATACGGGAAGGCTGAACCTTGCTAAATTGTGCTCTGGACTCTATGATGTTAAAATGCAATTAAAAGCGAGGTCAGGACAGCCTGCCACAAAGCAGAGCCAGATGATTTGATGAAACTTGGTAGTGAAAGTCTTTGCTGACTCCAACAAAAATCTGGAAAACAAAAGAAATGTAGAATAATAAAAGGACTTTTTAATGCTCAGAATAAACCCAATAAGTGGAAGCAGCAAGTAATGCTCCTAAGTGTTCCTATGTCCAGATGGGGTTTCCATATTCCACCAAGAGGGAGGAAAGAAGATAATTAAATTCTCAAGAAACAGTTTAAGAAGCTGAGAAGTTTATAGCTACATGCTGCCTCTATAAAGAATAAACTTGCAGCGCTTGTCTTTAAAACTCATAAATACACAGACAGAATGAATTATGTGTACAATGGTATGAGGAACTTAACTCAGATTATCGCTAATTTGGTCACGTTGCTTCTTCACTAGTATGAATCACTCTCAAAGAAGACCCTTAAATTGCAAAGTTTTCCTACTCTCTGCTTTTGCACCACTTGTTCTCTGTTTATGGGACTGAACCAGGATTTTATATGGCAGGACCTAAGAGCTATAAATCCTATTTTTAAAGATTTCCCAGGCCTACAGGCATCCTTCAGCACCGTAGGGCCAGGAGTGTGGTTACAGAGCTCTTGTCATCGTGGCTGCTGGCTCAGAGGACGTACCTGGGGAAAAGCGGATGTATACCCAGATAAATCCCTTTCCTGTTGGTTCTTCAGGTATTTTATCAAGCACAGCTCAGTTACAACATAACATTTTGCTCTACAGCTACAAAATTGCCTGCTAGGAAAGGCAGAAATTACTTCAGTCCTGTTACCTGGGATTACTGATCTACAGCATCTAGGCTAAACTACCGATAACTGCAGTGCTAGAGAGGATATCCAAATCAAGCGATAATACTTTAACATTTTTGTTAGAAAAGTCTAATTTCCTTTCTCCAAAGAGAGAGAGACAGCTTTAAAGTCATTTGACCTGCACAATGCTGACAGTATGACTTAATGCCAGTCAGCTACAAACACAGGTTCCAGCAGAGATAATCTTCAAAGAGTTGGATAAACTATAGTGATTTTATGGTATTTTGAATCAAAACAATCTTACTGTGTCTGGGAGAGAAGGAAGGACTAGAGACCTATAGAAGATTGTGTTCCCTGTTCTGTTACACTGTTGTCTCTTCTCAAACTGAAAGCTGTTTTTTCCCGAATTGGTCAACGAATGAAAGGATAATACACAGTGCAGTGGCAAAGGCACTTTTCTATCACCAGCAACCATGCCAAGCATGCGACAATAGTTTTCTCTTAGCCCTCATTACAGTCCTCTCCCTTCTGTGTAACTACCAGTTTTCTTTGTGTCTTCCCTAAAAATGATTAATCGTTTCCTGATAATGCATGATTATGGAGAACTTTAATTAGCAGACTGGTAGGTATTCCATGAACAACACTCCCCCTATCATTTTCCTCATGTATTAAATGGCATTCATTGTAGTAATGTATGCATGTGCCAGAGGTCTTCCTCACTATTCCTCTTGTCTCAGAGCTAGAAGGTATTAACCCTTTGTGGGGAACCTCACACCTCCCCAAATGCATTGAGCTGGCCGAGATCAGCTTATGGCTGAGGTCAGTTGATGGAGACTGACCAACGAATGTAAAGGATGCTACAACGCCGCTGTCTGCAATAGCTGGTACTTGAACTCCAGGATCCAGAAAATCTTTGCCAGTTCTGTGCACTCAAGCAAAAGCCTCCGTGACTTCACAGACTTTTTATGAGAGCGAAGACTCTGTAACCAAACCTGCTACACAGAGTGTCAGAGTACAAATTAGCCTGAAACAGAAATGGTTGCACGTCCTTTCTTCCCCCATCAACAACCTCATTAGGACTCAAGATTTAATAGTGCTGGCAGGTTACGCTGGGGAGCGAGGGAAAGAGTCATTGAAGACAAGGTGCATCTATTTAAAATGGAAATACTAAAACACTACACAGCTGACTACAGTGGTAGTCATTGATAAGGCTTCATCCTTCAGAGGAGAAGGAGCTATCACCTAAAAATGGGCTTTAGTGCTCTACTGGCTCAGTGCCATTCAGCCTTGCACTGTACATGCCTAAGCCCCACTAAAGAAACAGGAATAAATTGCTTTCCACAGCCAAAACTTGTAATTTCTTACCCTTTTCTCTATACAATTGAATTTTACATCCCATTCCAGATGAGAAAACCCCATCCTCAATTAAATTTATGTATAAAGTAGCAAAATCCTTCCATCCAGATCTTCTTTCTGTTTATCTTAGGGGGAATCAATGGCAGTGCCTGTGCTGGTTTATGAGAGGAGACAGAAGTATAAGCCCATATTTCATGATGAAAATGACAGTAGGAGTGACCTTGCTCCAGCACATATTGCTTTTTTGACAGTGTCTAGAGGAGATAATCTGACAGCAGTCTGCAAAGCATCATGTTTCCTTAGATCCTGCTACAGTAATTCAATCATGAGCATATAAAATTAGATGAAAAATAAGGTAACTAGCCTTCTGGGATTGAGTGATTGCAATAAATGTTGCCTCCTGACAGTAAGCATTACATTGTCCTCTTGAAAGAGAGGTTACCTTTTATTATAGCATACTACTTCTCTCATTTCAGTCTATGCCAGGTAGCACTGCTGTTAAGCATGGTCTGCAGGACAGCAAAAAATCCTTTAAGACAGTTATATGCTGCCTCTAAGGTACCAAAGCAGTGAGCAGAAAACTTCCAACTCTTGACCTTTGGGATGAAATGAGCAATGCCAGATCTTTCTTGTTTTGTTTTTTTTTAAAGATACATGTTTTCCCTTTCCATTGCCTTTCATTTAAGTATCAGAGTACTTTATAAGCATTGGTTGCTTAATCAAATCTTTCAAACCTTGCTATCCATTTTAGAGAAGTTAAGCTGAGCCACAGTCGTGTCTGTGTCTCTAAACTCAGTGAAGTTTGCAATGGAAAGTCACAAAGCAAGTTAATAAAAGGGATAGAGTGAACTGAGGTATGGTGGAGGTTAGTCTCTAAGTGTCAGTACAGAAATTGTTTTCAAGCCATAAATATTTGCCCAGGCATTTGTCCTGTGGACAGCTGAGAAAATACAATTTTTTAAATTATTACAGGCTTGATCACAGTAAAATCATTTATGTTTAGCTACCTTCGAAGATACATATGGGGCTGACATAAAGTCATACACCAGTTACTGCTACAAACACACGCTTTTGTAGGGAGTCACAGAGTATACAGCAAGATCTGAGCTCTAGGCGCTTTTATACAAAGCAGATGGAGAAGAAAGCACCAAACAGCAATAAGTACTGTCTGCCACTGCCTGGTCATTAACATCGACTCTAACTGTGATTTTTTTGAGGAAACAGAGGTAGGAACTCCTGGCAGAAGCCCTTGGGTAGCAGACATTGTAAGACAAACACTTGTCCACTCTGGTGGGCTGCTGCTGTTCTACCTGCTTGATCAACTTCAGGATAAGCAGGGATTCTTGATATATCCTCATTCAAGTAGCTTTTCCATCTATGTGTCATATGTGTATATGAATAAATAGGATTTCCTGCTAATCAAAAAGATACTAGAATATGACTGCTTATGAGCAATAAAATAACACCCTGAGAAAGTGAGGCAAAGCCAAGCTCTAGCTAAGCAGCCTGAGGAGCTGTGGAAAAGCAAGTCTCCTATTAGTGGACCCAAGTGATTCTCCATCAAACCACAACAGCTCTACCCTCGCTGTATGACCAAAGTCTGACGGGATGATTACTTTTATCCAGAAGTCTGCGTTTCAGCCAGAACAGATGTTTCCACTGACCTGACCCACATCACCTGTAACAGGAACCAAAGGGAGTTGCCTCTGCTGTAAATGTACCCATAGCAGATTTCTGAAGTTAGATGGATCCTACATGAAAAGTGCTAAAAAGAAATGTTGTTCCTGTAAACTGCTTGAAAGCAAAGAAGTTGAAAGACCTCTCACTTTCGGTTATGTAAATAAGGAATAACTCCATCAAACGTAATGGACTGATATTTTCACAAAATCATTGAAAACGTAAATCCTACCAAGATCTCTGTGTTTTCTCATGTATGCGTATTTTGCAAAGGTGTCTGAGTGAACACACTGACATTAGCTCCAGAGCTCAAGCTGTGCTGTATTTGTGCTACACTGAGATTACAGTTTGAGAATTTAGTCCTGTATAATGAAAATTCAGACAGAGACATATTCAGCAGATGTAAACAGATCTAACTCTAGTGACCTTATAATGGAGGTATTGTTTACAGCAGCTGAGAATCTGGCCCACAGTTTGTTATGCAAAATCATTATCTTGTGTACCTGGATTAATGTACACACTAATAAAACTCATTAATCTCTTCAGGTATCACTGCAGGTTTTTGTGAATGAGATATAATGTAATCCAAACATATCACCTCACAACCGTTGATAAGACCCTTTAGAAACCTTAATCTTGTTATTCACAAATGCTTCTAATTATGGTAAAACAATTATCTTGCTGCAAAGGAAATGGACACTGTCTCTAGTAGCTACCGATAGCTTTTCCTGAAATGAAAACAAGAAGAAAAATACACAGGGTTTTTCTTTTAAAGAGACAAACTTCATAAACATAATAACATTTACTACAGAACTGAATATTTATTGGGAAATTACATTTCTCTACATATGTCTGCCATAACTATAGATTCAGAGATTTACAGGTAGTCCGTTAAGTTAATTAGTCCATTGTACTATTAATGCTACTTCTCTGTACTGTATTGCCAGGTATTTTTTAGAATACCTATAAATATCCCCAAAATACAATCTATCTTTCCTTCTTGGGGCAGAACATGTTTTTACAAATGTCCATGTCCAGATGTTTTGCTTGGTATCATGTTAACCATTCTACTTCTCCACTTTATCTTGATTATCCTGGTTATTTCCCATTTTGCCATCTCAAATACTTCTTTATCCTTGGTGTTCAGCACAAACAGTTACTGGCACCAATGAATACTTGCCAATCAGAGAAGGGGCAGTCCATGCATCGCCAAACGGACTGCTGACGTTCAGCAGAGTACTTAGCTGCTCTGCGACAGCATAGACTTCTCTTTACGTTACATGCATGTTTGTTTTCTCCTGAGCTGTTGAAAATAAGGCATTTCTTCTTGGCTTGCTGCTTTGCGATACTTGTTTTAGAGGGCATGCAGCCATTTGAGCAGCTTCAATCATAGCAGCAGATGACTGGTGTGCATGCATTGCGTGTGCAATTTAGGATAATTAAGCAGAATTAAATTCCGTAGGATTAAATGCTATGGAGTTCTGCATTTATTCTTAACAGAGGTGGAGACAGCTGACTTTTACGATTCTTCTCCTGAAATGTCCTCTGTCCTTAGCCTTTCGGATTCTCTAAGGCATTTTCAACACAGGAAATCTCTGTTGGACCTGTAGATTACTCCAAGTTAAGGTAAATTTATGATGAACGAGCAGTGAAACACTAGATATTCTGTACTCACATTGTCCATTAGGTAGCTTTCTGCAAACTGCCTTTTCTTGGCAAACTGTCTTTTGATTGTAACTTATTACTTTGAATCCCCCTGTTCACAGTACTGGTACGAGTTGATGCATTTGGAACTCAGTCCCAGTCACCCACAGTTAATCCCACCTCACTTGCTTATCTCTCACAAACTTTCTGACGTTTTATGTCCTCTAAGTTTTGCTATTACTTTAACTTAAGGATGCTTGGAGTGGCTAGAGGAATGTACCTCTATCTTCAATAGCCAGATATGCACAGGAAAAGGTTGCACACATCTGCTTTCTAGTTAAAAGTAAAGATACACAAAAGAAAAAAAAAGTTAAGAGTAAAGCTTTAAAAGCAAAGTGACCCAGATATTTATGGCCAGTCTTTCAAAGCTGCCCACAGGTACACAGGATATCTAAAGATATCAATGCTGGCTCTAAATCATATCCGTAGGCACAACAACTGCAATGACAAAACCCAACATACCTTCACATGTCAGTAGGAAGTATTCCAGATTGTGACTGAAGGCTGCACTGAAATAAGTGCAGTTTTCGATCAGATCACAAGACAGACACCGCCTGTTGAAGTTTCCATTTGTGCTTGCGCTGAAAAAGTTAATACAAGTCCATGAAGGTCACTGAGCAAGTGTTATCTGGAAGCAACATTACTTGAACCTTACTGTACTGTAGAACAAGAACATAAATATAATGTGTCCAACATTAGTAAGAGACAAAGCATTTCCATTTGGTTGAGTTTAAGTAGCAGTAATAGCTTTTTTTTTGCCTGAATGGAGAATATATAAAAGGATACTGATGTCTTTTTTTGCAAGGTCAGGTGGTTATGAAGGAAGGTATAGTTTTTAAAAGAAAATGATGGTTGCAATTTACAAGAAGTCATAATTCGGTGAATGAAGGCATGAAACAATGGAGCAGTGTTTCTACACCTACTTATATTAAACAACAAAGAGCTGGAATTGCTTTCTTTAAGTTTCTTACTGGTTGCCTCGCTGGTCTGATTTGCTAGCAGCTGCCTCAGAGGCCAAAGCCCTTTTTGGGGTTTAAACAGTTGCTCTTATAACATCCAAGTAGAAAGGAAAGATTGTATTTAGGGACCTGTTTTTGAAGAAGGGAATGTGGCCTGTCCATCCGCTCAGAAGTGCTTTGTAAGAGTCTACTATATGTTGAAGAATGAATTGCAGATTACTAGCAAATATTAATAAATAATATTTTGCACTGCTATAGCATTTTGAGACTTCAAAATGCTTCACGAATATTAACTAATAGATCTTTCCAGCATTACTGTAAAGCAGATGAGTGTTTTTTGCTACCATTTCAAGGCAGAAAGAGATGAGGCTGAGCAACCTGTTTAGGGCTATAGAGACTGAACTGAGTAGCTCTTGGGTTCTTTAGGCTCAGATCATGTCTCTGACTTAAATCCTGTTTAAAGCTACTAAATCAGACACAAAAAGGAAAAAAAAAACCCAAACAGATCTGCATCTGATATAAGCTGTCACAGCTCCAGTGGAGCTCTGTCAATGAACGTATGCCAAGGTTGCTGCTGAGCTGACACCCTTGGGCTGGGACGAGAGACAGTCAAACTACCCAGCGCAGGAAATCAAATACCTGAAGTGAGGCCAAGATCACTGTGTAATCAAAGTAAGGTCAAGGACGTTGACATTTTGGGCATCTCTTTCCCCGTTGCCTATGTGGGGAGGTGAGGTTAATGAGGCACCAGCGTGAGCTGCATGCCAAGATGAGCGAGGAGTGGGAAGCACTTTGACTCACGCCAGCAGCTCTTGAGCAGCTGTGCCTGGACTCAGCTTTTAAAATGAGATTTTCATCCCATTTCAATAGAAATGAATGGTCAATATAATTTTTATGGTTTTTTCTTCAAGAAAATAAACACTGAGCTGAGCTACTCTCAAAAAACTGTGGAGTGCAATGAACAGGCATAGAGGTCTCGAAAGGAAAAAATGATTCAATTACAGGTAATTTAGTTTGCTCTAGTTTCCTTCCCACTGAGGAAAAAAAGGTATGACATCATGTTAGAGAAGGAAAACATACTAACTGTCCCTTATCAACTGATGCTATCACCAGCTCTGCCCTTTGTTGCAGACAGAGATGACAGCAGGGTGATTGAGAAGAAAAATAGGACAAATGGAATAATGATTCCAAAATGATTATTTAAAAGTTTGGGTTTTCTCCCCTTTGTAATCTGCTCCCACAATACTTTGCAATAGCTACACTACCAATAGCTTACTATAAACCAGCCTTTTACTCATCATACAGTTAGGGAGGATACTAAAGTCATCTGGAATTGCAGAAAAGCATTTGCAAACATAACATATTGTTATTTCTTTTCAATTTCATGAAGAGGTGAGATGCTATCAAATTTCCATGAAAACTGCTATCTGGAAGTATAAAAACAGTTTATACCATTAGTTTATGTCATTCTGAATTCTTTCAAGTGTTAAGCAGTTCTGTTGGAAAGTTTTGTGACAGTTTATCAATCTTGAGACCAATTTAAAATTTGCAATAAAATGAGAAAATTGCTAAATGTAAAACATTTCCAAATGTCAAGCATTTTGTTCACTATTGTTATGCTGTTCTGTCTGTTCCAGTGACACATTGCAAGATCTTGCAATGCCATTAAAGACAAACACATAAGAGACTGTTTCTATTGCAATCGCTTATGTAATGATTCGTGTAAGATTGAAAAAATGGGAAATTCTGTATGTGAAGTTACTAAAGCACATACCTGTATAAATGTCGCCTCCTTGGCAAATCTTCTGTGCTGTGGAAATAACTGGGGAAAAAAAAATCAAAAGGCAATTGTATCATTAGAAGGGTGTTTACAAGTATCTCATACAACAACATCTTCATACACGTCACCATTTTCCTGATCTTGAAAAGGCAAGGAAAGTTTAAACTGAATTAGAAAAACTTATAGAGGGACACATCACTGCAGAGGCTCAAGCAAGTACGTCGTAGGCTCCACTGCAGTTAAAACAAGCATGGAGATGCTTGGGTCCTAGACTGGTCATGTCAGCGGATCAAAAAGGAGCAAATGATTAAGTGAAAGACCTTCACGTTTTTACCTCAAGATTTATGGCTCAGAATTTCCTTTAAACAACTTTATTTTTTCTCTAGAACCAGTTTTTACTTCTCTGACCACTTTTTATTCTTTGCCCAGATAGATAGCTAACCGGAGTCTGATGCGAAACCCACTGAAACGTCCTCTTTGAAAGAGGGAGTTGGACTCTCAGGGAAGACAGATTATGAAGTTGAAGAATATTTCATCACCCTTGTTTTGTGCTGAGACTGTGGTGAACTTCTTTTCTGGCTAAACAGTGAAAGCCCTGTTGTGTGGTGACAGCTTCTGAAGGTAACAGAGAGGTGCTGCTGAAGGTGGCCAACCACAGTCCAACGTGCAGGGTCCAGATTGATCCCCCAGATGCATTTCAAGTGAATAATGACAGACCACAGGAGCAAATGTAGCGTCTGTGGGGTGAATAACATGTCAGGCAGGATATTCAGCCCTGCCAATCTGCTTCCAATAAGCTGCACTTGCCTAGATGTACATTTTGATTGCATCAATTGTACGTGGTATTTTCTGCTTGACTGGCCAGTTAAAATGCAAATAAGACTTTGGTGCTAGTTTGCTACTTAGCTCTACCAAGTGCTAAAGACCCTTATGTCATACTGAAGTTATTGGTAACTGAGGGCATTCAAAACCTTGAAGGAGCATCGTGCTCTTAATGATCGTTCAAAGTTTGTCATATTCCAGAGACTTTTTACACAGCTGTTCAGTGACCTTAAGAAACTGAGAGGTGAGAGCCTTGTATCCGCCTGAAACTTTGCCTGGAAAGGAATCGATATGGTATTTGATTCCAGAAAGCCTTCCAAACATTTTCTTACATAATTTCTTGAAATGTATTTTTAAAAGTATGCATTTACAGAAGCTATTTTACAAGCATAAAAGGCAAGTGTGAAAAAGGGTGGTTTTTTGGTATTCTAGCTAAATACTCTTTTTCTAATACATTGATATTTTTGCAGGCCAATAAAGGATTCTTTCTAAGACTGACTATCTAGGTGGTCAATGAAAACAGACTTCTTTCCTTCAGAGGTTAATTCCAGAATTTGCAGCAGGAGAAATCATTCCTCTACACAAATGTATTTAATAGTTACAGAAAGAGACGTTTGAACTATACAGAGAAAATCAAAATAAGACAAGATATATGTAATGGTGTGAGAGGTTAAGCCAAAATGGAGACAGCTTCTAGTGCTCTCTTATCTCCTTCTCCTTATGCTCATACATTTCAGATGCATACACAACTAACGTTATAGTCCAGGGCTAAACAAAGGAAGACTGATTTGTCAGACCAAAGTTTACTTACATTTTGTGCCTCTTTTCATCGTATGCCAATATCTTTGTCACATCCCAGTCACCAGATGTAATAGACTGTAAGTTGTCACTGCTACTGTTGGGCTGCCAGAAAGAAAAGAGAATTACATTTCTTTATTCTTAAATATCTGAGCAAAGCTTCTCTTCTGAAAAAGGGAGCTCTTTTGACTCCATTGCCTATTAAAAATAAACCATGCATCTGCAATTTCCACCCCTCCCCCTGTTATTTCAGTGAATCTGCAGGCATAGAAATGATAGAGAGTCAGAATCATCTTAACCATAACTCCACTGAAGATAATGGGATGAATTCAGCACAGAACAGCTTCAAACCCCTTCCTCTAATCCAGCGTGCCCATGAGCTTCTGATTAATCCTTTATGGCAGTGCAGGGATTTACGTATTTATGTACAACTAAGGCAGCATTAAAAAAACAAAACAAATCAATTATATTGTTTGGAAAGTGACAGTTGGTTGACCTTTTTCTTCTGAGTATCTCATTTGGAAATTCATGTTATCTTATGCCCAATAAAGCATCATTGAAGGTTTTCTTTTATGTACAAGACCCACATTCTACGTTTGCACCTTCCAGTCTCGCTGGTACAAGCACAGATACTACTTTTTATTGCTTTCTGCTTCAGGCGAAACCCAAAGCAGCCGCAGCGAGTCACCTGTGATGACGACATGGCGATGTGGTAGAACTTCCCGCGTCCTCCCTGGGGAATGGCTCGGACAAAGAAAAACTTCCGACCGTCCTTGGAAAAAATCGGCTCTTCATTCTGTAAGCAGCAAATTTAAGGGTTGTATTACCATTAATTTATTGTATTTAAAATTGCTCAGAGCTGCAAAACCTTCTGAAATTAATTCACAGTGAAATAGAGAGTGCTCTTTAACAGCAGCCTGAGGCAAACAAAAAGCCCACTGAAAACTGGAGAAAGTGTTGAAGATTATTGCTTCTTGCTCTCAGGAAAGCAGACACCTTTCAGCTGTGGGAAGACAGGGAGACAGGCAGCAAGGAGAGTTCCTTGGCTGTAAAGTCAATTCCCATTTGCTAAGCAAAAAGTACTCGTATACAGCTGACTGCTCGGGGCAGTTGGAATAAAGCCTTTAGAAATGGTGTGAACCTTGCTGGCACAAGTATGACAAACCCTGTTTACTCTGCTGGAAGAACTGATCTATTCCTGTCCGCAAGGAAACACAACTAACAGCGTCTAACCGCTGTCTTTTCCTACTCTCTTACAAATGTTTATTTCAGTGAATTATTTAAGAAGGGGAGGATATCTTGCAAAACTGTCTTTGACACAGAGCTCCCAGGTGAACGTGATGATTGACTTTTAGTGGGTGACTAGAACTTTCAACCAGAGATAGAAGAGACTCAGTAGAAGGAAATCAAACACCACATATGGCAAGCAAGCATTTCCTGGAAGGGTCTTTGTCTTCTTTTTGTACAGGAACCCCAAGGCACGTGGGAAGACCCCACTGCAGGTGATGGTTGAACAGCAGATTACAAGGGAAAGCAGAAGGACAGTCCATATGGTGTGACACAGTAGCGCTGTACCAAGGGAACTGGCTAGATGAAGCTCCTCTACTCTGAATCTTGAATAGTTGGGACTAAAACAAGAGCTGAAGCTCTGCTGAACCTCTCCTGCGATATCAAGCTTTTCTGGGGACTGGCTGAGCCCTGCCTTCCCTGGCCCAGCTTCGTGGATCCTTCTTCTTCAAGGGCAGTCAACAGGGAAACTGTTGTTCAGCCTCTTCTGGGTCCTCCTTTGGTTCAGTGTTAATCGAACACCCCGGCCTTCTGCTTGGCACGTGTCAAGATACCACACTGAACCAGCAAGAACTTGATTGTACAGGGAGGCTTATGGCTAATGCAAACACCTACAGCAAAGAAATAAACATTTTTATTTCTCATAAGCTAACACATTATTCTTACTGCATGTTCCTTTGCTCCCAGTTCTTTACTGATTAATTCTTTTCCACTATTTATGAGATTTATCAACACTGTATTAGGTGTTCAAACCGTTTGTTTTTCCTTTTATTTTCCCCTGCTTAGGTTTTCAGTATATTTTAAAATATGCCCATTTACAGCTTGTTGCAGCTCTATGAAATAATGGTTTCATTTGTTTCTGACATTGTTCCGGAACCTGAAACATGAAACTATATTATTTCCAAATGTCTTTCATGACAGGAGAAACCTCATTGAAAAACAACTGTGATAACTTGGGCAAACCTTCTGCTTGACAGGTTTTCCTTTACTGAGGTAAATAACAATGCGTTCACCTTACATTTCTATATCTCTGCCTACTGCATTATATATTCCAGCAATACGTCTCTGCCAGCGAGAGCAGGCATTGTGCAGATTAGTTCGGGGTTCATTCAGAGTTACAGGGGAAGGAGGTACACGGCACAGATGACAGATGCGAGGCTTTAGCACTCAGCTGATGTTATGAGACAGCCTGTTTGCATGATCCTGTTGCTGGAAAGACAACGCATTAATACAACTGGAACTTTGTTTAGGATCTTGACAGAGGTGGTGACTTATCCTGGATGGCAAATGGGGGGGATGTCAGGCTGAAAGGCTTTTGGAACAGGATTTTATACTGTAGGGAGCTACACTGGGCACGTAATTAAAATATGCTGCATGTGATACAAACAGTTTGAGCCTTTGGTTGACTATTATTGACTGAATCCCACAACACTAGAACAGAAGAGCCCTCCTTGAAAATAATAGGAGATCAGTTTAATGCTGGTAAAAGAAAATACTTTTTCTATGCAGCAGGTAGGGAATTTTTGGAAGTTTTTGCCACAGGAGGCTTATGGAAGCAGCTGGTATCAGGAGGTGCAAAAAGGGATTGAACAAACTCATGATTCATTAACAGATCCTAAAGGGAATAGACCTGGATATAGTCTCAAATGTCTGTAATCTTTTTATTGTAGATGGTGGTGAAATATGAGAGGACTGGACTGCGGAAAGCAGCCAGCTCACACACTGTCCTTAAATACCATGAGCTGCTATGCCTGCTAAAGACAGAATGTTGGAGCAGAGGCAGCAGCGATGAGACTCGGTAGGACACTTCTTAAGTCCTTATGGCTCTTCTTGTCTTTTTGCTCAGCTAGATCTCTGTATTTAGACAAATGAATTCTACCCAAACACTCAAGGCCAGTTTCCAGAAATCCTCTGCTTTGTGCAGATGGACAAAGCTGTCCTCATGTCAGCTACACATAGTGATAACTCAGTGCTCTCAGACTCAGGTATAAGGGGGAAAAAAAAGTAAGGTCACTCTTGTATGATTCCACAGCAGCTTAAATTGAAGCTTAAATCTGACTAAGTAAGTGTGGGTCCCTGATCCCCTTTGCCTTTCTGGGACCTGTGTGAACAGACAGTGGCCGGGTTCAGGAAGCAGATCTAGCCAGAGCTGCTCACCTGTGATGGGCAACTGTCCTTTAGGTGGAGGAGGAAGGAAATAGGCGGTTGGAGCTGAGGACTGCCCAGTCATCCTCAAAGCTGAAGGAATAATCACTAAACAAAGGATGACTCTGTAGCTGGAGAAGGAATTGGTGGGACTAACCAACCTGCATCGCTGTCAGTAAAAGAAAGAGGCAGCAACTCCATTTCCAGCAACCTGTTTATTGCTCTGTATCAAAATGATGACACCGAAGACTTCAGCTGGCAGTCCATTGACTGTGCTCACCATACTGGCTGTCTACAAAGGGGAATTGGGCACCTGGCTCATATGCATATACCTATATTAAAATGTCTTAACCAAGGAGTCTTCATCCTGAGCTGAGTCACCCTCCTGAGCTCCCTCAGTAGCTGCCTAATGCGCAATTCATCTCCTCCTTAAAGAGGTTAGGGGACTCACACTAGTATTTAACATTTTCATATCATTCTCATAGTCAGACACAGATGCCATGAAAATAACTTTCCAGTTAACTAGATTAATGTCACAGAGTAAAAGGGAAATATAGAAAATACAGTTATCCTAGTGATCATATATTCAGTCAAAACTAGAATTTTAAGTAATTTTGTTGTCAGAAGTACAGGTGAAAGAGCTCTGCAATTCTTCAGACTCTTACAAAAGCTTTTGAAGAGTACTATGAAATGTCTCCAAAGTCCATAGCAAATGTTATCTTAGTTTAGTACTGAGATGTCTGACTCATTTGGCTGTAATGAACATCCTTCTCTAACCTCAAACTAAGTATATGATGTTTGGAGATGCAGTAAAGCAAACTATATTTCCCTGGAGCAGGCCTGTTAGAGACTGACAGATCATTTACTGCAGTTATTCAGGACAAAGCACCATCTTTTAATGCATGTCCATGTAGTAGGTAATGACTAAAGAACCATAGCAGCGTAAAAACACAAGTTCTACTGTACTGCATTAATGGAGGTCCCAGTAAATATCAGTGAAAGGATTGAAACTACATTTGGATTTATAAAATAAATAAATCCTGTGAAGTACTTTTTTTTTTTTTAAAAGATACAAAATATGGGCAATTTAATTTTCTCTTGACTTGGCTTGTCTTTGAAGCTTTTGTTTTCTACTCAAGCCAACACTGTCCTTATGAATGTAAAGAATACTTCAGCAGTATTTTTACTCTGTACCTGAATACACCAGCAAAAGATTATTTGAAATGCTTGGAGCACAAAATCTATTCCCTCTGTAAAGTCATTTTTTATCTGGATCAGACATAGCCCGTTGCTGTAGGACAGCCACTGGAACAGAGGAGATCATTGTTCTTGCTGTGAACTGATGTACTGCAGTTTCTACAGGTTCTTGGATCCTCTGAACAAGCTGTGACAAAAATGTGAAATGCTTTAAATCTGGACTTGGGAAAATATAGTACAAGATCTTTATCTGACATGCTACTCCCTGTCTGGTGTTCACATATCCCATGAAAAACAGTTCAGTGTTGTGGCTGAATTGGTATCAGCAGCTTCTCTCTAAGGAACAGCTTAATCAAATCTGAGGTCACTTCACAAACTGACTGCTGGGGAAGTGTTATAAATGATCTTCCAAAGATTTACATGCTGGAAATCTAGAGGTTTTATATAGACATATGTTGAAAAAAACCCCTTTTCTGGAGGGAAAAAAAAAAAAATAAAAAAAAAAGGAAAAGTCCCATAAATCAAAACTTCCTGGGGGTTTAAATATTCTATCCGATTTTCTATTTCTATTTTTTTTTCAGAGTTTATTTTTGTCTTTGTTTAATTTCATTTGGGGATGGGAGCACATAGCCATACAATGTAACAGTATTATGCACAAGTTACAGTGTCAGAAGAATTATGTGACACAGTTGTCTGTTAAAACAGGATTTTAAACTGCATCAGGTAGTTTCTCCCCATTCCGTGCTCCATGTAATCTCTCATTGTTTTAATTGCCCCATCGACACTTTAATTTTATTTTTCACCTTTCTTACATGTGCAAATAGCTGCAGAGTAACATAGACAATTTTGTCAAGTTTAGCTTAAACGACTTAAAAGTCCTATCTATCTGCATGATTTTGTCTCTAAATGGACATAGGCACTTTTAACCAAATTACCTTTGATCTTCTGTTTTCAACAGTGGACTTCTTTCCTGTCTAGAAGACCAGAAAACAACCACCATACTGCTTAAAATCATCATCAGTCTCAAAGCAGGGTATGAAGGACTACCTCTGAGGCTGATGAGTCTTACACAGATACTGTCAGTGAGTGAATTTCCACCAGCATCAGCTTTTCATCTCTTTTAAATCTAAGTAAATTGCAGGTTAAGAACTATGGGACCTAGAGAAGATGGCCTCTTCAATAAGAACTTGTTTATTACTGAGAAACTTTTTTCTATAATACAAATCATGCCATCTTCCAAGTATCTTTCTCAGGTCTGGAAATCTATTTTTCTCTTTGGGGCAAAAACAATGAAACAAAAAAACCTACCAAAAACTTGACCGCAAAGAGAAGATCACTATTACCTGTCTGTGCAGCCAGCCTTCACTTTCATCTTCATGTTTCTGCAACAGAAGAAGATCATTAATACCGTACTTTGCATGTATTACATTTTGCTTATCAGTGCAGGAAGCAGTTGGATTAAATCTGAAAAGTTGTTCAGAAAAATACAAAGAAACTATTTAAATATGTGCTGCAGGAGTGTAATCCAGTGGCTGCTCTCCTTGTCTTTCCTCTCTGATGATAAGCATGCACTCATTCAAGAAGGCGTTTTACTCATACAGACAAAACACATAAATCCACAAGCTATATTATTCCCCAAAGAAATAAAGCTTGTTAAGAAATAAATAAAGGTTGAAATGAAAGTTGTGAAGACTGCATGGTGCTTTATGCACAGTATTGCATCATTTTTTCAAGGGACAGATATATCAGAACAATTTTCTACTGTGGAAACACCTATGCCAGTTTAAAAGATGGTATCTGCTAATACTTACACAGGTTATATCAACACACCATTTACATTAGTGTGTCTATAGAAGAGATTAATTAAGCAAAATTAAAATGTGGGTAGATAAGCACGAGCCTTTTTAATGCCATATATATAATGCCATTAAACTAGAATGTTGCAAAGATATTCAGGTTACAAACTGTTGATGTGTGTGTACGCTTGTGCATGTATACAGTTATGTCAAGACAAGTAATCACTCTTTTACACACACACACACACACACACACACACAGAGCGTGTTCCTGGCTTTCTAGAAGGTGTAAAAAAAAATAGTAGATGTTGCAAACATTGTTTATATTCTGTGTCTGCATAAATAAATGTGTGCCAGCTGACTTGTTGCCAGGTAAGATAACTGAAATACTTCCTCCTTGTGTGGGTTATGAAAACCAGTGGCAAATGACCATTTGGCTCTTCTCTCCTACCTTTGTGCAGACTCCCGTGGTGGCGTCGCAGAGCGTCAGGATAGACACGTTCTGGGCCCTGTTCAGCCAGTTTACTGCCACCTTGGTGCTGGTTGCCCATTTCACCATGGTTATGTAGTAGTCCCTGCAAACACAGACATACATAAAACAAATCACAATACTGACATCCTAATGAATTGCCACATGGCGGAGCAGCCAGGGGCTGCTGCAGGCAAACAGTCCAGGAGAGATCTCTGGTTATTAAGAATGCTGCGTCTTGATGTCTCTAGGCTTCCTTATGTATGGAACTTAACCCCTAAAAATGACATTTTTAGGGCTGTGCAGGTGTTTTATCTGCCACTTCTGAAAGTCATTTTCAAAGAAGAGACGAATGCAGAGATAAAGAATCTTTCAAGCTATTCCGTCTTCCAAGAAGGACTGAAATGCCTGGAGCTACAAATTTATGCACAGGTGGAAAAGAAATTGCAAACAATTTCCATTCTGAGCACACTAACCGGCTGACTCAGACCCATCGCTGCCAATGGTTGCATTCTTTATGCTTATGAAGAGTTAATGGCCTCTAAATATGCCTACTACACACCAGAATAACCATAAGTGTTGCATTAAAAGGAAAATAGCAAGAAAGATAGAGTTTAGAGAGACACAGGGTTTCTGTAAAGCAGATGCAGCTGGTTGCCATAAAGACGTCAGCAGAGATGTAACAGTTTGCATCGACAAAACTCCCATCCCACGCTCCCTGTACCATCCTCTATTGCTGGACATATTCAGGTTGTGATAATACTTGGAGTAAATCACTGGTGTGGGCTGCACAGTCCTGTAATCAATATCATTAGGAAAAGTCCTGTGCAATAGTGAGCAATGGAACCACCTAGGCTGGGCTGGGCTGGAAAATACAAGATTACAAATAAATACACCGATGGTCACCTTCTCAGAGCCAGTATGTGGTGGTACTCACAGACGTCCACCTCTGCAGCAATTCACGGCTTCACCACTTTACTATAGGGTAAAACTCTGGCTGAGCTGACAAAGCTGGTGATGTTATAATATACTGTTGGGCTATGTGGGCCAAAGACAATCTTAAATTATAATATGAATTTTCACAGCATACGGTCTATAAAAAATTTATTAGTTCATTTGTTTGCTATAAAATATGTATAAGGAATTGTTGCTCTCATTGGAATTAATGTGCTGTGTCACTGGAGAGTGCTTTGTGTTCTGGCAAGCGCTCCTACAGATACTGAAGAGAAAGGGCAAAAGCAACAAAGGCCCGCTTATCTAGCAAAATAACAAGTTGGAAACTGATTTTGTAGTTTTCAGTAATATTTAGTGCCTGAATTTGGCTGGGAAAAATAACAAAAGGCCTCAACGATTGTATCCGCTGCACTGGAAGGAAGGATACTTCCAGGTGAGACAACAGCAGTCTGAAAATTCAGTGCCTGAAACAAAATTGTAATTTTACTCTTTATCAGCAACAGCATAGGGCCTAAGAGGAAAAAACCAACAAAGCAAAATTAAACTGTATAACCATCTCTTCTTTCTCTCCAAAATTAACTGAGCAGATTCAGTCTCCCCAGAAAAGGAATGTGAATTTAGTACATATTGTGGCTTGGAGCATTTTTTCCATAAATCCAATTTAAAGTTTGAAGGACTTATATTCAATTTTTACACCCCTCTCGCTGTTTGAACACAGGAACCACAGTTCTTTCTCAGGAACTTTTAATTATTATTTTAGGTCAAACATTATCTTCCCTACCATCCCAGAGATGGGCATGGAGTCTCAATTTCTCTCTGAAGCCTCTCCCAGCCATCAAGCCCATGGATACCCCAGGCAGCAGACAACTGCAGATACTTGTACAGTTATTATTTCAGTCTCAGAGTAATGTGGAGTCTTTAATTCACTTCATATCTCTTCTGTAGGACAACCAAGCTTTATGTTTCCTATTTTGCAGAGGAAAATGAGACAATAAGGAGTGATTCATCTCAGTTAATTTTAAACATCTGCAGCTCTGGCAGCTGCACTGGTTGAGCAGCCAGTTGAGAGAAATGGGGAGTTGGTGCATTTCCCAAGCCCTCTTCACCTGAGCTGTCCCAGATTTTATATGGAGCTGATTTAAGGAGAATATATTTCTTCCCATAGAGCAAAATCTACGCCAGCAGGTACCCGACCATTTTGTTTGCAGACATCCACATCAGAGCAGGTTACACCCTCCCAAAGGAAAGGAATAACTTGTCTGAGCCCCTTCAGGAAGGGTGCAGTTATACTGAGCTTTGCAATTGTCCTGGTTTCGGCTGGGACAGAGTTAACTTTCTTTTTAGTAGCTGGTACAGTGCTGTGTTTTGGATTTAGTGTGAGAATGATGTTGATAACACTCTGATGTTTTAGTTGTTGCTAAGTAGCGCTTATCTTAAGCCAAGGACTTTTCAGTTTCCCATGCTCTGCCAGCAAGCAGGTGTGCAAGGAGCTGGGAGGAAGCAGAGCCGGGGCAGCTGACCTGAACTAGCCAAAGGGGTATTCCATACCATGGAATGTCATGCCCAGTATATAAACAGGGCGGAGCTGGCCAGGAGGCGCGGATTGCGGTTCAGGAACTAACTGAGCATCGGTCAGCGGGTGGTGAGCAATTGCATTGTGCATCACTGGTTTTTTTTTCCTTCCCCCCCCCCCCCCCCCTTCTTTTTGTTGCATTCCTTTTCATTACTATTATTATTATATTTCATTATTACTATTGTTAGTATTATATTTTACTTTAGTTATTAAACTGTTCTTATCTCAACCCACGAGTTTTACTTTTTTTTTCCTTTGCTTTCCTCCTCCTCACCCCACTGGGAGGGGGAGGGGGAAACGGGTGCGTGGTGCTGAGTTGCTGACTGGGGTTAAACCACGACAGCAATGTATTTCCCCATCCCAGTAAAGACGTTGGTGGTTGGGATTGCAATCATCTGAGACCAGTTATTGTGCAGCGCCCTTATTCATACCCTAACTTTACTTGGCTGCTTTCTGGAGGCATTAATCTAAAATACGAGGTATGAATCTACAATATGAATACTTAAAGTACGGCAACAGTAATAAAACCATAAACACCACAAAGAACAGACAATGATATATTATCATAGAATCATAAAATCATAAATCATAGAATGGTTTGGGTTGGAAGGGACATTAAAGATCAATGTGGCCAAGTGATTGGCCACAAAGATTATGTGGCCAAGTGACAGGCAGCCGCCCAGCCTGCGGTCCCTGGGGCACAGCCGGCTCCTGCCTCTGATCCAGACTCGACTTGTCTGAGTTTCTCCATTATTTATTTGCTCCTGACCTACGCAAGGACCAGTGACGATTTCTGCTCTCAGGGCAGAGAACATCTTTCTTTAATTTGCCACCTGGGACGCAAATATGACGTGAAAAAGAAGTTGGATCATGGTCCAATTCCGACCACCTGCTGATGTAACGCTTGGGGTCCAAAGGTTTTCATCAAAACAAAAAAAGCCTGTCAGGCATTAAATGTTATAATACTTTTTTTCCCCCTGCAATTTCCACCCCTTCCCTTCACTTTCTTTTTCTCACAGAAAAGCATGACATTGGAGAAAATTTGGCAAAAATGCTCAGAATGAAAGATTTTTAAAAAGGAAAAATTTTCAAAATTGTACATTTTCCCCAAATATGTTTTCCAATCATTAGCTTAGTGGGGTTTTTTTTGTTTGTTTAGTTGTGTTTTTTTTTTTACTGGAAAATATCCCAATTCTGTGGAAAACTTCTGACTTCCTTTAATTCTAAAAGAAAAAAGACCCTAGCATATCTCCACTTTATTCTCAGCTTTATTAATTGTACTAAACCGCTTTGCTCCAGATAAAAAGAACACCAACCAGTACCGCTCTGTCCATATATCATCTGTGTGAACAGATTGAGCACATTGAAATGCTTCAGATAGGACTGCTCTGCTTGAAGATCCTTATCACCGGCTTCCCCTGCTTCTTTGAAACTCTCTTCTGTAACTAACTGTACGGTACATCCCTCTTGCCTATTTTAATGAAATGTTATCACACTAATCCTCTCATTTCAGAAAACATATGCATAATGAAAATGCACCCCTATTGCTCTAGCAGCACTACTTATATCATGCCCTAGGGATGGTAATTGCCATGGTTTTGATGAAATATACAGAGACTAATTAATTACGATATATTTTGCATCATTTTACAATATTGATTGCAACCAAATAAATTACAGCCACCCATAACCATATAGGACAAATTTATTAACAACACTTGGGTCCTGCAGTCTGAAGTTATTACTATAATTAAAACGTTTCTGAGTCTCTCTGTTTACAGAGTATGCTAGCAACAGAAAAATGGTATTGTTCAGGAGCCATAGTTCTGATACTGTGATTGGGATACTATGATGGGGATACTGTGATCCAGAATTGCTGCCTGCTGCATACAGATCTGAAGTTGTATTTTTGAAAGGCAAGTGCATTTGTGCCCATTTGGTTTGATCACAGGTCATACATCTTTTGTTGCACAAATGGATTTGGAGTATTTTAGAGTTATTCAGTGAAAACGCGTTCTGAGGCTGACACTAGCTTTCCTAGCAAAGAAGGGCAACTCCCACCATAAATGATCCCACTGGTTTAGTATTTTCTCATCAGATGACTACACAGCCTATCCACAGGCCTTATATATTTATCATACGTAATGACGATCACCCCTGCACCCTCCCCTGCCCTCCAAGCTGCCCTGTTTCATTAACGCTGTGCTGTACTTCTATCTTTTTTGCACTGGAATTACAGATCCAGCAATCTAATTTACCAATCAGTAAAAAAAGAGTGAGCACACAAGTTGGTTGGACGCTCCTACACGAACAAGTGATGTGCCTGGGAACAATAATCTTGCAGCATTACGTTTGGAGGGGTCACTATGGATACTTTAGATGTAGAAGCAGAGACTGATTTCTCTTGGCCTGCTATAAAGCTATTTCAAGTTTAAATCAAAGTTACTGAAATTTGGATTTAGATTCTGATCTCTGAGCTTTGCAGAGAGGAGTGCCATGCATGATCTAAAGCTGCTTCTCTCCTGAACAATGTGATCTTCCTTTCAAGTGTTCACAGACCCATAAACGTAGCTCAAGCTTTGACCACATGCTGAAGTCCAAGCCAAACTTTTAAACTCTTGCTGAATGCAGACTTAAGCACATTAGAAACCGGTGTCTAAGTAGTTGGCTGAATTGCAGGCCAACTTCTGAAATACACTTGCCCTAAAAACAGCAAAGAGCTTTCCTTTTTATTTTTAATGAAGATTGGGCAATGTATTTGCAGAATGTCCACCTGGTTTCATTCCTATGTTCACGTCACGAAGCAGTGAGCTCGTGTGTGCTGTGTTATAGGGCTGCCCTGTTTCTGCTTCATGGTCTTTCATACAGGCTGCAGACACTATCCCTTCTACAATGCCTTTGATTACATGTGAAATGAATGTGTTCTTATGGATTTGGGGACATTCTGCCAAGTTCTCTAAAAATAACCCTATTCTGAAGTCAGTCTGTGTCACAGCAATTTCAAAAAACTAATAATGTTCTATAAAATACATGTAAGAAGAAAAATAATTTGAAAAATTTTAAGCAGATTTACACAAAATGAAACTTTCGATAGTGGTAGACAAAGGTACTGTAAAATGATCTTAAAAAAAGTCAGAGTCTGATTTAAAACCCCAAGAGAATTGGGGTCCAGCATCCCAGGGTGAGAAAGCACCTACCTCATTCTCTGATCATCTGGGGGAGTCATTTCCAGGTCATGGGTAGGTCCGTTCAGACCAATCACATGCAAAGAAATAGTTGGATTTTCCATTCCAGCCTGGATTTTAAAATAAGAATAAATTACCGTATCTTATACAACACAGAATGTTTTTGATTTATTACATCCCCATGGATTATAAAATGCATTCCCATTGTATGGGGTTTATGGACTGGACTGCTGCGGTCGTTCACAGGGAAACTGCAACTGTAGTGATGTGGCACAGAGGCGTGGAAAGGTCAGCAGGCACAACCAAGGGGTAATTTTACTTAGGACACCTCTAGCCTTGGTAAAAAATGCTACTTTTCATGGCGACTGGAAATATTGCTATTTTGCGTATCTTTTGGTAAAAGGTTGTCTAACAGGATGACAGTAGATACAGTAAAATACTGATTCATTTTGTATTGTAGGAAAGGGCATCCCCTGCTGAATCATTGTTACTTTCCACAAAACCTGCATAGATGTGGATATCTCTCCTGCTAAATTATGGTTCCATTTGGACCAACATGTGAGGTCTCAGGTAAACAGTGCATAAAGTGAGACACCCAGAAGAAATGACTGCGGCGTGGTACACTCCTGTACTGTCTTATAGCAGAAAATCACAGCAATAACAGCAGCAGTGTATCGATACTGGTAGAGAGCTGTGCCGGTGCTGTGTACCCGCTGCAGGACTGCTGTACAGGTCTCTGCAGTCAAGGAGAGATTGGTTCTTAAGTCTTTTCTGTCTTTCGCTGTGTTCTTTGTAATGCTCAGGCACAACATGTCTCCAAACCCAGACTATCTCCTCTGACATTAGGCCATCCTGGAAATTCTAAGGAAGCTCAAATACTACATTTTCCTTCTATGTAAAAGAAAATGTATCTAAATGTAGAAATGCTGGCTTCCAAACTCTCAGACACCAACAACTCCATTCTAGCATGGAAGCACAATTGCTTTTGTGTGGGTACAAAGCAAGACTTTTTAAATTTTGTTTTCATTATATTTAGAATGACTAATACTCAAATCAGAAAACTGCAACTTTACAAATGCAACTAAAGAGTAATGAAGACCACATTCACTGGGGAACAGTGATCTTCCCTTAGATCTGTTTATTTTCATTGCTTATGAATGTGCACTATTATACAGTCTCCTGTCTGAGCATACTGGAAAAAAAAAATTTTTTTTTGATAGAGCAACAGGACTGCTTGTTTTATTTTCCCTTACCTTTGGATAATGATACGTTTTAACAGCAGGGTAAAGGCTGCCAGTGTATACTGGGATCTCCATGGTGGGGACTCTGGAGGCATTAATTGTTGCATATGCTAACCTGGTGCCATCAGGAGACCACCAATGAGCAATATGAGTCTTCAAGATCTCCTCTAATTAAAAAAAAAGAAGTGAGAACAGAAAAAAAGGCTATTAGATGTAAATTACTAGTTAGCAATAAATGAAACAGCGTAGATATGAAAATCCCAGTCTAACCGCAGCACAGGGAGGACGCCACAGGAATATCAATTAAAAATACTCATTAAATTACGCCATATACACAAATGAACACAATTGATAACAATTACTCTGAATATATAGGTTATTAAGCATAAGTATCTTGCTCAAGAAACATCAAATTATTCATATTAGTACACATATTCATGACAACATAAAAGGCCCTGCTGCACCTACTATGTGTCCTGTACATGGATATGTGAACATATATACCTGCACACGTTGGCAGAGCTTGGGTTCCTACCTGCCCGATGGAAGCGTAACCGAGGCTCCCTCGGGGCTAACGGAGAACTGCAAAGACTGAGGTTTAGTTCTCCTCCATAAAGAGTTCACAAAGTCATACTAGACACATATCAATGCATTCAAACAGCATTTATAGTTAGAGACAAGTGCTTCAGCTACAATTTACATCTTCCTAAGCTCTGTTGCCAGTTGGGAATAAACAAAAATAGCAATTTTCTGTCAGTTATGTAGTGCTGGAACTTTGTAACACTTTACAAGATACCAGGCTTTAGAGTCTGTGGCCTGGATACCATCTTGACTTTTATCCTTATTTCATTTTTTGAATCACTTTTGCAAAGCCATACTCCATAAATAGCCAGGGTCAGAGACTGATCCTTTTTACCACTGAATTTGGGGATTTCAGAGTTTTTGGTGATCTGAATAATGTAGTTGCTATTGAAAAGGTACTCAGAAAGATGCCAATGCAAACATGTCAGAGTTCAAGTAAGGAGAAAACAAGATTGCCATCATAAGAAATTATTTTGAAGACTGGCAGAACGTAATTCTCATTAAACACAAATTCAAAGAACTTTCAATTTCTAATACTTTTTCTTATCATTTAATATCCTTCATTGCAAAGATGACTTCAGCTTATAGATATCCAGAAAAGCTATAAAATTCACTCTTTGTCCAAAGTGTCTCCAGTTACTGACATTTGGAAGACACTAACTTGGCTTTTTAAACCTCCCATTTTGCAAAAGGCAATAATGTAATCCATTTTCATTAAGAGGCTTAATATCATATGAGTCATTCCTATTTAAACCACAGCAGAAGGGCTTGCATATGCTGTACAGATTGATGGGCAGGAAGACAGGTCCCATTACTTTAATGTGAGAATAAGAATTAAAGAGGCTGCAGAGTGTTCCTAAGCCTTCACCACTAAAGTCTTGCTACACAAGTCCAAGCAGCTCCAATGTCTGCTGTTATTGCTGGTCACTGCAAAAACAAATGAGGATTTTCAGAGTTCAGACCCCCTGTGTTTGTACACCACCCTATGATGACCTCTCGATCCAACCAGAACACCCCTCTGGTCTGAAGAGTAGTAACTCACCAAAGACTTTTATTTCTTTTAAAAAAATCTTGGATGAGTGATCCTTGGAGAATAGAAAGACAATTATATTCTTCATAGATCAAATGAACACCTTTGTTACTCCAGACTTGCACATGGCTCAAGATAAAACTCAAGGTAACATTAGAAAGGGTGCAAGGGAAAATCACCTCCACAGTTATGCCTTCTACGAATAACAAATTAATACTTCATGGCAACATCTAAGTGGGGTTTTGGAAAGATGTCTAGGAAGTTGCAAATATTACATGGGAAAGCTCATCTCTGGCAAATTTGCTTTGCTGCATTGTCCCACCTATTCTGTGCACGTTTAAAAGATGCTGCTTTTGACTTTTATAGTGGTTGCTCATTAAAGAGCAACAATTAAGAGTATAAAGGAAAAGGAGTAAAAATGGTTGGCAGATGAATCCTTGACATTTTAACATTAATTAGGAATTACTTTATTCAGCAAACATTTTCTCCAGGATCTCAGACTTAACGAAGCAGTTCTGCTGAAGGTCACATGCCAAGAAAGGTTTTAGTGCAGGTTTTGTGCTCCTCTGTTAATGAGATTTAATTGTGTGAACCTTTGCCTTGAAACAAAGCCAGAACCTTGCCATTATTAGAGAGATCAGTTAGTTTTAGCAAACCAGAGAACGTTCTTATGAAATATAAAATGCATTAATACCAGAAAGTTTCAGCTGAAAGCAAAATGCAATTTGCAGACAATTTGTTCTTGGGCACACTTTATTCTTTGCGTTTGCATTTACCACATGCTCAGAAAATCAGTTGCATTCAATACTCCTGGGTCTTTCTAAAGTCAGTTCGGAACTCACTTCACATATATAAGAAACGAGGTTCTCCTTAAACACGAAAGCCCCCCTCCACATGTACCTCATGACCTCCTAGCTAAGAGTATAAAGTGATAATTGATCAAAACTTTTGCTCTGTTCCTCAAAGCTTGCAGTCTCTGGGTGCTACATGATGTAGGGATGCTGTGAGCGAGCTGCAGAGATTCCTCAGTCAGTTGCTGGTGGCTCTGTGCTGCTTCTTTCTCCACAGCTTTGCTTGCCAGCCATCACACTGAGGCATGCAAACCCTAAAAACAGTAGAACAAAGTGTGCAGTTGCCTTAACTGAACAAGGACTGTTCAGACTTGGTGGCTGGGTTCAAGCACAGCACCTGAAGCAAGTCAATGCTTATTCCACATTACCGCATTCAATATCGAACTGCTCTGAAAGAGCTGGATGACCTTGCTTATAAGTAGTGACTCTTTGGTGGGGCCATGTGTGAAATGTTTATGTTCAAGGAGTGTTACAGTATGTGTATTTTAATCCCTCTTCTATCTGAATAAGACTCGATTGAATGATCGTTTCAAAGCTGTGTGAACCGAAGAGTCTTCTAAGTTAACAGACCCTCAGGAGGAGCATTTGAAGTCCTAGGTTGGAGTATATTCAGTGACAACTGGGTATATATCCATTTTAGAGACTTTAATATCACTGGATGAGAAAAGAAACTGGAGGCAATAGCAGAGGTGTGATGAGAGGAATCTTCCCTGAGCTGAAGTAAAGGTTGCTGCGTTCAGTGCATTATGTAGGTGGTAGCCTTTGGTATCAAGACCTGAATAGCATCCGGAGTGAATCAGGCTGCCCTCAGCAGGAATGTCATCTCTTCAGAAGAACATGTTTCCTGATTGATAGATGCTTTCTTGCTCACTGTCAGGAAACAGAAAGGAGAAGTCCTTTGCTGTAGTTCTCAGCTGCCAAGTAACAAGATGTGATGAATCTGGGTTTGGATGTAGCATTTGGCTGTGATACCATAAGGGCAATCCCTGGATGGACTGCACAGTGGATCAGAGATTGGATGGACATTTCTACTAGGTGTGTTATCCAAAACTAGCCCAGCACGCGTATAAAAGGAAAGGAAGCGTCTGCTTGTTTCAAACTTGGAGTTAATGCCAGCAGTACTTGCAAGCGCAATGAAATGAGAGACTTGTATCTCACTTTAGGTAACAAACTTCTCAAGGAATCATAGGAAATAGACCTGGAAAGGATTTCAAAAAATGATCTGGCCCCTTCATGGACAATATCCACCCCAGTCCTGTAAGAATCTTCACAAGTGGATTTTGCTGTTCCTTTTGATACTTTTATAGCACCTTTAGCAGAGGTTTGGCCATAGAAATCAAACACTTTTAATTTTCATGTCCACCTCTGTCTAAGCACTGAACAGTCCCACTGAAGTGTGTCCAGACCTCTGCCTTCCCTTATAGAGTCAATGCAGGGAAAAGCATCCGGGCTTTATCTTCTGCAGCCTCAGTGGCAACCAGCAGATTCTGGATAAAATCTCTCGTATGGACCACATTTGGAAATCCACACAGATGGTTTTAATGTTGTGAACCATAATCTGCCATTGTGGTATTTCTACAGCCATTTCCATGACAAATCCACTTCCCAGGCTTGTGCAGAGCTTGTGCAGAGTTCTAGACTGGCAGAGCTCCTCTTTGTTAATAAGTACATGTAAATACCATGGCCATGGAGGTTTCTTCATGCATTTCTAAAAATCTAACTAGTTCTGCAGTCTTTGTCCATCCTGAGTCATATTTGTGAATTATGCCTTTCTGCTAAAGGTGGCAAAGTTCTGGCTTGCTGTTAGGGAAAGGATGAAGCCTTCACCAATGACTGACTGGGAAATCCATTGGTAGCTTAGAGGTTTCTTCCAATTTTTGAAGTTGCCACAAATAAATCGTAATTTTCAAGTGTGAGTTAACCGAAACAGAGACTTGCACAAGAAGACAAGGATGCTTGGACAGAGCAGTCCTCTGACAGGTACCATTGCAACCCATTTCTATCACTTGCAACAAAAAAGAATAAATACGATGTCAGGAGGAAAACCTGAGAAAAAGGAATAAAGAAATAATTTTCAAGTGAAAAAATATATTTGTTTTTCTGTCATCACAATCAACAGAGGCATATAGCTGATAATTTACCCCCTGAGGCTATACATATTACAAGCATCAATACCCCAATTCCCACGTACAATGAAAACAGCTGGAGACACCACCCTGATCAGCCACTTTCCTTTGGCCGCCCACATGCATCTGCTCTGTGCAAGGCAGGATGCCGTCACTCCGCAGCCATCCTCCAGATGTGCCCGTGCTCATGTGTCCACGTTGCCACCCCTCGTTGGGAGCGCAGTGGTAATCATACCAACACAGCCCCACCGGGGACGGCACATAACGCCCTTCTACAGGAGTGAGCAAGTCAGTGAAAGACCGGTCCTAAAAGCTTTTCAATCTTTAACTGCTAACGTCTTCTAATAAGAAGGCCCAGGAAAAATATTACAATGAATGCAAAGAAACTAACCTTTTCTCTTCCAAGAAAAAATGACTCATAGATCCGTACTGCAGTTAAACAAGAGATCTTCTGGAGGTCTGAATGGTGTATCCACCCTTGGTGAAGCCCCTCGTGTTACACGGATGAGCTGCAGTTAACAACTGCAGTGTCATTAACTTCAAAAAAGTAACTTCCATTTATAACAGCTGAGGAGGTGTCCTTGGAGACTGAGCAGAAAGTTTTTTTTAACTGCATCTAGAAAAGTAGAGGCTTTCTGCATCTCAAGAGGTCAAAATAAGGGTGTAATGAGTAGAGGCACTTAGGAGGTTTTACCTATTAAATAGATCAATTTCTTTCATACAATTAAAATTCTCTTCTTGTTCCAGACATTGCATTTTCTTCTTCAGTAGGAAATCAAAACAATATTATTAATGTTGTGCCCACAGAAGACAAAGACAGATAATAAATAGTTTGATTCTTCTCTGAGTAGGTATAGATACATGCACACACACACACAAACATATCTAGCTTTCTGTCAATAGACCCATTAATTTCAGAATATTTTAATTTTTACACAAAGTATTATGCAAGATTTGGTCTGACAGAGGGAACTTCCCTTTCTATGTTATTTATTGCTGATGGGGTAAAGTGCAGCAATTCCAGGAAGCGTAATCAATGGTTTTGTTTGTGCAATGTATTGTAGCTGATGCTCAGATCATTAAGTATTTGGTGTGCTGAAGATATTTCGCTGTTTTATTAAAACTGTTAATAAAAAGGAATTTTAAACAAAATGAAATTAAAACCTAACATAAAGGCCATGGCTTACATTAGGAAAGAAAGCTCAAAAGAATTTGTCAGTAGGAAGCATCAAAAGAACATAAGAGGAAAAGAGATCAGAGAATAGAAAGGGGGTCTAGGAAAGGAGAAAACAAAGACTTCTGAGATAGTGAAATCCCAAGGGTTCTTATAGAAACATCAAATAAATACAAATGCTTATTTGACAGCTGCCATCTGTTTTAAAATCAATTATTAGATCATCTCAAAGCACCAACCACACGTCCAAATCGATTACTATTGTATAGATTGAAAGCAACTATTTTTACCCAGTTAGGGAAAACACATTGTTCATATCGGCCTTTACTGACATGTGTTTCAGGAATGGCTTTAGAAGACCACCGTGCCATTGCTCACACATACGCAAGCAAATTTTTTTCTCAGTTGCTGTAGTGTAGATCTACACTGACTTCCATTAAGTCATTGTAATAGGTATAAAATGGGTGTAAAAGTAGTTATGTGTATGCAAATAGTATAAAACTGTTTTATATTACATATCCAATCTACATTTTTCCTGTGTTGACATTATTTTGTGCTGATGTCAGCAACAGCCCTGCAGCACTATTGATTTCAGTGCAATTAATCCTCTTTCACAGCTGTCTAATTGAGTCAGGTGGAAAAAAAGTAATTTTGCAGGGCCACTAAACAATTCAACAACCTTTTGTAGAAAAAAAAAAAAAAAAAAATTTTTTGGCTGAGCCTGAACTCCAGGCTCAGCCAGATCCCACAGTCTCTGTATGCAGACCACAACCATTCTCAAGGTGTTTGTGCCATCATCGAAGAGATCCTTAAGGAAACCTGAGCTGCAACGCTCACCTCAGTGACCCTTTATTCCTACTTGAAACACACAGCCTCCTCTGCCACTGCCGGGCGACTAGCTTATGAAGAATAAAATATTACTTGCTTTCATGGCGTTTTTGAGGACACGCTTTAGAGAACACGTTTTAAACATCAAATCCTTAATCCAAAAAACTCACCACCCGATGGCAGCAGCATTATTCAGCCGCGGAGCCGAACAGACGCAGGCGAGGAGCTCCCATGTATTCGGCAGCCGCGAGAAGGTGGCAGCCCCTCATCTTGGAGAAAGGAGCCCAGCCAGGAGATTTGCATCTCCTCAAGCACAGGGAAGGTGTGGGCTGCAAGTGTCATTAATTTCCCCTTAGTCATGCAGTTTAATTGCTTGAACACATGTTGTTTTCCACTCGCGCAGCCTTGCAGCCCCTTGCTCCTGCAGAACATTGTGTTGAGACAGCGGGCAGGGGTTTGGCCAGTGCTTTCTGCCTCTCTGTGCCCAGATGCTGAGGACCTGGAGAGAAGCTCATTTCAGTGGGGCATTTCATGCTGGGCGCTGAGGACAACCCCATGGGACTCTTCATGTGTTCTGCATGGTCGACAAGGTTATGTCTTACATCCACATCTCTTATGCGGGCCCCAGAGCTGCTGCATGGACTGAGCCAAGCCCAAGCTAGGCAAGCAGGCAAACCCCACGAAATCTGAAGGCAAATGGGCCGTGGTCCACCTTTGCTTCTGCGAGATGAAGGTGGCTCTGTGTAACAACGCCACAAGCTGCCATGCTCCAGCAGAAGACGTGTCACCATTGGATGCTCTCTGATACCTAGCAAGGACCCCTGAGGGAACGACACAGGGATGAAGAGCAAACAGTGTCCAGCAGAGCCAGAGTGTGCACATCAGAGGCAACTCTGCCAGCCAGCCTAGCCAAATCCTGACCACGCCAACATGGGCTCCTTATCCATAGTCCCAACTACCAGCAATACCCACCATTGTTTCTCTGAGGACAATCTTTAGGACACCTCTCCCCAAGGAGCAGGACTGAGATCGTGTTAGGATGGCATCAAGCTGCTGACAGACAGAAGAGACTTTCTGAGGCTACTCATCTCACCCACAACAAAACTGCTGGTTTAATGCTTGTGGGTTTTTTTTTTCCCCTGGTCCATTGATTCTTCTAATTTGTTGTGTTTCCAACACTAAAGGATCCTGTAGTTGTTATACGAGTCAGGGCATTGGGGTGTTGTTTACAAGGTTATTGACAAGTTGCTGCCAAACCTTCTTTGCTGAGTGCTTGGGGGTTTCAAAATGCTGGTGGTATTGACTACTGGCCTGATCCTGTCCTCAGGTACATCTCTGCAGCTCCTGCCAAAATACACAGGAGGCCAGGCTCAGGCTGTACTAACTAAGAAATTATGAATGTTTAAAATCTCCCTCTTTCATACAAATGTATTTGTTGAACAACCCCCCCCCCCAACAAAACAGATGCACAAAGTGTGTGATGTCATCTGAGCAGTACAGGCGGATTCTTACAAATAAGAGAAGAATTCAGCTATTCTGGAATGGGCAGAGGGGCTGGGGGCTCCTCCAGGCCATCTTCACATCCTGAGACACTGAGCACACTCAGCTGTACAAATCCCACTTGAGGTGCAAAAAGCCATGGAGAGGACCTGTCTCTTGGATCTCACATGGACATTGTGTCTCTACTAGGAGCAATGAGCAGCTCCCCGGGAGGTCTGGCACCCCCTCCAGAGCTACCACGGCAGGCAGGCAGGCAGGCAGGCAGGCAGGCAGGCAGGCAGGGTTACCACGTGTCATACACAATGCCATACTAGCCTGAGGGCACATCAATATTTCACAGCACATTTCAGTTTTGCAATAAACACTGTCCTCTTTGGACAAGCATGGTTGAACAATGCTGAGTTGCCTCCACACCCTCCTGCTGCTCTTTTGATAAGTTTCCTTCTCTGTGCTTCTGGCTTTTTCTCCCCTGTGCACCAAACTTAGCAATCCTTAGTTGTTTGCTTTCAAAAGCATTAACGATTAATGCTCACAATAGCTCCTAACAATTAGCAGGTTTCCTCCTTTGGTGGTGTGAGCCAGTCTCAGCCACAATAAAAACCTCTTGGAACATCCTGGCTAGACTGATGTGCAGACATTTCATCAACACAGGCAAGTCTGTGACCTGTCAGGATGTCCAGATGTAATAATGAAAATGGGGACTGAATTATGAAAGTAGAAATATTACTTAGAGATCATATCATCAGATATTCCTGTTTTTAACACTCACTCCAAAGAGCAAATGCATCTAGAAAACCCGTCCGCAGTGGCACACCGCTGTATGCCACTATGCATAATAAGAATGTATTTTTCCATCACCTGGCATAAATATGAACCCACAGCCTGTTGTCAGCTCTCCATGAAAGTCTGTTAGCTAGAGGCACTAAATCTGTAGAAACTTTTCCTGGCAAAAGTCTTCTGAGTAATTTGCACTGCAGCTCATTGCTGTGGGTAAATGTTCATTGCAAGGTCATATCATACCTTTTCAATTGCTAAGGACCTAGACAAGACAGAATTCATGTTGCCAATTGACTGGATGCAGTAGGGCTCCTTATAGTCAAATCCTTTTTTTTTCTTTCTTTTTTTTTTCCCCTGCCACTTAACAGGTTGCTATGGCTGGAAATACAATTTGCTTATCTGTGCAATGCAGTGAGACAAATCAAGGCTTTCATTATGTGCTGAATATTACTCTATTCAAACCTGCTCAAGTAGCTTCCACTTCACCTTTGCTTTAAATTAAAAGTTACAGGTTCTTCCCAACTAATCTATGGGTTTTATGATAGAAGAAAGATGGACAGCCAACCTTGACACAGGGGATCCATTTCAATAGCTACAGACGTATCAAGAAAGTTAGTGATCACAAAACCCTGTGAATTTGACTATCAAAAATTCATTAGACGATTGCAATAGTTCAAGAACACAAGTGCCCAAAAGCAATCTTTTTTAATGTTTCATAAAGAAATATGAGAGATAAGAAGACTGAACAGCCTGACATTGCTATTAAAGAACTTGATTCTTCAACCCCATGGACTTCTATCAGCACTTGCGCAAGCTGTCTTTCATGTGAATTACTTGCATGATTTATTCACCCTGAGCAGCACCTGGTAGTCACCTAGCATGAGTGCTGATAAACGTCAGTTAATATTGCAGAATACAGCCCTGCTTTATAAAATGGGAACTGTAGCACATTAACTGAATTTAGTTTAGCTCCAAATTTCTTACCCAGTTTAAACTGCTACAGTCATTGAACAGCCATTAAAAACCCACTCAGAGTTTATATTGCCCTACTATGGCAATATTCCCAGAGGTTTCAACCTGAACAGTGATTCAGGATCTGGCTAACTGAGAGATTTAGCTCAATAATGACTCAGAGGATGAATCTGATTTTACAGTACTGAATAATCAGGGGAACTACTGAGATCAATAGTGTTACCCAGGAATAATAAAAAAGAGAGCAGGATAAAAACAGAATTCAAATTAGCTTATAGCAATATTTCATAAAAAATACTCTTATTAAATAACAGAAACATTTATTATTAATGAAGGTAATGGCATATAATAAGGTTATGCCACTGATGGATCAGTGTGGTTTGACTGTGTTTATCAGAGTGGTGGCACTTACACGTTGAACAGAAATTCTGTTCTTCCTAAGTGCAGGTCTTGAAGGACCTCCGCTATGGACTCAGGTAAGCACACAGAAAAGACAAACATACCTGTAGGATAATGTCCACCCATCAAAATCTCTTTTATCTCTACTACCACGAAACACTTTTTTTTCAATATTTTTGAGCTGTGGACTACTGCATAGTAATTCTAAATCTACTGGCAAAAGCTTGCATAGTCACCTTCCTTGGACCACTTGGGATTACCCCACCTCTCTTCAGGGAACTGCAGACCTCAGGCTAAACCCCACCAATGGCCGGCAGATAGTTAGAGATGCTTCGGGTACAGGTGATGTCTCCAGCTGCGCTGCACTACGACAAGAGGGAAAGCCGCGTGGTTCCCTGCACCTAGGGCAAGGGCACCAAGTCTGTGTAACTCTCGTCGACATCCACAGCCCAGACGCTCCCCTAAGTAAGTGAGCTAGTAAATAAAATCCAGTGTTTTGCACATGCAGAATGCCCGATAGGGAAATGCTGGCAAAGCATAAATCAGTCCGCAGCGAACAACATTTGTGCAACGATCGCTTAAAAGCCCTTTATATTAAGGCAATAAGCACATGCCCAGACAAGGAAAGACAAATTAGGGAAACATCTTCTTTTCTAGTGAGGTGGAAGGAGGTGGAAAGAAAGCTGTTGTGAGTGTTTCCAATCACATTTGCAGAGCATGAAGGCTACGAAGGTCTTCAAGGGCCTTGAAGGGGCACCGGCGGGGGGAGCGAGGTGGTGTCACCCAGCTCCTGCTCCCCAGAGGGGAGCTGCTGGGGTTTGTCAGGCACGGAGTACTCGGCGCCTTGCCCGGCGAAGGTCTGGTCCGCGACACGTTTCTCATCACAGGCACTACCCCCACATATGTCTATATTCACTAACATTTTTATTTTTGAATTTATGACCATTTTAATTTCCTTGGAGAGTCCAAAGTTTGTGTCTCTAACGACTGCTGGTTTTACTTTAAAGCTACAACAATTAGAGTGTTCTAATGAGAGTTTTAATTGGATAGTGAATTAAATACCAGATGAGGTTAACTGTTCATACTGGCAATGGAATTCCAGAGATTTAGATTTCTTTTTTTAATTTTGTTGTATTGATTTGAGTTTTCTATTCCCTGTTGTATCTTGTTTCTCATAGCTGTACACCGATTCCATTATTTTCGACTCTTTAATTTCAGCTGACAAAAACCCCATCCATAAACAAGTGCATAAAAATTTCTGAAAAAAAAACCCCAAAATGCATAGAAATGTACATATAAACACACACACACACAGAGCCATGCAGTAACAGCAAAAATAAATTGTCTGCATAATTGGACCTAAAATTGTTAGGAAAAAGGCTTATTAAAAATGAATATCATAGAAAGGCAATTAAGAATTTTAAGGAAAAAAACCCTGATTAATTAACTGCAAATTATAAGTATTACTTTGAATTGCATTGTACAGAACAGTATCAAATTACTAATTATCGTTGCCTGCTTTGTTCAAAGATCATGAATGTGCATTTTAATTTACACTGGAGTAGGCTCAATATACTGGGAACCAGCATATAGAATTTTGCAGAAATCGCTGGGGATGAGGGGAAACTCCCCCGTTCCCATATAAATGACATGCACAGAGTTATAAATGACACACACTAGATCCAGCTCATATTATTCCTTAGGATGTAGCAGGCAAATACTGGAAATTATAATAAAGCTTATAACCTACCAGATAATAAATGTAACCCATACCCCACAAATCCCCATCTACCAAAGATAATTTTGTCTGCTGTTTTTTGCTGATTAAGGGTGGCTTTGGAGAAAAATACCTTCCCCCTTCCCCCTCTTTACCTGTTGCATTTATTGGCAGGATGGAGATGGCTCCATTTTTATCTACCTAACAGCTCACAATATCTAATGTAGAATAAGCTTCATTTCCAAGACCCTCATAGCCTGCTCTACCCTTAAACACTTCCTATTTAGTATCGAGGACAATTCCCATATAAAAAAGACTCATTATAGCAGCTCCTGTTTCCACTGGTGTATTTTTACCGTGACATCCACGACGTTAGCAGTGCTGCTGTGTTGAGATCACGGCTGACCGATACTTCATTATTCCCTGCAGCAGCCTGGTGACTGGGTCTGGTTTTGTGGGGTGTTTGCTTAGCACGAGGCACAGCCAGGCCATAGGACATCCCAAGCTGGCAAGTACTTTCCCACCACCAGACCATGAAACGTATGTTTTGAAATGCCTCAGAATGTTCAGATGGCAAACATTACCAAATTGCGAAGAAAATACCATCGTCCTTGCTGAGTAGGACCAGAACCGCTGAGTTGTACTCCTTGCCCTTTATTGTTTATCGCTAAAAAAAGTAATTTTCTAAGTCATGTTATTCCCGGAGTGTTCGGATGTGGGTTACACTCAGAGATGCCAATTTTAATATGTATTGTCCTTTCTTTCTAAGGCTTCCTTGGATGCCTTTCCTCTTTTCGTGGTAACTTTCCCCCTGGAAAACACAGCAGCTCTGGTCTGGCTGAACATCCCTTCCCACTGATGACGCACTGCTGTGGCAGTCCCCGAGGTGGGTACCCTGACCTGCTCCTGTGGGGACAGAGACCTGCGTGTGGGAACGTCCATCAGAGAGAGAGGCTGTGATTTACTCTTCAGGCTTCTTCAGAGTGATATTTCTCTGTCATTCCCTCCAGCCTCTGAAGATTGTGTGCTCCAGTCTGTGGCTACAAATCCCAATTACGTTGTTGGCACGTTAGGTGTGAGGCTTCATCTTCATCAGGTTTAACAGGAT
Source organism: Gymnogyps californianus (assembly GCF_018139145.2). Lineage (NCBI taxonomy): Eukaryota > Metazoa > Chordata > Aves > Accipitriformes > Cathartidae > Gymnogyps > Gymnogyps californianus. Next base: position 159,361,303 of record NC_059472.1, read on the forward strand.
TCCACCAGTACATGAAAATACTCAAAATATGGTTACATCATGATTACACAGATTTTTATTATTTTTCAGTGTGAAGAGCATTTCTTTAAGGAGTGCTAACAGGATGTCTGGTTTCTGTTTTGCAGATCTATGTTAACGAACAGAAAAAGGGACCATGATATACTGCTATAAGCACAACCACCTGGTAGACTAATTGGCTGTAAATTATCTTTCTGGGCCTTGTGTACTCAGAGAGCTGGCTTAGTGCAGTTTTAAGTCCAAATCCATAACTGGTATAAATAATATATCTAGCGATACATACTAACTAAGGATCCAGCTCTTGTTTTTCAATGTAATGTAAAGAAATGTAACAGTGTTATGCTTGCCCACTAAGGACTTCTGTGTTCAAAGGAGCCAAATCCACTCCTTTCATACCTGTGAAGGCACTACATGATTCATTATTTTCCATTTGAAACCAAAAATAGACATTTACTGAGGAAAACTGTGCAGCCAAGCAACTATTTTATGCTTTCTTTCTCTTTTCAAGTTGTCAGCAAAGTGCACACTGTTTCCGCTAATCTAAACTACAAGCTTAAAATGAAGTAAAAAGTCGGAGAGACGTGACTCTTGATCTTCAGGCACATTTTAGCTGCTGCATTGAAAGGAAAGGGCTAGTTTCTCCTCTAAACCTTATCTCAGCTGTGCTTCCAAATGCATACTTTCTCCTAGAGGAGCAGAACAGGTCAAACATGGACAGCGCTGCTCAGGGACAGTCTCTGTATGTCACAGGAATGTTATTTGGCTGGAACCAAAGCCAAATGCTTTGTGATCTGCTGCTTACTACCAAGCACTCGGTGGACTTGCATTTGTAATTTCTACACAGTCCAAGCAAATAATGCATGCAGGAGAACATCAGTTCTGGGAGGGGAACAGAAAGGTTGGCTGCTTTAATCCTGATATGCTTAGTCAGGGACAGTGCTTGGGCTTTGAGCAACATGGCTTCATCCATCATGTTGCCGCTTTCCTCCTCTTCCAGGGAAAGGAGCTGTGCCAGGACTGGATTCTGCAGTGGCCCTTTTGAAGATTCAATGGGATGGAGGAAAACATACCTCTTGGCTTCTCCACTCTTCCTGCAACTTCCCTTCAGGCTGAGGTGCCATTCAGCAGTGCTGTGCTGTGTGATCTGCTCATTAAAGATAATCTTCGGCCTCGGTAATGAGTAGATCATGTCCTGCAACACTTCCAAATGGCAGCTCACACCAGAAGAAAATCATTGTTACGTCTGCATTTCTGTCTTACTACTCCCACCTCTCATCTGGCACCGCATACTCTCTGCTAAGAGAGCCAGAACAACCTCGTTAAAGTTATCATTTCTCCTTTTTGGGGTTATTATTCTGTCTTGCATCATTTTAAATCTCACAAAAGCACTAAAACATTGCTAATGCATGCCAGGCTTTCCTCGTTCACTATTTGCCAGGTCAGCATCCAGTTCAAATTCTTCTCATGAGCAAGGTCAAAATCAGATGCCCAAAATTCATAGGTAGGCTCTTGAACAAGAGGTGCCCCATACGCAGACTTGTGGTGTTCTTACTCAAACAACATAACATTTTAACTGAGTTCAGCGTTGCCAAGAAAGGGTTTTTTAAAAAAACCCTGAGTTTGTGAGTGGGCAGAAGTGAACTTCTTGTTCGTCTCAATGTGTTTTCACTTGAGCCATACAAGCAGAAGGATGCCAACTTCTCCCACCGCTGCTCCGGGTCTGGTGTTTATCAGCGGTGCCCATGAGCCAGAGCAGCAGCTTCACTGACAGATCTGGCTAAAACGGGGAAAGTCACAGGGAAATTCCCAAATCTACTCCCTGCTCCATAGTGCTGGACAATAACCACATCAAATCCCTGAACCTTCTCCTGACCCTCCCATCCCACGAGGTTTTTTTATCCTCAATAGCTGATGAGACCTCCACAGTTGTACCAGGTGCCAAATATTAGAGAAAAGAGCTGAGAAGCAGGAAAGGATCCTAAAATACCTACATTTGGCTGCAAAATGATTTCTCCAGGCTACCATCGCACGTGATACAATCTGGGCAAGAAGTGCTAAATCACAGGGCTTTTAGACCCTTATCAAGAGCCTCCACACATATAGACCTTCGGGCAACACACAGGGTGTTGGGGGGAGAAGGGTAGAGAGGAGGGAGAGAAAAAAAGATAATTTTAAAGCACCGTAATTAATCCTTTCCCTCCTCAGGTACTGCAACTTTGTGCCGTGCCTCCGAGGGGCAGCACAGCCTCAGTTATTGCACCTGAAATCGTTAAGCTATCGGGGACACAGCTCTTCCCTCCTAATCTCACGATTCCCAGCCTGCTGGTGATACTCCAGAATAATACATAACAGTCTCTGGTTTAGTATGGGTCAGCTCAATAATCAAGTGAAGTTTAATTTTTAAAATGAGATATTGAATCTTTTAAGTCATCTCTGTGCCTAGTTTGAGGCAGACTGGAAAATCAAAACAAATGCAATAAATACAATGATCTCCAGATAATTCCCATCAAGTAAGATTTATTTCGATGTCTGTTTTCAGACTGTTGCCTTCAATTTTAAAAGCACAATAACATGAAAACATAATGTTTTGCTTTTAGGAGCTGTTTTTCTTCGGTTCTATTTCTTAGCAGTTTCTCAAATCTTTAATCTAGCTATCTTGAAAGCCGCCTTTAAAGAATCTAGTCTTGAGCAGTAGCAACCGATGCTGATTTTTTTTTTGCTGCTATTGTTGTTAAATCAAATACAAGACAATGACTCAACTTTGAGGAAAAGCAAAACTAATGTAGGAGGCAAATGCTTGTGAGTCATATGTATAAAAAGGGAAGGACTGAAGTTATTTGCTCCTGTTTTCTGGGATTTGCAAGTCAGGTAAGAGTCCATCAGCCCCTCCATGATGCAGAACAGAAGTAATAGCCTGGCAGAGGTGGGGCAGCTTTAACAGCAGGCTTTTGTCTTCTGCTCGTAGGGTGCCCTATGGGTCGGAAAGGCTCCTGCTCCTGTTGAAATCACTTGGGACCAGCCCAGCCTTCCTGCACAGTGACTCACATAGACACGTCTCCAGTTGTGCATCCCTCATGCCCTGTGATCAAACCTGAAGGGGACCTGCCAGGGGTCTGTGCTGGAGGCGATCCCAGGAACGTGCTGAGAACAGTCAGATCTGGGGTTCTGTGCGATGCTCTGCATTTTATTTAGTGTCTAGGAGCCAAGGTGAGACTCTCATCTCAGTTTTGCGTCCTAATTTCTCTCATCTCATCTAAAACCAGGTCAATAATTGTGCCTCAGTTTGCCTGTTTCTAAAAAGATGGTAATAATTCCTGTTCTACCAGGACATTATGTGCAGTTTTATTAATTGATGGTTGCAAAAGGCATTAAGATCAAGACAGAATAATTGCCTCAGTGAAGGTCATAATTAGGCATGTACCAAGAGATACAGCTGAGCGTCATCTGTGATGCTCATTTAATCTCATTCTTGTATTTTAGCTACAAGTGTGTGGGTGCTAAGGAGGAGAGCTGTTCTTACAAAGGCAACTGCTGTATTTAGCATGAAGTTTAAGCACTTTGTTACAGACACCCAAACAACCCTGTGCAAGTGCTGTTGTACACATTAGAGACGAGAGAAAGGTTCACACTACAGTGAAGACAAGAAACAGACCTCGCAGTGGAGCAGGACAGACCTCTCCAAAGGGAAAGCGAGCGAGGCCATCAGCAATCCCTGGTCTGGGAGGAGAGGCTCGCCCGGCTCTCCCTGGCTAAGGGTCAGCTCAGGGGCCAGCGTTAATCTGATCGAAAAGGCGATTGTGAAAAGCTCATCCGACTCAGGCTGTGGAATCGTGCTCTTGAATCCTAACAATTTCTACAGCAACCAGTTGTCACGTCACGAAGAATTACGATCTAAAGTTGAGGGGGAAAGAACAAGCTGACACACTTCTGTGAATCCCAAATCCTGCTGTAGGCAGAACTGGAAGATTTCCCGTTTGAAAAAATAATTATGTTTCTATATAGTGTGCTCTAAAAAGTTCTTTGTGAAACAGTAAGGCTCATATTTCTAAATGTGATAGAACTGGGAAGTATCCTAGAATTAACAGAAGTATTTGAGAAAAATCAAAATTAATGCAGAAACTTTGGAGACGATTTCAAGAAGACATGCAACAGGATGATGGATTTTTGTACTCATAAAAGCTTATAAATGACCTCATTTTAAAAAGAGAACTTTTTTTTATTCTTTTCTGCACTCTGCTCCCTTTTCTTTTCCACTGAATATTTAATGTAACAGAGTTTTGAATTAAAATTCAAGTCAACCCCCCCCCCCCCAAACACCCCACCAAAGAACCGACTGTACGCACTAATCAAAAACAAAATGGGATTTCATCTCGCATTGCTTCTTTCTAATCAGGATGCTATTTGCCTACTATGTTTTCCCAGCAAATCACGCAGATCTCTGACTGTTTGCAGCACTCCTGTCGAATCCTGACGGTGAAGGTAGCTGCTCCTAGCTCTCCATAGTCTTACCACATGGTGGCAATGTAACATCCACCTTCCTGCTGCGGAGGCGAGTTGCCTCTGTTTTCCTCCTCCTTTACTTCTTACTCACTCTAATGACTATATTGGTAGGTGGCAATTACAGCCTTCTGAGTTTCTGCTTTCCATTTCCTGTATAAATTTAATAGAGTATTGTTGGGTTTATTTTTCAAATAAACTCTGCCAACATTTCCGAGGATGTTAAACCCTGTTATAGAAGAGTTTTTCTTTCAGCTAATGCAATATCGCATGTTTCTCTGATCTCTAATGAAGTTTTGACCACCACTCTGGAATTATTCCTTTTTGCCAACAAGCATTCATGTGCCCTTCTGTAGTAGTTCTTTCCCTCCAAGATAGTACCTCTCTCCTTTAGTCTATGTTGCTTTTGTTGCCTCATTGGAATTGGGGGGGGGAGGGGGGGAAGAGTCTCAAATGATTTAAAATCAGCTTAAAAAGAATACATGAAACACAAAAAAGAAAAATTAGGAATATGTACATAACAACTACAACAACAACAACCAGTAAAAGATTCAGCCTGGAAAGGAATTACAGATGCATAAGAAAAGGCATGAGATCAGGCTTTTGTAAACCACACTAAGGAGTAAACTTGTAGTCTTCATTTTAAATGACTGTGCTACTGAGAAAATGGAAAAAAAAAAAGTATTTGTTCCTACTTCATTTTAAAATCAGTATGTAGAGATAGTCTAGATCTAAAGTATGATGTAAACCTTTTTTCTGCATTTTTGAAAAAATGTTGATACTTCTTAGGCTGGGATATAACTATTACCAGGTCTCAGTAGAAAAGTATTATTTTCTGTCCCCAGCCCAGGCACCACAGATTTAAGGCTTAATTGGTTATATGCAAATATACAGCACTATATAAGTCAGTGGAAACACTCAAAAAAGAAAAAAAATCTTGAAGCAAAACTCAGAGAAGTTTAAGGAACATGTACACTTGTTAGAGGTATCAACTTCTGCTTAACTGTATAATTTTGCTCTGGATCTAATATATAAATCAGGGTATTGTACATACTAAATGAGATTGTAATTGCAAATTTTACATCTACTTTTCTAGCACATTTGTGTGAATTATGGGAAATATTTTTCTGCTAATAGGTTGGAATTCAAATACTCTGCCCAACAGACTGCAGTGGTTGCCCTTCGCTGTATAATTGGTGCCAGGTGAGACGAAGAGTAAATGTTTTCTTGGTATAGCTTACATCCATACGGCCACTACAGTTGCAAAACCATCTAGGAGACCTAGCTACATCACAGGAAATTTTATGGATAAAAACACAGAGCACTTGATAATTTGCTTTGGTACTATACGATGCTTCCACTGTCATTAAAATCTCAAAAATCCTTTAAAAGTGAAAAGAGATTCCTTCAAAATCCACAATTAAGGAATTTGTTAATAACAAGCATTTTAAATAATTATAAATAAATTACAGTATTTAACTCTTAGCAGCATTTTGTGTTGCCATGCTGTTTGATGTGACTCAAAACAATAGACTAAAATTTTCCAGTGCAGAGCAACATGCAAGAACTTTCATGGTCTTAAAACATCTTATGGTTGGAGATCAGGGCACAACAAATTTTCAGTCATTATCCAGAAAAAAAAAAAAAAGGAAGAAAAAAAGGTAGTCTAATCATAATTTTCTGGTGTGCAAACAACAGCTTGTCAAGCTGGTCACACAAGCTGGCTGAAAGTGTGATCATTCAGCACCAAGATGACACAGGTGAATACAGAAATGGCCGTGATCCCTTTAGAAAGAAAGAAGTGGGAAGAATAGCATCAAATCCAGCTCTGCATGGCCTGGCTGTGCCGTGGAAATATTTCTCAAAGTAGGAAACCCAATTTGCAATGGAAAGAGTGGAAAGTAGGCAAAGAGGCTGGGGAAAACATAAGTGGTTGGTGCTGTTCTTGCTGGAGGCTGCAGACCTGAGCAGATATAGAAACACCGGTTTATTCCTCAATCTTATCCCCGGTGTGGTAGCTATGGTCTGGCTCTGCCTTGGTGGGCGATGAAACCTGGCTGGTGACGTATCAGCCCACCTCCAGACCCCGAGAAACCACAATGGATGTGGGCGAGGGCTGCAGGGAGGCAGAGGCAGGGTGCAGGTCGGAGCAGCGCCTGCCATTGTTTGTCATAGATTTGAAGGAAAACATCTCCGACTGGTTACAGCGTTGCTCGGTCCCCGCAGTCCTCAGCCAACATCCCAGGATACCAGGACGTGATTAAAGGTTTCTGCCATCCGCCTGGATTCAGTTCCTGCTGTCCCATGCTGGCTGCTTTGCACCACTGCAGACCAGGAGCAGCAGTAACCTCTGCAAGCCGCCTTGCTGCAGACACGTGGTGTTTGCAGGCACTTGGTATCCCCAGCCTGGCACACAACAGCCAACGCATCCCCGGCCACTTGTGTTTTACTACTTACCCATCTGAAAGTTTTAAGATCATCTTTAAAATATGCTGTTTTCCTCCACTTTTCTAATTACTGTTAACTCTGTGGCATAGTTTCCCCTGTAGACCTGTACCCATCGAAGACTGCAAAACAGCTGGTGCAGAAGTAACGCCATATGGTAGTTACTTATAGCAACATAAACTAATTGAGTGTTGAGGGTGATATAATCCCCGGATGCTTTATCTTTTAGAAACTGCTAGTATGTCAATCTGATTGCTTTAAAGATCTGCCCTGGTTCTTCAGTTCTCCTGATCCAGAGCAAAATCCAGGTAGAGTCCCCTCCATGTCCTGATTGCTATCAATATTGCAGTCACCACTGGGATTCTTTGCCCCAATTTGAAAAATACCTTGTACTGTAACACCCACGTCCCTCATGTACTAAAGGTCTGAGGTGCAGTGGAGAGCTGGTAGCTCGAAATGCTGGGGCAAAAAACCAGTTGTTTTTTCCCAGTACCAGGATCTGAGCACGTTGGCTATCATTCCTCGTGCAACGTCAAGCACACGCAGTACAGATAGGAATATTGAAGGTCATTTTTCGCATACAAAGCTTTAACCTCCTGCCTGTTCTGGTAGAGGAAACGGTGGACTTCAGCTGTGCGGCGGCACCCCTCGTCCCCAGCTGGCCCTTGGCACTCACTCACCCTTTGCGTTTCACAGGTCATTACCTCCTCTGCTCTTCCAGTCAAAGACCCGCTCCGACCTCTGACTGTTTGCAGCTGGTATTAGGATTTGGAGTTGTAGTTTTTTAACCGCACTTCAGTGTGGTTCTTTGTCTTTTTTTCTTTTCCCCTCCCATTAGGAATGCTGACATACACAAATTATGAGCTGACTTCTGTCATTATTTCTGATATTCTTTTGATTTTCCCACTATTATACAGCAATGGATAGGCCAACTCTCTAGTGAGAATCACATATCTCAGCAGAATTTTCATCCCTTTCATGTAGCGTTCACTCGTTCTAATTTGGACAGAGTACATGTATTTTTGCTTTTTTTATTTCTTACGGCAGATACTCTTTATTCAGGCCAAGGAGCAGGGAGACGAAGAGGGTAGCTATTTAAACAGCCTGTAGTTTTTTGCACTGGCCCCTCAATTTCCATAAGCAAGGCTGCACCAAGGAAGAACCAGTGCATCAAGAAAAAAGACTACAGAAATTTACTTTTCAGGTCAAATTGATGGAATTATGCACTAACATAAAATTTTTATGGCTATCTTTCAATTTGGTTGTTCTTTCTGTCCTTTTAATCACTTCTTGATTGCAGCACTTTAAAAATATTAAGCTTGGCTTTCTTCTTTAAAACATGTTTTTCAACAAAAATTTCGTGGACATGCTCAGAAGAAGAAAACCACCAATTTCCCTCAGGGGAATAATGAGGGAAATGTAAATTTATCACAATAGAGAGCTCCATTCCCTACACTTATCTTGTACAAGCAGTTTATGTGTATTTACCCTATTGTATATAAAACCAGCTATTCTGTAACTTCTGAAAGGATATTCCAAAAGCTCTTACAGTGACTTTGTAATCTCAGAGCCAACATGTCTAACCACAAAGAGATCAGAAAAAGCCACCAAAACTATACATAAAATCATATAATCGTAGGTCTAGAAGAAGCCCAAAGAAATCTTCTAATCCCCGCCTTGCACTGAAATAGGATTGATGTTTATCTCAACAACCTATGACAAAAATCTCTCCAATTCACTCTTAAAAATCCCCCAGGACAGACACCCCTACAGTATCCCTGGGCGACATGCCCTAACAGATATATTTTCCCCCAATATTAAAGTACATAGTTTTCATACAAATTAACCCAATTCTTTTAATCTTCTACAACATTCTACAGCCTGGAAGACTCTTACGTGTGTCACAGCCCCCAAGCTCAATTCTACTGATGCAGAAATGATGCATTTTTGTTTTATCCACATTGAACCTGATCACCTAAATGTATTCTCTGTGTTTTATCATATCAAACCACAGATAAGATTTTATGGAGGAAAAACCCAGCTCTCAAATTTGAGTGAATTTGCAAATACTCTCTAACATTCACACTCTTTTTTCTGGGGATAATGTCAGTGTAAGATATTTCCTTTGCAGCCCTGATAGTGGACATAAAGCATGAATATTACAGCAAGACCCTTGCATTCAGCACCCTGGTGCAGATCCAGAGCACCACTGTTAGCTTCTGTGGATTATTCCGGACTTCATATTAGCATGGCATAGGTCAAAATATATTCTGCAATACTGAAAGTGCTAGTATACTAATTAGTTATTAAAAATACCAGCATAATCAGAAAATGGGGACACAGATCTGCAACAGAGTATTTAACCCAAGGCTACTGTAATGAATTTGGTGCAGAGAAATAGAACTCATGTACAAGCAGAAAACCATAATAGCTCTGTTATACAACTTTTAATATATCATTTTTTGGAAATATTTGACTCAGTGTTACAATATCTATTTTCAGATACCTACCAGGTGCTGCTTTCATACTCTGGTACTGTTCTACGTATTTTATTTGTCAATTTTTTATTTTTATTCACATACTCTTGCTTAAGCAGAACAGTAGCTAACTAACTGGGTTTAATTTGGTTGCAAACTGGGTAGCTCTTTTCTTACATAAGGTAATTGAAGAGGTAACTGTATCCTTGACAAAGCAGTGGCAGTGAAATAACAGTGGAAAAGAGAAGAGATTCTACCACAGCAGCTGGTTAAATTTTGTGGGAAGTTGCACATCTCAACTAAATCTGCAGAGATCAGAAGACTTAGTCTGGATTTAAACTGCTGTGACTGAACACAATTTGTGCTCTCCTGTTTGCTATATAGACTGCAAATCTATTTTCAGGAAAAGCTTCATATAAATTTCAATAATCTCTTTAATCACATAGCCGAGCAGACCTGAACAAGTCACTCACAATTTGTTGCAATGCAGACAAGTGTTGCTTTATCTAAAAAGATTAAAATGCTGGCAACAGCGGAGTATGACATTTTTATTTTTACTATTATTGCAAGTATCAGAAATCATCCAACAATGACTGGATGATTTCATCCAACAAAGAAACAAACTCATCCAGCAAAGAATTAATTTACAAGACACTGCATGGAACTATAAGAAACTACGTAAAATATTATAAAAACAGTTCAGACTTATTTAAAGTCTTCCCTCTGGCTGTGACCAGGCTGGCATTATATCTGGAAGCACAGTACCTAATTGTAGAAAGGAGAATTTTCTTTTCCCTTGTCGGCCTGAGCCGAGCTAGCATTGAGGTCCTGCCTCCAAGCTTGATGCCAAGAGAAGCATTAAGGCTCAGAGCTCTTCCCAAAGAAATGCACTTTTAAATAGGACCTCTGTGAAAGAAGAGTGCAAGCTTCAGGGCAAACACAAACAACTTCACTCCCTGAACACCTCTTGACTTAGAGTACTGGCAGCTGCTGGCTGACCAGGGACATCAGGACGGACATCTGGCTTCCTTCCACTGCCCCAAGGAGATCACTGACCACAGTAAATAATATTCTGTTTTCCTTCCAAAAGCCATCCTGAAGCCTGAATGATGGCGATCCAAAAATTAGAGGATGACAGGTGTTGGGTTTGGCTGGCAGCCCCCTTCCAAACAACCTTCTGCAGAAAGGGAAGGTTGAAGACTGGGCTAGAGCTGGCAAGGTTTATCGTGGTGCAGTGCTGGATTTTGAAGCCAGTCCAGATAACAGCACATTTTAAAGTTTTCAGGAGCTTGCTGATTTCTAGGCAGGCATTCGCAATGTGCATTGTAAATGGTTCAATTTTCCCTGACCTTAGCCAACTGAGAAGGGCCAGCAGCCTGTTCCTGGTGATGCAATCTATAATGTGAGCTTCCCTATGACAGGTGAACCTCTGCCAAAGCAAGAAGGGGAGGGAACTTCTACCAAACCTTTCATGATGTGATCTGCTGAAATTTAAGGCTCTCTTTTCCTCTACTTTAACATGAATAAGGCAAAATAATGTTGCATCTGCTTCATCTTCCTTGCGACAGAATTATGTACGGTGGAAATATTCACTTCAAATACATGGCTGAGGCCAAGAGCTGCTCTTCATTCTTATTTTGACTGCAACTGAAATGGCCAGATTTTATGCACATTTGGTATAAATGAGCATGCAAATAAAGGTGCACCAAGAAATAGTCACCTACCTTTTCAATAGGCAGCTAAATAACGGCTAACTGGGAATTGTAGGGCCCCAAGTGCTACACAACAGCTGTGTGTACTGAATGGGCAACACTGAATGATGTCCAATATGCAAAATAGAGGAAAGCTTTCTATTTTAATATGGTGATAATGTCACTGAAGCACCACACTGGCTTTGCTACCTCACCCGAACAAGCACAGAAATGAGGGAACAAATTCCATGCAGCTTCCCCAAAAGCCCTGAATAACATCAGCACGTACTTGAGGACAAACTAGTGATTTTTAGACTTGGGGTGCATTTGTGGCACTATCTAATGCCATTTCCCAATTCCAAGTGTTTCCCTATCCCCCTTTACCCCATAGCAGATGCGTAGAACTGCAAGTTTATCCATCTCCATGAAATACTTTCTTTGTGACTGAAAATGTGAAAGTTCTTAAAAATAAATTAAAATCTGTATTCGCTGTCCTAGCGATTCTTCACATATCTTGTCAAAAAGGAATCATTTGTAGTCCCATTAGAGCTCGTCCCTTTTACTGTCTGGAGCCCTGGATTTAGCATTCTTTTGGCAAGGGATTTATTTATCCAGAGTGTCTTACAAAGTTCAGTAATGACTCAGCCTAATCATCTCATCCTACCCCACCAGGTCTTGGAGCTACTAATTACTGGGAAAGGTTAGCCCTACACTGTGAAGTATTAGGATATCTGATCTCCTCCTCTGGTGACACTGAACAGGAATTTTAGGGGTTACTTGCTTTCAGCCTTATTATGAATATCACTTTTCAAATTCAGGTGTAAGTTGATCATCAAAGTTCCTGTTTCCAAGCAGAGGTTCAGCATTCTCATATTACACAATGAAAAATTGAGCATACGGACAAATTAAGTAAGGCACTGTTTCAGCAGACTTATCTAGCATTTTCCCAATATTAGGACCATTTCCAGAGTCCCAGGTTTAATATTTCTAAACTTAAGAAATATATCTTCTTCAGTTGCTTGAAATACTATAAGCATAAAAGATACTGCTCTAAATAACTGCTATTTGATTTGGCAGCTGCTAACAGGCACTGCACTTGTGAGACCAGCCATACATGTTCTAAATATACCCTCTGATTTTTGTGAGATGCTGATTAAATTATGGAAAAGATTTTTCTTTATTACTGTGTTCTCTTTCCTCTCTGTATAAAGTCTAGAAAAGGAACAGAACCACTATTAGCATGAATCAGCCTTGGATGTGTAGCTCCCATAAGCTCAGAGAGAGTTTCAGGGAAATGTATGTGAGGGGAAATTGGCAGCTTTTACTAGACCTTGCAGCAAAAAATTCTGCAGTTTCATTGTCTTAATGACGATGACATCCTGGCCTCTCCCACCAGGTGTCACTGCGAAGTCACATAAGAGGATCTGTTGGTGATAACGTAAGACGCAGGCAGAATGAAGATTAATAAGGTATACGAATCATCGCTGAAAAAGAGTCTTTTTTCACTCCTCCTCTTGCTCCCTAGCCAAAAATAAAGCATAGCAACACCGCTGTGCATTAAGCTCAACAGAGCAGAGTATCAATTTTAAATGATGGATACATATAGCTCATATTGCATAAGAGTTTTAAACGGACGCCATGTGAGCTGGGGCTGGTGCTTGGCTGCCAGTTGTGGTTCTCTCTGACGTGAGGATGAGGAGATGTCCAGATGAGATGTCACAGCCACGGTGTCAGGACTAAGTCTGGAACGGGGATGCTCACTTTGAGATGATCTTCAGAGACTTACAGGACAAACCCTTCTGATTGCTCTGACAGTGACATGAGATGAGGGAGTAACTCACATGCAGTTCTTCCTTTTGCAGCCAAAGTCCCTAAAAACCAAAAATGTATCCCGCAGACCAAGTTGCAGAATAGCTTCTAAGGGAATACTCTTATATCTGAGGACACATGCAGCAAAACACAAGGAAAATCCTCAGTTTCACACTCTAGATGGATGGGATAGGCCCATCTACAGGTGAAAATCCTTCCTTCCCCTCCCACCGGCGACAAGAGCACACACTACTGTGTCGCATCCTGCTCCCCCATGATTTCCAAGCACGCACTTAGCAGCAGAGCGTAACTCCAGAAGTTGTCTACCTCTATCTGTGAACACAGACTTGCTCAAAGGAGGTCACACTAGGACTTTATAGTAGTGCAGCCCAGAAAAGGTCCCTGTCCTGCTCAGCAGAGCCATGTAAAGGGACCCTGAATTACCCTGCTGGGGTGTCCCCGGTCTGGCAGCAGCGTGCCAGCACAGAGAGAGGTCCTCCTGCCCCATTCCCCAGGATTCAGCATCACACAACCCCAAACTTAACGAGCTTCCAAACTGCAACACAGGGACACCACAACCTTCACTTAGCAGGATCACATAGGTGACCTCTGGCAGAGCCCGTTGCTGCCACCCTTTCTCACAACATCTGAACCGTCTCCCCAAGTGCCTGGTAGCAAATGAAGATGATACTTTAATTATATCATGACAGAATTCATTTCTGTTGAGGAGTGCTCTAACGAAGTGTTTAAATGAAATGAATTTTACCCACACTTCACTTTTAAAAATGTACATCACTTTTACTAAAGTACTATATATGTAAAGAACATATAAATACTCTCATCCTATCGCTTTGAAAGTACTTTGTGCTCTACCACCACTTGTTTTAAAATTATGTTTAAGCCTGATTGTTGCTAAAACATATTCTCAAATCAACAATGATCATGCAGCAAAGTGAAATATAGAATACTCTTTGCTGGTGCTATGCATTTAAATGCTTATCTGGTTTCAGCTGCAGAACTTTAAACTCTCTTTTATAGGATATCACTCCATTTTAGTATAAGCATCTATCAGGCACAGCTCTGAAAATGTTAAGTCAGACTATGAAAACATTGTCAATGCTTATTTTAGTAATAAAAACCATGTTTAATCTATGCTTTCATGTTACAGTGATCTATGTATCAATCTATAACCTTCCAGCTAAATGCACTAACTAGATTAAGCTCTGATTGATTTGAAATGTTTTTCACTATATTATCAAAAGTCTACAGATCAGCATAAGTACCTCAAAGAAATTTTTTCCCCTTTGGCAGATTTACAAAAGCAGAGCTTAACTTGAATTGAAATGAACTTCTGCATTTTTCCAGGGCAAAAAGCCTGTCAATCTACTCTAGATCTGCTGTGCTTCTGGACTTAGTAAAAACCTGTGATTAATAGTACAGTGCGTCTATTCTGTCGTGACCAAAGCAATCACGTTATGAAGAAAAGTGTTCCCTCTGGGTCCACCATTCATATCAAGCATCAGGAGTTACCCCAAACGGTGGCACTGCTGGGACTGCCGTCTGCGTAGTGCGCTGTGCAAACAGCTCTTGGGTGGGGGGGATTTTTGTTGATGTGCTTTTGCCAGTTATGATAAAAGACCTTAAAAAATGGCTTCCTCAAATAGAAAACACCAAGGGTTGGTGTTTTTTTTTTTTTTTGTGCTGCATTTAAGGAAAGTGAGAAGCAGGTCGTGAGCTGTCACAGTAACCCCGTGGGCGCTGCAGGGAGGCTTGGCTGCTGCTGCCGGAGGTGGTGAACTTCAGCAACAAAAAGAGCATGCGAGGGAAGAGTGTGCTGAACTCTCTGTGATCCCATTTCAGCATTTCTCGCAGCTCCTTTGTAGACTGTCTGCTGGAGACGGCTGCACAGATGGAACGAGATTTCTACATATGCTCAGCGTTCATCTTGGTAGCTCGCTGAGACGGCGGCAGTGCAAACAAACATGGGTCGGAGCATCGCACCCAGCTCTGTTAGGGAGGTGGGGAATACACGTCTATAAATGTCAGTGGGAATGGGGGAAGAGGAAAAATAGCCTTGAGATGGTAAATTTTGATCCTTGCCCAGACACCAAGCAATTCCAATCAGGAGAGTTTGGATTTAAAATGTTGTTTCTGTTTATCCCACTGAAGAGGAGGCACCCAAGAAAACTAAAGAATTTGGAAAAATAAAGGTGCTGGTAACAGTGTGTCAGCAGAGCATCCCAGCTGCTGCTAGGGTAAAACTTCAGCCTCACTGACAATGATGCCTGAATTCCCATGGACTCTGGTGGTGAAGTGTCATTCGTCTCCCAGTGGTCCTTACCCATTTACCACCACGCAATACTCAATTTCTTCTGGGACCCCGCTCCATCCATCCATGCATTCTGAGAGCTGACATCTGAACACTGCAGACCCATCCGATCCCGTGGCCCCACAGCTTGTTCACGCATCTGCCATGAATTCACAGCCCTGACTCCAGTCCCAGGTTTACCTCCACGAGGAATGCACAAGTGACGTAGTGCCAGAGAAGGAGCTCAGCTCACACAGTCCAGCTCTGGATCTGATTTTGGATTCTGCACCCCATCACTTGGGAACATTTATATCTCAGGCTTTCCTTTAGGTCCTTCTACACCTTGCTTGTGAAGTAAGAGAAGTTTTTATTTTAATATAAGCCGTACTTGGACACAAAGTGACATTTCCAAAGGGATGCTATATCCAGACTTCTGCAAAATGTACTCCCAGTGAATAGCAGGTTCAGTGGTCCTACTATGTACTTGCTGCTCAGAGAGGTTATAGAACCTGGCTTGGTATATCCAGACTGTATTTGATCATAGATTCATTTCTTATCCCAGTACATTAACATAAAGTTAACAAGAAAGTTCATGATAAAGGACAAACCTGAAAGTCAATGTCAGCCAAGAAATTGCCTGAGCAATCCCATAATTGAATAAAAATATGCATCAGCAAAACAAGTGTCATCACAGGCTTGCCAGTGTGCTTGGAGTTCACCAGCTTGACAAACTCCTCTCAGCGTGGTGCTGTGTGCGAGACTCTACGAGAAGACCTTATGTACTAAATGATGTTTATCAGCAAAATACAGGTACTACTATGCACATTTGACCTACGAAGTCAAACAGGCCTGCCTGCAACTTCAGCAACAAATTAATAAATAAAGAAAAATCAAAGAAAATATTTTGTAACTTCTTAGCCACTCCTCTCGTTACAAAGTGCTTCACAAGGAGGACATTCACTTGCAAATATTCTGTGGTACAGTGTAAACACACATTTAATTATCAAAGTAATCTAACTGCTATCAGATTTTTCCACTGATGCTTGAGGAGGTTGTACACTGACTTATGGGACCAGCTTTTCTGGGACTGGCAAACAAAATAATTTATTTTAATTCCCTCAGTTTTGAGTCCAACAGCCCCAGCTTAGCTGTGATACAGAGTAATTTAAGGAGTGATTCACATTTTTGCACCAATTAATGGTGAATGGCATTTTGCAACCTATTCTGTTCCATTAAGCCTCAAGGAAACTGGGAGCAGCCAACAGGGCACAGTTAATAGATTTATCTGGACACTTCTTTCTGTAGAGGTAAGAAAAGCTTGGGACTGTGCTGGGACCTGCAGGAGAAAGTGTGACTTTAGAGGGAAACTGTGTCACAGGAAAGGGACACTGCCAGGTCCCAAAACCAGGATCCTCGTGAAAAGGAACTGCTGGCAGCATTAGCCAGCAACAGAGAGAGGGATGTATATTGTGTGCATGTTATATATATATATGCTATATATATATTTTAAATTTAATTCTGATAAAGTATTAGCTTAAAAGCCTGTAACATCCCCCAAAAGAACTGGGGATGGCTGGGATCCTTTCCTAAGCTAGTGAGCAGGTGAGATATTATTTTGCAAGCAGCTGCTCCCAGGCACCTGAATGGCCATTTGCCAGCTGAAGGGACCAAAGTAAAGAAATGCTCCAGCAATGACCCTCTAACCCACCAGGCCCATTTTCAAGGGAAAGAAGCCAATTACTGTGAGGACCTGTCTGCTTTTAGAAAATTTTTAGGTAGCAAGATCTGGGCAGCTTCCAGGGCCCACCTAGTGCTGTGGAAAACAGCTAATCAAATAAAATTGTTTCCTCACTTCTTCCTTTAAAATAAAACCTCTTTCCCTCTCCATTTCTGTTCTTTTCTGTGATTTGAAAACTAGCACGTCTATGAGTGATTGCAGGTGCCATTAAATAATGAAGCAGTTCTCTTCGTTAAAGCTTGGTGATTTATTACCTTTAGACTAAGGAAAGAAAAACAGCCTGAAAACAGAATTCTTACATCATTTCACATTATTTCTAGTCCAGCACTTCAGACAACTGTTAGAATAGCAGATTTTCAGCTCCGTGGTCCACTAGTCCCCAGAAATGCAATGCTGAATGTCTAATGCCAGCCAGTTCTGTAAATCTAGAGTGTAACTTAAACTCATAACTAACTGCTGCCCTGAATGTCGTGTCCTACCTTCGTACAGCCAGTCGCTGAGCCCATTGAAAATAACACCTTCCTTTCCTGTGGAGACCACTCGGATGGCTTGTTTCCCCACATGGGCACAGTAATAGATGTTATTCTCAAAGATAAATATCTGATTTGAAGGGAAAAAGAAAAAAAGAACAGCATTAAGCAGTGGCTCCATTACAAAATGTTGCATTTTGCTTTTACAATAATTGCCAGTACAAAATCACATATCACATTTTTATAGCATCTTTTGTCAAAAAAGGATTTCCACAGCTTGCTTCCAATGCCATCAGCTAATGGAAAGATGCTAATTTACAACAAACTGAAGCCTTGGTCCTTTGATACAACCTTTTTTTTCTTGCTCCTGTCTTCATTTCAGAAATTGAACAGTGCAGTTAGAGAGCATGAAATGAAGAATGCCATTACTCAGGATTTTGAAAAATTGGTCCAGAACACAGTAGCAGTTTGCAGAGCTGATGTTGATGCTGTGTGGGGACTGAACTGGCTACTGGAAATGGCTTCTTGCTTGTTTCCAGCTGCTCCTGCTTCCTTAAAACACAGCTGGCAACCTATTAAATAAATCTGAATCCAGTTTTTAATGCAGATCCAACAAGACAACGCGTGCTATTGAATAGGGCGCAGACAATGTGACCGCAGAACGTTGGCCAACAAAGCACGAGGAGGTTGGTGTTTCGGCTGGGGAGCAGGTGCACATGTTCCAAGGACCCAAAGGGGTGCGCTAGACCTCCCGCCCTGCCCCGGTCCCCAGGTCACCTTCCTACAGGAACCAGGGTGGATGGGACAAAGGCACCCATGGGGTCTCACCTCCTCGCCAGCATGGATGCAGCTGCCATAACCCCCAGCCCGTCTTTGGAAACATCTCCCCTCCTGTTGCAAAAATCTAGTGGATTCAGGTTGCTGAAAGATTACGTGATCAAAATGTCACGGCACCTCGCAGCTCCTCAGGAGGGCAAGGGCAGGCCCACACCAAGGATCGCCATCGGGTACCTAAGCCTGCCTCTGCAAACGCCTGCTCACACAGCTGGTGCTGCCTGTGGGAAAGCAATTCCATCTTGGAGAAGAATTTATAAATATAAAATTCTTACCAATCATAAAAATTTCAGTTCAAGATTGTCAGAAAAGGAGCCTAACATAAGACTCCCAAATAAGCCTCCTGTTTTTTTTTAAAGCTAATTTCATAAGAGTCATTAGATCTACTGCTATGAGAATGCTTTTGGGAATCAGGCTGTTTATTTAGGTTTTTAAGTGCTGATCAACGAGCAAAACTTTAGCCAGCCATTTAAAAAATATTGTTCCATGTCATCTGTCTTTATCGTCTGGTTAAATGTTCTGGTTAATGGTCCTGTGTTTTGCTGTCATCGACGACACAGATCCTGTCCCCTCCTCACCCCAAAGTGAACCACATTCTGCTCAAAGTAGTGCTCTTCATTTTGAAATATTTTTAAACTCTCTTCAGACTGCAAAGATGTACTGAACAGAGTATCAGAAAGCCATTTAGACTGAAAGAAAAACTGTTAATGTAATTTAGGAGACATTTACAGATGGGTTTTTATACCTTTGGATATTGGAATAAATGTTAGGTATCTTTACCACGATACTAGAATGCAATTTCTCATGTTACTCTCATGAAAAGACAGAGTTGGGAAAAATATTTGCTTTCAGCTTCTGTTTCACATCCTATTATGGTATGTGTTTCACCTAAAGATGAGCTGGAAAGATTCCAGAAGAAAGTATAGATCCTAATTTAATTTTGGCAGCAGTTATAACAAGTTTGCCTAAAGGTAAAAAGTATGACTGAAACTGTAGCTTGTTTTTATTCCTTTTAAACTAAGAAAAGCTGCATCCAATTAATATTTTTTGAAAGTAAAAAATGTGTTGTGGAAGATACTACATTCTCTTTCCTACCTTGATTTTTAGTAAGCAGAGGAGCCAGATGAGGGATGCCAAGTAAAGAATTTTATATGTTTGCTAGTCTGCATATGGGAGGGTTGTTGAAGCTTAAATGTACATAAAAATCAGGAAGACTAAGCAGAATAAGATACTTTGGGCCCAAACGAATCCAAATCTCTGTGTCTAAGAGCTAAATGTGCTGAGGGTGCTTGGGTGGGGGCTCTTCTGTGACAGGCACACAATCAAGTGGAGTTACCCAAGTGACACAACCCTTCCCTTGCCCAGAATCTCCCAGCAAATGAAGGTTTTGCAATATTTTGTACTGTATTAAATTTTAAATGAATTTACAGGAAAAATAAAGAGGTGGATTGACAATCTGTTCCTGCCCTTCGCTTTGTAAAGCATTGCAATGTTTTCTGTCTTCGCTGTTTTGTCTTTCAAAGCTTCATTGCACTAATCAGGCTGCGTGAGGTATCTGGTAGCTGCAATGGAAAAATAATATAATGCTCTGACTTCATACTGTCTCCCATATAATTCAGAGCCAAACTGCAGCACCTCATACAGAATTTAAAATTATCCTCCTAACTACAGTGCCTTGTACCCTAAAAACGTCAACCATAATCAAGATAAAAGATAACTGAAGGAGCACAAGGAAGATTTCTGTGTAATGTATCTTATAAATTAAGAAAAAGCTTTTGAACTTCTGTTATTCATCAAAAAGAAATGTCTTTGGATTACTTCACATTCTGGGTTAGAAAGATATTAGATGATATTAAGAAATACCTATATAGTGGTTTTTACTGTTTTGGTTTTATTACATCAAAGCAGTGCTTTCTATCAAATGATCGCAATCCTTTCAGCTAATTAGAGGATAAGAAATTTTAGTAAAGAAAAATAATAAAAAAATGTATGGACATCACTTTCACATTATTTTATGCTTGCTTTACATAGCAGTTCTAGACTAATGTAAAATGACAACAGAAGGGTCAAGCTCAGTTTTACGCCTCTCTGTACAGGAGACAAAGACCAGACCCAAAATTTTTGGTGTCTTCTCTTTTGGTGTGCATATTTGAGCACGACTTTACCCCCAACATTCTTGCAATATATATGCCTTTTATCATGGAGAGCACGTAAAGTCCAACACTAAGCACAACTAATGGCATGGAAAATAAACCTGCGCTGTGTTAGGAAGATATCCTCACATTGAATACTATGTCTGTTTTCTTCATGACACATTCAACGCAGAGGAAAGAGAAGATATGCTGAAAGAAGTAAGGAGAATGGAAACATCCGTACATAGATTGAAGAAACTGAAATTGCTAACTCTATGGAATAAACAAGGGAGACATAAGCTCTACAAGACAATGGAGAGGGAACAGAAAAAAAGAAAAGGATGTTTTCACTCTTTCATTTCTCCAAAACAACAGGGAAACCAATGAAACCCAGAAGAAAGCTGTTTAAAAGTGGATAAAAATATTTTTCCTAATGAAATCAGAACTAACACATGGAACTCCTTGCCACCGGATGCAACAGAAGACAAGAACTTCATTCTCGTCCAGCTGGATGTTATAATAGATGTTCAAAAGATGAAATACTTAACAAAGATAACTGGAACATCTGGGGGGACTAAGATAAACTGTAGTTTTTTTAAAAAAATGTATTCTCTTAATCCCAGGGTAATAAAAATCAACGGGGATTTTGCTGTTGGCTCTATGTGGCTCAGGATGTCACCTGAAACTTCCAGCATAAGATGTAACCCCTTTAGCCTCAGGTATCAACACACCACTGCCTCGTGTGGGCTGGGAAGAAATCTCTGCCTGCTTGCAACTTGTATTAGAACTGATTACTTCAAACCATTTGACATCCTTGTGTGAGACAACTAATATTGGAGAATACTAGACTGGTTGGACCACAAGCCCAAGACAGGAGGAGAACTTTAAGTCAAAGATTAAGTATTTATCCAGTCAGATAAATTTATACAGTAAGATAAATGTTTAAACTAACAACAAAATAAACTTAATTAACTTAAAACATACAAGAGCCTTAACAACACTGATTGATATAAGGAGGATTCTTTTAAAATATTTTTGCAACTGCTTAAGGGCTTCTGAAGTAATGTTCTCTACCAGACTGACCCAGAGTGGTATTAAGTAATTATGCTGCAGTAATTAAAATACTGGTACTTTTAAATGGATTAATTTATGGACCTTTTCAGGACTCCAATGAAAATAAACTCTTTAAGACCACTGCAAAAGTCACAGTGACCAACTATTTTGAGCAGATGAATACTACACCTCCTTTTACAGTTGTTCAACCCACCTTCCTTCCAGCCAAAGGGGTGAGTGAAGTTCCTATTTCTTCACAGACCAAGAGAAAATAAATTCATACGCATTAATCTGCATTTTTACTGCTTCAATTTATTTTCCAACTGTAGGGTGGCATTCTAAGTTTATGTTCTCTTTACCACATCATTTCTAACATGTATAACTTGTCAACCAAATGAGCGACATCACTCAAATTTAGCATCTCCAAGCATACAGTTAATGCCCGGATGCTTATTACTTTAAATTATTAGCACATTGTAGAAGTGTGAATGTTTCCTATACATTAGAAGGCAGCCTTCCACACCGCAAGGCCAGCCCACAGGATTTAACTATGAGAGAGTAGTTAACATGGAAAGGTTGGCCATTTAACATGGAGAGTTTGGTCAACAAGAACTGGCCTTCATGTATGGACAGGCACAAAGTCTTGCCTTGACACTGGTTTAAATTCCAAATCAGTCCAAACTTCCTCGGAGACTGGAAAAAAGTCACCAAATGGAAGACTCAATGAGTGAGAAATATAACTACAAATCAACATGCTACTCTCTCCTCATCCAACATAATGTACTGCATTGTTTTCTGTTTTTAATATTAAAGCCTTCTTTTATTTTTTTCTCCCCATGAAGAAGTCTGCTCTTTTGCTGGCAAACCAGTTTACCTGAGGGCATATTCTGCAGAATAAATAACAGATTCATTTCATAATTCTGTGCATCTCTCAGAAATGCTTATATTTATTTGCAGAATCAGTAAAAAATATCTGTGTAAAGGTAATTATCCATGGACTTCACTGTTGCAAATGCTGAACAAATGCACAGAAAAGACAGTCCCTACCCCAACAGCATATCTTTTTAATAGACAGAGAAGTACTATTGTCTCCATTCAGCAAGTGAAAAAATGAGACAGGGACATGGAAGACAAGACTCAGTTGCCCAAACATAGGCACCTAGAGCCATTTTAAGCCCCTTCATGCACCTAAAACGTCTGGCAGATATGATACAGGACATATGGGAAACCTCCGCTCTCACAGAGTAGCATCTAGAGGCCGCATACTTTTAACACTATTCAGCTGAAGTGCTCTAGGAACCTATGTTTAAGCAGGCAAATCCTATTTTAAATGTCACACAGGAAGACTGGCAAAACCATGAGTCAAACTTGGGTAGCTTGAGCTCTATTCCAATGCCTTAACCATAAAATCATCCTTACTGTAATTATTTCACATCAGGTAGACTATTACAAGCTTGTGAAGACTGGGAGAGAAGAGATCCAAAATGTGCCTTGTCCTGCCATGAACTGCATGTCTAACTGCTCTGTTTATTGGCAGAGTCATGGTCAGCTTCAACATGATACTTACCTGAACTCATACTTCCTTCTGCAAAGGCAGACCTATGGCTACTGTAAAATCCCTTTTGCTGAATAATAAAGAAAAATAGTTCTTGTATGTATCCTGCTCTGTATATCTGCCATTGTGCATTGCCAACGTACACTGGTAGGATTCAATACTGCCTCATCTTGTGCAGGACTTTCTGTGGCCTTTTGTAGATGGCATGATCTAGTCTGCCCTAGATGCCAAGTAGACTCAGCAGGTACCAATGACGACATAAAGGAAGATAAAATCTGCCTAACTTCAGGGATTATTCTCCAGCAGCTTTTATGGTGTGCTGGGTGCTCCCAAGTCCAAATAAAGTCAATCAATGCAGTTCGTGTAAGTTAGGTATCTACCACTTCCACTGAGTACAAACAGCCAACAAACAGCCAATGTCAGATGCCTTCATCCGCTCAAGCTCTAGTCCATTAGCTCTTTCAGGGTAACGGCAGCACAAGCATGCATTCAAATTAGACCATCAGTAGATTAATATGGGGATAAAAAAATAAAATGCATGGTGAAAACAATCTTGGAGAAGAGACCATCCTCCTTCCCAGCTGTACTGATAAGCCAGGCTCTGGCTTCCTCTTGCACATCCTTCAAAGTCTCCGGAAGCCTCTCCTCCTGCTGCAGGGCGGCACAGCCCCAAAAGAAGGACTGCAGCATATGTTCGATGACTATCGCCTCGGTGCTGCTGCTCATAGTCCTAACCATGTCCAAGTCCTTGGGCTCTTCTACCTAAACCCCAATCACATCAAATTTCTTAAGCAACAGCCACCTATTTCACCACACAAGCCCTATGAGAATATATGTGGGCGAATTAAGTTAATGATTTGAGGTAAATCCAGACTTCTGTAAGGTTAGGCAGTCCTTGAATGGTGCAGGACCACATCACTCTGGTATATAAATGGGAATTCAACTGCCTGAAATCAATCTACGTGCAATTTAAGGTTCCTACCTACTTTCTGACAATTGTTTCTTCAATCAAGAGTGCATGTATTGGATTTACATGGCAAGGCTTTGGTAGCAGCAGGGGAAAGAGGACTGCAGGGGTGGCTTCTGTGAGAAGACATCAGGAGCTGCCCCCATGTCGGACAGAGCCAGTTGCAGACGGCTCCAAGACAGA
Organism: Gymnogyps californianus; assembly: GCF_018139145.2. Lineage (NCBI taxonomy): Eukaryota > Metazoa > Chordata > Aves > Accipitriformes > Cathartidae > Gymnogyps > Gymnogyps californianus. The sequence continues at coordinate 159,385,480 of NC_059472.1, forward strand.
CCCATTGCTGGTCAAAGCTGAGCCCATCAGCAACGTTCGTCGTGCCTCTATGACAATATATTCATAAAAGGGTAAAAAAGCTGTGCAACAGATGTGAGAGAGGAGTGAGAAAGTGTGAGACAAACAGCCCTGCAGACACTAAGGTCAGTGAAGAAGGAGGCGGAGGAGGTGCTCCAGGCACCGGAGCAGAAATCAGCTTCATGATGCAAGTTGTTCCCCTGCAGCCCACGGAGGTCCACGGTGGAGCAGGTGGATACGCGTTGAAGGAAGCTGCAGGCCCTGGAGAGCCTGAGCTGGAGGAGGCTCCTGGCAGGACCTGCGGCCTGTGAAGAGGAGCCCACGCAGGAGCAGGATGTCTGGCAGCACCAGTGGCCTGTCGGGGACCCACGCTGGAGCAGTCTGTTCCTGAAGGACAGCACCCCATGGAAGGGACCCACGCTGGAGCAGTTCATAAAGAACTGTAGCTCGTGGGAAGGACTCATGTTGGAGAAGTTCGTGAAGGACTGTCTCTTGTGGGAGGGACCCACGCTACAGCAAGGAAAGAGCGTGAGGAAGAAGGAGCAGCAGATATGAAGCATTACGAACTGACCGCAACCCCCATTCCCCATCCCCCTGCGCCGCTTGCGGGGAGGAGGTAGAGAACTCGGGATTGAAGCTGAACCTAAGAAGGAAGGGTTGGGGGGAAGGGAAGGTGGTTTTAGTTTTGTTTCATTTCTCACTATCCCAGTCTGTTACAATTAACTGGCAATAAATTAAGTTAATTTCCCCAAGTTGAGTCTGTTTTGCCCATAACGGTAATTGGTGAGTGATCTCCCTGTCCTTATCTCGACCCATGAGCTTTTCATAGTATTTTCTCCCCCAGTCCCATTAAGGAGGGTGAGTGATAGAGCAACTTGGTGGGCATCTAGTAGCCAGCTAAGGTCAACCCACCACAACAGTCCCACAGTTTAATCAAGGACTTTTTTTTAACTTCTCAGTGTAAGATACTTCCTTAAAATTTTTTAACGTCTATTCATTTTTTTTGGGTGTCAATGATAGGAATGTTTTGTGCTGAACTGTATATTAACTATCTACATATTTATACGGTGTTACACATCACATTAGTCTGAAAGCCTCAGGAAAATACACAGATTCGGCTTCCCAATATGTCCAGAAAGTAGAAAAGTATTACCTCTTTATTTATATGCTAAGTAACTGGTTGCGGTCTGCAACAGAGTCACAGCATGTAACCGGGGTTTGGAAATGCCAGATCACGAACACAAATAGTTTGGAGCATGATCAAGCTCTTCCTGGAAATGCACACACAGAAAGACCTCTCCCTTCTCCCCTCCATTTCTAGTGCTCTCTGATTCCATCCAAATATTTTGGAGATAGACCTTCTCAAGCCAGTTTTGTTCTTCCACTGCCATATGAAACCTGGAAGCTGAGGACTCTGAAAATGAAAAACTACAAAGAGAGAAAGATTCCCTGCTGTTTTGTCCAAGTGAAAACTCGTCCTTACTACAGAGAATTAGCATGCCCATCCTTGTCCATGCAGCATCTTGAAGCAGATATGATAATTGTTTTTTCACTTCGGGATATCAAGGAAATCTGACGAGCATTGTACTGGAAAGGTCTTGGCATTTTGCAGTTATCGTTCTTACATCAACTGCAGCAGAAAAATGTGTGATCAGTTCAAGATCAGTTCTAAAGCTTGTTGCTGATTGACTATGCATTATTTAATGAATACTCTGCCAATTTTTTCTTTTGAACTTCATAAAATGCAAACTTTGATGTTCAAATAACTTCCATTAATGCATTCTGTCATGAGTGTTGTTCTTAATGCATATGACATGATTACGCCAACTCTTATCAGTTCTTCAAAAAGAGTAATAAAACCATAAACTGCTCCTCACCAGTGAGCTTACATAATAAAAGCTAGTATTTTAATTAGACTTTTCTTGTTGCCATTTAAATATAGCTTGATAGCAGGTGGGAAAAAAGATGTAAGACAAAAAACTTCAAAATATTTTCATTCTCTCCATCAAATGGTTCATGTTCACAATTTAGGAAAGAGAGAGATAACAATTATGATGGAGGAGTGAGATAAAGAATTTTTAAATAAACTTTTTTTCTTTACAAAACCAAAATGTCATTATTAAAACCAGTAATGAACCAATGAAACTCTTCCACACGATCAACATATTGCAGAGAATCACATCGTGATAAATTATTGACAGAAAAGGCTACAGTTTCAGTTTTTCATACCAGGGTTTATCTTTGCTTTAATTCAAAGTAAGCAGCTAACTCCTTTTCAAGCCAAGGATTTAGAAGACATAGCAGTTTCTGAAGGTATGCAACAAATAGATAAGGCTTACTTTAATTCAACTTTACCCTGCCCAGAGATGGGCAAAGGTGACGTTTAGACCAAAGTGAGGACCACACCAGTTTTAAAATGATTCTGCAGGAAGGCTTTCAGGACAAAGAAGCTGAAAACACTCCAGGGGACCACTAAAACCAGAGAATACAGTAGTACAGATTGATGCACATAAGAATCGTGCTGATCCATAAACACATCAAAACCAGTATTCATGACTTCTCGTTGGAGATCGAAGGCTTGTACGCATCTGATATCAGTAGTGTAAGAGATTAACTGCATGGAAATCAATGCAGTGAAAGGAAATGTAATTGATTCTGCAAAGGAAAACTGTCAGAGTTACTGTAAAAGACAAATGAAAAATCTGCTGCCTTCAGTGGTTTTGATTACATATCTAGGAAAGGAAGTGCAGAAGAGTCACCACTCGTAAATTGTGCAAATCTCCTGATTTTAGCCATATATCTTGGAAATTGCTAATATCCCTTGTAAAATAAACATTAAGAACTTGATTTTGCTTTCATTGCATGTGATCAACAAAGAGACTAGAAGTCAGAGAGAATGGAAAAGCATTCCTTCATGTCTTCAAATAAGGAAATATTTTCTTTTTCTATGAACAGTGTCTAGGCTCCATTTAAGAGCTCCCGAGAGAGGATGCGGCTCTCCAGGTCTGGGGGTGACTTCTCTCTGGGGCTGGGGGAGATGATCACGTTGCCTGCAGGAGGTGGGCATGGGTGGAGTAAGTAAAAGAGCAGTGGGAAAAGGTCAGAAGACTCTGCAACATCAGAGGTGTCAAAAAGGATGTTGAAGGATCCGCTCTGAGACCCTGCGTGAAAGGAGGGGCAGGCAGAGTCTGAGCTGACTGGGCTGGTAAATGGACACTCCTGTGAAGGCGGAGGCTGGAAGCTGGTAACTTCAGGCACCGTGAGAAAGGGTCCTGCTCTGCCGACAGATCTGCAGCTACAGACCAGGTTCAGTGCCCTGGTTCTGGGGCTGGGGGCTCTGTCCTGCCTGAGGAGGAGAGCTTTAAACCCAGAACAACAGGGGAGGGAGATGATGGCCCACAGTCAGGCAAGGAAGTAGTAGACCAGGCTGGCCAGAAAAGGGAGATGTGGACAAGAGAGACTCTGGTGAGCAGGGCTGAAGGAGGCACACCTCAAACAACACACAAAAATAAGGAGAAGGTAAGCACACAACTCCATGGGGAAAGCTTTCATACTTTTCCTGGGAAACCATCACAGCTGGGTGCCTCTCTGTGCCTGTACACTAACGCATGCAGCGTGGGGAATAAACAGGAGGAATCAAGATTTGTGTGCAGTTGTAAAGCTACAGTCTCAATAGGATCATGGAGATGTGGTGGGACAGCTCATACGACTGTAGTGCTGTGATGGAAGGATACAGGCTCTTTAGGAAGGACAGGCCGGGACACTGAGGAGGGCGAGTTTCCCTTTATGTGAGAGAGCAGCAGAGATGCATGGAGCTCTGCCTGGTGACACATGAAGAGCCAGATGAGAGCTTATAGTTCAGGATTAGCGGGCAGACCAATGCAGGTGATGTTGTGGTGAATGTCTGCTACCAACTGACCAGTCAGGAAGAAGGAGATGAGGCCTTCTTCATATAACTGGAGGAAGCCTGACATTCAAATGCCCTGGTCCTCATGGGGGACCTTAACCATTATCTGCTGGGGGGAAAACAACTTGGGCACAAGCAACCCGGGAGGTCTGTGGAGGGCATTGATGACAAGGTCCTGACACAGGTGATCAAGGAGCTGATGAAGGGAGATGCTCTGCTGGACCTCACACTTTCAAACAAGGAGAAATTTCAGGGGAAGGTGGAATCTGGGGGCAGCCTCGGCTGCACACGCCATGAGGTGGCGAAGTTCAGGATCATGAGAGGAAATATCATAGCCAAAAGCATTAAGCGCTGGACTTCAGGAGAGCAAACTTTGGCCTGTTCAGGGACTTGCTTGGAAGAACCCCATGGGATAGAGCCCTGGAGAGAAAAGAGGTCCAGGAAAGTTGTTGGATTTTCATGTATCACCTCCTCCAAGCTTAAGAATGGTCCATTCTGATGTGTACGAAACCAAGCAAAGGAGGCAGGAGGGCTGTGTGGATGAGTACGTTGCTCCTGACCCAGCTTAAACATTACAAGGGAGTATACAAGAGGTAGAGGCAGGGACAGGTGACCTGGGAGGAATATAGAGGCATTGTCTGATCGTGCATGGATGGGGTTAGGAAAACCAAAGCTCATCTGGAGCTGAATTCAGTGAGGGACATGAAGGCCAATAAGAATGGCTTCTACAGATACATCAGCAGCAAAAGAAAGTCCAGAGAAAATATGGATCTGCTGCAAGTAATATTATTTAGCTATTAAGCATGTTCTATAAAGCCTATATATTGCAATTCCTTGTTAGGAACAGTTAAGGTTTTTCTAAGAATATCATTCTTACTAAATCACGTTTGTGGTGTATCTACAGTATTCAGTAAAGTCTGGAGACCTTTTCTCCAAGAAATGTTAAGGCTTCCTTTGGAAATCAGAAGAATTTGTAAGATCCTGTGTTTTTTAAGGTCCTTAGAGACAATCCAAAATTGGCAAAACCGATACTCAAGATAAAGTCCCATATGATGGACTGTAGGAGTAACGACTGAATTCTGTGATCTGGAGACACACTCCCAAACTTTTCTCCTTTTAAATTGGGCACAGAAGAGATTTTTTGTCTTGCTTCTCCCAGCTTAAGTCCTTCAGTGCATTAATATTCTTCTCAGGTTTCTACAAGATTCTCTACATTTTTGACATTGCATCATTACAAAAGCTGTGCATTTCCATTGGTATTCTGTGAGCAGGCTAGTCCACAACACATACGGATTCTAATCACACCTAGAATCTGCCAGAGTCCAGCCAAATAAGCAATTATCATGATTCTGGAGATCTAAAAATATATGTTTCAAGAAAAATACGCTGTGCCATTTTCTGTTCTTCAGGGAACAAAAGAGGGTTTATTTCACCTCAACAAAGAGAACCATGTCTGCTTGGATTTCCTTGCCCTGGATTCTAATGGGGTTATTTTAATTTATAACTGCCTTGTTATGTTAAAGAATGTATCAGTAAATGTACCAGTTAGTATGGGACTCCAATTCTGCTTTTAAGTTCCTCTTGATGGATTATCTGGTATTCTGTAACCTAATATTGCCGATGGTTATGTAAAGCATCACTATAAATTAGATTATTTAATGTGAAATGATACAGTGTTTCATTTTAAATATTTTATTTTGTTATAGAATGAATATCTGGCTAAGGAGAGCACAGAGATTACTTGTCAGAATAAGGAAACTGGCAACTGGGATTCAGGGTTCCTCCAGGTACGCATCTGACCTTGGACAGTGAGCTAGTCAGTGTAATATTCCTCTTTAATACAATGTTTAGTAATAGAAATGATCAACATCTATTCCAGCAGCTGAAGAGTAGAGCTAACAGAATTGTTCCTGAAGCTTTCTCATGGCTCTGACAAATGGCAGTTTCTGGGGAAGGAGAGACCACCACCACAAACGAAGGTGAACTACTCCACAGCCCCTTAGATAGCACTGCTTTGTCCTGCTTGTGGCATCCTAACATCTGTCACTTAATCATACTCTCACCAATGACTGCTGCTATCTAAAGTAAAAGGTAACCATTTCCATGGCACAAAATAGCAGCTTTCCAAGAACAACACTCTTCATAAGTACTTATTTCAATGCACGTAATCTACCAACCATGGTTTTGTAAGATGCCAGAAACCCTTATGCGCAGACCTAAAGTAGATACTTCTAGCTATTAGATCTCTGAAATGAAAAATGCCCTTAACACAAGATACATGTTCAATATCTACAAAGCACAATTGAAATTAAAGGAATATCCACATTTTAGATCTCTGTAACAGGAGGGAATTATTTTCAGTGGAACTGACCCTACACTACAGTGTTGCACTGTTAGGAATTTTGCACTTTATGCAACTGCAGTAGCATATAACAAAATGCGGTAACATATAAAGGAAGAGAATTCAGTACTTGCCCTATAGTTCAACAAGATGGTGAATCGCTCTCAGCTAGCAAGACCATCAATGCATGCATTTCTTGTAGGTACATACTCAGTTTCCTTAATGCAGAGTGTGACTGTCCGCAACATTTAATACATTAATTCTGTAAGTCCACTGTAAGGTATATAGGAATATATTGCCATCTTCATGATGTAACTTAACCAGAAAACAAAGTGACATATATGAAGTCACAGAGGAAGCCTATGGCAGTGTCTCATCTCCAGGGGCAATGCCCTACACACTCCGTCATCCTATGCCTCATATTTGGATGTAAGAGCAGTAACTTTTTTTCTGATTTATTGGTAAAACTTCTATGGCAAATAATCAATTTCATTTTTTCCTCTGAAATCTTTCATGCCCACAAAAAGAGCAACATCTTATTTACAATAAAATCACCTATATCTTCTTTCAGTAACATTTATTGTGGCATCTTCAATTATCTGAAATCTCTTGCTCTTTTGCCACTGATGAAAATGCAGTACCAAGAATGCTGAGATGGGAAGGGACACAACCGTTCTCAGCAGAGCTCATAACACTGACTGTGCCAAAGCTTCCCTTTGGTGAACGAGGACCAAATGCATCAAGCCCGCTGGTGCCAAAGGAAATGACAAGGATGTGCGAAAATAAAAATAGGACACTATTGCCACTGTAACCAAAGAGCAGAGCATCAAAGGGAAAAACAAACACAACACTTTTCCAGTGGAATTCTTTGAATAAAATGGGTGGAGAGGGGAAAGGGAATTCCCAACGAGAGTAACCTATCCAGGTATTCAGTGTACGTGTAATATATTTACTGGGGTTTCCTAAAAGAAAAAAAATCATATTCTGACACTGGAAAAGGGGATGAGGCGGAGAGAGCACATCATTATTCTGAAACTCTTGTTTTCCCAGAATGCAGGGACCATGTAAAAAGCTGTCTGAACATCCCTCACCATGCTTAAATAGGGCTTATATAAACATTAGGAAGGTGAGGGGGGGCTTTTCTTCCTTGCAACTAGCAAGATAACCAAGCCAGGATAATTACATACAGCAGACCACAGCTAAACATTGATTCAGATGTCATCGCAAAAATGAAAAGGTGAGAGAACAGCAGCTTGAAAATAATGATGTAAAAATCTATGAAATAATGGTGGAGACAAATAGACCTACAGCAATTATACACCCAGCAGTTCAAAAGTCCTGCTAAGATTAGGAACAACAGCAGATGATTCAGTACCTCCTGTGAAAATGGTCCTCCTCGCTTGATAGCTATGCAGCCCTTCTGCCTGGAATTAAGCCGGCATGACAGGCACAAATTCAGGCAAGGAAAAACCTGCTAATTAGAGGAGTCGCTCCAGTTTAGTTCCAGGTGTCATCACTGAACCAGCTTTTTTGCATCTAAATATCCTAGTTGGCAAGCCAGTGTGCTACAGCGTTAAAAAAATTTATAACAGCTAATGAGGTGGATAGGTTCTGGCCCTGTGCGGCAGGATCTATCATTCAAATGTTTTATATATGAAGGAAATCCAACATTTCTCTTAATCGTATTGCACTTTTTAAACAGTAGTATGTATGACAATAAGCTGTTCACCAGCATTAGCATTCACTGTTTGAGGGCACCTGCAAAGCCCTAACGTGGTAGGGGCTGAAAGACTTGCTCCTCCTTTTTTTCCTGGTATTTGCATTTCACTGAAATAGAGATTTCTTAATGCAACTTCTGCACCTGCTGTGAAACATAACTTCTATCACTTTAGAACCAATTATAGACTTGATTGCTGCATAGTCTACAAGAATAAAAGTTAGTTCCTGCTCCAAAAGCAGGAAAAAAAAAACACTGGAAAAGGGTTATTGACTATGAATGCTGGAGAAACCAATTTTGACCATTCTGTGGGGTTGCAGTAAGTGCAAGGGCATACAAAACTTCCAGTAACTATAATCCTCTTCCTGTATGTTTTTGGTACGTTAAAGAAATAGTGGAAACAGTAAAAGACTGGCTAGCCAGGAGAACCTCAAAAAATGTTTGTCTTTGCTGAAGAATAAATACTATGATCTATGAGAGAGATTTTTTTGAATTATAACTGCTGCCTCTAAAGTTCTGCAGAACTGCTTCCCCCAGCATCTGATGTGTCACCATTATCATTAGTATCTGTCAGGGCTGTTACGGATTCTGATTAAAAAAAAAGGAAAATAGCAGCACAGCAGAAGTTCTTCTGCTTTTGAAATTGGAGTTTAACAACTCCTGTGAACTGTACTTCAGTGCTGTCAACACAGGCAAATATTCACTGCACATTATTAGAGCAGTCCTACTGCTTGCTCCTTCCTTTTGACAACAGGGCCCACGTATATACCTAGCTTGTCCTTAAAGCAAATATTTTGAACCTGGATGCGCTCATTTTGGATAACTTAGATAAAAGCCTCCTGAAAACTTCAGCTTTTCTGGATTCCTTGAGCACTTCAGCTACAGATATGCACTAGACAGTCTCTTGCTCCTGAAGCACTCCCTGACTTCAGCCATGCTGCCAAGCAAACCAGCAAAGGAAACCTCTTCACACTGTACTTATTTTTTTAGATAAATAGAGGGATCCAAGCCTGTCAGCCACACAAGTTTTATGAAAACTGAGTTCAGGGTCATAGCAACTATTAACCTTTGCATAGATACTATTGGGGCAAGTATACCACGGAAACCTCAAGTGAGCCCTCTGCATGTGGGCAGAACCTCGCTCTAAAAGATGTAATGTGATGAAACTGGTAAAATTTTCCAACAAGATCAATTAACAGAAGCTTTTTTGTGGCAGAATTGAAACTCCAAAAGTGGGTAGCTGTTGAGTCGTAAATGGCAAGATCAGAAAAAGAGAGGAAATCTAAGGACTGAAGATTTTTACAAAAGTAAGCATACACAGAACAGTGCAAAGGTACAGCCTAACACTTTTTTGCGGTCCTGTCATGCCACCAACATCCTCATATTGCTAGAAAGTATCACACAAACTGAGGATAATACAGCCTATTCACTGAAAACTACCAAGCACCATGCTGAAGGCTAGTGAGCTGATGCCATCAAATACTAAGGGGGACTTTGGGCTGTCAGGTGCACCACAGAAAGGATGGATTTTTTTCATAGACATTTTGCATAGTCATTTACACCCACAAAAAGTGAATATATCACACTGCTATTCCAATTTAACAGTGTTTTTCTCTCATTCTACAAAGGCATCAATGATGGCTCATGTCATAGGACAAATGAGAAGAATGAGCCCTTTAACAACAGCCACACTTAGGAAATGTGTTCCCTCTTGCACTGAAGTTAGTGGCTCTCTTTCTGTTGACTCAGGAGCTCATACTGGTAAGGGCCCAATTCTTCTAACAGCTTTGGAAGACTTAATTTGTTAAGACTTTGGCTGAGATCTGAGAAAGGGTGAAGCATTTTTCCAAGGTGCCAGAAGTGAGGGCTTTTTTGCATTCTGATCGTCTGACATAGATTTTCTCAGATCCAGTATCTGTCATTATTTATACAGCTCTGTTGGCATGTGTGGCACTCTGCAAGCTAGTGAGAAGCCAAGAACCATGCTCTGAGGAGTTCATCATCTAAAAATCGGCATATAATTTAATGAGTAAGGACAAAAGAAAACAAAATAAATAGAAAATTGCTCCTGGGAAAGTTCTACTGTTTATACTTATTTGCAAAGAATGCAGATCATTCAGGCTGCTTCTGTTTCAGTTTTGTTTCTTTTTTTAATGATTAGACATGCAAGAGAGAAAGAGGTCAGACACAGTGACCAAAAATTCCCCTAGGAAGGATGAAATAGAAGCTACAAAGAGAATAAAAAATTTCAGAACCAAAACCTCTTACTCTCCTGCCCTGCCTCTCCTTTGTGTTGCCAAAGAAGAACAAACCAGGAGATTTCAAGGGGAAAGCTTTTTACTTCCTGAAAATTGGTGTATCTTCAAGGTGATGCAAAACCCACCCACCCTTTGCTCCCACCTTTCCTGGGAGACGCAGCATGAAGCCGGGTTGCAGGCTGTGCACAGAGGGAGGAGCTGGCACGTGCTTGGGTACCTTAGTGCAGTTGTCGGACCACCCTCAAATGCTCTAACATGTGTTTGGCCCTGTAACCCCCTAGAACCAGGAGAGCTGACACATGGTTCCCAGTACGTTACTCCTTTCCATACCACTTGACATTTTTTCCCTCCTTCTCCTGCAACGCAACCCAGCCTACATTTAGCAGACACATTCACACTATCAAGTTTACATAGACTTTAATTTTTCTCTGCATTTGCACTCGATGTTGTCCCCACAGGAGACACGAATTTCACTGGCAATTATATTCTGAGTAACCCAATTAGTCCTGAAATACAGAACAGTGAGCATTGTATATTTTCTCTATCTCATTTATAATGCTTGTAGATTTTTTTAAAAAAAGCTTCTTTTTTCTCTGGCAATTCTCTGCCGATCATTAGCTATAAATAGATTATATCGATGCATGTAAAAGCCTGCTTATTTTATAAACTACAGCTATAATTTTATTTTAAAGTAAATGACTGGCAAGAAAAAGAGCAAAAGGGCACATATGTTAGAGGTATGCAAGATAACACTTAAACTACCAGTGAGGTTCTCCTCACCTACCCTGATTCCAAATGCAAGAATAGGGAATGCAGCTGAATTACAGGCCAAGAATTTTACATATTTGGAAGCCAAAAAAAAAAAAAAAAAAGAAACACACAGAACAAATCCACTGTTGCAAGATATTTCCAAGGTTCATATGGAATTCAATAGTAACACGAATATTTGAATTTCCTTAAAAAAAGATCTGCCATGCGTCCCACAGAAGGGACATGTACTAAACTTGATGTCTTAGGGAATTCTTAGGGAATTAAGTTTTCACTGTATATTTCTTAATAAAAATTGGTGGAAAGTGATATCAATTATTTCAGCATTAAAGGATAAAGCTGGGAGTAAAGAAGACCTTTCTTCTGGACTGTATATACTGTCCTGTTGTATATATAATTTGTCCATTTTGATATGAATATTTTTCCTTTCTGTGTAGTTACGTTACTTTGGTAGAGAAGGCAAAGGAGGAAGTAAACTGACTGTCTTGACTTTGGTATGAAAAAAGTTAAATCTTCTTTCCAGGGTGGAAGTTAAGTATACCCATTCAGCTTGGTAAAATTAACATGAATGTGAATCCATAACATGCTGTGACTCAAGGTGCTGAAGGCACGCAAGTTCACAGCAAAACTATATTAAAGAAAGGAAAATTCACTTGTGAAATGGAGAAAATCAGTAATGCAACTCAACAGTAGCTTTCAATCTGCAGATGTAGCTTTCGCTATACATTGTGAAGCTCAGTTTGTTAGACTTAAAATAGAAAGAGCTAGTGAAGAGTGAATAAAAAATTGCTGGTCTGTTTTTGCTTTCTTTGCCATGTCCCGAAGGTAGTCTCTAGTTTTGAACATAATGCGTTGCCAACTGATTGTACATTGCCATCCGCTGGCCATAAGCCCAATGACGAGATCACAGTGGTCTTCACCAATGAATATAAAATAGAGTTTGGTCATGATCAGACCCCAATCTCTGTGAATCGGTACAAACTACTCAGCAGTGATCTGTTGGGCAGTAGTCTAAGGAATTTGAAATGGCACATGTTAGAAGATGAAAGTGGGGCATGTAACGTGTGCAATGAAAAAAATGAGCTCCTCAGACGTCATTTTGCATAGAGGTAAGGCTGCTGCATCTCCACTTCTACCAGATTTGAGGTCGATCAGTCTCTCAAACCTGATTTTCCTGATGGAGCAGAGGAGACACTTTCCTGTTCCTGTGTCTGTTATGTTTCCTCCAACCTGATTTGCAGACTGTCAATTATAATGTCTCCTATTGCTATTTTTTAAATCACAAAATTTGAAAACAATCTAGTTAAGGACACAGACAAAAAATCTGCAAGAGAGGACTGGGGACAGGAGACATATGCCAGATTTTCTCAGATAATGAGCTTTTAAAGCTCATTTCTTGGTATAAAAATTCCATATCAAAAAAGAAGTTGCCACTTTTCCTTTTCTTGTTACAGTAGAAAGAGAGTGTTTGGAATATGCAAAACCTTCATATTGGATTTGCACCAGGAAACGAAGCCAGGGGATCTGGCCAGGAAATACGTGCTCTAAAAAACGGGCAAATCCAAGATGGCAGTGGCTGAGGGACAAAACACTGGAGATTTCAGGATTGTGGCAATATGAAAGGCTCCGTGAAACACAATGAATCCCTGACGAGTGGTTTTTTTAAAAGCCAGCTGTGAAAACTTTCCAGAATACACTTCTACTTTTGTCTATTTTGCAAACAACCACAGGTCAAATTCAGGGCAACTCTGTTCTAGAGAGATGCATTCTCCAAACAGGGCTGCTAATATTAAAATATCCCTACTGCCAAGTTTGCAAGTATGAAGATGCCCTTGTGAAGCAACGATATGCTAACTAAATCATACTGTCTATTACGTCTATAATCTGTCCTGTGTCCAACATTGGGACAAGCAGGTGCATCCTCTCAAAGAGCTTCCATAAAGTGTTCTTTCTCTGCATTTTTAGACACAATTACTTTGCAGTAAATGTATATATTTGGGAATTTTTATTTTATTAATTTCAATTTTTATATTTGGGAATATATATGTTTATATTTGGGAATTTTATAAATAAATTACGTGATAAAACAATCCCCATAAAGATGCTAGAAGCTACCACACAGGTTTCAAGAAACCAGTCAATAAAGAATTATTCTTTCTTTACTTCCAAACAATAGCAGCATGGTCTCTAAATTCATTTGCACACTTGTTCTTTCTCTTACCAGCTGTTGCCCTTTTGGACCCCAACCAGCATACTGAAGCTTTGCATTGCTGACCTCAGGGGGATACAAATTCTGGGGATCCCTGCAAAAAGAGAAAAATAAGATTTCAGCTTCAGAAATGTCCTTATTTAAGCTGGTGCACACCTGCTTTGGAAATCCACCATGACATTGTAAGGCGTCTTTCAGCTGGAATCATCTAATATTTAGTGCCAGATTTCAGTAGATTTTTTTACCGTAAGGTATGCACTATACCACTAGCGAGCGTTGGTAAGATCAAGTATTTAACTGACAATTTCTGTTCCTTATTAATATGAAGTTAAACACATTAGTTCCACTGCTGACTTGCCTAAGCCTTAAGAATTAGTCAAGGGATGGCAAACAAAGTAATTGTATTTATCAACACTGATGATGTCCACAAAGGATAAACAATAATTATATTTTTGAATTATACTGCCACAAGAAAAATATGCTTTTATCTTCTTCACCCCATGGCTTTTCTGCCTAATAATTTTCCTTTGAACATGATGGCAGAAAAGTTTAGCAACTGTATAACAACTGATATGCAGCCTGGCTTCGAAGGGAAAACTCCTGTTAATACCAAATGTCTCATTTTTTAGAAAATAAAATCAAAATGCTTTTCTTGTTCTTTCATCCATTACCTTCATTTTGTAGCAGAACATCAGTGAGACATAGCAAATGCAATATAGAAAAAGGAGGCTTTTTTGGTAAATGTCAGAGAAGCATAATGTCATTTTATCACAGCACAGACAGCATTGCCTTGACTGTATTTATACTCAGCACAAATAATTACATTACATATTCTGAAGTCACATTGCTACAACTCTGTGTATAGCAATATTCTACAAACAAGAACACTAATAAAGCCTGTATAAAGTATGCCTCATTAGCAGATCTCAAACTGTTTTTAAAAGTAAGGTTATTATCATCACTGGTCTACAGATAGGAATAACAAGGCAATTTGAGGCCAACATCACCCAAAACCAGAGAAAAAAGCCAAAGCCTGCCTAGCCTTTAAGCAAAAGGCCTTCTCTTCTTGTACAGAGTTTATTTCTTCATTAAAGGCAATGTTTTCCAGACCATATTTTCAAAACAGAACAAAACTGAATGCAATAATTAGACACTAACTGAATTCTCTTTATTGCCTGTTTTGTGACCCGGTGCTGTACCACAGTTACACTCTGGCTCTGCCCTTTCAGGCAAAAACTCCCTTGGCTGCACATTCCCGCTGCACTAGGGTGGTTGATAGCAAGTCCAAAGACAGCAGCAAGAGGAATGTTTAGAAATTGATTTTGTGCAGTCTTTCCAATGTGAAAAAACTAGCTTTTCCTGTGAACTCCTGTTCAAAGGCCAGACAGAATCAGGGCAGACCCTAGATGAGGACACCAATGCCTACAGTTTCCCCCTTCCATAACTCCTGCAGTTGGAACAGCAACTTCTGCTCTCCTGCTAGAAGGTGTGTATCAGTGGTTATAAACCATAACCTATAATGTCTGCAAGGCCTCTGGGAAGAGGTCCATGGAGCCAATTAAAATTAAAGTGCTCAAGACGACAGGTTTGATGCAGATGGGATCCATTAGGAATGTGGAGGGGCAAGAGTGGTTTGTTGAAGCACTAACCCTTCAAGTCTGAGCGTACTGCAGGGTGCCCAGATAGCTTTTGGCTCTGTAGGCAAAGTGCCATCCACAACTGCTGCCAGTGGAGTAAAATTGTATCTTTTCTTCTCATAGTTTTTAACCAGAAGGTGTCTTTGTGGGTAGCCTAAAGTCAGTTTTGTAAGGTATGGATAAGAGAACACATAACTCTCGTACAGAACTCCTACTAATAGCAGCCACAAAATTCCCATTCCAGTAAGAAGAACAGCCATAAAACTTCTTCTGGATCTTTTCAAGCTTGTATGCATTAGCTACTTAAGTTTCAAGTCAGCTATTCCTGTTAAGACTCAATATCTTTGTTTAGCTCTCTTGATTATCTTGACAGAGAGTAACCTGAGTGCAGGAGGAAGAGAGAAAAATAGTGAATGAAATCAAAACCTCTTATGGGAGAAAAAAGAAGTACTTTACTATTTGTCAAACGAACTATCTAGTTCTTGAGTTTTTTTACCCATGGTGAGAAGAGGAGCAAGATATTACAAATAGAGGGGGAAATATCATCCCTAAATAAACAGATTATAGAAACTGTAAGAATTCAAACCTGTAATGCTTCAGATAACACAGGTGGAGCTAAGGGACAGACATACCAATTTCAGCCAATAATTCAGACCAGAGCCCAGACAAGTCCTGTCAGTTCTGCTCACTGCATCATCTTTTAGAAGAGGCAAACTCTAACACAATGAGAAATGCTGCATAAACCAGCTTTGCTATCTGATAAGGCAGAAGGAAAAGCACTCCATTCGATCTACCAGCAAAGAGCTCTGCTGCAGACATAAAAGCAAACTCATCTTCCCTTTCTCTGGTATGGCTGAGGAAAAATAGAATTGCATCTCCTGAGCTCCTTAAGTTGTTCAGAATGGCTGGGAAAATTCTTTTGTAGCAAAATCTTGTTTGTTTGTCTTGAAACCTTTTGATAAATATGCAGAGAGAAAGGCTGACTGATGGAATTGCATTTTATCTGGAGGTGCCTGATTTACAAACTTAGTTACCATAAACCGCCTCTATATTGAGCATGTAACAGCATGCACGTCCAGTGATGTAGACCACTGAAGGCAGGCGGTAGCCAGGCATCCATCCTCATGCTGTGGGTTATTCTTTTCTACCACAGGCTACGAAAGCAGTCTAAGATCCTAGTTTCCCCCGACAAACACTCCTGAGAGATGGATATTTTCCTCTTGGTAGATTTTGGCTTGTTCCTCATCTCTTCTGAAGAGAATCCTCTTCCCTCGAGTAGCAACATTCACTCCCTCACCTGCAGGAAACTTCAGCATCATGTGCAAGGGGATTGAGAAGACATCCCTCCTTGCCAAGCCTGATCTAGCAGGCTTCAAAGAAACTGCAGGAATGATCTGGAGATGGGCTGTATTAGCAGTGGCCAGGGCAGACCGGGCTGTCAGCAAACCTGAGGTGCCACGAAAATGGAGTTCACCTACTTGTGAGCCCTGCTGTGAAAGACCAGATTCCCACACACTTACTCAGGCTACGTTGGGTGCATGGTCTGTGGTGGAATATGCATGGACTACCTCCCTGGCAGCCCCAAGCAACCCCTTTACAAACCCATTATATCACCTACAGAGAGAGGAGGAGGAGTTGTCTACACAGCTGCTCCACAGGGATGGCCACAACCCTCTACCGCTCTCCCCAGGAAAGCTCTTAGTGATTTTCAAACTGAAAAACCCATTTGGAGAGCAGCTGTCCAACACATTTCTGATTATCTCGTACTATTCTGGACCTTTAGCTCTCCTTGGTAAAAATCCCTTAAGGGAATCAGACCAAATGCACACCTATATCCCAGGAGCACTTGTCCATTTTCCAAGTGCTGTATAAATGGGATCTCATGCCAGTCATCTCCTTCTGGGAGGTATGTTATTGCTGATAAGCTATAGTCCTCCATAGCTACACCCTTGCTTCTCCTCCAAAACACCCTGCTTAAAATTCCTCTGTTTTTTTTCTTGAATCAATCAATATTATGGGTCATCTCGGCCTCTCCAAAGAGCCAGTGCTCCTCACAGACCCTCATAATTAGGGCTTGTTTGGATCTGAGCCTTCCCCTTGTGAGCTCATTTGTGCAGGATGTTGGCTTGGAAATGGGCTATTCTGAAGACAGTCTCTATATCTCCTGTTACTGGTTTGCATGAAGAACTAGGTTCACTGCATCCTCACACCGTTTTCAATATTTCCTTACAGAAAAGAACCTTAAGCCTCATTTCCAGCCAAAGAAATGGCAAGGCCTTATTAAAGGGTTGCCGTTATTTCTTTCACCTCTTAAAATGATTGATTTTAAAGCCTGGGAAAGAAGGGAATAATAATGTTGTTTTAGGCCAGACAGAAGATGGAGCAGGTGCTGTATAAACTCTTCCACGTTAAGATGACGTTGTCTGGACCAGAGGCTGTTAAATTGCTCCAGACATGGGCATGATTTCAGCACAACGTTCAAAAAATCATTACTGAAGTAGTAAATTGTGAAATTTGCTCATTTAGATGAAGCTTTCTGCCAAAAAGTCTCCCCTCACATTTTCCGGATAAGGAAAATTCCTGAGTGCAATTAGCGTGCTGTCTGCCAAATAATTTTTGCTTGTAATTTAGCTCAGAAGATATATGTAAAATAAAACAAACTAATCAATCATATCAGGTTGCCTGGTTTTGACCTTAAAAAACACCGTGATTAATGAGGAATTAGTTTTAAAGAGATTGTACTGGTTTTGCTGAAATTTTTACATCTATGTGTTCCCTCTTCTGACATTTTCTCCTATTCTAAAGAAGACCAGTTTCCCTCAGAGACTTCATGGCACTGAGTCTCCTCCTGAGCACAAACATGACAAACTGTTCTATATTAAGTTTTTCAAAAGCAACTTAAAAAACAATAGAAATTTTCCACTGTAATTGAGGGAGAGGCTCCTTGTACTTCAAGAAAAATATTTTACGATGCCAGACTTAAAAAGTCTGAAACTGAAAAAAGCAGTCAAAATCTGGGGTATGGTATAGGCTGTTCTTCTAGGGTCTGTTGTAATAACTTTTAATTTTAATTTTAAATACACAACAATAGGATTTGTATGGAAATTCTTTGCACATGCTGCCAATGTGAGCAAAAATGCAACAATTTGCATGAAAGGCTGCTCTGACATGTCCATCTTCTAAATAAATAACCAAAACTATGTATATGAGCTGGAGTGAGTTCTTAAGAAAAACTTTGAACCTCCTTGCTTAACTATGCCATAATTTTGGAAAATATAGAAAATATATTAAGATCTCAGTAGTATATGCAAAGAAGTTGAAGAAATAAAGACAGTTTAAAAAAATTGTGGGGAAGGCAGAAATATCCCCTCTTGTTATTTGCATCAAGCCAGCACTGAATATTTTGAAAGGTAACAGCCTTAAGCACATCGGCTCACAGTACTTTAAGCCTTTTTCATGGTTAACTATAAAAAAAACTATCTATCTATCATCTAAACTATCTGTCTCAGCACCAGAACTTGGTGTCTTCATGTCTACTTTTAATAGTGTAAAATCAGACAGCAGTTCAGACAGATTTCTTCTTCCTTAGAAAGAAGGAAAGGAAAAAGAGATATAAATCATCATGTAGAGCAGAAATCTGGAAGGGTTATAAAGAACTGGAAACTTCATAATATTTAAGAGTTTTTGATGCATGATGAGAAAAAAGTGCACTGGAGAAAATTTGCAAAAAGAAATAAAAGCATGTAAAACATATGTGTTCATAAATGTACAAAGAACCATAGATAAGGACTTGGAGAAAGAGGGAGAGATTTCCAAAAAGCAGGAATGCCATTTCTTGAGAAGCAAAAATGCATTCTTAAACAATTAAATGACTTGTTTACGTCAGTATTCACTAAGGAGAAGAGGAGACAGGTGCCATTAAGAAAATTGCTTCCCAGGAGATACTCAGCCCTGCAGAGACTCACAGTGAGACAGAATAAAATATAATACAAATGGGAATCAAAGACTTGCCAGAACAGATAATCAAGAAATCAGACTGTCAGAAGATGCAACTAAAAGAATCCTCCTGGAATTCTAATAAAAGTGCTTAAATAGATGGGGAAGGCTCTTTTATTCATCTAGGCTTGTCCGCTATTAAATATTTAATGCACATACGCACACATACACATATTTTCCTTACAGCATTTTTCAGTGAACAAAAGTAGGAGGTAATGAAAGCAACTTGAACTTATTAATTTCAGCTACAGATACGCATCAGATCATTCAGCTGTTCGTAAAAACAACTGAGCTCACCAACCATTTTGTCCAAGATGAATAAATTCTATGGATTTAGAGCATAAAAGACAAAAAGCAAGGGAATCTAAAACATTTGTCCCTAATTTGGCAATCCAGCCAGATTCAAGCCAACAATATGAGCTCAGAGGTCTTTTTGATTATAGTCTGCCTGTGTCTGTAAAGCATCCATCAATGTAATATTTGGTACTGGGCCTGCAAAATCTTGCACAATACTAATACCACTTTAAAATCAATCACTTGGAAGAAAAGGAGCCACCAACTTCCATTGGGAATTATGTAAAATGATGGCAAAGGCTTGCCTTTCTAGTGAAGGTCTCCAAAAACTGATTTAAAAATGCATCGGAGACTGGTACACAGCTAGGAGTCATGGTACTGCAGGCTGGAGGACTGCAAGCCGTTGATCAAAATCTCTAGGTTTCCCTGAGTAAGCAAACAGTGGAAATGGTCCTTAGATATTGGTAGCATTACTTCTAAAATGATGACATTATCATGTTTCTCATGTAACCCCTCTAAATCATAGATGACAAAGTGAATTTTTACTGCATTTTTTTAAAGAACTTTTGTTCCTGGAGTCATATTTTGTCCACTAAAGAGACAATGAGAGGTGATAGCATTTGGGTGATAAACACAACCACCTAAAACTAATTTTCTCTTACTCATGTAATTTTCTCTTACTCTATAGAGGTTTCTCAGCCAGCTGTGATCTTAGAGCTACTCAAGGCATGAGGTAAGAAGGCACTGGATTTATCAGGATTTCAAGTCCATTTATGTACAACAGAGTCATGGAAAACTGAAAATTTAAATATCTGAATGCTATCAAGGCTAGTCAGAATTACAGCTATCCAAAGATCAGCTATCCAAAATACGGGCAAAAAAACTACAGGTTGAAGAGAAACAACCCAGTAAGCACTGAGATGTTTAAGAATGAACTGGGAAGATCTCAGCAATAACGAGCCCGGGATGAATGTACATGGTTCTTCAGAGCGACTCTGCCAGTCTCCAGGAAAGGATGTTTGTGATGAAACCTTAGCATTTTCCATCCAGTTGACCCTGTCTGACTTCCAAACCCTAATAAAAATACAGCATCATGATGTGATGCCTGCAGAGAGCAATATGGGATTGTTAGTACATAAAATGAGATACAGCTGTGATCTCCTACTACCAGAGCCAGCAGAAGTGCCTCGTTACAATATGACTTCACTGGACGCTAGGTCACACTTTTAATTGGAGCAAGAGATTGATTCTTGGGCTTGTGCTCTAAACTAATTTAACAGTTTGTGTTACTGGGTTGCAGACAAAACCAGGATGACTCAGTATTC
The DNA here is from genome assembly GCF_018139145.2 of Gymnogyps californianus. Lineage (NCBI taxonomy): Eukaryota > Metazoa > Chordata > Aves > Accipitriformes > Cathartidae > Gymnogyps > Gymnogyps californianus. The sequence continues at coordinate 159,405,950 of NC_059472.1, forward strand.
TCCGTATCTTTTTGAAAACTAAGAGTCTTTGAGCAAATCTTATTTCTTCTCACGTCAACAGGATAGGGAGATCTTGGAGGTTTGTGCGTAGATTCTCAGGAATATTGAAACACAATACTTTTCTGAACAGCGTCTCCCCACATCGACCACGTCCTCATCGGTTAAAATAAACAAGGCACTTAGTAGACACTCAGCAGAGCCATTATTTCCATTTCTTATCAACAGTGGTAGGATCACTTTTAAGCAATACCACAATTAGCCTGATTTCAGATGCAGTTTAAAAGTGGATTGTAAAATAGTCTCCTTATTTAAAGGACTAAAATACCACTCTAGCCCTACAGTTCTGCCCCATAACAGAGATGTATAAACCTCAAGTGCACACACAAGAGGAAATGCTTGCGTTTGAAATAGGGCGTAACTTTTGCTTTCACAACTCTGCATACGGAAGGTCCTTTCATTCCTCTGTCTCCTTCTCATGTGTGACATGGGAAAGCAAACTTTTCTATTCCTGTCTTATCTCCTCAAATTTGTAGTGGATTATTTAATAAATGGAGGGTTAGAGTAAGGGGTGAAGAAACATCAGGACTGGTGTGACACAGCTTGGGCTATCAGCCTAGGATTGTATCACCTTTGCCATAAAGAGACTTTCTCAGTGGTTACTGTATCAAGGAAAGCCCTGGCTGTAGCATCCTTTCTCCACCCAAAGGTCCTTTCTTGCATTGCCCAAATTTCTCCTTTCCCTTCTTCCCCATATGTTCTGAGCTCCCCGAGGGGGCAGGATATCTATTTTGGGATAACAAGAGATTTTCAGCCTATTAAATTTGGTTAGTGCCTACCTGTGAAGTGGTCACAGACCCAGGTAGCAAGGATGAAAGGGAGCCCCAGGACACCACTGAGGCGCACAAGTGCTACGGCACAGACCACTATATATTCCTCAGAGATGGGGCACAGCTCACTACATAGACCTCGGTGAACAGGCACAGGTCCCTATATAGCCCTCACTATATAACCTGAGCCCAGGCGCCATTAAACCCCACAACAGTGAGGAAATGGCCATAATCTTGCAGGTTTGGGCCCTCAAAACTTGCTTTTTTTCAGGTGCCCACAAAAAAAAAAAAAAAGAGTCTGTGTTTTGTAACATGCAGTGCACATTCTTTGTGCTGTGTAATCAAACAACAATGCACTGAGAGTATAAGTAGGCTGAAAGAGTTTATCACCCAACCACAGCAACAAATAATCAAGGCCCAGGCTGCAGGGTGTCTCTACAGCCCGATAGCAGCAGAGCAAAAATGGCCCCCTGGGGAAATGCACGTTTCTTGTTCCTATTTTAGTGGACCCCCCCCCCCCCCAACTGTGAACATTAGGACAAAAATACAAACAAAAAAATCCCAATCCCCACTATGAAAATCCACCTACAGAACAATTTTATTTCTGGGAAGGTGATGCATGGAAACAGCAATTATACGGGCTGTGTTTAGTTGCCTATTCGGTGCTATGCACCATGATCTTATACGTTCTCTTTCATCCACCTTATTTCCCTTTTCTGTCAAAACTCTATATACTAACTCAACCTTCAATGAACAAAGAGGAAAACCCATGCCAACGTGCCAAGTTTTGGCGGTGGTCAGCATCGGGATGTGCATGTACCCTGCAGCAGTGTCTACGATTTGGAGGCTGACCACAGCCTGGGGACCTGAGGAGGTTCATTCGCACTGAGACATGCAACCATTTCCAAATCCAGATAAGTTTCTCACCAGCGAAGCGCATTTTATTCAAGAACAGAATTTAATAGGAGCCCTGCCTCCATTTTAGGGCTTGCTGCCTCAGACAAACACTATGGGAGAGTTTGCTTCAAACCTTTCTTCTTTCCTTTTTTTTTCCTGATGAGCCATAAGCTATTGACCTTTTCTGTAACATAAGGAGGTTGGTTGCCGGGCTTTTCTCTGCTAAACTGCTGACATCTACATCTAACTATTAATTACCCAAGATCTTTTTTTTTTTTAGTCTCAGCAGTCATTACTCTAATTCTTAATATCAAATCCTCCCATCAGGGGACTATTCGTTATTATTATCGCTACGCATGGTTTCTAAGGTGTCCACCCACATCACAACTGATTCTGGAAGAGAGAAGCATGTGGTAAGAATTGCTTTGCCTACACAGGAAAGGAACATTTCACATAAAAAATGCTATGCAGTGACCAACATGGGCGAGCAAATGGCAAATCCCCTGGGGAAACGGTATGGTGTCGAGCTGCTGCAGTGGATTTCCTCCCACCGGCACAGCCAAGAGTCCTGCCTGAACTGCCTTCCGAGGCTGAGCTGCTTTCAACCTGCCACTGCTTGAAAGTCAGTGATGCTCATATAACGGCTTTGCTTAATAAAATGCTGGCTCTTTCTTTTTAAAGAGGTACAAGATGTATTCTCAAGCAATAAGCTGGTAGGTGATATAACCACTGTTCCAGTGATTTACGGAGTGTTTAATTCAGATGATTATAAAAAGCAAGAAGCCCAACAGCTCCGTCAGGGCTTGAGCCAAATGCCAGTAAACTCAACTGAAAGATTCCTGTCCTCTTCAGAGGATTTAAGGTCAGGCTCCACAATCAAGCTATCAAGTTTAAGCATTTCAAGGGCCAGTCTTCTGTTGTCAAAATACAACTGAAAAAGCTTATCACATCATGAGGATGTTGTTATTGATAGTCTGTCATAAAAGCCACCACACTACGCAGCAGAAGTGCCTTAATTAACTATATAAACTATCTCAAAAAGACGATAAAAACTATGGAATGATAATTGGTAAAGAGGGAGGAGAGAGAAGAAGTAGCAATAGCAGATTTTTCACGAACTGCAGAATACATTTTTCTACTTATTTAACAAATTTCACATTGTTATTTGGCTTTACATACCTTTTTATAAGAGTTTATTTCAACTTCTGTATATCATTATTGGGGGAAAATATTCAGCTCCACTAAGTAAAATTTAATTAGCTGAAAACAAAGTCTATTAATTACAGTACTTTTTCCTCTTAAAATAAAATGTGGGCTCTAGTACAAGTTTATAAATGTTAAAGAGTGAAATTGTGCAGCACTCTCTACAGTAATTATCACATATAGCTTCTGTCGGGTAAGCAATATTTCTCTCCTTGCTGTGCAGATGGGGACACTGAGGCACAGGAAGTTTCTTTAATGCTACAGAGAAGGGGCATAACAGACTGGAACAAAATAAAATAGAACAGTCTTGGTCAAACAGACAGATGTCTGCAGCAAGGCCAGTTCCCTGAAGTTTTTTTAACCATGATTTTAAATAACGAAACACATTTTCCTTTTACTGTGAACATGGCAATGGGAGCATGTGCAAGGAAAACCTTGTTGTCTTTCAAAATATTATACAATAGGGTATGTACAAATCTGATTAAGTTTTCTTTAATTAACTTTAACCTCTTTCCTGCCAGTAGCTTGTATAAAAGGAGACAGGAACGTTAGTGAGAGCTCTACAGGGAGATCTTCAGACATCACTTTGAAAATTTACTCACAGTGAAGCACGGGCTCAGTTCCTCCTCCTGTTATCACTTCTGTGGATCTCCAATGCATATTTTGCACTCACTCCACTCACAGGACTTCTCTTGAAGTTACTGGGAGTTCAGTGTGGGGGATCCGAGCAGTATTTTACATATCCTCGGCAGTGCAGGCAGGAAGAGCTGAACTCAGCGCTGCGATTGCTCCTGTGATCTACTTACCATGTTCCTCTGACTATACCATATAAATTTGGGAAGAAATACGGATTCTGCTTAGGAGTAACTGCGTACAATTCCCTCCTTCCCATACACAAAATCAATGAGGAGTGGGAATAACCGCCGATTTTCTCACTGATCCCTATAAGCATATTTGGAAGCTCCCATTGCCATGCCCCAGCTGGATGTGCTAACACCGTGCTGAGAGCTCATACGAGGGGGTCAGCACTAATCCCTGCCACTTAGCTGTGCTCAGAGGGAAATGGTTCATGCAGAACTGGATAAGCGCTAGGAGGTCTGAGGAAATGTGTGTTTTATGCTGGGCTTTATTTTGGGGAATGTAAACACAACCCAGAACTACAAAAAAGTGTAACAGTTCTGCTGGCCACAGCAAAAAGCTGAAGACAGAGGTACCCCCTTGGATATCAGTCCAAAATTAGCTCTTGCTTAGGACCTGCAGTGCCAGATCAAACCAGTGGTCCAGCAGCACGCACTGGTATGAAATGACCTTAACACTGGTGAAGGAAATCCTGCAACGAGGTTAGGAGAACACTCTGGTCAGTCATGACCTGACCATGAAAACCCTGAACAAACTAAGCTTTTTCCCTTATTTCAGTGAAGGATGTGAATGACTAAGATCATCCATATTGGACTCAGTAGGAGCAACATTATTAAAACCCACAAAAGAATAAAACAATTTTCGGTGGCTGGATTTCATAAGTAGGTTGTTGCCTACATTGTACTGCTAAATTTTTATTTTCCAGAGTTAGGAAAAATAATATTAGGAAATAACTGTATATGGTATTTGTGTTCCACTCTTTCCCAGCACCATTGTCGTGGTTTAACCCCAGCCGGCAGCTAAGCACCACGCAGCCGCTCGCTCACTGCCCCCCCACCCCTGGGATGGGGGAGAGAATCAGGGAAAAAAAACCTCGTGAGTTGAGATAAAGACAGTTTAATAGGACAGAAAGGAATGAAAAACAATGATAATGATAATAATAATATGACAATAGTAATACTAAAAGAATTAAACTATACAAAGCAAGTGGTGCACAATGCAATTGCTCACCACTCGTTGACTGATGCCCAGTTAGTTCCCGAGCCGCGATCCCCCCTCCCAGCCAACTCCTCCCAGTTTATATACTGGGCATGATGTCATATGGTATGGAATATTCCTTTGGCCAGTTTGGGTCAGCTGTCCTGGCTGTGTCCCCTCCCAGCTTCTTGTGCCCCTCCAGCCTTCTTGCTGGCTGGCCATGAGTAGCTGAAAAATCCTTGACTTAGTACAAACACTACTTAGCAACAACTAAAAACATCAGTGTGTTATCATCAACATTATTTTCCTACTAAATCCAAAACACAGCACTATACCAGCTACTAGGAAGAAAATTAACTCTGTCCTAGCTGAAATCAGGACAACCATGCACGAGAGCTCCCTGTTCCACATCTAGACCTGCAGATGCTATCACAGTACCTATCAATTACAACTAGCTGGCAATTACAATGCGGCAAGTGCGACTGTGGGGTTACGAGAAGAGCTTTGCAAAAATATTTAGAATGCAGATAGCTGTAAGCAGTTATCGGCAGATAGATCTGAAAAGCAGCACCGTTCCGAGGAGAGCAGATGGGACGGGACGGAGATGCGCGTAGCAGGGCACACGAGCAGCAAGCGCAGAGGCTCGTTCCACTAGATGGCACCCGGCGCCAGCATCTCATTTTTGGGTGAACAGCAGGAGAAAAATGGGTGACATGCAGGAAAGCTGAACTGAACATAACCTCCCTACACACCTCAGCCCAGGAAAATGAGAACTGCGGATCTTAGCCGGCTCCCCCTGTGAAAACTGAAAACCACAGGCCATTGAAAACAGAAGGCAAATGTGGCGAAAACAGTAGGGGTTTCTACCCCGAGTTTACCAAGAGGCTGTGAGAAGGCTGAAATAACAAAAAAGGAGAAATTAAATCTGTGCAGTAAATATCCCTGCAGGGATATTTACTCTTTCTTCTACCTCAGGCTTATTTTAATTTTTAAATAAGATCCTTTGAGTCTATGTCATTGGCATATATTAGTTGTCCTATGGAGAGCCAAATTGTGCTGCTACTTCTTATGTGGGGAGTTTACTTCCACAACAGCTCTCATGGAAAAATGTGGCAGTCCTGCACTCTATATAAAATCCCATTTGTGAACGTATGTGCTAAGGACGTGCCCAAATTGGCTTGTCAAACTTATGGAGAGCTCAGAATGAAATCTGGAAAACGCTGGTACGAGCCCCTTTTGACTTCAGACACAGCCTGAATCTGGAGAGTCTGCAGAACACAGCAAAAATAATTAGAAATTTCCCTTTAACAAGCAATTTATGCTGGCAGATTAATGTCACGTTATTTAAAAAGTGATGCCACAGATTAGATTAATTGGCTTCCTTATTAGTTAGCCTCAGCAGGGGTCTAGCAAGGGCATGAGTGGGTACAAAGCGTAAACTGTCTGGCCTTCCTGATGAGGCAGGTCATAGCCGAGGATGAGGAACAGGGTAGAGAGAGCACAGGGAAAGTCACACCGTCACAGCCTGTTTCCAGGAGTGAGTGTTTAATGAGCAGGAGGGAAATTGCAGAGGGGGGTGAGTTTGTCCACCAGCAGTCACTGCCTCGGCTGCTGACTTGGAGGTATGCCGAGGTGCCACTGGCGCACACCGATGGGGTGTAAAGCTGGTGCCTACTTGCAGAAGAGGATTAATGCATGAAAACTGTTTGTGGAAATGGCAAAGGTGGTGTTGCTCAGTGCCAAAGGCTTTTGTCATTCGTGTTATTGTCAGGTGGAGGGCAAGGATGCTGCCTGTGGGTTGCAAATTTTGTCATCACCAAGGGACCTGGAACGTCAAAGTGAACTGAACCTTGTTCTGTGTCGGTGTGCTTGGTCCTGCCCTCAACAATCTTCATCCACACACATCCATCAGAGCAATATTCCTGTGTTAAATACGAAATACATGATGAAGAGATTTTTACGCCTTCATCCAACAGAGGATCTACTTTCAGTTGATGTATTTCATCACCTGTTACATCATGTTGACCTGCTACACCTGTCCTCTCCCTTCATGCACCACCCTAAAATATACGCAGAACTCCAAAGGAACGATAAATGCCCATGTTTGAGGGAAATGGTAATGATGTGCCACACTTTCCACCACTCACATGCACTGTGATCACCTGAAAGACCAATGCAATTGTTACTGTACAATATGGTTTGCAATGCCTGTATGCGTACCTACAGCCTAAAGCACTTTGTAAACCATACCCGTACCAACACGAAATGCAGCAATCCTTCCAACCCTTCTCCTGCCAGTGCTCAGCTGATCCATCACTAGATCATGCTGTGGGGACACCAATGCCTGACACACCTGTGTGCCTTCTGGCACCCTCTCACTTTCCAGATCTTCCTCTTATACTGGATACTTCTCTGACACATCCAACCCTCCTACTGCCTGCACCGCTGCTCAATCAAACACGGAGAGCAAGGTGGAACACAGCTGAGTGTGCAATATAGTTGAAGCTGGGGGGAACAGGAAGCTGGTTGTCAGAGATAAAGAAAGATCATGCAGTAGTAGCAAACTGCCTGGACCACTGTATTGTTAATTTTTAGCATTTCTAATACACACTGTGCATGATGCTTCTATTTCTTCCATCTTTGTTTTGTCTGGAAGAGAACTGTGCTGTCAGTCAAATGCTTTTGCTCTTAGCCAGGTTTACTGCAGATACAAAAGCTTACGTGCTCATGCTGTGTGTTCATCCTGTTGCTCAACACCCTTTCGCCCCACAAGCTAATTTCAGATATATTGCCAGAAAGATGGAGTTTTCAAAAATTAAATAAATCCAGTAAGTTGGGGGGGGGGGGGGGAGGGGAGGAAGAGAAGCAAAAACGAAGACCAGATTGAGGCAGGGAAGGAAAGAGACTGAAGAAGTCTGGAGCATGTCACACTGGGACAACAGAGCTTTGACACTGATGGTGGTGAGAAATCTCCTAATTCCCATGTTCCAACTGTACATGGAAACAACTTTTCACCTTGAGCTCGTGATTCTTTGCGGTGAGTCAATCACAAGATACAAGCTGTAGGGAAGCAGGCTTCACAAGCTCCAGGGCTCACAGATTTTAAAACATGTATGTCTCTAGTACAGATTCTTTTGTATAAAGTATTGTTTCTCTGTTGTTAGGTAGAAGCCAAAGAAAGTTATTTCAACTTTTTGTTGTTGTTGTTTGGGGTTTTTTTTCGTTCTGTTTTGGTTATTGTTTTTTCAGTTTGGTGGGGGTTTTTTTGTGGACAAGTGTGCTGAGACAAATCCTTGAGGAACACCTGAATGTAACTAGTATTTTTATGGGGGAAAAATGCTGACAAATGTGTTTATATCTTGCCATTGAATCTGTACTTCTCTATTGTTAAACCCAGTGGTTACTGTACCAAAGAAACTGGATTGGAAAGAGGGCATGGGCCTCAAAAATGTAGGTGTTGCAGTGTCTGACTTCTAGGACTTTTGCCCTTAAACCATCATTCTTGTGTTAAACAGTGAGGTCCCCTGAGGATTGCCCAGTGGGAAGGCTGCGGATCCACTGTGCCCAGGCATAGTGGGAGCTGCCTACGAAAAGCAGTAGGAAACACTGAGCACATAGGCATGGCCAGGATCCTGCCTTCTCTCAGGGGCAGGCACCTGGCCCATGGATGCAGAAATCAACAGGACTTTAGGACCTGCCCCAATGTTTTCCTAAGTCAGAGACACAGTAATTCATTTAATACAGTGGTATGGATGAGAGAGAGTGGATATAAACTCAAAGGGGAGGTTCAGACTGGATATAAGGAGAAACTTTCTCCCTGTGAGGACAGTCAGGCAGTGGGACAGGTTGCCCAGTGAGCCTGGGCAGTCCCCATCCCGCAGGTTTTCAAAACCCGATTGGATAAAGCTCTGAGTAACCTACTTTGAGCAGGAGGTTGGACCTTGGAAGAACCTTTCCAGCCTGAGTTATCTGGTGATCCTATGATCACCCTGTGTAAAAACCAGGCAGATTTTTTTAAACTTTGCAGATTTTGCCAGCCATTGCAAGGATCCAAAACATCTGCTACCTGTTTAGCCATAATGTATAGGAATGACAACTTAGTGAAGAAGCACAGCAAATACTGAAATTATATGTTTTTTAACAAGAGTCATATGCAATGTTCTACAGAAATGACAGAGCACAGCTGTATTGTCCCTTTTTACCATTCCTGCAGAGTTATCATCACCAATATGATACTTAAAAAACACAACCTGGCATCAGCGTCCTGGCTTTTAGCTTTGTATTTACTGAGAATGATTTGAGGAATTTTGCTGTGCAACTTACGCATTTCCATTGGTGCTATGGAAATGTCACTCTGAAACACCATGTATCATCATACGCCTACATGTGTCTTACTGGTATGGTGGCACCCCATTCCTGACCAGTTGGGCCAGTCCTTAAAGTATATAAAAAAAAAGGTATCTTTTAAGGGAAAAGCAGGTAGAAACTATGGGCTAAACTCTACAGAAACAAGACAGGTGAGATGAGCTGCAGGGTGATGGAGTTGGAGCCGCAGGTAACCTGCAGCACCACAAAGACAAAGCTGTGAAAGGGGGATTTAAAAAACTGCAACTAATCAAAGCTAAAGAAGGATGCTCTCAAGCTAATTGATGCCTATGTTAAACGCTGAGCCTACCTCAGGACCTCCAGTGGATAGGGGGACCTAAACGAAGAAGCATTGTGTGATGGAAGTTTATTACTTGCAATGATACACAACCTTTCATGCTATGTGCTTTAGGTAAAGCTATATGCTTTCATTAAGTTCAGAAATGCTGTGTAAAGCCTATGTGGCATTCTTGTTTGTCTGCACTTACCTCACACTCTCTGAAAAGATAAACTCTAAACCTGAAGGCTCGTAGCTTCAGTATAATTGTGAGCGCATGTATCTAAGCAGCATAGGGATCCTGGGAACAGACTACTGGTCTATCTGCCTTCAGCTGGGATGCTAGAGAGAGCATTTGTATCAAGGGAATCTGCCAAGTGACCCAAAAGTGAAGGGTGATGCCTCAATTCTGACCAAATTTAAGGGACTAAACACCCCTGGATAGATCCTCTGACAGTGCTCTGGTGAGCAGCCAACCGCGGCTCTCATCCAGACGCCAACACATCTATATTCTAGCCAAAAACTTGAAAACTGGAGTATGAAATTCATGTAGTCTGACTCTCCAGGGAAGCTGAGTACTTCTGTTTCCAGACTATGTCATCTTTTGTACAACACACAGCTCAGTGGATGCTGCAGCTGAATGCCGGACCATTGCGAAGGGCTGTCACAGGAAACTATTTGTCACAATACACATTATTTTGCAGAATTCTTAATGGCTGAGTTTTAAAATGAAGACATTGAAAAATTGCTTACCCATGAGGTATTTTGCTGAGGACATAATATGCCGTATATGAATGCTGATACACCTGCAAAATGAAATTAGGAAACAAAACAAAACAAAAAAAGAGATTAGTAATTGTCACCTGTGTTAATAGGGCTCTTTGTCTGCAAAAACAATCTAGCATTTATGGCTAGGGAGCTCTTATAAACACTTCAAAATCTGTAGTAGAAAAGAACAACACATTAATTCACCTAACGCTGTTGTGTGTTCTTTTCATCTTGCACTTTATTACAGTGTTTGGCAATTCGTATACATCCAGATGCTCTGTGTCGTTACCATGACTACCAGGTCTTTGATTAAACTGAGGGCACATGGTCTCTGCAAGGGCTAAATATAGAACAATCATTAATAAGGACACCTTGGTCAGCTGGAGACATTCTCCATCATTATAACTAGAGAAAGCAGGGATAACATGCATATTTTTTTGCTTTATCCCCACATAAATAAAACAGGGAGTGATGCTGGGTGATCTCAGAACTGATTGTAAGACCCCTGTCAGTCAGCAAATAAAATCTTATTGACTTAGGTCATAAAGCCGACCTCACATTTGTTTGACCTGCTGAGTTGCATCTTCATATCAATTTGCACTCTTTGGGCCTTGGGGAGGAGCTTGTCAGCTTGCACAGCAGGTCATCAGAGAAGGGAGAGTTTATTACTTATTTTCTAAGTAGTAAATAATAATACCAGAGTCAAGGTCAGTGATTTAAGAGTTGGTGATTTTCCGCTAGTGACAATGCAATCCCTAACAGTGATCTGTGGTTGCCCAAGGTGAGCAATGCCGAGCAACACAAGAGTCAGGGCACTAGCGTGAAAGGTCTAAATATGAATGACTTTTTATACACATTTATACAGGCACTCACTTTTGCAATTCTGTCCTGCTACTGTATGCTACTAAATAAATAAATAAATAAATGAGTCTCCTAACAATCATTTCGTTTGACTTCTACTTAAATCTTTAAGTCACTTGCTCTCCAGTAGCTCTAATAAAGCATCCTGTCCCAGAGGAGAAAGGAGGAACTTCTTGAATACTTGCTTCATCAATCAAGTTTGTCTGATCAAAATTGTTTTTCCTAGGTACCTCTGTTTTTGCACAATTATTTTTTTTCACTTCTGCCAAGAAACCATGAGATGTCCTGGATGGTGCTGCCAGCCTCAGCAGTGGCCATCCCAAGCACATTGCTAGCATCACAGACAAGTAAGCATGACTTACTACCCGTCCCTCTCAAGGGCAAGCCTACATAGTGGCGTCTATAACAGGCTTCCATCTTTTGGGGGCTCAGCAGAGGCAGATAAACACAAGGCACATCATCCTGTAGATATTAAAATAAACTTCTCTGTTACAATTTGAATCCAAACACTAAATCCTTACACTACGGCATGAACCCCCTGAAAAAAAGCTACCACCAGAGTATAGAGGTGAAAGCACTGGATTTCTACCTATGAAATGCAGAGATTGATGCCAGATTGATGTGATTCCCTTCATCCTCTGTGCAATTCACTCCCTTCATTACAAGGACATCATCTGGTTATACCCCAAAATAATATCTCCTTTTAGGCATTCAGTTACATAAAGACTCCTCCAGCAAGGTGAGTCTCTGGTGTATTGGTATCAGGGAAGGTTTAAGAATACAAGTGAATTCACTGCAAGCTAGCATTTATTTTAGTACAGACGTCCTTTTTAGATCCACCTGTTTCAGATGATGTCAAATAAATTACCATTATCTCATCTACATCCAATCATACCAAAGAGCTCTTGAATTTTATAATGCCGATATTGGAGACCTGGCTGATGCATGTGGCCTTAGATTTTATTCCAGCTTTGGTGAAGTTCTAAAACTGCTAAAATTCCTTAAAGAAAATGCACTGAAAGACTAAGTTTGTCTACAGAGCTGAAAAACCTAGTAATACATTGCCACTAAATACTGAGCAACTTTTGTCTTCAAATATCCTGGCAGTAGGATATAGAAAATGATGTAGATATGTAAATTGTGATCTGAGGCAAGGACTGGTGTTCAAGGTAACAAGCCATGCTGTGTTGTCAGCTATCAGAAGCAGAGGCAGAAACCAGCCCCCAAAATGAGTATGAACAGATGCCTTCAGGGGAAAATAGAGAAAAGCGGCAGGCTGGAGGGAAAAGCAACAGCCAGGGAAGTTTTGAGCAGGACATCTGCTGATGTCCTTGCTTGTGGTACAGAGTCCCCATAGCCAAGCTAGAGAGTTTAGAGCTGTCTTAGAGCCATTAACGGAGACTGAGGTAAAACATGTTCTTTGCTGAGAGAGTTTAGGAGTGCGGAAACCAGAAGTTGCAGGACTCTTAAAGAACTCCTTTATTTTCTGAACATCGTTTGTCATCCTCTTGGGTCTTTGGCCAGACTCTAAGATATCTAGCATTGGCTGTGCCTGTAGCATGTAGTCTTCAAATGTTTGCAGCTCGCAGAGTTCATTCACAGGAGCAACCTTTTCTCAAATAAATGCTAAAAATCCATAGGTTTGCTCATGTAAAGAACAATTACTTGTATAAGCAAAGATTTCAGGATCAGACATTTATTATTATTATAGTTCTTAAGGACAAAAGTGCATGCAGCTCTAAAGCCCTTCTCATCCTTACTATTTCAAACTTGTTTGGAAAACACACTGTGAGCAACCCTCCTAAGCAGACAGGAATCCAAGAGGAACATCACTTAATGTCTTTCTGAGAAATGAAATGACTGCTTTGCTCTTAGATATGCAAACCAAATGAAGTTATTTTAACTTTTCAACAGCATGACTACATCTGCTTAATATCTCAACTAAAATTTCTGCTGGAGTCAGCTGAATTAGGCTATTCACTTACCAGTAGGAAAATCCCACACCAGGGAAAAGTGCAGGAAAGAGATGAGCATTCTTCTGAAATCCAAAGCTAAGCCTCATAGACAGGACAGTACTTAAAAGTTATTATTAATTTCATTTAACCTCTCTGTTTCTGAGGCTTAGCCAACAAAAATAACTGTATTAACTCTCTGGGTTCCCCTTCCCTATCCAAGGGGTGTGGCAAAAGCCATTGCACTGATTTGATGCTCTAGGCCCTGATTTTGGCTAGATCCCAGAAGCACACAGCTCCTCTCAGTAGAGAGGCATATTTGAAGGTAGCAGAGCTTTTGGCAACCGTCTTGCTCTGCAGACCCTGTGTGCCAAGTCATCCCACCAACGTAAATTAGAACAGGTTTGAGACTGCTCTGAAGGGTTCTAGGTATTACCAAAATCGGGTCACAAAAGCTCCCATGCCAGCTGTGACCAATGAGTCCTGTAAAAGTCATTATACTAAAACCACTGTGCCAGAAACACTCTCCCACTGGGCTTCTCATCCCAGGTCACAGCACAGATCTTGCTTACTTTCAATCTACATTATGCTCTGCAACATGTGCATGTTTACACTGAAATCATAAAGGGTCTAAGAGACGGATTTATCTGTTTCCACTTAAGTCTTGGAAAGGCAATTATCTCTCTAAAATTCAGCAAAATACAGGACTAATTATATATGACAACACTGTTGTGAAGCCACTGACCTCATTTTATGTAATCAACAGAAGAAACCTGGACCTGACCAGATGACAGCGGAAATGCAAACACTGCAGCACATATAGCAGCAGAGAAAAGCATCTACCTCTCCCCCACCACCAAATTCCAAAATAACAAGCAAATTGTGGTTCCTACAAGCTACAGAAACAAAACAGAAGAAGCAATTTCTGTGCCACATCACTGCAGAGCAAAGTATGGTGTGAATGGTAGAGTAACGTCTCCTTGAAAGCACTTGCTTCATCTCCAAGGATACAGGTCCTAGTCCAGCAGGACTTACTTAAATAGAAAACATAAGTTATTTAAGAATAAAAGGGATTTGGACTCATTTATTCATTGTGACTATTCATATACTTTAAATTAGAATCCATAGCTCTTGTTCTTGCCCCAAAGCAACTGCACAAATACTTGACATAAGTCCAAAAAGACAGGCAGGATCCTGGTTACCTCCCTACATCTCACCTGGTTTGTCACACAGACACAAGCTGGACACACAGAGCCTTTGCCTTCATTAACTTCTTGTTAAAAGTTTGAAATTGTCACCATCATTTTCAATTTGGCACTGCCCGTGCAACTCACAAAGGATTAGAAAAATTTTTTAGATGGAAATTAGGGAATTTTTAGAAGGAAATTTTGAAAAGTGTTTTCAGCATATTTTGGCTGGTATGAAAGATTACACTACCTGCTGAGGATTTATCACTAGCATCAGAAAAAAAAGGAAGAGTTTAGTTTACACTTGCATCTTCTGTGCCAGTTTCTGTCACACTTTGTGGGCCGATACCATGCTAGCACCAGCAGTAACCAGCATTTATCGAAAGGCTTTCTTTTATGTTCGTGTGACAAGGTGCTGAATCAATACAAACAAGAGGCACATGCAGACTTTCTTTCAAGGAGGTTTACAAGCAAAGAAGGGGGGAAAAGCCCTTAGAAGAAGACTCCCCAAATCAGCCCAATCCTCTCACCTTCCAACAAGCTGTTCTATCAAAACAGCTAATTTAGGGTCTTACCACTCAGCATATTAAACAGTTCGCAGATCTGAGATTAAACCCAGGTGGACTGGCTGCCATGATCTCATGATTATTACTTACTTGATAAATACAGGAATAAAACATCCTTTGCATCCATTTTCTAAATGACTCCATAGAGCCACCTGGTCCTTCATGCAGTAGTGTTATTTACATTAAAGAATTATCTAGAAATCTCACAAAAAAATCCCATAAAACTTTGAGTTCAAAAGGGAACAGCTACAGGGCAGCAGAAGTGCAAGCTGTGTTATAAAGCAGTTTGCAAGGCTTAATACAAAATTTCTGGTATTTAGTGTCTTTCTTCTTTTTCAGGAATCACACATTTCATCCAAGAAGTCATCCCAGTACCCCCAAATAAAAATGAACATTCTAAATAATCATCGGAAATAAAACTGTACAACTGCTGGCTAAAGTCTGAAAATAGCAAGAATATATTTTAATGTAATTAATCATAAAGCACTCAGTAGTTATCTGGGTAAAAGGAATGAGTTTTTATTCTGTCACAATAAAGTATATCTGTAAATAATAGATCCCCTCAGGATTCTTAACAGACCCAAGTTGTCTTTATAATCTATTCTCTTTTGTACTCTATAGTAAGACAGTAAAAATACAGCACAAGTGGCCGGTAGAATAGGAACTGCCAGATCCATTAAAAGGGTTTCCCATGAAGAGTCTCTAAAAAGACATTTGCTGGAAGTAGATTATATAGCCCATTTTCCTACTTGTGCTATGCGCAGACAAATCCCCAAATGCACATATGAATGTCAAACCAATTGAATAATCCCAAACATTTGACATAATTACCTACTCCACCTTTCAAAATGGTCCTGGCACCCTTAAACGGTAACTCGTGCTGTGATGCAAAATATGCAGGTAAAAGATGATTTGCCATTTGGCCTTTAATATCTGTGATATTTAACCAGGCTCTGAAGTTGATAAATTAAGAGGGAAAAGAGAATAAAGTAGAATGCAGGAAGGCTGCTGCTCTGCATTTGCAAACAGCTCACGTATTTGGTACCCTGTTATCTAACAGTGACATGAAAGGGAGGGAAAAACAAGTTCAGAAGGAAAATCACAAGAAAATGTTAGCCAGAGGTTTTGTTTCCTTCTACTACACGCACATACCATGCACAGTAAAGGATGACCCAAGTCACTACCACACTGTCACGTTGATTCTTCTATTGGTCAATCACCAACAAACAAATATTGTGTTATCTTTACAGGGTAACTACGTCATTTGTACAAATCTTCCAGTAGAGAAGAGGATAATTGTCTGACTAAAAATACCTCACTACCATACTTCTTTATGGTATTCCGTGGAAAATTCAAGCAGGTCACTGTACCTGTTTGCAGAATTTTCTACATTTTTGATGAAAGTCAACATCAAAGACTAAATTTTCACTTAATGAGGTAATGTCATTTGCCTTGATCAAAATTCTTTATGATACCGTTGGTTTTGTTGGGGCTGTACAACCTGAAAACTGATGAATAACTTAAACACTTCTGTTGAGAAGAAATCCTTCTTTTCCCATTAGGTGTTGAACTGGCCCTCCAAAGGGATGAAAAATCCATTCCTGTAACTGACCACCAACTTCTTGGTAATGTTTTGTTCAATTTCTGATATTTCATTCTCCCATTTATTTGCGATTTAAAGCACAAGGGGTTACCTCTGGCTGAGGCATGGTTTGCGGGCAGTTAGGTAACTGTCTTTTCATTTTTTTCTGTCAGTGGAGGCAGACTGGTCAGCAGTATTCTCCCCAGCCCAACTATTTTAGCAAAGTATTACCACCATTTTATTGCTAATAGGCACTCCATAGTAACCAGCTTGGAATTAGATTCTCTGAAAAACCACATGCTATCTATTCCTTTTGTGTCACTGTAATAAAAAAAACCACACCAAAATCTATACTGGTATTTTGCACCCTACACTCAGTGAAGCTTGATTGCTTGCAAGAACCAAACAAATCAATAAAGCCATATAATTTGAGGTCTTTTCAGCATTCTCACCTTTCAAATTCATTGTGATACTGACCTATTTTGTTTTCTTCTGAGACGGCAAATTCTCTTTTGTCTCTACATTGAATTATCCCTTTATACTTTATCACTTCCCAGGTAATGTACCTCTAATACAGTCTCATGCCATGTGCCAACTTGTTTCTACAGCCCTCCAAGGAACATTGCCCATTTCAATTTGTGCCTCTAATAAATTAAGAAAACTATAATGAAATGCTATCAACGAGCATTTCCTGTGCAGTGGTTCAGCTGGAAGCCAAATAACCCACAGCTGTTATCAAACACCTGATTTGGGATGCTCTTACCCACTGCACCGTATTCAGCTGATAAGCCACACGTGTAATGTGGTCACAGCCACAGAAAGTTCACACTGAAAGTGCTGTGCCACTCCGGGATGGTCTGGGGAGCTCAGGAAAGGGTAGAGATGGGGGAAATAGGTTTGAGCAGCAAAGGTGATAAGAAGAAGGGGTCTCTGGATCGATCGACATACAGAGCATTTGGCAACTTGTTGCCTTTGTTATAATTGTCTCTGTATTCCAAAGGAACTAACTTAAATTAATGTTTGGGCAAAAGGAGCAAGATATGTACCTGGGGAATGCACGTATAACAGTTGTGTTATGGGAGGAAACCATTTTTCTTGGAAAGAGGAGGGAAGGATCCCGACCCAGCAGCATAACAGTGCCTGGGCAAAATGACACAGCCAACACTAGGTGGTCAATGTTTCAGAGAGACTCAGTGGGTCAGTGCCTCATCTCAGCCGCACCAGTGTGAATTAGGAGCTGCTCCACTGCTACCCAGCTTCGTAGGAAATCAAGGATCAGTGGTTGGGTATCTCCAGAACCAGGAAGAAATTTTAGCAATTGATTTGGAAGAAGGGAATAAAATGCTATCTAAAAGGGATGGAGAATGGAAGAACACAAGGAGCAGTGGATCATCAGGAAGAGTCTTTGCATGGCTCTGTTTTTCAAATCTTTCAACAATTTAATCTCTAAGACTGAAAATTAAATTATTGCAATACGAGCCTGAAGGAGCCTTTCTCTATAAGCTTGTCCTTGGTGTGTAGAGGACAACCAGAACAGCTCTCCAGTCATGCAGTGCTGTGAATGCCCCGTCACCCACACTGGAGAGGCTTCCTCGGAGCAGCAACTATCTCACATCAAGGTGACATCAGGAAGGGACAGCACATTCATGCCATGGGGACTTGCATTTTAGAAGCATTTGTAACTCAAGCTCAAGCCGATTATAATAGGGTCATGCGCTGCAGGCAACACGCACGATTAATATGTAAATCTCTCCTACAAACGTACAGGGGGAGTGCTGGGATTAGAAGATGATTTTCCAGCAGCCAAACCAAAGGTCTCTGAACCAGCAAAGCCAAGGAGTTATTCCTTCGCAAATAGTGTCGTGTCTAGTTTGCAAAATAACCATAAATAAAGTGCGATGGCAACATCCACTAGAGTAATAGATGGACTGCAGTGTTGTAAGATAATGCTGTTACTTCATGTTCCACAAACTGATTATCTATCTCGGTTGTTTCATGATAATAATTCTTTATTAAAAGATTTGTTTCCAAATTACACTTTCGAGAGCCTTATACCGCTGACAACGCCGAAAGGGAATGTCAAGGCCGGCTTTAGGATTTATAACTTTGTGACATGGTGGAGGTAAAGTGGATGCTCTTTTTGTTACAAATGCAGCTCCAGAACCAACTTAGGCTACAGGTATTAACATACAGCTCGTGTGCCAGATCTCACCCCTAGGACAGCGTTAATCCAATCTGCCAACTGCTGCTGCACTCTAATACAGCTCTGCCCTGCCAAGCAATTTCAAAAGCCTCCTTTTGCTCCCGAGCCACCTGTCCCTCACAGCGCTCCACTGGCACCAGCAGCACCAGCAAGCACTTGTAGTCACTGGCTTAAAGGACGACTGCTCCATTTTTAACTGGTAAATAAAATGGCAGCTACAAAACACTCGGTAGGATTTTTGCACCAGCCTTTGTGCCCTTGTTGTTGCTCAGGTTATTGGGAAGCATCTGCAATCAAGTTATTAAGAATTATGAGTGAGGGTTATGAATAATGAGCTCATTTTGCTGTTTATCTTGTTTTTAAACTTTTACTGATATTCACATCACATGGTATAGACTCCCAGGTTCCCCTCCCACTCTGCAGCAGGCATAGTGTAAGACTGGATGGAAATTCTCCAAGCATTGCACTCGCCTGTTTTATAGTCCTGTTCAGAAACTTGGAAATGAGAATTAAATTATCTAGTACACAGTTAATGTTGCGATTCTAACATGCCAAACAATATATCTAAGGAAAAGAAGTAAAAGATAAACAAACAACTTTATTACATAATAAGAATAAAAGTACAAAAGTAGCCTAGGGACAAATAAAAGTTTTAGAAGGAGACAACAATTATCCCAAACCCAGGAAACACAGAAGACCTTCAAATTCATACAAACACACACAAAACATACAACCATGATTCTCTTGTAATATCTGTGGTCATAATAATATCTGTATTGGGTCAGACCCAAATTCCATCCAGTTCACTGTCCTGGCTCAGACAGTAGTCCAAAGCTGATTCAGAAAGAAGACTAGAGTTAGTTTATTTATAGTCGTTCTTCCCCAAAATACTTTCCCAGGCTCGCAGTTTGCAGCTTGGAGCCACTCTCTTTGCAGCTGTCTACCTTGAGGGATGTCCCTGCCATTGACCTCTCCAGTCATTCTTTACAAGCATTTACCCTTTTTGCACCTACAGCCTCATGTAGCAACTCCCTCTTCCCGGACAATGGTGCCAAACGCCTGTTTGGGGTATGATTCCTCTGACCAGTCTTTGGTGTCTATTTTAGCCTTAGATTTACGCCCTGGAGTACACTGATTATAAAGGCAGCCCAGGGTAGCTGACACAGATGGGGAGTTTACATTGTTCACATCTACGTTCACTTGACTGATGCTCACCTTCGTTGACTTTGGAGTTACAACTCTGAGGGCTGAAGGACAACATGAGAAATCAATACTTTTTATGAAACATTAGATAATGCTCTCTTTCAGCGAAACATTTCTTGAGCTGAGCAGACTGAATGTGGAAAGATTCTAAAAATCTCTCTTTTGTGAAGTTTACAATGCAAATGGTGCAGCTTTGTAGCAATTATGTGAGAACTAAGCCATGAAAATGGGCTGAATGCTTAGTATATCTAATTAATTTATTCACTTTTAAATAATTCGCTTTAGTGGCAGAAATTAGCAGCTACAGAACCACAGCATATGTTCTTTCTATTAAAATTTACTCTTAGCATATAAAAATTGCTTTTTCTACTATAGCAGCTGAGACAGTGAATACTACAAAGAAGTTAACACTGTCATTGAAATCTTTTATGATGGTCATAGGCTCAGGGCACTCTTAGAAGACTCACAGAAAGGAATCGAAGACAAGAAACATGAGACCTTCAAAAAGCATTAGAAAGCAGCAGTTTAAGAGCACCGAAGTGGATGCGAGAGGAGAATGAAAGTATTCAGGTACATGCCAGGGACCTTTGTCCAAAATACTCTCTCTGTTCAGTGAAAGATTCATTTTCCAGTTCCACATGAGATCAGAAGACTCTGAGCTGTATCTTGATGTACACGTGGATCTAATTTCACTGGAGGCGACATTTCTGTTTTCTGACATAAGGAAAAATAAACTGAAATCACATACGAGACAGCGGGACATTTTGTGTGTCATCCTTGTGATGCTGTGGACATCTTCCAAGGGGTAAATGGACTGTGGTGATGATGGGCATCTCTTCAGAAAGTGGGAGGAGAGCAAAGAGGACAGGAAGAAGCACAGAGCATCCCCCGCTCCTTGCCTGCTGCACAACCCTTCACAGCACCACCATCAACAGCATCGCTGTACAGGTACTCTTCCACTCTTGCACATAAAAATCTGAGGACTCATGCTTTTAAAGACCTGACTAAAGCCCTATGATTCGTTTCCCTTTTCAAGAAAGAGCTTTTTTTGAGCAGAGAATAGAAGAAAAGAGAATAGAAGATTCCATTTTCAAATCTGGGTCATTAGCTGCCCAAGGAGGAATGTTAATTATTGGTTTTAACATAGCCCTGATAAAAACAGAGTTCTGCAGGCAGTTAAAGGGATAAAAGGCACTTGTTCAGGGTAAGCACAGAGCCCCGCACTCCTTGGATTTAGGCGTGTAACTCAACTAAAGAGGAGAACATTTGCATCAGAAGGTTTACATTTCTGAGTACAGGTATTTCATTGGGGTGCTCTGCATAGTAAGATCTGGTTTTCCAGAAGAGGGCACTAAATATATTTTTTCCCTATTTCAGTAATTAAAAATAAATAAATAAAAGAGACTTGAAATCAGAAGAATTAGATTATAAACTCCTGCAGGCTGGGACTGCTTCCTATGTTTCTGCATAGACATCAGAATTAAATTCTTTCTGATTTTGCTTTCTAATGCCTTTTAAACCACTGTTGTTTTCCCATTTTGCATCCTATTCTTAATGTATTTCTTTCCTTAACATTTCAAAATAACTATCTCTAGTTATCACAATCCAGCACAAAATGGGATTTTTATTATCCCTAGAAATTTAGGAAGCAAAATTATGCTAAAAACAGGAACTCACCTCTAA
Source organism: Gymnogyps californianus (assembly GCF_018139145.2). Taxonomy (NCBI): domain Eukaryota; kingdom Metazoa; phylum Chordata; class Aves; order Accipitriformes; family Cathartidae; genus Gymnogyps; species Gymnogyps californianus. Next base: position 159,427,360 of record NC_059472.1, read on the forward strand.
TGTAATTCTGAAGCCTCTGTATGTTGCAAGGAACCTAGCTCTTCATTAAGTTCTATTTTTTTTCCAATAATTTTTATATAGCTACATTTATTTCATTCCTCTTAAAGCAAAGAAACTTCCCCTGTGTTTCACTAAGATGGATTCACATACAAGTGCAAGAAAGAAAACTGCAATGATTTTACTGCTGACTATCTATCTGATTTTGACTATCTAGGAGACCTTGTACAATTACCTTACCTATGTTTTATTCAAAAATAAATTGCAGGTTATTTTTAAGATGTTTTGTGAATTTTGTTAGAACATTAATCTCTACCCGTCTGTCTGTTCAAGTTAGCTCATCTATACACTCAGAAAAGGAAGTAGAATGAAAAATCTAATCTTATCCAAGCAAAGAAAAATTGGTTATTTTTGTATCATAGTGTTTTGCCTTGAGTCTTTTTATTTTCCCTTCTCTGTTTGATGAAAATCTCATTTGCTAAAGAAAATATTTACAGAGGAAGACTGCTGATAGCTGATATCGATACATAATAAACCTATGTACTCTTGCATGACAGGCTAATTATTTCTGACTTTTGATATCACTCTAGTCTTCCTTGGAACTGTGGATTTGCTTTTCAGTTTACTGATGTATATCTGTGCCTCTGCATAAATGTAGGATACAGTTTGTTGGTCTCTGCTACATAAGCAAGGCTGTCCAACTTAGTCTGAAATATTGTTTTGCACTCAGTCATGTCTGTGTAATTTGTGTTGAATTCTCCCAGCTCAAATCAGGAGGTTTAAAGTTTAGTCCTAACTCCATTTATCTACATGATTAGAAGAACAGTAAGAGTTTAATCCTTTGTTTTTAATAGAAAATAGTTAAAGCTCAGGGGTGGCACAGCAGCTGAAGTCAGCATACTCAGTTTTTAATGCTCTCCATTTCATGCAGTTAGTATTTTGTTGCAATAATCACACTAAACAACACTCCCTGGAATGGAGACTCAATAAGAAATTGAGATTTGGTGCAGTTCTACTGAAACCATTGCTATAGAGGGAGCATGTGTTAGCAAAACTGGAATGTGGGGACTGAGGACTGCAGGAAGACTGCAGAGCTTTGCTTCCCAGCTCAGGCAAACACTTCGTATCGTGTTTCATGAATGCATCTAGATCATCATTTCAGAAGCACAAACTTCCTCCTGAAAATATCCCCCAATAACAAGGAGCAACAGAGCTAAAAAACTGGGATCCCAATGTAGTTTTATTGTTTGCTGCAGGAAAGAGCTGCAGGCCACAACTAACCATAGTGGCTACCCACAATAAATGCAGGGTCCCCACTGGTTCCTTCAACGTTGAGATGATCCCACTACTAGAGTACCTGCTGAGGACATGATGCTGGGGTCAGCACCCATTCCTTGCATTTAAGGGGTGCAAACACATTTTCCAAGGATAATAAACACAAGAAGGCTCCACCCATTCCTCTTCGCTGAGATTCAGTGCCTATAATTTCCCGTTTATTAAGAATGGAAAATAAAGAAAAAGTATGCAGAGTTGGGATATGTCATTCCACTCCACATTTTTTGTTGCTGCTTCTACCCAGAGTTACAATGACAGACCCTTAACTTTAACTAGGAACCCCTTGCCCCATGGCCCAAGGAACTTAACTACCAAAATGTCCCTGCAGTTCACGTATTTGAGTGCCTAACCCCGTTCTACCTTCTTGTTTAAGCTGGAAGTTTTTCTGTAATTAAACTGGGCTGTGCCAAAGCAGAAGAATTGCTGCTAAGAGCAAAGAATAAGGCTACATAAAGGAACACATTTTCTGCTGGAGCTTTGAAGGGATTTGAAATGAACCATGAGGCTCCTCCAAAACAAATAAAATAAAGAATAGGTTTGACCTCTTTTGTTCCCCTGTGTTAGTCCCAAATTGGTCCTGAGAGTTACCGACATGAAACTAGTTTCTGTAGTTTCTCCTTCAAAAGGGAACTCCAGGATTAAACTTGTCACTAATTATTGCTCCACCTTCCTGTGCCTGTGTCCAAAAATTTCTATTCTAAACACACAATGTGACAGAAATGGGACAGAGCGATGACTGCTGAGCAGTAAGAACAAATATTCCCACCACCTGATAACATGTTTACTCAATTAAAATGGGTATCCACCCTTCCATAGCAAGAATTTTTTATTTTGTAAGCATGTGCAGCAGAAAAAAATTTGGCATCGGAAGGGCTCTGCTGTCGAAGGCACAGCTGAGGACACCTGAGAAGACAGTGTTTGCACAATGCTGTAATAGAGTTTTGAAAACCCATAAATCCCTCTAGAGTTGTGTGGCAAACTTCCCTCTCTCTCTCTGCCACTGCAGATATCAAATATTAATTAGGCTGAACCAATTACTGATACCATCACACGACAGAAAAACTCGGCACGTTGGTATGTCTGACAGAGATATTGCTACTTCTGCCTGAACTGAGATTCATTGGTAAGAAAATCTCCCAGTTGCCCAGACTTTGTTTATTAGCAGCTTTGGTTTATTTAATGCAAGGTGACCACGAAGTGCTGGTGTCCTGGGTGAGCTGCACACCTCCAGGTCTGACAGAAAAGCAAATGGAAGTGTAGAAATGTTTTTGAATCAACCTTCTCTGATGCCTTTGAAAATCCTCTTTTGTCTATCTTGTTGCTGTTCAGCCTGCGTTGAAAATGGCAGATTAGGGAATTTATTCATGATGGTTTTGAGATTAGAAAAGATAGGCAGTCTTTCACAAAGGGTATTTTAAGTAGACCAGATTCATAATTAAAAAAAAAAAACCACAACGCTCTCCTTTTAAAATAAATGATTGCCTCTAAATTTTGTAAAAGAATAGCTGCTGCTTCAGCTTCAAATCCAAAGTAAACTATCACCCAGAAAATTAACCTCCCCTATGTTCACAGTACTTTCTTGTTAATACAATACTTCTGGACACACAGGCCTTAGCTTTTGTTATTTAAATGTAGCTGCAGCACTTCTGTTCTCCTTATCACTATAAATAGGATAAAAAGCACGTTATTAAACAAGGATATTTACTCTACTGATCTTGGCTGTAGAAATAATATGACTCAAAACAGGACACAAGCATATGTAAGAAGGAGAAAAAAGGCAGCCCCCACTTTCAGCACCGGAGCCCCAGAATCACCTCACTAAACCCCCACACAGGCATGCTCATAAAAATGGTACAATTTTCAGAAGTTGTGAGCATTTCACTGAAATATTAAATATTAGTTGAATGGTATTAGTAATATTTATTCTATGGGAAGCAACTGAAGATGCCGTTTTCATGAAAAAGACCCAAGATTTAGCAAATCATCAGATTTGATGAGTGACTGGTCTATGTGGTTCCACTAATTCATTAGTAACTTGTCTTCTGCTCATTACAGAAGTGCTGAATGACTACAGTCCTCTGGTGAATCGAGAAAAGAGAAGATATTTTGCTTGAAGATACACACACGCACAGATGTAGTAACAGAAAAACATTTTAACTAATATAAACTTCACATTATTAGGACTGATTTTTTTTCTTCTTTTTATGTAGGAAGTGAAACTACAGTTGTTTATCCTAATAATGGGTAAGTAATTCTCATAAGTAAACAAAGTTACAGTGCTTTAGGCTTGAAAATGTTGGGAAAATAGTTTTAGCCACTAGCCTTTGATAACAGTCAACACTGCCCTTATATTGTGCGGCTTTGCAATTGAGAAGGAGTGCTTCTGGTTTGTGAGCAACAAAGATTCAAAACTGCATTCATATGAAAAAAAGGATACGAAAACTATAAACATAAGCTTTTTCCCTCAAAAGGCTCCACTCAAAAATTCTACTGGTTTACAACAAACACCAAAAATTAAACAAATCACTAAACCAGGTAGCGTTATTTTATGGTACAAATGTTCTAACCGTGCTCACTTTACATAGTGTAATCACTATACATTTTCATTGTCCCTGAAAACAACATTCAATGGGAATGAAAAAAGTAAATTTGAAATATATTTATTGCCACAGAAAGAAAACAAGTTTATGCAAACCTATTTCTAGCACTGGTAAATCCATTTCAATTAAGTAATTTATATCATAGCTACAATATTAGCAGTATTACTGATGATAGTTATGACAGTGTCTAATTTTCAGAGGCATATTTATCATAATAATAGTTCTCACCTAATTCAAAAGGACATTGTGAGGATTCATTAATATTTATACCCATTAGTGTTTTGGAAATAACAAGCATTATATTATTTTAATTTTTACACGACTAATTAAAGCAGTATGAGGTTGTAATTGGAGCCATAAGCACAAAACCTGTTCGTTCCACATAACAACCAGACTTGGACAAATAGTAAAAAATAGTAACAACAGCAATAATAATATGTTGCTTTCTATAAATAATGCTTTTTTACTTCATTCATGCTCTAAATACAAAGTCCAGGGTTTGGACTGGGTCTTTCTGAGATCTCTTTGATCCCATCACTCCCGTGAGATCTATGGCAACAGGCAGGGAGAAAAGAAATACTAAACTCACCACGTAAACTATTCAAAAAACCCCTAGTCGGGCCTGTTCTAATTACAATGATGATTAATTCTTTGCAGCTTTCAACATTAGAAAAATGCATTCCTTTAACTGCAAAATAGGTAATAGCGTCTGTTGTATCAGCTATAAAAGTCTCTAAGCCCTAATTGTTGTTCAGAAGACTTAGCAGTTTGGTCCGTATTAATCAGCCAGGATTTCCTGTGTGTAATTGCACTTAACTAGCTCAAACACAGTAATGGACTGGTAAATTGGAAATGAAGAACAAATAGCTTTAAGAAGAATCTTGGCCACTTTATTTCCTCTCTTGCATTACAACGACAGCTATTCATAATAAAGGCAATTAAATATTCTCTATTTAATGTCTCACCATGTCACTCAAGAAAATCACTTTTCTTCTCATTTACTTTCCTCTATTTCTTTTATCACCATTACACAAACTCCACTGGTTAACTCTGACTACCACAGAAAGCTACACAAGCCTGTGGAGTTTGGTTACTCATCTTTATTCTTACCCCATCGCTCTCCCAGTCGCAGAAACGCTACTGAATTTAAGAGGCGGTTTGCCACTTGGCTATTTAGGAAATTCCTTGTGGAGACCACGGAGACCCACAAAAGTGATTCCAGCCCAAACACCACAGAGACCTCTGTGTCCCCCAGGAGGCATGCAGGGAGCATGGAGCTCGTCCAGCAATGCTGGTGGAGCCATGCGCTGGGCAAGAGTGGCTTTGACCTGACACCATCAGAGACAGCCTTGATCCTCTGCACCCTTTCTGCTGAGATGCTGTGGCTAAAACCCAATTTGCCTATGTGTTTTGGGGTTACTGAACTCTATAACCAGAGCCCCACACACTTGTTTTGGTGAAGGATGATTTGAAGTCAAAGTTTCTCTATGGAGGTATTCATTCCCCAATGCTTTCTGAAAACTTTACCCTGTGGTTTCAGCCTTGGGTTGGACCTTGCTCTAGGTAAAGAAACAAAAAACAAACAAACAAGAGAAAAATTGCAAGAATATTTTAGAGACAAAGAAGCCTGGTGCCTTCCCTATGACCTTTCCAGAAAAAGAACAAATCTTCTGTGTTCAAGGTTAGAAAATCTCCCTATTAGCACAAGGCTTACCCAGAATATTGCTGCCTGAAAGATTAAACTTCTGTAAATATAAGCACTGCAAAAAAGCATTTAGAATGAAATCTGACAGCCCGACTAGCCACAGTGTACCCACGCTAGTCTCACAACTGCCTGCCAAGCTTCCTGGGAGAAATATATTTTAAGGAACACGCTTTAATTCATCATCCTCTAAGACGATGAAGTGATACAACAGGAAAACACACATTAGTTGACTCAATATCTTTGCAAAATAGGTGTCTGCCAGTTCAGGGCTGTGTTATTCCAATGTGGGTGTCAGTGTCGTCACCCAGATCAACACTGAGCAGAGATGCTTCTGTGGAAATAATTAGAAAAATCTTAGAAAGAGCTATTACTGGCAGGAAATGACTTTGTAGCATTTTTCTTAAAAATATTTTACTTCATTGGAGTGACACACTAGGCTCTTCTATTTTGATGTTTATTCCTAGCTGGTATTAAAAATAGAGGCTGTATCCATTCATATTAGAATTCAGATAAATGATTAATTCACATTATGTATGTTAAGACATTATACATGTATGTAAATGCAGTACAACTCTATTGTGTAAAAAAATGATGAAAACATCTATACTCACAAACAATTAAAAGGCAGCACATCACACTTTCAAATGGTAAAAAATAATGCAACACTTTCTGATACCTATAAAATAAGTACACAATAATTTCAAGAAGTTTCTTTTTTGAAAGTATTTGTAGAATTAAACTTTAAACAAACGTCCTTTGCCAATACATTTCCTGAAATTTCCTTTTGACTTTGCAACAAGAACAACTGCCCGAGGCTTTGCTAATCCATTTCTTGTGTTGTGGAAAAGAGCGTAATTTGAATTTTGTCCAAGAATACAGTTTGAAATGCAGAAAATGTGAAAAGCTAACTAACATGCAATTATTTGTAGCCATAGTCGGCATACCAAGTGAGAAGAAAGCCGAATAAGTAATTTAACAGTTATTGCAACTTTAATGCACAAAGAGCCACCCATCATGGCTTAAGGATGCAATATTCAAGAGTGAATCTTACTACCTTTCTATTAGCACGCTTCTTCAAAAAAAAAAATCTTTGTACCCTTCATAAGCATGGATCTTAAAGGAAAAAGGAGGGGGTTTAGTTTTGTTTTGTTTCAGAAGACTATTTCAGGAACTCTTGCTATCATAAACTCATATATGAATACTTGAACAATTTGCAATGCTCTCTTACACTGAATATATTTCACATTCTGAAATCTTCCCAACGGTCATGTTTCCAGCTTGCCACCTTGGGTTTTCCTTTCTGGAAGAAGACGTGGTGTGAGGAAGAGTGTACTGCTCTCTCTTCTCCAGCCAGGCATCTTAAGCACCACAAACTCAGTGTTTTGCTTGTCCCTCAAACCCACAGATCTGCAAGCACTGAAATGCAGAGAGGAGGATGCAGAGGAAACACATCCAGCCCATCCCTTTCCATCCCCCTCCTCCTCCTCCTACTCCATTGCCTACATCAAGCGTTCCTCTGCAGGCTGAACACAAAGTCTGGGCTGCAAAAGCCCCTGTAACTTTGCTTCCTGCAGATCTTCTGAGTGTGCAGTCCTTTCGGTGGATAAAGGTTGAGAATAAAAAGTGAATTTCTTACTACCGCTTTTTCGGAATGAATTTTTTTCTCTCGTTACAATTTTTGTCATTATAGACATTTTTCTCTCATTCTCAGAGGAACTGAGGAAGCCCTCTCTCCTCAGGGCTCTTCGAGCTTGCACAATGCATCTGAGCAGGGGCGGCACAGGGCTTCTACAGCCAAAGGCCAATCTCCATTAAAAGAACTGAATTTTACAAAACACCTCTGGCACACGAGGCAGGGGGGCTTTTAGGCAAAGGCTTTGCTTGTTCAGCGGCCATTAGGCTGTCTTCTCCATATTTAGATTTAACTTAGCACTTCCGCATTCATCTCTGTCTAGAACTCTGCTAAGCTTCGGGTAAGAGAAGTTGCCCCAGCAATGATTTCCCAGCAAAAAAGTCTTTAGGAATTACCCCTAAAGATTCTGATACAGTTTTATTTGAACTTTTTCTAACACCAGGCATGGCTCTCCTGACTTTTATACCACTGTGAGTCAGGAATAACTTCAAAGATGACAGCAGAGAAATCAGATGAGCAACACAGCCACAACCTCTACTACCGAAATGACCAAGAAATTTCCTTTGGTTAGCAGCTGAAACTAGATTTATTTTATGGAAGAAGAATTACAGTTGCTGGTGAATGAATTATTTTCATTTTGAGTAATTGGTGCAATTCTAGATTATGGAAACAAAATGTATAGGGCTTATAGTTTATCCAAGTAGTAGAGCATAGCTATCATTCAAACATTTCAGGTCTTATACCAGCAGAATTTAAAAAGAAAATAAAAATTATTCATGCCAAAGAACTGCTTCCCATGTGTTTGATTCTTTAGTCATCATTTAAAAATGACTCATTACACTTTTCTCTTTTGAAGTTTGGTAGAAAATTCTCCCTAATCTAAAACTTAGTAGTAACCCAATGGTGATTTCTTACGAATGATTTATACCTAACCCTCCGAAGAAAAGGATTTATAATGAAAGTGATAGCTCAACCCTAACTGCAGCACTGGGAACAGTGACACCATAATTAACGTATTATTTCAGTTGTGGGAGACACTGACAGTTGCTTTTTGTTCTGGGGAGAAATTTATAGTGTGACTGAAAAAGGCACCACAGAAAAAAAATTCACAGAAGAGGAACAGAAATCCTTGTAGCAAAGACATGTCCTTACAATCCGCCTCCCAAAGACTATAAAATCCTGGCAATGACAGTGTTTCCTCTACGGTGTAATATATACCTTTCTCCTCTACTAGATGGCAGTATGACATGCTCTCAGAATATCTAAGTGAGGGGTTTTCTTTCTTTGTTTCATAGGAAGCAATTAATTTAAAATATCATCTTACTGGCATAGAAGCGAAAAAGAATTAAAAAAGCTCACCACTGGCTGTGTATTTTGAAATCAAATCTATTTACTTACTGGTTCAACATTAAAAGCAAAAAGTGCATATTCCCGGTCAGGTGATACTTCATATCGAATAGCCTTTAAGGAGACCTAGAAAATAAATCAAACATTGAAATAAATATTTTTCCGTTTTCAAGTCAATGACATCTAGAACTAATTGTTATGACCATCTTTCTAACAATGAAGAATACTGCTTCACTAAGTGTCTTGCAAAATAATACATCACAGCTCTTTTCAAAACCCAGAATGCTATGTGGGCACATATATGCTCCCATAAGAGAAAGCATAACTGCATTGTGACTCAGAGCAGGCAGCTATCTCAAAAAATCTGAATTTTCCTTACAAACTTTCTGCACAGTGGCTGGTGGGGCAGCTGTGGGCAGCAGGTAGTAGAAAACTCTGATAAATGTCAATTTATTAATTCTCTCTCATTCCCTGCAGTCACTGGCCAAAGTGCAGGAGATAACAAACAGTAAATACCTGCTGGAGCAAATTAGTATAAAGAGACACCACTACCTCTCCCAATTAACCCTGACCTGGGTTCTGCAAAAAGCTGCACTGTAAGTCTTACTAACAAGAAGAGATACCAAAATATATCAGACTTGTCAGGAATTACCTTTTCCCTGCTCCACGTATCATTTGGATAGTGCAGACATTTCTCCTTTGCCGTGTGTTTCAATAGAATACTTTGCTGGCACACATGGCAGCAAGGTCAAAGAGAGGTGCCACTAACATGCGGCTCATCCACTGCCTTTTAAATCTCACCCTCTAACCTAACAAATTAGATGCAAGTCCTTGAGAGATTCCCATGGAGCAAAACGGAAGGGGGAATTTGGGCTGCAGGGAAATGCACAGCATCCCACTGGGAGAGTCCTCCCCAGGGCCAGCGAGGCTGGAGGCAGTGCGTGGGGAACCCTGGGGACAGCCAAAGGCAGAGGGAACCGATCATAGAATCATGGAATGGTTCGTGTTGGAAGAGACCTTTAAAGGTCATCTAGTCCAACCCCCCTGCAATGAGCAGGGACATCTGCAACTGGATCAGGTTGGTCAGAGCCCCGTCCAACCTGACCTTGCATGTTTCCAGGGATGGGGCATCTAACTTTCTGGGCAACCTAATGAGCTGATGGGCCAGCGTGGATTAGGATGGGGGGTACCAGGGGAGAGTGAGAGCCAGCAGTGTCAGCATGAAGACAGATTTTATTTACTGTTATATTAATAACACGGAGAAAGGAAAACATGCCAAGCTAGCAAAAGTTTTTCTGACTCAGGGATGGGAAGGAAGAGGACAAAGACAACGTGCCTGGCTGAGGTGTAACGGCAGCTCTTGTATCAGGACTTTTTGGATTAACGTGGAGGTCATGTTCTGCAGATTTATTTACCAAGAGGGCAGAGGAGCAAGGGTAGAACATGCAGTAGGGAGGCCATGGCATGAAAAAGTAGGATTACCTTTTAACACTGTGCTTTTCTTACAAGCGGCAAAAATTAAAAACCAGGGGAATAAACAGAGGCCAAATGGAAGCAGTTTGACTTCAACAGACCTTGACATTAAAGGAAGCCAGCCCATTCCTTTACTCTTAGCAGAATTGTAAAGAAAGGGGTTATGCTCTGGTAAAAGAGGATTGCTTATGTGATGTAGCAAAGGTTGAAGGTTAAATGGCAGCATGTGAAGTTTAAGGTTGGGTCCTGAAATAATAATTCAGTGATAAATTCTTTGTCTCATTAAAAAAGAATTAATACTGTACTTGAGCTTTGTATGAGTCATATACTCATACTGCAAAATAAAATCAATCTGGAACGTGGTTTTATAGTTTTCTTGTAGATTGACTTTTAGCTTTTGTGTTTCTAAAGCTGTTTTCTGCAGGTCTTCGGTCATTAAGATAAGTCTCTGTTAGCCATCCTCTGCTTTTGTAGTTTTGCAATGATACAGTACAACAAAAATACTGCAAGTTAATCAAAACCTTAGGCAGGTACTGCATAAGTGACAATTTTACCAGGACAACGTGATTCTTATCTCATTGTTGGAGCAAACGTAAGTGTGTTTTACTTTGGAAATTAACTTCTTACAGGAAATATTGAAAACACTCTGATATTTAATGTACTAACTTCTGCCACAATGCTGGCTTCATCTACTACAAAAAACAATGCTACAGAACACTTTCATCATTATAAATAATACTCTGTATCAGCTGTGAATTTATTTTCTTTTCATTCATTTTAACAGCCACGTACTAACTTCTTTTCCCAATAATTTCTTAGGGTTTCTCTCATATGCAACTCCACTTCCATTCATCAACACTATTCATTAACAACACTGAAATTACATTTCAACCATTAGGCAAGAAAAATCAACAAATCCACAAATTAAAAAATAAGTATTTGCATGGAGGAATGTGGAGAATGCTACCAACGGACAGTAAATTATATCCTCTTTTTTATTAAGCATGCAAAGACGAGAATTGTGCATCTTTCAATTATATATGATATGCAAGGCTAGCTTCAAATATCTACATGATACTTTCCTGTAGTACAAAAGAAACTGAGCTTGCAGAATAATAACAAAAGCTGGAGTTCAATTTCACATCATCAGTCACTGCGTAGCCCATAGCATTACCAATGTATTGCTTCTCCTTGACAATACACAAAGTTGAAATCCAAGTCATTTTCTGCTTTACTGATCCAACTGCAAGAGAACTGTGAAATTCTGCCACTCGTTATAGAAAATACTTACAATTTTTTTGTTTTCTATTAATATTGTTGAATTGTTAGTTTCGACATTCCTCAGAATCACTGTGCCATTCTGGTTTCTATAAATGAATTCATTATCTGCAAGGAGGAAAAGAAAAGAACGTTAAGGAAATCTGAAATTGTCTGTTTGTGTAGAACCTAATTATGGACTTGAACCAAAAGTACTGCTGCAAACTTCTCTCTAAAGAATACAGATTATTTTTTTTTAACGCAGCCATTGCTGTGATGTTAAAGTGGCTTCCAGGATAGTCATTAAACAACATGGTTAGTGCTTGTCATATGTTTATTCTGCCACACTTTCCCAGAGTGGAATGCAAGAGGGTGACCTGTTTTAAATGTACATACACAGCTTGCTATATTGTTAGTGTAGAAAAAAACAAGGTTGAAAAACATTCCTTATACTTAAAGGTTTCCAAGATCCTCCGTCTCTATAGGAGTTTAATAAGCCAGATGCCTAGAAAGTCTCTGAAAGTTAAAGGCAAATCACCCTCTAACAAAGCAGATTCTGGAACCTAATACTGTGCAGATCTTCCAGCTCTGCCATTTGTCCTGCAAACTAATACCAGAAGGAGATGCATGAAAAGAAATTGCCATTTTCTCATGGAACAAGACAAATCAGCTTGTCCCTATTGCACTTTGGGACTACTGCAGCACTCAGGACATGTGGACAAGGACAAGAATCCCCTCTGGTAGCCGCTGCACAGGCAGGAGATAGTCTCCAGCTCTCAAAGCTCAAAACCTACTTGACAGAAAGGCTGGGGTAGACATACGAAAGAAACTCCAAATGAGGGTTGGGTGGCAGGACAAAGGTTCAGGATGAAAAAACATTACAACAATAAAGGGTTGTCATCTTGTCAGGTGCCATAAACTGAAGTTCAAGTCTGATCAGCGCTTACATACACTGCCCCACAGATAAAACATAAAACGTAAGTCCCAAGCACACTGCCATTAAAAGATTCAGCAGCTTTTCTTGACACAGGAGTAGGGTTACTGGTTTTTTTGCAACCTGGCTAAACTAAGATTGAGAACTGATGGATGCTACCAAACTTCTGGCTCCAGTTTCAGTGAGGGAAACAGTTCCTCATTGCCTGCCCTCACCATGGCTACCCCAGGGTGACTACCATGGTGCACCCCACAAGTGTTAGGGACACGTGAAGGGTTAAACATTATCCATGGGTTGTCCTGGGATGAATCAAAGGTGAGTTTAAATCCTACAGGATTCGTACAAGCACAGACCCACCTCATTGTAACCACAAACAGGTACGTGCCGCCCAGCTTGGGGTAACCTGCTGAAGACAACACTGGGTCCAGAGACACCGTTCTTTCAAAACTTTGGTGTACAGACCTAGCATACTCCTTCCTTACCCATGTTTCAGTCTTCTTTTATTTCTAAGCTGGTGATGACAATCCTCATCACAGTCATTAACCATCTTTGTAAAATATTCTGAAACTGCAGACGTAAATCTTCTACACTCTACTTATTACTATCAATAAAAAGAGTCATCTCCTACATATCACACTTTTACATGTAAGCGTAGGCAGAAAAAATCTTTTCTGAGATTGGGATGAGTCAGATTCTGTGAGGCCAAACTGTTGCTGCAATATGGATGATCCTCTCCAGACAAGATTTTAGAGACTTAAGATTCTCAGTGTTCAAATCACAGCAGCAGCCCTTCAGACTCATAGGATAAGTTCTCAAAGCATCTCTTTCTTTTAATTATGGAATAAATTTTATCAACACCTTCGATCCTGAATAAAAAATGCAGGATCTGAATTAGATTAAGACTTGCATTTGAGACCAGAATAGTGAAGAGAGTTTCTGTTTGAATTTGACAGTATTAAAGTTTTGTCATTAGTTCTGGAGTGTTGTCCAAGGGCATGGCATTTTCATAAGCATGCCTGATTATATTCAGGACTTTAAAATATTGCTTCATATGATTATGACTGAATAAACTAAGATTCTTCAACCTGGAAAAGAACTGATTGAACAGAACTAGGACAGAAGTCAAAAAAGTCATAAGCAGCATGGAGAAGATAAATAATGAATCCTTGTTCCCTGCCTTTTCCAAAATAAATATTAGGAGGCATTAAATGACACCAGCCAGTGACAGGTTCAACACAAATAAGAGGGATTATTTCTTCACGCAGAAGGTAAACAAGCTGTGAAGTCATAGTCCCAGAGTAGAGCAGATGCCAGGACTGCATGTGGGTCCAAACAAGAATTAGAAAAGTGGAAGAAAAATCCATCAAATATTATGGGTCTTGAGGGGAAACGCTTTTCAGAAAGCCCTTGAACCTGTGATTGCGAGGGACTAGAAGCACACCCTGAATTATCATCCTGAGAATTTCACCCGCTTTTTAAAATCTTCCCTAAGCATTTGCTTTTGTCCCGGGCCAGACACCAGAAGAGACGATCTCTGGGGTCTGATCCAGCACCAACTTATAATTTTAACTTCCAGCTTCTGTGTCCAGATCCTTAAGAAACGCCTTTATGCCAACAATTTAGGAAGTGATACAATAAAAGGTATTAATGCTTCCTACACACCTTGCCGTTATATTCTTAGGCCATTAAGGATGAATCATCATTTGTTATATGAGGAAAGTACACAGTCCAAATTTTTATTTTCAGGTATTCCAGAAATAACAGGAATAACTAAACCGAGAGACAGAATATTAACTAATTATCAGACATTTTGAAAAAGATTACTGCTTTAATAATCACCCTATGGCAACAACACAGAATGTTTTCCAATTACATACTAAGTTCTAGACAGAAAAATGACATTTTAAATATGGCCAGCAAAGCATTTGGATATTTGTAAGCCTCTCAGGATATTTCCTAATTACAGAAAAAACCAGCAATGAAACTCAGCTTAAAGTTCAGTACACAGGTAAAGTAGCTTATTAATCTAATGAGTTTGTGGGGCTGTTAATATTTGGTAGCCATTTCCTGAGCATTGCATGAACTGATGGAAGTTACATTACTGCCCATAATGACATTGCTACTAAACTTTTATTGCTCCCTATGCTCCAAAAAACCATAACATTTTAATAAAGTGTGAAACTTCAAGATGATTACATAAAAGTTGCTCCATAGTTAGAAGTAGGAGATGAAAGACTTTCCCATTATTTGTTAAAGTGTAACAAGTTTAAAATCAGGTGCTAATCTGCTGCATGTACTTCTGGTATGAATAAGGAAGAATAAATGAAGCAGCACTGATTTGTTAGGGCTGTAAATCTTGCTGTTATATTCAATACAAGCCATCAACACGGCATCTGAATTAATGAACTGAAAATTGGTCTGCTTAAGAGAAGAACAAATTGATCTGCATTATATTCCAAGCAAAACACTGTGAGGTTTATCTGGTCTGTAAGTCATATTATCTTAATCCTCAAAAGAATCAATGAATAATATTCCTGGACTTCTGTTTTGAAATGTGTGATTTGTTCCAGTGCAAGAGCATTTATTTAAATGGGACATACCTCAATCAAAGACAAAAAGCAATGCAGCAACCTCTGCCTGTAATGAATTCTGTCCAGCAAGCTGATGAGAATTTGCAGCCTGATTTATAGTTGTCACCACAGCTGATAAAGGTCATCACTGCATCTCATTTTTTATACTTGCCTTTCTTTGGGGCTGGTGTTCAGTGTAAATGGTGCTGAAAATTGTAACTTTCAGGCATAAAGCCATTTATTCCATTTCTTCAACAGCAGAGTTCACTTCGCCAACTCCTCCCCCTCTTTCAACTTCCAGGAAATTGTCGGGTTGGTAGCATATATTATGTGTCTGTGAGTGTAGACACAGATATGTAGTCACGCTTACAAAAGTGACTGATTACAAAAAGCAGTGATTACTAGAAATAACAGAGCAGCCTTGGTGCCGTACAGAGTCAGCGTAGAGGAATGGGGGAGCCTTGGCAGAAATTTTTAAAAACCTGCTAAGCACAACGAGTGAAATCAGAAAACCCAAGACCAATGATATATTTGCAGTGTCAGAGTTTCCCAGCTTCTTTGTACACGTCTTTCTTAAATTCAGTCAGGAAGTACGCATGTAGAGAAAACAGATCTAGCGACAGGGAGCTCGTATCCCTTGCAGTCGCCAAGCCCTTGCCAGGAACAGCACACACGAGTGTTTGCTTAGCCTGGCAGCTCTGCCTGCTAGCCTCTTGTTTAGGGTGAAACAAGACAAAATGATGGGATTTTTCTTAAGAGACTAATGCATTACACACCATGGCCCCGAAGCAGGTTTCTCATTTTCAGCCATGCTACCTGGCCAACCCTTTCCAAGGTTTTACCATCAGAAAAGGCACGGGGTGTCTGGAAACTTGCCCACTGGTGCTGCCATGATGCTGAACCTGGAACTGGTAGTTGAAACTCAGAAGAACGCTCATGAGGCCGTCACTGATATCATTTGGGGACCCCAAATCATCAGTTCAATATGCAGAGGCAGCCTAAACAGCCAACGAAATGCTGGACACCATCAAGATAGCAAGACAGTATGGATCACTTGCCATGATATAAAACAAGGGAGTACAAAAATTCATGGACAACTGATAAATTGACAGATATTTAGGGAAATAGGCAGGATATACCCTCTATCATCCCTAATGCAGGGCTGTTTCATTATGGACCACTAAAAGGGGCCAGGCTCAAGTCCGACATAGCATCAGTTATTGCCATGGTTAGAGACCCAACACTGGGCTAGAGGAGCACTCGTCTGAGCCAATACAGCTTCTTTTTACATTGCGATGTGTCAGACTGGGCACCAGACTAAATAGCTCATCACAGTGGACAAGAAGGTCTGGGACAATTTTGCCTCTAGAAGGAGTAAGTTTGAGTGCTGGTGGTGAAAAGAAGCTGAAGGAATTACATCCAGCTACAGGAACACAGATTTGCATTAGCATCAGTGCTCATGAATTTATGGCTGTACAGCTTCTCTGATGAGACTAAATAAGTACACACTATCAGAGATAAAAGACTGGTTTATAAGATAATAGCAGGACCTGCATGCTTTTGAGGAGAATTTTCATTATTTGTCAGAGATCACGGAAAGCAGAAAGCAAAACTCTGTGACAAAAGATGGGAAAAAATAAGAATTTAAATCCAACTGTAAAAAATTCTTTTTAATGAAATTGTAATTTTCTATCAGTTTAGCAACTGACGAATGAAAAGCAGAGAAAAAAAAGTTAGAAAATTCACATACAGCAAGTCAGCAGTAAGAGTCAGTGAAAGGCAGAAGGTAGTATTGGACTGTTAGGACAGCTCCAGTCATTTAGAGCCACAGACTTAGAGGAAAAAGCAACTTCTCAAGTCCCGTAGTTTCAGATCAACAGACGTGAAAGATAATTGAATGAGGCTCAGTCTGATGAAAGTCAGCATCGGGGGAATTATTGTTCTCAATCCCTAAGATTAAGGGAGATTGGTGAATAAAGGAAATTTAAGTCCTGAAGTTGTTCTGAACCATTTCAGATAAATGAGCCTCCAGATACCAGCATGACCAGCAAGGCTGGCAAACAAATTATGCTGTGTCAAGAGAGCAGGCGGCAGCACGCCCTGCGGGAGAGAGTCCACAACGCTCCCCGGGGACCGAGGTCACATTGCGTCGGGCCACGTGCGCTGCTGGGATGGAGCTCTGCACTGGCACAGCAAACGTCACGGGGCCACCAAGAGAGGACTGGGCACTGTGCTGTTATTTCTCATCCTTGCTGCAGTAGGAAGGTCCTTGCTAGACCTGACCTCGGGCATGACCCACGGCAGCTGGCAGGCAGTTTGCATCTGGTGGGCTTTACAGTGGGGTTAGAAACCCTGAAAGACTCCTCTGAGCTTTCCAGAAGTGAAAACACCGCATCCTATTCAACCCGATGAAGCCAGTTACTGCAGCTGGAAACAAGTCAAGAGCCTGATGTTATCACCCTCTCTCTTCCAAAAAAGAAAACTGTTGTGGGTTTTTTAATGACCCAAACCAGTCAGAATTTTAGAATTTTATCTTACGCCTGAAGGACGAGCCTTCCACCAGCCCTGCAGCACTGCCTGCTGTGGTGCAGGGCATCACTCAGCACTCAGCCAGGCTGAGACCCCTTTGCTGACGCGACGGCAGCGCCTGAACCAGCTGAGGGTTTCTTGGAGTTCTCCCAGGCAGGTATTGATCAGACACAACTGGTTAGCACTTACCATCTAACAAGGTAACAGGCAGGAAGGTTGCAACAGTAGGACAGATGTTTTTTCAGACAGAGTTGGTATTTTCAGACTGGCAATGGCGTGTACTACAATCATATTCATTTGGAAAAATACATGAGGATGAGGCAGTAGAATTAAAATTAAAAAAATATCTTCTGCTTCTTTAGCATCCCAACAGGTTTTCTGAAGGGCCAGGTGAGCCCCAACACAGTGGATGGAGACCAGAGGTGGGGAAAGGAGTGGCTGTGCCCCTCGGGTGAGCCTGGGCATCTCACAGCCCTCACCCCTAGCACACGCACACTGGGGCCAAAGAGAAGGGTCCGGCTGGAGAAAGCAAACCCGGACTATCCACAGCAGATCTGCGGCACATGGGGAAAAAAAATACTGGCTTGTAGTGATTACCTACATTTGCAGGATTGGGGGAGGCTGCCAGTTTACACTGAAATACAGTATGCCTCTGTGGGAACAGCATCACGACCGAACCGGGTGCTGGGGCAGGCCGTGGGCTCGGCAGCAGGGAGCGTTCGCCGCTGTGACTGTCGGCATTCGCACCCGCAAGCCAGCCCACACGCAGCAGAGCCCCGAGGGGAGAGAGCAGCCTGTCAGTGCCAGGCAAAGCACCAGGCGTATACGTTAAGTACAGTCATCCACACAGTTCACGTGAGCATTTCGCATGGAAAGTAAACTGTGGGGGATGTAGGATTTCCTGTAAAAAAATTGCTTTCTGAGTGACACAGGGGAGGGAATAGGACAAGCTGAGGTTAACAGGCTGCTGTGCGTGGGGCCAAGACCTTAAAAAAACCCTTAATCCTGCCAGATGCAGCAGAAGCACAGGCCTGCTATCTTCAGAGACTGGTTTTGAGAGAGAGAGCCTGAGGTTTTGGGAAATAATGGAAGCAGAGAGGAAAACGACAGAACAGGGTAAATTCACAGAGGAAATAAAAACTGTCAGAAAAAAACAGCAAACATTAACAAGAAGCACCAAAGAAGAGGAAGAAGGTTGAGCATGATATGAGCAGGGAGAAGGATGAGCACAGACAGGCTTAGAGAAATACTTATTTTACTCTGCTTTCATGAAAGGGGAAATTGTATCTTATTTAGCAGGCCTGCAGGATTATTGACTCACTTAGGACAACATCTGCCTAACTGGAGTCACATACCTTTGCATGACAAGGAGAGTGATCCCCCCAGGACCTGCACTCCCTGGAGCAGGTGTGGTTTACTCCTCAGAAAAGCATGGGGAATAGATGTTCAACAAATGATAGGACCATGCATGCTCGCTAACTGCTGTAAAACTTAACCATATAGAACATAATGCAAAATAAAAGCACAATCAGTCCCCGATGGAAGTCTATTCAGGTGGCCAGAGAGATGCAATCCCAAATTCAGGTGGAAAAGACGACCATTGTGATCATGCACTTAATACTATGATCTGTTGTTCTTTCAAGACATACTGCAGTGCATCTATTTGATATTTACAGCATGTATCCATAAACAACCGAATCTGAAATTCCCTCCCCAAAGCAGAAGCCAAGCTTGTTTTGACACTGAGCTGCTTCCCAGAAAGAAAATGTAGGGAAGGCTTCACATGCCCTGTCCCCTGGCGCTGCAGTAAGCTGGCTCTGGGATAACAGAGAGAGAGGGAAGCAAGGATCACGAGTGGTGAATGGCAACAAAACCCCATTTCCATACCCACAGCTCCACCCCACCCTCACTGAGAGCTGGTCCTTAGGGATGTTCCCTGTAGACCTTGGCACTTGTAACTCGTCACAGCCCCCTGCCACCACCCTGCCTTTTGTCTTCAATCCACCTGCCCTCACCAGCAACTCCTTTTTCTTCAGCCTTGCTACTCTGCAGTGCAGAAATAAGTAGATCTGTTATACTTCGTGATGCTGATGCAAGGGAGCAACAGGGGACGGAGAACAGCTTGCCTTTAACAACATCACTACAGCCTTTAATTCCAGGAGACAACTGAAATCCCATTTTTATCTTTCTGGCATTATGGGTCATTATCCTTTTACTGTTTCCAGCATTTTTTTTCACATGAGAGGCTGAAAGGAAAACTTCTTTAAATAGGTGATTTACCGTGATGTAGCTAAATGCTGTGTAACACATTGCATTGGTACATTAAGTAAGTGCAACATGATAGAATGTGCTTTATTATGCAAGAAGTCGTTTTAATTGCTCATCACCTCAATGCAGTTGCACTTGGTGCACCAATATAGCGCTTTTACAGTAGTACCAGTAAAATAAAACACAATTATAGCTCAGGAAAATTCCCATATCAATGTGCATCTCTAGCAGGCTTGTAAATTAACTTGTCAAAAGCTCGAAGAAGGCTGAGTCCTGGGAAAACTTAAAACTATAAAAATCAGTAAAGCCAGTCTGTTTCTCTTTTTTGTTTAATCCCAAATCTTTCAAGATCCAAACCCAAAAAAAAGCTTATTCAATCTCATTGAGAGAAGACCTCAGCACCAAGCCTGACATCCAGGCAGAGCACACCTTTGAAATCTCAGCCCCAAATTTGAAACCAGGTACAATTCTGCTGCTGCCTCTCATTTGCGAGACTGAACTCCGCTTCAAAGAGCCCCAGTCTGGGAACTCTGTAGGCTCAGATCACGGCTTAGTGGCATAGGCGTGAAAAGCTGAAGTCCATGTGAGAAACAGAGAACTCGTTTCAACTTCAAATAACTCCTCTTCCCTGCTTCTACCTGCTTTTATAACACATGGGGGGAAAAAATGAGAGGCGCTATAATTAGGAAAAATATGAATGAGAAATCCTCTGAAGTAAATCCATTTTGACTCCATCCAGGGCAAACCATCTTGATTACAAAACCGCTGCAAAATCCTAATAACAGTAAAAATGTACATGTTGTTGCTTGCTGCCCTCAGTTTATCTCTCTCTAATGACTGACAGCAGCATGGGGACTTTGCAGCACACTGAGCTGACTTTGGCATATTCCAGAGCTGAGACATCTTCCTCAAAAATTCTCTGCCATCTTCTTTTCCTGTTCAGTTGTGCTCATGCCATGTGCTCTTCAAACCCTAGACATGATAGCAGGAGAAGTGCAGATGACCCCTAGGTTACCCGAGTCCGGACAGCTGGAGATACCAGATTACACTCATCCTTTTGATTCCCTGCCAGAAACTTTCCACATTCAGTACAGGTCAAAAGCAATTTAACCCCAAACAACTAATTTCCCAGGAAATGGTCCCTGATGCCTTTATCCACACCCCACATATTTTTCATGGTCTCATCATGCATCTGAACAGCAAAACAAAGTGCGGACAACAGGTAGCGTGTATCAGCTTATCCCAGCTCCACAATGTGGCCAGCAAGGGTGTGACAGATGTGCTTGACCCTCACTTAACCAAACTAGCAGTAGTTTGGAACAGGGTCCAAAGGAAATAAAGGCCTGAGCTGTAGCTGGGCCACGAACTCTTCTAAGAAACTCACAAAGGAGCATAGTGACACAGTGAGCACCGATGCATACGGGCTTGGAACACAGATCATGCGATTAACACATGAATAGCGGGTGGTTTTTCCAAGACTCATGTATCAAGGAACAAAGAAAGTTGTGGGTACAATGAGTCTCATGCATACGTCTCCCATTGTATGCAAATTGACTACGAGCCAACCACTTTATCCCATAAATATGACAGCCTAAGTGAGCCTTCTTTGAGCTCTCCCTGCTAGGGAGCACAGCTGCATGGCGGTGATCTCCCCTCGAGCTGGGATGCCTCTCAAGGTTGCTCCTCAAAGCAATGAGATCTTTTACCAATGACGGACTGTTGGATGAGCCCAATTTGAGTGCTTCCTGGATGGCAACTGGACTGCACGCCAGGCAACTCTCCCCTTGAGAAGGGACACCTCTCAATGTTAAGACATATTAGTCGTTTAGCTTAAATAAGTAAGTTTTAATTAGAATGAATGACTTAGAGTTATAATGTTATGTGATTCAGTATGCTGTTTGCTTAGCTTTACTTACTTAGCATGAGTAGCTAGATTTGCTGAAGCCTTAGGCCACAAGCTGTAAACTTTCACCTAGATTTGCTGAACTTGTACTGAATTTGTACCTATTCAAGCAAAACAAGGCCTCCAGAGCCAGCACAAACCAGAAGATAAGGAGGCTACAGCTGTCAACAGCAGCTGCAACTAGACAAAATAACATCCTGTGTAGAGACAGTGAAGGAATCCAATAAGGGGTCAGAAGATCTCAGGCCAGAATCACTATTGAAGCGTGAAGAATGCGTGAGGGGTGGGTGAATAATCTGTAAGGGTATAATTGCCCAGGGATTTCTTTGCTTGGGTCCTCCCCTCTCCAGAGGCACCCAGCTCGAGCTGATCCTGCTGCTGTACCACTCTATTAAATTATTTATTTTTATAAGATTTGATGCCTGAGTCTCTGCTTCGGGAAACCTAAGGTTCGAACTATGGAGTGAACTAACACCAGACGCCCGGACAGAAGGTGCTTCTTTAACATCAAGGTTTGAGATTCCTTACCTGAGACTGAGAGACCTCTTATTCCCAACAGATCCTTGGTCAGTGACTGATAGCATGCTGAATGAAAGTCTAATGAAATCCATGTAGCTAATTCCATTAGCCATGAACCATTGACCAAGTCTGGGACTAAGTCTGGATCCAGCCACATCTAGACTCCTCTCTGAGAAGGAGTTTAGAAAGCAAGCGGGTCCATTCTGAACCTCGTGACTCAACGGAAGGTTTTCCTCACCCTTTGTATCTCTTCCATTAGACGTAAACCTTTGCCCAAGTCTAAGACTAGGATTGGATCTAGCTGCCCCTAAGCTCCATCAGGAGTTTAGAAAACAAGGGGGTCCACTCTGAACTTCATGACTCAACGGGAGGGTCTCCCTTACCTTTTTGCATCTCCGGTCTCTGTGTAAATCTTTCTAAATTGATTCTAACTTGCTTTTCCTTTGTATGTTTCTTCCATGTAGTAAATAATAGAGTGAACCTTACCATCGAACTCTGTTAAGTCGCACTTTTACAAATTCATGTCAAAATCACTTTGACGGTGATTCTTTACATGATCTATAACACTCCTCCATGACAGTGGGTGGCGCAGCCCCAAATACACAGTGGCACAGATTTTACTGGGAGTATAAAACCTCCAGGGCTTTTGCGATAGTAGTTGCTAGCTCATATGAGAGCCTAAGCTACCATTCCTGTTTCATCGTCCCCACTTTGCTTGCTCCATGCAGGTACAGTTGCTCCGAGCACTCCCTGGTTGTCCCCCAGGCCAGTGCAACATCGCTTAGCGACCCCTCTCTTCTCTGCCAAATGCACCAGGTCTTATCTGCCTCATTTAGTTCGGCTTCACACAGGGGAGGGCATAACCCAAAGTATTACATGTAAATGTAATAATCCATTTGACACTGAGAAAAAAAGGAACCCATGAATAAATTTTCATTAAAATGTGACCCCACAGCTTGCTTTCTTAATTCCTCTGTGCATTTCCTTGCCTCCTTCTCTTTGCCCCCAACCAAATTACACTTGTTCGTGGCCATGGTGGAGAGAAAGAACATATAAAGTGGGTTTTTTTTTTTCCTTTTCATTATTATTCTCATGGGCAGAGTACTGAAATTTCAGTACAGGCTGAATGAGATCTTTGTATATTAACATGCAAATTTGCTGTGTATACAGCTCTGGATAAGGTTTTAATTATCTTTGTGTGCAGTATTTCACGATCTCTTTTATGCTACTCTATCATTTCAGATGTGTCTGGCGAAGTATGACTGTGCTGAAGTCTAACTATAAAAGGAGTCTGTCAGAGCCATGGCCATCACCCTGACTTCAGGCTTCTGAAAATCAAGGCAGGTAAGACATGAAACCCAACATCTTACACATTTTGGTTACGGGTGCATGATTAGTGGTTTTGGACTGGTCACAAGAGGGCACCATATTACAGAGCCGATGGAAACTCGTTCAACGCTTGCAAAGAACCATTAATAAATAATTGGATGCAATGCTGGGCAGCGGACCTGGCAATGAATGGTACCTGGAGGAGAACAGAGGCTCCCCGCACCCAACTGCAAAGGAACTGCTATCAGAGGAGCAGTTTGCGATAATACATACAATCCCATTGTTTTTAAACTAATTGATGAGGGAATGAAAAAATTAGCGTCAGCTAAGTAAATAGCTTTCCTTTAACATCTCATATCAGTTTGCCTGCAGTGGCTGGGCCAGCTCCTGCAGGAAGCCCCATACCAAACTCCAGAAATGATTCCTGAATTTCTTATTTCACTTGTTCTTATTCCTATTCCTCTCTCCACCAAGGAACTGACATTGTGCACCATTTACTGCCTTGCATGATGTTGGTCTTGAATTAGCAGTGGTTTGCTGCTAAGAGGGCAAACCTGCTGACTGAGGAGCTGAAGGAAAAGAGCTGATACGAACACCTGGTTTAAGTGCAATGGATGAAAAATGGTTACATCAAAAGAATGACTGGTCCTTTCTTGAATTCTGGTCAACCTTTTGTCCAAAAATATCTTCTCAATGGTTCTCAATGGGTTAACAACTTTCAGCAGATGGCATTAAAACCCAAGAATGCCCTTATTCAATGAAAAGAACTTGGCTTCTTCATATTTTTCTTTATTTTCTATCCTTACATAATTTCTTTGTTACTCTGGGCAATTCTTTTTATCATGCATTTCCATGCTTCTGTCATGGTCTTTATCCTTCTCTGGACCGTGTCTATTCCCACTACAATCTATCTTTTTTGGATGGAGCAACCCAAACTCACTGTAGTGATCAAGATGACAATGTCCCTCAAACTGGATAAAAACATGCTATTTTCAGTATTGTTCTCTCCTGAATATAGTCCAGTGTTATTTCCCCTAAAAAAGCTGATTGCAACAGAAAATTGATTATATGTTCTCAGTTTCCTGCCCTAGGAGAAGGAAAGCAAATATAAAATATGGAATTCCAATAAACTCTCTTCTGTTTTTCATACTCTTACTATTCTGGCTTGATAATTTAGCCATATTAGCCATTCTGTGCCCATTAAGAAAAAAAATCAGGTATATTACAATTATTGGTATATAATTCTACTTATAAAAATATCTTCCTTCCTAAAAATAGAAAAGAAATAAAGAATAAACATTAAAGGTTAATTTGTTTTAAGGCCATATCTTATGCATGCTACCGAGTTTGATATCAGCTAAATGCTTCAAGACAAAAGGTAATAGTAAACTCTCACAAATGCTGCCCCTGAAATTAAAACCTGGAAGAAGGAAAATATGGAACACATGGAACAAGTATATATATGTACACATATACTCTTGGTGATATTTTTAAAAATGGTTTTAAGATATTTTTTTATGTCACAGTTCACAGCCCGTGTTCCCACTGGGAAGGAGAATAAGGAAATAAAAGATAGCTCCAAATTATTAAGGGTCCTGGCTTATGCACAAGTCTTCCAAGAAATATGTCTTGTAAAATGAGTCAGTCCATCAACCAAAGCAATAATAAACAGCAGTGAAAAGAGCTTCACATGGCCCAGTGTACGTGCATTAACCCCACTATGGTGCGGATGGGCCAGCTCAGCCCTCGCTGGCTCTGCTCGCTGCTGATGCTGCCAGCCGGGTGAGCAACCAGCGCCAGCTGCAGGAGCAGGTTTCGGGTATGGGCTCTTGTCCACTGGGAAAGAGGAAAATTGACTGCTGAGCAGAGAATAAGTGTTTATTAGGGTGATAATAAATTAGACTATTGGAAAAATTTCTGGACACTTTGTCCAGGTAGAATTGGTGGATTTTATCTGTTTGTCCAAGTCTCGCTGGTTCTTCTCAGCCCGCCTGAAGGTACCATGGTGTTCAGACATTACTACAGTGCATGCATGGCAAGGCCAACACTTCCAAGCAGCACCTGGACTTCCTCTGCATAAATGGCCACGCTGAACACAACTGCAATGAGCCCAAAGTCTCTTTGCACTCCTGGATTTACCACCCCTGCAATGTACAGCTGGTTTTTTACAAGGTCCGATACATGCCAAAATAACCATCATTTATCCAGTAGATCCAAAATTTGCCCTTTATGGGGAAATTGCTTCTGAGCTGAAACTTTATTTTCTCTTCTTGGCTTGAGCTTTGAAATTTCCCACTGCCTTTTTACTAGACTTTGTTTACTTTTTTCCCATCCATGCCATTGTAACCTGCCTTCTCTGGAAAGTGAAAATGCTTTGAAGCTGATTATCCAGATTTTGTGAATTATTACAAATCTTAAGCGTTGACAAATCAGGTATAAGGCTTCAAAAGAACCTGATATTGTTAAAATATCTTTTCTAATTAAATTAAACATTGGATTCTTTTCATTTACGTTCCAAATATGTTTAGCTTTTGAAGGGCCATTTAGATATAATTTTAATAATGTCTTTGAGTACTAAAAATTTTAAGATTCATTTCATTCTCTTTTTGAATCAAAGTAAGTATTTTTGTAAGTTACCTGTCCCCAAAAGCTGGAACTTTAAGTCAAGTAGCAAATACGAAAATTTGGCATCATACCCAGCTGGCAGTGTTGTGAAGGCAAACTCCTTGCCCAGCCACAATCAAACCTGGTTACATGTTCAGCTCTTTCTCTCCATCAATGAAATGTTCTAGGGAGTTGTTTCCCACTCTCCTTTTCCTTGCATTTTTTTCTTCCTTCTTTCATCTCGTCATACTTGTTGTCTTGTCTTGCTTTTCCTGCTAAGCATGAGACTAGAAGTGGCTTTTAAGAGGTGTTATACTCTGACAATCAGGGATTGTTTCTCAGCATTCATGGCCACTTCTGTCTCAGGATCACTTACAGGATCACCTTATTTTCTATCAGAGATTATTCCTGATTACTGGCAACGGAAAGAGATGCCAGCAAAGTAATCAGTTTTAAAACTCAGGAGCGTGTGTATAGACCCAGCGCTAGTTTCACATAAAGGTGTGAAAGTCCTGCTGGAGACCTACATCGCATGATTTTATGGCATCATGATCACTCAGTGTGGTAAAATTTGGTACCGGGACCTATAGATTTTAAATCTAACACAGTGCAAAATCTTGTGTTTTTTCTTTGGGGTCAAACAAATTATATTACATGCATGAACTTGCCTTAAAGTGCCATGAAACTCAAATCATTTGAACACATTTGAGAAGCCAACCCTAATACTCCCATGTAATCCTTGTGTGTAGTTCCCATCCCATCCTCTCTAAAATGATTTATTAGAGATGGAGAACATTCAAGAAATGACAAGGATGGTCCAAGGCACTGATCAAAGGCCCATCAGGCAAACCAAATAGGACCAAGCTCCCAAGTAAGAAAAAGGAAGCAGTTCCTCATGCAACAGGTCTTAGGCCAGTGAAACTAGTTGACGAAGGACATGGTGGATGGAAGAGGCTCTGGAGGACACTTGGCAAGTGACTTGGAAGAGAAAAACATTTGGGGTTATGTCCTGGTTTCGGCTGGGATAGAGTTAATTTTCTTCTTAGTAGCTGGTACAGTGCTGTGTTTTGGATTTAGTGTGAGAATGATGTTGATAACACGCTGATGTTTTTAGTTGTTGCTAAGTAGCGCTTATCCTCAGTTAAGGATTTTTCAGTTTCCCATGCTCTGCCAGCAAGCAGGTGTGCAAGAAGCTGGGAGGGAGCAGAGCCGGGGCAGCTGACCTGAACTAGCCAAAGGGATATTCCATACCATGGAACATCATGCCCAGTATATAAACGGGGAGGAGTTGGCCGGGAGGGGCGGATCGCTGCTGGGGCATCGGTCAGCAGGTGGTGAGCAATTGCATTGTGCATCATTTGTCTTATCTTGGGTTTTATTTATCTTTTTTTTTGTTATATTCCTTTTCATTATAATTATTATTATTATAATATAATTATTATTATTGTTAGTATTCTATTTTATTTTACTTTAGTTATTAAACTGTTCTTATCTCAACCCATGAGGTTTTTTTTTTTTCTTCCGATCCTCCTCCCCACCCCACTGGGAGCGGGGAGGGGGAAGCAGCTGCGTGGTGCTCAGTTGCTGGCTGGGATTAAACCATGGCAGGTTACTAAATAGAAAAACTACAAGAGGATCTGGTAATTCCCTGACCTAAAATGTACGTGAAGTTTGCTGCCCTCTCACTCATCCTTGTGCATGCACTTATTACCTCTCATGGAAACAGGATTTTGGGCTGGGCAAACCGTTGGTCTCTTCCACTCTTAATTGAATTTTCACTGATGTGAGATTTGTATGTCTACATTTTAAAGTATAATTATATTTCCTTGATCAGTGATAATTATCTCATTCTAAATTTCTTTTAATGAATTATATAAGTCTGGTACTATTTCTTGTAAGGAAAAAAAAAAAGTACTGCTTCTTATACATTCAACAGCTTAATACAGTCAGGAGATCCAAACTCGCCAGAGACTTTCCTTCTTAGATAAGTAAACCTTTGCCTGCTAAATTTTCAGTTACAAATATCTGATATAAAGTTTAATCACCAGAAATACAGTATTTCCCATCTCCAAATTATGAAATTATGGTATCTCAGCATATATTTATTTAATGTTCATTAAAAGCAACAAGTGGAAGAATACATACTGCTTTAATTAATCCTTGGTAAGCACTCCATGTTCAACAAGTGTCCAAGAGCAGTGAAGGAAGCTCAGGGAAAGATAATGAGTTAGGAAAATATGCTTTGCACCAAGTAAAAATCTTCAAGAAGGAATCAAAGTTGGGCTTTGAATCAGAGGCAAAGGAAAAAAACCAACAACTTTATTTTAGTACAAATTCAACCAACCAGGCTGACATTACGACCATCCTTTCAAAGGCTTATCGAAAACAATTTTTGTCACAGCAGTTCCCCCTTCTCCGGGGGCTGGGGACAGCTGGGAGCTCACCGTTACCTGCTTCGCAGGTGTCAACTGGGGAAGCACATCTATCAGTGTCACACTGTACCTCTAGTTGTTCACCTGGATTTTTAACTAACACCTACTGAGAGAACACCTAATCCCTCTCCCAGTTAAACCCCTGTAAAACCAGTGCCTTTTCCTTGGCTCTGAGAGCAGCGGGTGTTGATTTCAAACCACTTTGAACCAGATGAAAAAACCCGGTCCTTTTTTAACTGGATTTTAACTGTTAAGCATGTAGGCAGGACTGCCACGTGCGTTTCTTTTCTTCCAGCAGCAGAAACACTGCTGATGTGAGCCGCATCTTCAAAAGTCTCCCACGGATGCAGCCGCTCTCTGTGGCAGCGTGCTGTTTCCTTCCCATTTCCATTCCTGCCATTCTCTTTTTTTTTTTAATCAAAAGGCTCCCCGCTGTGAACTGGGTGCATTTGCAGTACGTCTGCATGGCTGGCAGGGTAAAAGGACCCAGGACTGAATTTAGCAGCTTTGCACTCGCCACCAGCAACACAGAGCACAGAAACGCCGCTGTGCGCCTTGGTGTGACATAAAGCATGACGATGGGGAGGAGCAAAGAGGGCAGCTTCTACCTAATTCCCACGGATTTTTACCTCAAATCTGCAAACAAATACAACATACAAAGGAGCCCAAGTGGTCCTAGTTTTCACACACCTGTTACAGCTTCAAATTATTCCCCAAAGCTGCTTCTCGCTAGCAGACACAGTCATGGCAGGAGGCACCACCTCGCTTCTGAGTTACCTTGAGAGAAAAGCACTAATTTTAGTGGAGCTGGGCTTGAAAGGGAAACGGGGAATCTGTTTTTGCTAATGGCTATAAAAAGTATAGGAAACCACCTTGCTGGTCCAACATGTGAGAGTATGACCATCACGTTGCCTGTCGGGGGGAAGCCTATTTGTCCTGCTTTGTTTTAAAAAATCAGTGGGAACAGAATTAGGCAGTTACGGGGAGTAGGTGTTAGTAGAACCCAGACAAGAAGGAGAAGTGAAGTCCAAGGACATCTCCTGCTTCTTCCAGCCATCTTTGATTCGTTGATTGTTCCCTTTGATATTATCCTAACAACTGAATGTATTTTCCAGCTCTTCATCTCAGGCCATTAAGCCATTTCTCAGGCAACATCACAGTACTGGCTTCCAGGCTCATTTTCACCCTTTGCACAACTCCAGCTCCTGCTCCTCCTTGTGCACTCCCAAGGTTCTCCCTGCTTGCCTGGGCTTCTCCCCCGAGTGACTCTCAGCCTGTCCCTCCCGTGCAGTATCACGCTGCCAATGCCCTCCTCATCACTCGTTCCCTTTCATCTCACTTCTCCCAGGTGACCTTCGTACCACCGGCCCTGTCCCTGGGCCAGACTCTTCACTCAACCTGGCAAGATGCAGAGACGTAACAAATACAAAGCTCTCTCATTGAACGTCTGAGGCCATTTTTTACTGCATGTGGGTATTTAGATGTTCAGTAGCTACAGCCGTATTTTGATACCTCAAGAGGACATTTGACTCAGAGGCTCAACAGCAGTCAGTGACACACAGGGGAATGATTAGAGTTCAGCAGGCTTTGGAGAAATTAGGTTACCTATGGAGGCTCCTAAATATAGGGTTAGGCACATATGAAAATCTTGACCTCCTCAAGACATCAAACTACTCAAAAAGCTCACAAACAACCCCCCCATTTGACCATTACTTCTGCTTTTCTAGAGCGTGATATTTTTCACAAACAGGACTTTCTCCCTCTAAATTCAGAAGTTGCTGTACACGCCAAAGGATGATTTTCTCAGTCTGACAGCAGCACGTGTGCCCCACCAGCACGCCAGCACTGCAGAGAAGCTGGGCACTGAGGCGCTGCTAAAGCCAAGGTACAGAGCTCCTCCCCAGCTTGCTCCTGCAGACTATATTAATTTTTAAAAGAGCCAAATTGATTTCTCATTTCATTCTCTCTAGCAGTAATGAACAAAACAGCTACATGGCAGAAATGCTCTCCTCCACAGCCTATTACAGTATGTTAAAAAGCCATTAATTCCCAGGTTTTCTGTCTTTAGTGAATAGGTTACTGTCACTACTGAACTTCGGCAATTGCCCAGCAGCTGAAAGGCAGGAGCTGGGCAGCTTCCCTTCAGTGCTCTCAGAGTACAGATACGCAGAAATGTCTGAAGAAGACGATCCAGGATGGGGTCTAAAATCAAAATTATGGTTCAAGTGGTTTAACATTTTCCTCTCTTCTCTCTCATTGTGGCAGTCGTGATAGAGCATGAGCCCTTACCTATTCTGTTTTGGCAACATAGGATGTCACTTCATGAAGGTATTCAGATTAGGAATAGTAACCAACCATCTCTAAAGCACATGGACATTTCCACTGACACCAACACTACCTGAAAGTTCTCTGTGTGCTTTTTTAACTGGCATCCATGTCTTCATCAATCACAACAGAGGGTTTCTGAAGGCCATCCCCAGCAAAATGTCCCCATGGGGGTGTGCAAGCAGCACTGCCACACACTTCCATGAAGTGCTAGACCAGAAGAGCCTCCTTCAGTCCTTCCCCTGTATTTTCCTCTGGACCACACAGCATTTTCCTTTAGTGCCATGTCTTTATCTCAGCATAAGGTCACCCTTACGGCTCCTTAGGGTTGTGGGGCTCTTTGCAATTGGAGTTGGAAGTTCACTGAAACCTTTAACACCGCAAACTGATGTGCTGTGCTCCAGGTAACCTGCTGTGTGTCTTAGAAAGAGTTTCAAGAACGTTTGAAAAGCCAGCGTGCTCACAAAAATATTGCAGAAACAAGCTGCCATGAGGTAGGGTATGAGGTTTGGCACACCAGAATTGGGAGTGGGACAAGTTTTCTTTGAACCGTTAAGACCAGTATAGCCATTCACTTAAGCCTTTTTAACATATATTTAAAACACATTGAAATTAATTAACTAGTGTCTCTGTTTAGCAAGGTGAGCAATGACGAGAATAGAGTAACCCAATTTTCTTTATGCCTTCACCAGATTTACGGTAACAAAACCAACTGTGAGCAGTTTCTAGCTTACATTCAGTTAACACAAGACAGGAACTGGGGCGAGTGTGTGGCCCTCATCTGGCAGCACCTGGCTTCAAGGGTGCTTGCACAGAGGTGTAGCTCCTTCCTAACGCAGACCCCAAACACGCACAAGACTGCAAATGGCACTGCCCAAGGAAGACAACTTTGTTCCTCCGATGACAAACAGAAAGATGAGTTTTTCGTTCATGCCAACAGCCCATCCTTGCCACAGGAAAAGCTCCTGCTGCCTCACAATTCGGATGGTCGCTCGGAAGTGGTCATTCTTTTGGCCCATGGACGAGCAGCCCAGAAAAGCCTACACTCCAGCTAACCGTGTTGTAGCTCTCTAGCAGGGCGATTTTAGTCTTAAGGGCTGTCAAAGCAGCACCCTAACGCAAATCTTTTTCACAATGAAAAATATTAGCACTTACAAAGTTCTTAATATCTATGCAAAGCAAACTATAAATAATTCATTTACTCCACATGCATCTACATCATTTGAAATGCATCAATGCTTTTATCAATACAGTGCAATGGATTTACAGTGTACAGAATAGACTTCAGGGCATTTGGGCTATCCAAGTATTGTTGATCTGAGCATTATTACTAAAGGTAAACTGAAATAAATTACCTCAGTTACTACATGATTTTTTTCAGCATGGTAAATAAAACTTATTAGTTCTAGGTCATTAAATTCAGTATTAGACTTTGAAAGAGCCTAGAGAGTCTATGACATTATTAGTAAAACATGCAACAAAACATATGTGCTTCAGTATTAAAAGAATTACTCTATTATATTTAGATATTAGTGCATTTTTCAGAAGGACTTTTGAGATAAAAGCCTAGCTGCCATTCTCAGATGCGAGCTAGGCACGCAGTGGTTCTGGCTCTCACTGAGTGGCAAGTTTCCAAATAACTGAGCCATTTCTGAAAATGTCATTCAGAGCCTTT
Organism: Gymnogyps californianus; assembly: GCF_018139145.2. Classification (NCBI taxonomy): domain Eukaryota; kingdom Metazoa; phylum Chordata; class Aves; order Accipitriformes; family Cathartidae; genus Gymnogyps; species Gymnogyps californianus. The sequence goes on from NC_059472.1 coordinate 159,459,795, forward strand.
TGCTAATTTACCCACTATTCCTCTTCAGACAAGAATAAATACTATTTTGCCAGTGTTGCAGGTGAAGCAAGTGGGCAGGGACCTTTGAGCTTGATTTTCAGATTTTTTTTAAGTCAACTTCCTATGACCCCGAACGCACCCTTTGGTGTCCTGTGCCTCAGTGCTCCTCGCTGCTTGAATATACTGTGCCCTTCATTTCAACCTTTACTCTTCTCACTTGGCTACAACCTCTCTGCAAGGACTGTCTCGCCGTGTCTGGCCAGTGTCTAGCACAAAGAAGATGCACTCCTAGTTGGAGCCTCGAGTCACTACCATACAGCCAAAAATCTTGGCAACAGCCACTGCTACATACACTCTGTCTTGCAAGATGCCAACAGCAAGGCTGGAAAGACATCCTCCGAGAAGTAAGTAATGACCGCACGTTGCATCCAATCAATTGCAATAACCACGGGCTGTATATTACAGGCTGCTATTATGTTTTTCTAACTACCACAGCAGCCAAGTACTTTCGATGTGGGCAAAATGTATTTGTCATTAAGTACAAAGACAGAAGATAAGCATAAGTCTCGACAAGTGGTGTATATGATTCAGTCTCTACCGCTTTTTTTGACATTGGGCACGACGCTGCCTCCCCGTGAAAAAGGAGGACTGCTCCCGAGATGTGAAAGGCCAGGGAAGCCCAAATGGGGGGTCAGATTCACAGCTGATAGGAATCACTGCAGCTCCGTAGGGCCACAAAGACAGCACTCATAACCTGACCGGCTTCTCAGGCCAGGTAATGACTACGAATTAGTGTTTTCAGGACAAATCAGATGACTGAGCTGCTCTTCAGCATGAAATGTTGGTACCCCTCTTTATCCTGGTTTTTGTTCACCATTATGGGAACACTGCAGCATCCCAGCGAGATTTTCAGAAACCTGAGCTAAAATCCTGTGAGAGAGGAATTATAGGAAAAGCCTAGTAATTGTGAGGCCTAATTACGAAGTAATGTGGAGCTTGAGAGCCGACCTGCTAAGCAGTTAGAGACTAGACTAACGAGTGGGCCATCTGTCATCCACGAGAGGGCTAACGAAAGGCCGGCACAGGACGCTCCTGACAGTGTTTGGAGGAGGATATGCAAAGGAGGAAATGTCCAAATACAACATTTAAGATACACAGTACGAAATGAGCTGCTAATTGGAGCTCGTATGCATGCTTACCATATGGACAGCATAATTATAGTTGTACAGTAAAGGCAAGTTCACAGTAAAGGATGATAATAGAACGGCGCAGGGTGCAATGCATCGAGCGATGAGCAGAAGAGCACAGAGGGAGGCATGGGATGGATGGGGCTGCAACAGAGATGCAGTTCGGATTCTTTGCACTTGGATTGCAGAGTAAGGGGATGCCATTTGATCACCAGCACAATCTCAAATTTCCTGTACTACATTGCTGTATATCTACTATATGTCATGGTTTAACCCCAGCCAGCAGCTAAGCACCATGCAGCCGCTCCCTCACTCCCCCCCTGCTCCCAGTGGGATGGGGAGAAGAATCGGGGAAAAAAGGTAAAACTCATGGGTTGAGATAAGAACAGTTTAATAACTAAAGTAAAATAAAATAGAATACTAACAATAATAATAAAATATAATAATAACAATAATAGTAATGAAAAGGAATATAGCCAAAAAAAAAGAAAAAAAAAGAAATAAAACCCAAGAAAAGACAAGTGATGCACAATGCAATTGCTCACCACCTGCTGACCGATGCCCCAGCAGCGATCTGCCCCTTCTGGCCAACTCCCCCCTGTTTATATACTGGACATGACGTTCCATGGTATGGAATACCCCTTTGGCTAGTTCGGGTCAGCTGCCCCGGCTCTGCTCCCTCCCAGCTTCTTGCACACCTGCTTGCTGGCAGAGCATGGGAAACTGAAAAGTCCTTAACTTAGGATAAGCGTTACTTAGCTAGCAACAACTAAAACATCAGAGTGTTATCAACCTTATTCTCACACTAAATCCAAAACACAGCACTGTACCAGCTACTAAGACGGAAATTAACCCTATCCCAGCCAAAACCAGGACACTGTACTATACCATATGTACTGTATTACACTACTATATACTAAGCTGTCCTGAAGGGTAAAACCTTCACAATAAATCCAGTGTTTACTTATGCTACAAGGCAAATGTAAGCGATAGCAGTCCCTGGATGTGGAACTCGAAACAAACTCTGGAGCAGTCAGTTCTGGTCTGTGAATGCGTTGCTCCCATCTGGAGTGCTCTTAACTGAGTCAACAATAGCTGGGGCAGTAGAAGACACTGAAAGCAGCTGGTAATTAAACAAAATATTCTTTCCTCTTCCTAAACCACTGGATAAACATGCAAACTGGAACTTGAAATTACAGGTGGCATCACAGAAATTCTAAGAGGTTCAAAGTTCCATCTTTGGCATATCTTTCACTTACGTAAAATTAATTGCAATTCCAATAAAAAAATTGCAAACATATCCACAAACCAGCCACAAGCTGTGATAGAAAGCTTAGAGAAAGTCTATAATCTTTGCACCGGAAGTATAGTTATGTCAGCTTTGAAATTGGTTCTCTTTTTTTTTTTTTTCTTTTTCCCTAGCTCCTTTGAAATCAATGGAATGACAGAGCTATTGATCATAAATACGTTATTTTTCCACTTGCCCACTGCAAATCAAGAAAATGCTTAAACATCAGCTCATCCCATCAATTTCAGTGAGCTTTCAGCATATTTTTAAGTGCCATCCTGAATAGAAATACTTTTGGGTTTTTTTCTTTTTTTTTAATTTTTATTTTAACAGTTGCTCTAAGACTCATTCAAGTCAAAGGAAAGCCCTTGCTCCTTCAGAGGGTGTGAATCAGCCCCTCCTTTACTGGGAAGAACACAGGTATTTTACTGACTGAACTATTTTGGAAGCAAATCCCTCACATGATTCAAATACTCCTAAACATGCAACACGCTTCATCTTTGGCGAGCCTACCAAACTCCTGTCTTCTGCAATAACAAAGAGGGAAAGGAAGGAAATAGAGCTTTGAAGAGTCAAGAGGACTGAAAGTTGCAGATCTCTGAATGACCGTGATATTTTGCTATACAATTAACAGGAGAAGAATGGGAAGAAGGATAGACAACAGCCACCTATATTTTAACAATTGTGCGGATTCCCCATAAAAAATAAACTCATTTTGTGAGTTGACATGCAATTTTAAGCATGCAATTTTTAAATATGCAATTTTTCTACTAAGGCATTCCAGCATTCGTTATATTAAGTTGTATTAGTTTGGCTTAGGCATTTTCAGAGTCTTTCACTTGCATTTTAAAAACTGAGAATAAGAGACCAATAGGAATGTGTGCCGGGGAATCGGGCTACTGGTCTTTCATCTTGCTTATCAGGGACCTTAATCAAGATTTCACCACTTAGTCAGCTAGAGAAAGCTGTGAAAAGCAACTATGATGCAGAAAAGTAATTAGTGTTGTAAAATGGCTTTGGGTCCTTGGATGAATGACGTTGCAGATTAGTGTCTTGCCCTTAAATGTGAAGTCACCCTTGGGTAAATCTACAGAATATCTATTGGCTTCATAAAATTTCTCTAGACGTATTAAAACCAGTATCAGTGGTATTAGTAGCACAGCAACAGAACAAGTCCTTCTAAAATATCTATGCATGTTTGCACAATACTACTTTGTGCTTTGTTCTTTACAGAAACAATATTTTAGTAATTTCAGATCAGGCCAGACATGTTAAGTTGTGCTGGAATCAGTGAGAGTACACAGAGTAGGGAGATGGAGTTTAAAACATGTCAAGATTGGAGTCTTAATAAAAGTGTCTAAGGCATCAGTATGTGATCATAATTGGAAAAGCATGGGAAATATTGTTTTTTCTCAGAAGACTTCAGTTTTGTGGAAAATATGCCTTACATCCATGTAAAGCTATACTCATCAGAGGGGGGATGTTATACATAGCTCCATGGAAATACTTCATTCTCTGTTCCTGCAAAAGTTTATATTTAATTCATTATCATTCCCTCGTACTCTAGCAAATAAAGAAAATAGCAGTAAAGTTCTCAATAAAACACTTCTTCCTTCATTAGGGCCATTAGGGATATAAGTGTTAAAAAAAGGATGCTAGAAAAATAATTCTGAACCGCAATGCAGCTAATATTTCCATTATCGTTGCTCCTAGAGAGTGGTTATGGGGCGCAGCGTTGCCCCAGATTATGCAACCTGAAAAGAGCTCCTGCCCATCAGCAGGTGTGTTTGTGAAGGTGCGTATCGTCTGCAATTGCCCTCCCCTGTAGTGAATTGGTGGGAGAAGTTGGAGACAGCTGTGCTGAGGGCAGCTGGGGAACGTGTTAATTCAGTACTACACTTTAACACGCTCTTTTTTCATTACAGGTATTAAAATTGTTCCCAATGGGCATAACAGACAAGGAAAGGCAAACATGAGGAAGGATTCGATCCAGTTCCCCATTAAATTCAAAAGAAAAACTAATAACTTCAGTGATGATAGGAGTTGGACTGGAACCTACATGAACAGCATACCACAAATCATTTTATTCTCGCCAAAGCTTGTTCTGACTGCAGCAATTTCCAGTGAGAGCTGGAATCTACATCCCCCAAAACAGCTCTACTCCAGCAAATACTACATGCATTAATTCAAGAATTATTTGGTTTTCCCCTGACTAGAAAGTGTAAGGCAGCAGAGGATAAAAAGAGCACATGGCTTGCGTGCAAGCGCCAGCCCAGCTGCTGCTGGACCACTGTCTGCCTGTTGCTTAGCAATGTTTCACCTCTCTGCCAGAAAAAAACATTTCGATGTGGGAATAGAAACCTGAAGTTTTGTTTATGGTAAAATAATGACTGTGATAGTGCTCCAACCACTTCTTCCAAACATGTGCTACATCACCTACTGAATGCTGGAAGCTTTTTGGGACAAAGGCTGCGGTTTTCAATGCCTAACTATGAGCCCACTGGAGAGCCTTAAATAAAAAATTATAATAACAGAGCAGTGGTGTTTGCATTTTTATCAGGAGGAAAGCTGGAATAGGAATTGGAGGATTGAATTTTTGGGCATGGTTCCGGGCAATCAGTTCTAGCTGCCCTTGCTTGAGCAGGGAGTTGGACAAGATGATCTCCTGAGGTCTCTTCCAACCTCAACCACTCCTTGATTCTGTAACTTCAGGAGCAAAGTAAAGAATAAGAGGAATAAAGAAGGAAATAAAAAAGAGATGCCCAGAGAGCAAGGAAGCAAAGCAAAGACACTGTGACACATTCATGCCTCACTCACCAGTTATCCATTTAGCCTCTGGGTCATGAATTTTGAAATCATCACTGAAGAGATCTTCCACTGTTATCTTCTTCTTCTGAGACAAGCTGTTATCTTCAACTGTAAAACATTCGAAAACAAACTGCCATTACTTCAGCTTTGAAATGTATCTGAAAGTACAGCAACTGTGAATAGTGCCATCATATCTCATTCGGAAATGGTCCACATTAAGCTTTCTGTCACACATAAGCCCCTTCCCATTGTCAGTGTTATAAAAGGATCATCTAGTGGTTCACAAACAGAAACCTCCTGGTTATTTACGCCTGGATTCAGCAACTACAAAAAGACCAAGATATGGTCCAAAACACACATTGTCAGACATAACCTGATCAAAAAAGATCTTAAAGGTCATGAAAACACACCTATAGACGTCATAGTGCTATATAATGCTGACTATTCCAAAGAATATTAAAGCTACTTAATACTAGGACTATTCTGAAACCATCAGCTAAATTTTAAAAAAGTAATTAAAAGTGACCAGGTTTTTATAGCATGTATTTTTATTTCCTTAAAAACTGTCATGCAAAACCACAGTTGGAAAGGTATTTAACCTTATGAGGGCTCATACAGATTACTTCAGGAATTCACAAAAGATTTTCCATGGGAATCAGACACTTGGCTGCAGAAATATTTTTCAAAAATCTATGAGACATAACCCTAAATCCTTAGGTGTTGCATAGCTGGCCCATACTAGTTTTCATTTTTAGTGAAAAGATATACAGTTTCATTTGCAAACATGGAAATCTGGCCAGCTTTTACATTGAAGAACCAGACTGCCAGTTTAAGACACTGTAAGATCAACTTGTAATAAACAGTGTCCTTCATTTAGTTCATTCTTCCTAACTCTATATCACTCTACTTTCCCCACAAAGAAATATTCACTGGATGTCTGACTCCGCTGTCCTTCATGCAGTCCTCTCCACGTTTCTCGTGATTCAGTCAGAGATTGACAACAGACTTCTGACACAAAGCACAATCTGAAGAAAATGCAGAACTGATTTCCTTCTGCGTGTCTATTATTGTTACAAGGAAATCTGTCTCATGTAGGATGTCACCAAGACTAAACACACATGAGTCCAACTGAATAAAACCAAGGCACAAATTTAACCACTTGAAGTTTGCCGCAGCTAGCAGCTTCTCCTGTGCCAAAATTATACCTTCTCATTTCTCTCACCACTTATCTGCTATGTAACAATTCTCATAAATACACCACAGAGGGTCCTGGGCCTGTAACTGAAGCGTTTATGTTGAATCAATGGATTCTTGGGCCTTACAGATGAAGAATATATATATATATTACATCACAGAACTCTATAGTGGGTACTTAGTTAATATGAAAATGGATTTTAATTTTCTCAAAGCTGAAATTTTTAGAGAAAAACTAAACCCAACAATTTTAATTAATATATTCCTTCTTTTTTTTTTCCCTGAAAGTAATTTTTTTTGTTATGACAAGCAGTCACCTTCTATGAATAATTTGTTTTCAACATTCAATTTTTTTCTGAAAAAATATTTTCATGGAAACCTTTCAGTCAGCTTTAAACACATTTGCTCTTTAAAGGAACACGTGAGGCCACATTCTGAGTATTTCCACAGCAGGGATGTGTGCTTCAGCATCTCTCCTCACTACAGCATCCTCATGCCTGAGGTCTATTGGTATCATGCAGCCCTAGCTATCTTTAACATTGTTTAGTACTAAACTTCTTACACTGAGCACACGTGATTAGAAAGAGTGGAATCAGACTGAAGCCATTTATTGGAGGAAAAAAGTCTTCTTTACTACACTAAATTGAAGCCCCTGAGCTACCTGAGACCACTGAAAATTACCTATGAACAATGTTTTGTTCCACTAAAAGCTGTTTCAATACAAACTATCTTTTTTACTGAATTAAATTATATTCTTCAATTTTCATATTTTTTCCAAGTCTGAGGTTTCAATCACACTGCTCAATGTGGCTTCCAAATACCAAGACACATTAATACAAGTCCTCAGCCAAATCCCTCTGCGTGACAGCATTATGTCAAGTTCTTCTCCGTAATTTTATTTGTTAAAATGGAAAATATAGGTCAGAGGAACTCCAGGAAACTGTTCCAGTTAGTTCCCACCATGGTGCAAGGCCCCAGTACTGGATACCCAGGGAGATCAGGTGGTGCAGAGCAAGGGGTCGGAGCCCACATACAGCCCTGAGCTTACGGCTGTTTCAGGCACCACTTCCCAAATGCCACCCTGAGGAACACGGACACCCTCTTCCCCACCATGAGGGCGTAAGGACAGGCACAAGCAAACCTCTATCCTGGAGATTTGGGAAGGGGCAGAGGGGGAAGCCCTTCTCATTCCCTCTTTCTGTGCAGGATGGAGACAGCCTGTCGGGGAGCTGCACCACCTCCATACTTTCACAGCACTTCAAACTCCTCATAAAGGACAGCAGGAAGAGGGAGAGGTAGCAACTGAAGCATGCACACCCAGGAGCCTCCCTAAGGCACGTTGTTGAGATTCCCTTACTGTGCCCTGCAGTGGGCTGTAATAGCTGCTATAGGTCCTATAATGAACCTATAATGCCTGCTCCATTCCTCTGGCCCCAACAAGACATTTATGGAGGAAGAAATGCCATTGCGGGTATCAGGTAGCCCACCCTGTCCTGAGCAGCAGTCTCTGAGCATGCCTTAGAGCGTCTAAGCCAGCTGGTGGACACAAGTTGTGTCCACACCCAACTGCAGAGACCTTGAGGCCTCCTTGGGTTTGTGGAAGGGGAGGATCAAGCATGTGCCACCACCTTTTTTGCACTCATGTCCCCTGCCCCCAGCAGACCCAGATGGCAGCTGCCAACCAGGGCCTGACAGCACAGCAGCATGGCAGCAGTGCGGGTGGCACAAGGACTTGTGATTGGAGTGCCAAGTCAGAAACCCACCATCCAAACAGCAAAGTTACTTGCTGAGAGAACCAAGTGAAAACCATCTCCGTTTTATTTTTGATTCAATGTTAAAGGCATGATGGGAACCCTGCATTGGTTTATCTGTCATCATTTGGGTTCATTTGTCTGCACCTCATCCTTGAAGTCAGAGCACCCAAAAGGACATGGGTTGAACTGATAAAACTTTGCTCTCTAGAACACAAACAGAACAAAGATCCTCCGGAAACCCAGAAAACTCAAACAGAAAAGGGCTATGAGCTGACCTCCCTGCCTGTTTTGCCTCTGCAGTACCAATCTTTTCTTTCAAGCTTCCTCTCAACTCCAGCAATGCTCAGAGGCTGCTTGATGGCTCAGAAGGTTTCAGTCACCTTTGGGTGCCCACCTTTCTTTCTGTCATCCCTGGGGCTCAGCTCACACACCTCCTGGGCTATTGTGCATTGCAAGCACGTGGGTGAGTGTGTGTCCGTGAATGTCCACCTCTCCGTGGCCAGCACGCCAGGAGCTCCCTTCCCACCTCAGCATACCTGCTCGATCCCTGGGCAGACCTAATTGCTCTTTTCCCCCAGACGACCAATCTGTACCCAAAAGGCAGTGGCCAGACAAGGCAAACAGGCAGCCTTTCTCCCTTCTGTAAAATCCCACTTTTTTTTAATGGCATATAATACACATTTATATATAACAACTGTGAACAAATTACACTCCTGCACAGCTAGTCACAAGATATTTCCTTGCTCTTCCCAACTAGCAAAAGTCATACATGGTTTTCTAGGTGATGCATTTGGCAGTCTGACAGCATGCTGTGAATTAATGCTATGCAATGACTACCTCGGTACCATCTCTGAAAAATGTTTCCTATGAATTTTGTAAAAATTTTAATGTGGAGTTGGGTGTACTTCCTTTTTTTCAGCTAAAGGTCAGATTTGAAAGGAGCAAACTTGATGTATATCTCCAGAAAGCTTTAAATATCAGGAACAGATGTGCAAAAGGTCTTTGTTTGCCTCCATTTCCAAACAGAGGGGACTAGAAAGCAGCCACTTCCTAAGCAAAATGTCTAATGGAATTTGGGGAAGGTTTTTTTAACCAAAATTTCCATAGGACTGGGTCCTCTCTTCAGCTTTGATATGTGTGTGTGTGTGCACGCATGCACACACACATGCATATCCATAAACTTTTGCATGTCTTTATATAAATACGCAAACAACACTGCTAGGACGGGACCCATGCAGGTGCCATATGCGGCGACAAGTGAGCAACTGCCAGTTAGGAAAGGCTCAGTCCCACACTTTTATCATTTGTATAAACAGCTTCACATTTTTCGAAGTTGGGTGGAATGGCAGGACTCACACATACGTGAAATCAGAGTCCCCCAGTGTAGGCAATTGTGTGCATGCAGTGTACTATAGTGTAATTAAATACAAAATTTCACCAGTTACAGCTTCTTTTGAGAATGTTGTTCTAGAATACCAAAGGATATACAAATCATAGAAATGTTGAAATTTTATTAGGATTTTATAAAATAAGACCTAAGCGTTAGCTAGCAATAAAGCACAGCTACTGTACTTACGATGCCTGCTGAATGCAAAGAGCACCGTTCCCAGTTTATGAGCTAATCTTAAAGCAGGGTGAGTGTCCTGCCTCTAAGAAACCCAGACCAGTAGGGATTTCAGCCTTTCTGCAGCTGAATCCAGAGCTAAAACCTTCTTTAAAGGTTTGGGCTGACTTGCAAAAGAATCTGGAAGAGATTTAAAAATCCCCTTTTTCCTCAATTATTAAATACCTTAATCATTATCTGTTCTGCTAAGCAAACCTTCCCCATTCCTCACTCTACCCCTTACTTTTGGTTTTGCAGGAGACTACCCAGGAGACTACCCCAACTTTCACAGTATTGGGAAATACCACCATCATGATGCAAGTTATGGGTCCAGTTAACCACTTTTCTTTGTCTGAACATGGACTACGAGACTGGATGCTGCAGTCTATCCCATATATGTCCCAATTCTCTGTAGGCATTGCATGATGTTCAGCACTGGGTTTAGAGCACCTCTGCATTGCATGCCTTGGTATTGCACTGCAAAACAGGCCTTCAAACCAACAGCAAAATACTTAGAGAAGAATGGTTTCCCAGCCAGGGAGAGGGCTATGATAGACAGGAACGAGTAAGGAATTCAGAGGTAAAATGCAAAAGGTTATTTGTAGTAGTATGACAGTGTCAGGCAGGACTCCAACATTATCATCAGAAAGAAGACTTAAAAATATTTGAAGTTTTCTCAAGCATTGTGCTCTGCCCATGCCAGACTGCGTCACCCACTTGAGATATTTCCAGTGAAGAGAGTTTTTTTGTTTGTTTGTTTGTTTTTTCTGATGCCACCCTCACATTTGGCAGCACCTTCCCACGAACATCCACAAAACTGCTTCTCCTCCTTCCTTCACTGTCCTCCTGCCCCTTCCTTGTCTCTTGTTCAAATATCCATCACTTATTTTTCAGTTTGGCTACCAAAGGGTAAACATTTCTTCTTCCAGTGAACTTTTTTATGGCAGGAAAATGCAGACTCTGCTTCTCCTTTTGGACAGGCTCCTCCATCTTCCCTCACTCCTACCTTATTGGGAAGTGCTAACCCCAGTCAGAATTAGCAATGTAATACTGTCTATGTTTGTCAAGCCACCCTCAATTCTCACTTAGCACTGGCTGGTGGGAAATGCCTGTGAAATGAGCCTCCTGTTACCCTCTGCCATAGTGCGTCCTCGTAACAAGCTCCAGGGCAGTGGCTCAAGAGAAGACAAACTCGGCTGCTGCCAAGCCACAGCAGCAACCTAAGCTGTCTATCTAATTTTACCCTTGGCAGAGTCTCACCGTGAAGCAGTCTGGATCCATAATAAAAACAGAAGCAATACTGAGTTCAGAGTTTTTGTATTTTCACATAGGACACAGTTCTGAAACACCAACGGGGAAAAAATAACCCAAACCCAGTTTACCAGCAAATCAAGTAATTAGAAATCTCAAAAAACACGAATGGAAATTTTAGCATGGAAAATGACTTTGCATATTCCTAAGTTTTAAGCATGAAGAGTCTCTCAATGGTGCTATTTGGAGTTGTTGTTAAGTACATACCAATAACTGTGTGATTTATATGTATACGTGTGTGCATACATATCCCAAACAGAAAATGTCTTTGTGTATGCATATACAAACATAAACACACAAATACACTTATGAATTTTATTTATAAATGAATGCGGGTATTTCACATTCCCACTTCATACTATGTAAAATAGAAGGTCATCATAATAACCCATATTTACTTGTGTCTTCCTAAATTAGAGAACATTAACTACAGGGTCTCAATGCTCAGTACACCTCTTCTGTCTAGGCATTTACCTGGACAACAGCACTGCAGTATCTATAGTCATAATAGTCATTAGTGGATTTTATGTGTGATTTTCTCTATGGAGAAGTGGGAGTAGGGTTCAGGAGAAGTCCTACAAGAGGTCTATAGTGGAGCCCAGAACTAAAACCAGAGCTGTTAAATCCTCACCAGATATCATTCTGACCATCCTTATAAAGAAATCATTATTACAGGTGGTCTTGTAAAAGGAAAGACTTGTGACTTCGACTGTATTTAGGACTGTACAGGTATGTTTATGCTTCTCCCCATGTATCCATCTATATGGAATCCTGCTCTTCGATGGAAGTGGTACCCGTGGTCTCATCTATGCAGTGCGAGGCACTGACAGCTTCTTGAGGCCCACAGGTATGGGTTTAGAAATATAGGCTTCAGTGTGCGTTTTTGAAAAGTCTGGGACTGCACTTCTGTAAAACAGAAGGCGACATTTCCATACCTAATGGGTAAGCGATGATATTTTTCACTGCAAATAAGTGGTGCCTGATGCGAGCACAGTCCACAGACCATGCCCCAAAACATCTCAGAGATAAACTGCACTGTCCAAAGGTGTTAAATATGAACCCTAGCAAAAGTAATTTAAAAAATGATCCTTAATGAAGTTTAACCTTAATTAATTTAATTACTTAATTACTCTGGCATGACCATGTGCACATTTACATTGAAAACTTCAGGATAGCATGAAATAAACTGAACATGGCATGATGATAAATAACCAAAAGGACAACGTAGTGATTGTTTCACTCGTTTTCAAACTAACTCAGTGCAGTCCTGTATTTCTTGACTTATCACTGTCTCCAGTCTACCATACAGCAGGACTGTGGGTTTAGAATTGTGTCAGGGAAGATAGCCCTGCAGATAGCCCAGATAGAACTGCATGTCAGTTCACACGCTACGTGCTAGAAATTTCTGCCACACAACTTCCATCTTGTTTTTCCACTTCACCGTCCTGTGCTCTTCCATGTCCTATGGTTTCATTTCTCCCTTGCCTGCATTCTCCTCCTCAGCTCTGTGCTCTCTGTCCTGCTGTCCCCTAGAATCACTCGCATGTACTCATCCAAGAAGGAGCCCCTTTTCTTCTCCTCTGCGTTCCTCTGCAGGGGACCTGCTGCCTTCTCCCATGTTTTGTAGCCCCTCACCCTTTCTGACACTGAATTCTCTTTTCTGTGTCATCTCTCATTTGTTTGTCTTTTTGTATTCAGATCACAATCTTCTCAGAGCCATGAAAGCGCATTATTTCTGCTCCGTAAGTAGGCATGGAAATTTACAGGGCGGTATAAATATGTAATAATCAATAATCATAATGATACCACATTAAAATTCAAGCCTACAACCTCAGCAGCTACTGTAAAAGAAGTAATTTACAGAGGTTATGTGCACAGAACTTTGCTGAAACTTGGTAAGGGGTTTAACTTAAAGAAGCCCTTATTGGGAAGTTACTAATGTGGTTAAGTGCTATCATCTGGCACATAGTTATCTGGAATTGCTTTGTAAAGCTGAAACACTATGGTCTGATCTAAAAACCAGTCCAGCTGAAGGGAATGGAATTTAGGTGCCTAAGCATAGGCATCCAGTGCCATTTTAGATGGTCTGTGATATGCCATCCAACTGGCAGTTGCTGCTCCATGTGGGCATGAACTTCAGGAATTCCTGTTTCCTAACTGACTGCCCTATGTAGACGTCTCTCATACCTTGGCAAATCTAAAATGACACTCTCCATCTATGTTTAGGCAACCAAGTTTCACCCTTGTACCTTCAGCTCAGTGGCCTCGATCTTTGAATCGAAATGTAAAAGTCTAAAACAATCTACCTAAAAATGGCCTGGAACTCAGCATCACATCAAGACAAAGAACAGGAAGGATGATTCCTTTGATGTTGACTTTGCAGTCAGTTTGCAATCCCTTTACCCTTGGAAGTGTAAAATTACAGAATAAAAACAGAATGGAAGTGAGTTAAAGGTTATAAATACCTGGTGTCAGGAGTATAACAGAGGTGACAATCAGGGAGCAGATAACGAGAATAACAAGTAAGGCAATTGCAATTCCTTTCCAGTTTCTTTGTGGAGGATTACTCCCCACCAGCTCCTAGAAACATCAAAAGGAAAGCAAACACTTAGAAAAGGCACTAAGACAAGGAAACAAACAGCAGAATCCAAACAGCAATGTATTTCCGCAGAACCACACCATGTACCCTGCAACCATGGTGGGTGAAGCCCGTAAGCCAAATACAATTCATGTCATTATAATATGTTGTGGTATTAATTGAATTCATTCCAAGCCAGATTATACAATGAATAAATGCAATGCACCCATAGGATGCTCGGTAGTGTAACCCACACTTCCCACTGCCTCTTCACATATGGGCACCAGTCGCCCACACCAGCACTCATCGAAACTCGCTTATCAAAAGCCAGTTTCCTACCAACCCTCATTAAGTCTGGGAAAAAAGAGCTTTACGGTAACTTTCAAGAGACTTTTATAATAAGATGCCAGAGAAGAATACAGGAAGATAAATAATTCACAGGGGTGTGTATGGAGATGAAAATCAATAAGGATATCCCCATGGTGAACTTTTCTGCCTTCCCAGAAAACATCACATCTCCTCAGGCCACCTTGCATGCATTTCTAGGTTGGTAGGTCTAAGGACATGAAGACAGGCTTCACGTCTAGCATATACATTAATTTTAATCAAGTCCTTAAAACTTTAGAATAAAAGCTCCATCACTATTCACTGATCAGCTTTGACTTCACTGTGGTTGTACCATATGTTCCGTCTATGATGTATACAGCACCCCTGCTCTTGAGACTGAGGTTTGTATGAAGTGCTGTGTTCGCATTCACAAAATCTTAAATATTTATTGCACTTTATCCCTTGTATGCTTTTTGCTGGATTCCCCTTAGCATTGTGCATTAAATGTGATTTCATGCACGCATTGAAGCATCCCCAGGAACTGTACGAAATATCAGTGCACTCCGCTTTCCTGGAAAGCTGAATTCACTCAAGGGATCTGGCCTCTACAGCCAGAACAACTCTGGATGCTCCTCCTCCTTGTCAACCTCACCAATTTAGAATCTTTGCCTCATTTCCTTTGTTATGAAGGATGGTGTGTCTAAGACAGACCTGCTGGTACTTCTTTAAACGATTCTTCTTTTTTTCTTTTTTTACTTTTTCAGGAAAACAAAAAAGCTATGTAATAGACTATGTTCTTCTGTAATGCAGAGAGTTTATTTCACTTATTGTAGCTTTTTCTTGTACACAGCAATATGACCTGAACAGGGAGGTCAGGCAAACCTCATAGTTTTAACTTCAGAAAAACCTCAAAAATATTTTTCAACTTTTTCCATATTGAGAATCCATTTCACAGAAAAAGGTAATGTTGAGACTCTCTTCCTATATGTTTGAGGATCTATCCATTACAAAGGCTATAAGTCTGCAATGGAAAGCCAGGTTTGAGGCATTAAACATCTGAGGTGACATCTGTATTTCATTATTTATTCTAGTTCTGAAAAGATGTGATGGTTCTCTTCCTTCTGGCAAAGAGGAGTAGAGGTTAGCACCCCCTCCCCTCCTTGCCTTCCCCTCCTTTGCACTTGGCTTTCTATTTGAAATGAAAAATAATTGGAAGGAACAAATGTATAGTTTATTATTCGTACTGGAGAAAAATCTGAAAAGTAGGTCAGGAGCTTTGAGAAATGCACTTTTGCCAACAAGCAAACAGAAAGAATATAAATTCTTGCATTTTTATAATGTCTTCATCCTAAACATGAATAAAAATGTTAATTAATTTAGTCTTCTAATGCCTTTTTTAGGAAACTGTTACAGTCCCCATTTTTCAAGTGATACAAATAGGCTCAAAAGAGAGTCTGTGACTTTCCCAGGGTCACACACAAATTGAGAAATAAAGCCAGGAAAAGAATCCAGGGCTTCTTAGTAAGTGGCAGAAATATTCTTCCCTTCACAGCAGGGCACAGTGGGACCTAGAGGGATGACAGCAGAACTGGGGAGAAGCAGCTGGGAAACCACAGTGCTTCTACTCAGCCAAGCCCTAACAGTGTCTAACGACAGAGGTAAGACGCAGACAGCATTACAGGACTGATGGCAACAGTCACATTCCTGAAAATAATCTAACAGCCCTCTCCCCCCTGAATGGTCAGAAGTTTTCAAACTGAAAAAAATAGTTCATGGACTTGAATTAGTCCTACAAACCCAGATGTAGTTCAAAAGCTTAATAAAATCTTGCATTAAGTGAGGTTTCCCCATCCATGGGTCCCAGTATGATAGAAATCCACACACGTGCTCTAAGCTTTCAGGATATCAATACTTCCACTAAATCCATTATCATATCATAATCCCATTAATTTTTCAGTCATCCAATCAATATTTGAGCAAAATCACAACAAAAAAGAGTGGGAATTTCTAGAGTATCAAGCGGAGGAAAACTACTCATAAACAAAACTTCAGTTTTAATACACTGCAAGGAAGCAGAAAGCAATGTTTTCACTTCATTTTCAAAATTCCATCAGGAAATTTCCCCTGATAAAAAGCAAGAAGAGATAAATGACATTTCAAAGAAAGATAAACAGCTTTATTCAGCACAGGATTGGTAAGCAGCTTTTTTGTTCTTCTCAGTCATTTGAAGTCTTTTTCAATGGAATCACCTGTACTAAATCTGCTGCACACACATCGTACCATATATATGCTAGCACCGATGTCTTAGATCTTTCCTATCTGTATTTCTGTTAATTCCAGAGGGATGTTGCTGTGTCTCCGTGACCAGCTTTTACTTCCAGGAGATTACGGCCTCACCACCGGTCCATGATACCCCATGCCCTTGGCAGCAAACTCCCACCCTTCGTTCAACAGGAGTTCCCACAAGCGGACATCAGCTGCCTATTCACGTTGCTCAGGAAAGCCTCCGTGCTTGGGACCGAAGCCAGGAAGGTGTTTAATTAAGCCCTAGGCAGGTACAGATTCAAGCACATAAATAATGTTCTTGAAGTGGCACCTCCAAGGGTTTGTTTGCCGCGCACCACACAAAGGTATAATTTGCCCGCTCTTGAAAGATCCCAGCTTGCAGATGTAAATACAGAGATCTAAACTAAGCAGCAAGCAGATACCCTTCGTGAACCATGGCTGTTAATCCTAAAGATACCACTTTGGTTTTAATACTGAAATCTGAGCATATTACAAATGGAAATAAACCAAGCACGCACAATTTCTGCTCTAACAGAATTATTCTACTGAAAACAACATAAAAGGAAACATTCAAACAAAGTCACTCATCGGTAGGAGTCACCTGCTCTCTGCTTCTCATGAAGAACTAACACAACGCCTGCACGATCTCTGCATGCGTGACCAAGCTAAAGCCCTTCAGCCTGGTTTTTCTCCTTTTTTCCTTTGCTGTTTGTTTTCCACCCCCGTCTTTCTCTTACATAAAACCTTAATTGTTTTTGGATTAGGAAAGTAAAACAGATGTTACTACAGGTTTTAACATAAGCACACTTCATTGATGCTGCATATTAAAAACTGTAAATGTTATCACTTTCATTTTCATTTATGATTGAAAAATAACGCTAACCACCTGTGAAGTTGACTTTGAAGCCATAAATCCAGACATCTACAGTATTTTAAGACTCTAAAATACAGATCTGTGATGACATATTTTCCTGCCTGGGAAAGAATCACTGTACTGACATGTTATGGATGAAGGCTGGATGTGCTCCAATCCAAGATGCTGTCAACAAAATTATTTCTGGCATGTTTATTTGAAACCTGCCAAAAGTCTGCCAGTACGGTGGCCATATTACAATAATATAATAGCTTCTTAAAACAAAAACTCATCAAGCACAACTTCTTTTTTCTTTTTTAATAGCCATGTTTATATTGCTAAATGAAAGAAGGACAATATAGACATCACTTGTCAAGTATTGGTATTATTTAATAAAAACTACACGTCCTGGACCAAAATCTCTGAAGTATCAATAGCGGGATGGTCATGGTGGGCCTCTTAGTCTTTTCAACACGGAGTTGCCACTTTTGTGCAATAACAACAAAACCTAGGTGTGTTATACTGGAATATATACATTCCAGATACATGTGCTGTATGTGAGGGCCCTTGCTGAAGCAGGTGACACTGGGCCATGGCTGCAGACAGGAGACTGAGCTCTCCTCAGTTACACCAGTGTAAATCAGAAATAAAAGGAAAAGAAAAAAAAATAAATCCCAAGAAATTAATGGTATGAAACAAAAGCAGGTGCAAGATGTTTTATTGGCTTCAGAGGTGGCAGGATGGCATTTATAGCAGCGGTTTTGTATGGTTTCCATACTTGCCATTCTTGCAAGCTCTGCTTCTTGCTTTTTTTATTTGTTTCTAAATTTTAACTAAAGAACCTGAAATACTACTAATACTACTCATAAACACAGTAAATGAAAAATCTTCTAGCAAGCTTGTTATCACACAGTTAATTGAAAAATATGTATTCTACCGTCAACTCATGCTACCTTGTTCTGAATTAAAACTTCTGCCTGATGACGTGAGTGCAACGTCTCTGGCAAGTCAGCTCACCAATTTCAGAACATGGCGCAGAATAAAAACTTCCCTGAAGATTTAAGGTATGGGAACACTGTTGTCCCTGGCAAAAACTCCTGTGACGTTCAGTGGAAAAATAATCTTCCTGTTAATTAGTTCTTTATAACACAAAATTGCTGCAGATTATGACTGCTAAACAAACTGAGTACAACAAATGAGATAAAGAGTAGGCAACCCATACAGTTAGATTATTAACCTTGTGTTGCAAAAAAGAAATATTAATTGCAATGGTAACGGCAGTAAACTAGATGCATTGCAGTGATTACAGCAGGAGGTTTGCTGAGACCTCTGGTTATATTGCTGATCAATACTGCCTTACTGTCTCATCGCACTCCTCCGCCTGTCTGGATCCTCTGCTGCTCTCCTGCCTTAAATTTAGGATGGAGGTTCTTTGTGGGTAGGAATCATTTTTGGTACCCTGCCTGGCACAGTGGAAACCTCAATCACTAAAGAACTTAGGCAGTATCGTAATATGGATAAACAATAATAAGCATGTAACTGCATCCTTTTCATCTCTGAATTCAAGCTGAGTTACTTCTGTTTGGTTTTTTTTTTTACTTATTTTCTTTCCTTTCCTTCTCCTCCCGACTCACCTCCCTCCCCTCCTGCTGCTGCAGACCACCCTGAGCTGTGCTCCAGCTGAAGTGTGATGCTGAATAGCAATTGGTTTGCAGATAGACTCAGAGAGCCTAAGCCTGAGGCTACAGTAAATTCAGTTGTTCAGACGCTAAAGGTGACACTTTAGAGTGAGAGGAATAAAAACTTGGTCTGTTTTTACAAATGAGGCATGGCATGTATGTGGGCTTTCCTGCAAAACCCCAACAGAAAGATTCAGAGGGATAAACCCATCCTACCTGTTGCGGTGATGAAAGACAACTACGTTATGTTTTTCTTCATCTTCTGTTGATAATAAATGCTTTTATTAATAGGGAGCAATGACTTAATAACAGTTAACATCTTTGCTGTCTACTCCCCAGCACCATGAGAAAAATCTTTTACCCTGCACACAATGCAACACACTATCCTGCCCTGCATTTCTGGGGGGCTCTTTTATGAATGCCCTAAAGCCACTCCTTTCGGCCCTGTAGCTCCATCCCCTCGCACAATTTTCTGCAAAGTGCACATACGCAAATGCTTTCAGGTTGGGCATTAATGGAGTGTTTGAGAGTGAGTGAGGAAAATGCTGTATCCATAACACTCAGCCCTTTGTAAAAATAAACCTTGCATGTTTTATGCTTCAACAGTTTTGAATCTTACATGTTTCTATTACAAAGCCAATAGGAGAAAATGAATGCCATCTGCACCTTACACCTAACTGCTAGCTTTAACAGATGATGGGTCTTCCACAGTTTTAGAGCAGAAGGCACCAGATCCTCAGCTAGCATTGACTGACACAGATCATTGGCTCCACTGGAGCAAAGCCAGTCTGTGTCAGCTACAAATGAAACCCAGTGCTACTTCTAAATTAAAAAAAAAAATCTGTAAAAAGATCTAAATACAGTAATATCTGGGATTCCTAGCTATACTGTATTGCAGAAATGGATATTTAATAACTTCCCATCATTTTTATGAACATTATGATGAAACAGTTTTGGATCCCCTCCAGACCTAGCATCACTAAAAGATTAATTTAGCATCTCTATATTTTGAACTGGCATCTCACATGACTTTTGTACTCAAGTATAGTAACCACACTGCAACATCCTCCTATCCCCTTACAACATATAAATAAGCAGTATTGCCATTTGAAGCATTCCCATATTATTCCTAGTGCTTAGGGACAGAGTGACTACACAGAATTTCCAAAATAAATTAGAAGTTGGGAACGTGGACTCTGAAAACCTGCCAGAAGCCTATTCTCAAGGTGACAAAATTTCAAGCTGTGAACACCAGCTGGACCTGTTGCACTAAGCGTGGCTCCAGCCAAAGGCATGCCCATCTTCTGACTCACGCCTAGGAGAAAGGAGATGGCAAAGTTGTATGTGTGTACGACACACGACATATGTGAGTAGAGATACTTTTAAGCAAGAATTGGGATGGTCTTGATTTAATGTCAACTTATTAATCTTCTTCACTTCCCCACCATCAGTTTGGTTCATTCATCTGCTGTAACCTAGATGTTTTTATAGCACCTGGCGCAGAGGGACTGCAAATCCTCACAGAGGCCCTTAGCTGCTACTGTAATTCAAGTCATAATTAAAGATCCATTCCCAATAGTGACAGAGCCCATAAAATCAACAGCATTTCTTTGATTTTATTTCAGTGTTTGATATAAGCACACACATTCATCCACTAAAACAGAACCAAATCATCTCCTCAGGTGAAATATCTGCCATGGCACCAGTAAAACTTGGTTTGACGCTTAGAATTTTATTCCATAAGAGTCTGTATTATCATCAGGTCTATGAAAAGGCTTGGCAAGCCCAAATGCCACAGATTATATCACTGAGCCCAGGACCCCTGCATGCCACAGCACTTGCTTAGCTCCAGTTTTTCCACTGTAATGCTCT
Source organism: Gymnogyps californianus (assembly GCF_018139145.2). Classification (NCBI taxonomy): domain Eukaryota; kingdom Metazoa; phylum Chordata; class Aves; order Accipitriformes; family Cathartidae; genus Gymnogyps; species Gymnogyps californianus. The sequence continues at coordinate 159,480,535 of NC_059472.1, forward strand.
GACAGCCTGCCTCCCTCCAAACTGAGCCACAACACACACACGAGCCTTGAAAGAGTTCATACCCATGCAGAAAGCATCTGCAAAAGGTGATGTTGCCAAGGCATGCCAGGATGACATCTCTCTATTCTATTTCTTGAAGAATTATGTTCTCAAGAAATGGGAAAAGAAGCTTCTCTGCAGTATTTGAGAGCTTGGTGAAACCACCTCTCAGCTTTGTCGTCTCCCCTAATTCCAACAAAATGCCATTCTGCTTACATTTGTAAAAAGGCAATTACAATTTTTAGTGACACCATATTTCAGAAAAAAAGAAAATATCATTCAATTTATGGCTCTGAACACCAAGGGAGAATTTGTGATAAGGGAAGTACTGAGGTGTTTAATCTCCCTGGATAGAAACACAGCATTAGAAATTCTGTTTAATATTATATTTTACTAACTCCTAGGCATCTTTTTTTCCCGTAATCTAGTTTGTAAATAATTTGTTTCTAAATGGTACAGAAAGGGAAACACGAGGCGAACAAAATTTATTTCCTAAATAATTTGTTTGGCAACGACGTGAGAAAGAGCTGTGAAGACAGCCAAGTTTTGAGGTCGCCGTGCTGCAGAGACAGTGGGAAGAGGAACACGAAAACAGTGTGTACAGCAGGGGGGAAGAAAACAGGTTTATCAATTTCATTTTGCACTCTCCTGAGGTGTCCATCAAACTCAGGATGCAGAAATTGCACTGCGTGCTAAGAAAGTAAAAATTACCTTGCCAGGTTACTTGCAAACACTTCTGCGATACAGTAATTATTATATGAATTCATGTGTGAATTAAAGCAGCTGGGGGCTAGGGGAGGGTCGCTCCTCCGTTGGTCGACATACATAACTCTTATTAAAATGCAGCAAAGCTTCATGCATGTATGGGGAAATAAAAAAACAGAAAGAGAGAAGCTCCCTCAGTACAACCTACCATGCCAACCACCATCTAGCATTACTATCTGAAATACATCAGCTGCTTTTTGTTCAAAATATGTTTCTCTCATCATTACTTCTTACAGGATGATGGTGGATTGGGGATTTCAGATGAGGTCCCTGGCTGGCGTGAGGGCTGCAAGGTGACGGCTCCTGAAGGTCCCGCGGCCATTGGAGCAGTTGAGCAAACCAGGTCAGAGACAGGATTGACCCCTGAGTCCTGGAGTGACATGGGGAGGTGAGGGACACGGACAGACCAAGGGGTAAGAGGATGGCATGGGATGGCACTGCAGGGAGGAGGAGGCTGCAGTGACAATTCAGAGCTTTCTGCGGGGAAAGGACATTTGATCAGAGCCCATAATAATGGGATTCCAAAAGTAATGAAAATTACCTGAACCTCCATGATGAGACACAACATAAAATGCTTTTATGTACAGAACAAAGAAAAATGTCCAAATTAACAAGCATGTGATGATAAAATCCGTTCTGTGTGCTCACTAAAATGCTCTCTGAATTTAGTAAAGAACCAGTAAAAATCACATATTTCTGTCCTCCATGGGACTCGAGCGATGTGTGTTTTACGTAAAAGTTGAGTTCAGCAGGAAAAAAAAAAAAAATCCCTCAAATAAGCGAGTAGGATCTCATGAGAGAGAAAAGTTCCTCCCCATTTCAAGCTAGAACCTGCCCTTATGGAGGTCAATAACAACATTTTTAGTAGAATGCCTGAGTCCTTTAATCTTTTCCATATATCATAATTAATCAGATTATGGTACTGGATTTCTCAAGCATCTGAGTATCCTATTACAATCAAAGTATAGTGTAGGAGGTGTGTAAAATGCAGAATCCAGAGTTATTCTGGATGCTAAAATTCACAGATTATTTTTATACATCTTTTCACAACTTTTCTTTCAAGCACCAGTCATTTACTGTTTTGAAAAATACAAATTGTTAGATGTATGCATGTTTCAAAGACAACACAATTGCATTATTCATCTTTATAGCAATATTTATATTAAGATGCTACTTGTCTTATAATTTTCCCTTTAAGAGAATCTTAATTTTCTGTTGTTTCTAGGATCAAGTCATATTTGATGTGTGGGTCTCTAATGCTGTTTCCATTTGTAGTATGTAACCAAGATTTTAATGAAAATTATGAAGGAATATTCTTCTCTGATACAAATTTTAACAATGATGTCGAGCAATGGAAAAACAACGTATAAGTGTGGCCCTGTATTTTACACAATGCTTTTGAATGAAAAGACATTAGCAGTTCTTGGAGTAGGATGCAGTATGAAGGCTTTTCTCTCCCAGCCAAGTCCCCTTCTCCTCAGCCTGTACAGCCAAGATCTTTTTGTTTAGTCTCTCTCCCCTTCTTCTCATCTCCTGGATCTGTCAGTCCTGGTTTCATAAGTAAATACAAACCAGTAAATAAAGCAAACTGCTTTACCAAAACAGTCTCTGGCCCACTCTGAACCCCAGGCTTTGCTGCAGCATTCCTGGGACAGCCCTGCTAGTAATGGGCCAAAACCATGCCTGGGAGCATGCTAACAAACCACACCAATGATCATCTATGGTCATTGATCATATAATCAATGATCATCTTGGTCCCCTGCACCCCTCCAGGTTACTTCACCGTATTAATGCAGCCCTAAACTCCATCTGAACCCCAAATCCTAAACCTAAGCTACAGTCCCCAACTCACCCCCAGTTCTGCCATTCTTACTCTTAAGGAAAATCATTTGCTTGAGCTCGTACCGTTACTCACTCTGAAATAAGGAGCGAGGGACACAACAGCGAAAGGATGGCTGTCTTTTCCATTTTTATAATGTAAACTATTTCTTTCTGGCTAGCAGCAACCTGTGCTGACTTCCATGAGCGTTGCTTGGATGATGAGGCAGGGAGCAGAGTCCAGAGGCTGCGAGACTGTCCTCAAAATAGCTGGGAGACATCTCAGTTCTCCTAATGGGATTTGCTTGGGCTTTTCTCAGATATTCTTGAACCAGAAACCACTTCATGGATATCCTGATTTGATGTTCATGAAGTTTAAAAAAAAAAGTCTTAATTCCCCCTGGCCCTTGTCCAGGTCTAGCTTAGGAAAACTGTAGTTTGAAGAATTACAGCTTTTCGAAGGGTACTCGGGCTTTTGGCGCGAGATGCAGCCGGCTTGCTCAGCACCGAGTGCTGCTGTCAGGCAAAGTGACTCCAAGGTCTCCAAAGGTTTACAACTCTTATGCTTGGTCTGTTTTAATTGATTTCTATTTTTACTAGGGTTCTCACAGCACATTACAAAGAGCTTTGCAAAATCATTTATTTTCATTTTCAAAACTTTCTGGGCAGCAGTAAACACAACCAACAAACAATAAGTCATTTTTCCTCAGGAAAGCAAGATGCTAACTTTCTTTCCCATACTAAGCTGTGTTAACTGTGGCACAACACCGCAGCAGCATGACTCCTTGTATCGAAAGAACACTATTCTTGCTCATCTTTTGTTTGAAAGAAATATCCTTAATTCAATACAATCCTGAGACTCAGTAAGTGAATTACAGAATGGAACTGAGACATCCACGTTTCCACTCAAAAAAAAAAAGCAAAACTGACTGACACACAAATTGCAATTTTTTTCTCCTCGAAGGTCTATTTCAAGAGGGTCACTGCCACCCAGCAGCAAAGCCACTGCATTATCATGATCATTTTTAATCTCCCTGCACAATTCATGTTAGCATCTTAACAGCACTGACAAAAGCACCTCTTCTCCTGAATCATGCTGCTGGTTTATCTGCCTGCTTTTCACTGGCTTCAAGCTGTAAAGTCTCCACTGTAATCAAAATTCTTCCTCTAATTTTGTGACTTTCTCACTTCTGACGTCAAAAGTGAGAGACTGTGGGTTAGAAAAGTCCCCTTTGTATTTGAAACTGAAGTTAAATGTAGGTATATCATACTGATTTAAACATGCTGTAGGCTTTGAAAAGAGAAAAATCACCCAAGCAGACACAATGACTTGTGTGTGGCAGTTTCATTGCATCCCATGAAAAAATGCTCCAGAGATAGGAAGAAAAAAGGCAAAAAAGGAGTTTCTTCTCTGCACCTCACCAACCTGTTATTCTCTCAAGAAGCAGGGTTTGACTTCTGAAATTAAGCGGTCTTAACAGACCCAGCAGGCAGAGCGCACCATGTCCACATTTCCCTACAGTGCTCAGCAGAGCTTCAGATCAACTCCTGATCTAAATACACCTAAAACGGTCCTCTATCTTCATCTCCCTGTCCATCTCACTCACTTTGCAAAACTTAAAGACATCCTAAACTCATGGGATACTGCAACAAACCTTCCAGTATAGACCTCCCTACCATCTAGCCCTCTCATGTGGTGCTGCGAACACCACATTGCACCATGCACAGGCCAATGTCCTCAGAGGTGTTCAAATCCTTAATTCCCTGTGTCTTCACCAGGAGTCAGGCACAGAAATACTCCTGAGGATCTGGGCCTTGGTGCCTTTCTTCTTGCTATCTAAATTCAAAGATAAAACTCTTCCATAGCTAATAAAAGAGTTCAGAAGTGATCAGATATGTAGAAGTGGGAGAAGGAAAATGATGGGGGCTGGAGCACTGGTATTTTTAAAGAGAGAGAAGAGCATTAGCACAGCCAGGATTTCATTTACCATGTGAAAAATCTGTCCAGAGCAGAATGGGAACTCTACCAATTAATACACTCTACAGATGTGTCTCTCCAACAAGCAGAGTTACAGCAATCATTTTTCTTTGACACACACCATAAGGGAATGAAAAGGTTAATGTAGTGTATGTGAGTGCATTTTTAAAAATCAATTTAAGGGAATTTTCTCTGCTGTAAATTAGGCTCTGGCACCAGGGAAAACCATCAAACTCAAATTAACAAAAGGAACGAAAGAATTTAATTTAAAACTATATTGTGATTGTATTGCTCATTGGTGCACACACAAAAATCAGCAACATGCATTTCATTTTTACCTTCTTTGATTACAAAAAGGCTATTATCAGTGAAAGATAATGTTGAATCATAATTAGAAGCAGAACTCTCCCTCCTACCAGCCTGCACAGCTAAACATTTTCTGTAATGTAATATAAAATCATTTTGGTTAGAAATCCCATTTGTCAGCTCTCCTCATGTTCACCAGATTGCGACCCCTCTACCTCTGGTCGCACACACTTCTGTATACTCAGAAAAAGCAGCGTTTGGCTTCTGAACTCCAGACTTCCCATTCAGCAAGACCTTACATTGGCCTAGCTGCAGCTGAAGACATGAAGAAATTTAAGGGCAAAAATGATGAGGCTATTGGACTCATGGTATCTGTATAGAAGATCTGAACCAAAGTTTTCAGGTTTCCACTAATTTTAACTGGCAGGAGAGCAAACCTCAGTTGAAATCCTGCTTTTTCAAGAGGGCTAAAACAGTTCCCATAACTTCATGGCATTGTCACAGGCTTTCAATTCCCTATTATCTGACTTGCAAACTATGGACTCCTCTCCCCCTCAAAACAACTATACACAGGGTATCTTCTTTACCTGGGGAGAAGAGGACACCCAGCAGTACAGTGACATTCACGCTCAAAGCTACAATAAGAACATGTCCCCGAGGTGACACAGCTCCACATGATGTTTCCCAAAACTATCACCAGTCATAGCCCTTGTGCTTTTCTCAAGTGACATTTGCTGTCATCAAACTCGGGAATTGAAAGGTGGCGCTGAGGACAGCGAGATTTTATGACATGTTCTGCGTCAATGAAGTGAGGAAAGAATGTGACACAACTGATCTGTGCTCATATGTCGGCCGCTGCGCTGGTTGCCAAAAGATATCAGCAGCACAATGAAGGGACAGACAGGTCGTATGAGCTACTCAAGATAAATCAGCTGCGTTATTTTCCTTCCACTTCATTGACATAAATACCTGTGTCATTCCCCTTGTGTATTCAATAGCCTTTCATCTGGTCCATCACTGAAACCTCCCTGTATAGAAAGCAGATAATTGCCAATGTAAGGAATCTCAGTTATTTAATTATGACAGATGAATCTTCAACCATTGCCAAATGCTGCCTTGAGGAAGAGAGGCCAAGGCTCTTCTGCTCTTGGCATTTTTCTCTCCTGCAGTGTCCCCCACGTTGCTGATCATGCCCCACACTGCCCCGTCTGTCCCTTCACAGTACCATGGGATTTTCTACCTCTCTCTCCAGAAATTCTTCACCTGTTGGTAAACAATGTCAAGAGTATGTGATTATATATTACTATAGTCTTTAATATCTGACCAGGCTGCTATAGACCATTTATTCCCTCCTCTTACAGCTAGTTTGAGCTATTAATGAAGGGGGTGTCAAGTGCTAATCTTTCACTTGCCAGGATAAAACAAAATGTCAAAGCCCACCACTTCACCTCAAAATTCAAACCAAACAAACAAGCAAGCCATGGTACTAAAATATTTGCAGTCATTTTTGTCATATTCATATGGACAAGGGGAATAGGGGGCGCAGGAAAAAAAACCAAAACAAAATTAAAACAATTAGAATTGCACGGATTCATTAACTGCATTATATTGTTACAGCAGAGATGTATGTGTATATATATACACACACACTCTTCTTTTTTTCTTTCCATTTCTTGGCATGGGAAAGCAGAGACTCACCCCCTACATGCACACGTACTTAGCTCTGTATGAGAAGTCAGTTCTTTTTTACCCATTAATTTTCACCTCCTTTGAAATGTGAAACAAACTGTCCTTTTGTAAGCTGAATGGAGCTGGACCTTGGCTGTTCTGAGAAAACACCTTGCAAGTCGATAGCTGCAGCCCCTTCCCTCTTGGATAGGACCAAGCAACAGTGGCGAACTGCAGCAGAGGTTCATCATTTCAGCTAATCCCCTCCCCATATGGTGAGGGACTATGACTGTAGTGAATAATTAATGAAAAATATGTCTGATCAGAAGTTAAAAAGAATCAGAGGAATTGCAGAAGTAAAAGCTAGTGTTTTTCTTTTTTTTTTTTTCCTTTTCTTTCTTTTTTCCCATGGGCTGCTTTGGACTCACGGGGAAAAAGAGACCCTTAAATCTGAAAGCACACCCCATCACCATGCGTGCTCCTGAGAGCATGGTGGCTGTTGGTGTGATATATCTGCCCTGTGTCTCCAGTAGCTCACTAGGGCACCTTGAGCCATGCTGTGTTTGAAACATGGATCTCAGTGCTACAATACCTGCCCGAGAAGCTGGGATAAATGCTAGGGCAGTCAGCCTGGGCTAAGCTTCAGGCTCTAGCAGCCACACGCTCTTAGGACCCCAGCGAGCTAATTTAAAGCTAGCACTTGGGACACTGACTGCAAAGCAGACATGCTTTCATTTACTTTTTAGTAGGAGGAGGATGGAGGAGGATGGAGGAGGAAAAACTGTATGTTTTATGACCTCTCCTTGTTAGCAAGAAATACGATAAGGCTGTGCCTTAGTGCCCAACACTTTTTTGTGGTCTTGAAATAGAAAAGAAAAAGCATTGCTTTTTTGTACACAGTATTTTGCTTTTGTAAAATATCGCTATCGTAGCCTTATAATACAAAATGAAAAAGTCATATTATTTTCAGGAAACCTCATAGCAAACTAATGGGGTGTTACAAACCTCGGATTGTTCTTTTTTTCATTTTCTTGGCATGAATTTAACAAAAAAAATCAGAATCTAGTTCATTCTTTTACATAACCCTTTGTGAAGGACTCTTAAAATTCACATCAACAGTATCTCATTCCCACTTTTCCCTTAATTTCCATTTTGTTTAATGGCTTCATCACCATTTATTTGTGATTTTGGTATTTTTTTCCCCTCCTGAGAGAGAGAAAAACTCTCCTGGGCAATAGAACAAAGAGCTGGAATCTGTCTGCTTCTGTAAAAAATATATTAACAAAAAAATTCCCTTGCAGGGAATAAGCCCAGTTCTACTTTTTTCCCTGGGGTCTGGTAACATGATTCCAGCGATGCCGAGAGTCCAGACGCAAGTGCCACGTGAGGAGGTACTCTCAGCGCCAGTTATGCAGTCACACAGCACGTGCCCTTTGCAGGCTGAAGACAAGAAGTGTAAAATAATCAGTCTTCTAAGGTCCTAACAAGCCCCTGTGTTACAGGCTGTACCATGCAGTCAGCTTCTAGAACAACAAAAAATATCTGGCATAGATAGAAATGACAGCTAGAGGCTTGTATCAAGTTTCTTTGTGAAATTACAGGAGGTACTTAACCTTTGTCCTATAACTTTTCATGGGAAATGAGAACATTTGCCATCCAGGCAGGAAGTCTTTATCCCCCATGGGAATGAAAGATGTGTTGATATAATCCTGATCCTTTGACAAGACTTCTGAACCCAGATGCCCTCAAGAGACGAGTCCACAAAATGTCCGTGCTTAGGTTCATGCTGAGTATGGACTTCCCAAGAGCCTCCTGTATTCTATACCATCCACACTTTACATACCTCTTAATTACAACTCAACTAATTTCTCACTTACATTAAGCCTTATATTAAGAATTCAAATTCCTAAACCAACAAATGCATCTGTTGCAGAAAAAAAAATGTGGAAAAGCCCACCTGAGAGAAATGGCTGAAAAAAAGTTTAATTTGTATAGATTTTCATGCTTGTACTAGTTCAATTTTCTGATTTTGAACTAATCCCTCTCCCCATCAGTCAGTCACTCCATGGTAGCAGTGACTAACCATGCATGGTGGGAGCCCACAGTACGGATCCAGTTTTTGATCCAGTAATTGACAATTTGTTAACCTCACTTAGCAGTGATGCTAACCCCCTAATCTGTGTCTTCCTACCTCCTCTCTGATTTGTAGCTTTTGCCGCTGCTGTTTTCCCCATAGTTTTCCTTTTCATAGTGTGAGGAGATGGGACACTCTCACTCTAGGAACAGAGATTTGTGGGGGAAAATGGAGGGTTTACTAGGTCATCTATACAAGGTATTTGGGCAATTACACCAAAAGCAGGGCTAGGTTGTTAAAAGCCATATAGATGCCTGATTGCCCTCAGTTTCCCTGTAGGCAAGGCTCTCAAACATCTGTAAAAATTGATGCCTCAATTCCTAAGCACCTCTCCATTTGAGATAGCACCCTTTAAGAGCCATATTCCTATGGGTTCCCTGCTCACATACAGCAAAAAACTAATCTCCCTCGAGGGTTTTGAGGCAGAGGAGTAGCCTTTGAAGGTTAGCCTAACGCACGAGAGGTTTGCTGGCCAGGGCACAAAGCAAGGGTGCAGCTCCCCTTATTTCAGCTCAGCACGAGAGGCCAGAGCTCACCCGCGGCACACCAGCCTCCCCACTCCGCTCTCGCGTGCCAGCGATGTCTCCTCTGAAGCTGTGGCCAGATAACAAAACACATGCTCCCGCGCTGCAGCTGGTCTTGCATCCGTGCCCACAGGCAGCACATCTGCGGTGTGAGCAGCAAGGGGGGAGGTAAGGGCATCATTTCAAGTAAGAGGAGCAGGCGGTTACAGCTCATCAACTGTCTTCATCGCCTTGTCAGGACAGGAGCATTTGAACTCAGCTTGAAGACTACCATCGGGCGTGCTATTCGTTATCTGCTGTTCTGCACAGGTAGAGGTAATCTCTGTATATTTTATTAGCTCCTGTTATGCTGCATGAATGGATACCACATATAGTTCCAGCTTACCACTTTGATTATCAATTATTAAAACATTTGTTGCAGAAGGAAGAAGAATCCCATTTCCCTCTGCTGCTGCTGGGATGATCATAGCAGTCACAGCAAACTGCCTGAGCATCTTTCACGGAGTCTGATTCGGCAAAGACCACTGTCATGGGTGGACACGGGATCAGCAAGAGGTGGGCATGCTTGGCCTGCCTGATAATGGGGCTGCACTTGGAATCAGCCTCCGGAAAAATGCTTCCCATGTCCATTAGGGATGAGATTTACCTTAGTCCAGATGGCATTCATCACCCTCTGTGCACCATTTAAGCTCTGACCTCAGAGGGATGGTGTGTGGTGTATGGGGATGATGTGTGCAGTTCTGATCTGCGAGTGTCATCCACGTGTGCATGTAGGCAATTTTTTTTATTTTAAGTGAAATGTGGGAAAACAAGCAAAGGAATAGAAAATAGGCAACTTCCAAAAAGTAAAACATGACTCTATTATAGTTAGGTTTTGTTATCTGTTGATGTTTTATTACATAACTGCACAGTGTGCCTTGGAGTACTGTTGATTTCTTCATCTAAATATAAATTTAACACTGTATATTATGGGCAGCTCCTAAAATCAGTAACTATATTTAATACTTTACTAAATCCTTTTGATACCAATTAAGAAATGCTGCTGTCAGTTAATGTATGATACTGCACCATGGCTTTTCTCTGTCCTTTCCGACAGGATGCTCTCCTCCATCCACAGGGAAAATACTGCCGGGAAAGGGCAATGGTTTCCTTTGGCCCCGCATGCCCCATAGGCTCAGCTATAGATGAACTCAGGAAAGCATTTAATGGAATGCCTTTCTGTAGTAGGGAAACCATTTAAACTTGTGCTTATGTCCCACAGACTTCAGTGGGATGCAGATAGGAGTGCTTAGGCACTTCCTAGCTATTTCAGTATGTGATTTACCAGCATAAACACTTGCTCTGCAGAGAAAGACCCAAGATACAACGTAGGTGTCTGTAACAGGGGTATCCTTTCCCTGGCAGGAGGATGCCTGCCCTGTGCATAAACTCCTGCATCACCTCCCTGCAGCATCCAGCCCTCTCTGTGCGCAGTGTGGGGAGCTGAGCCCAACTCATGGGTGTCTGTCTCTAAGTGGATCTGGCCCTTAATCAGGAAAGGGAATTAAATATTATGGTGTTTCACATGCTAATGACTCAAGAATATAAACTATATTTGACACAACTTATTAAACATCTCATAAAACTTCATCAACGTGGCAGAATATATCCTGTGTTTTCCTGCTTTTTAATCATTTTAATAAATCAGATAAAAATGATGCCACAATGTAACCATTACAAGAGAAGACTATCTGTAATCTTCTGTAATGTGTAAAAATAAGAAAAACAGCCTGCTACCACACATCTCGGAAGACAAAACACAGCGAGGTGTTTACAAGGTTGGGTCAGAAAACAGAAACTCTAATTAAGTTTTGATATGATTGATACTGTAGATTTAACCACTCCATTATACAAGGCGAACAAATGAAACAGTGGTATGTTTCCTTGTCTTGCTTTAGCCTGCATCTCAAGGGTGCTTATAAATAGTTAAACAGCTATATCAGAATTCATCAGTTTTTAGAGAAAAATTAAACCTCAACATTGATATCTATGTTATAATGACTTACAAATCAGCGCATAATTAATCTTGATATTAACTGCATACCGTTGTGGGATATGATTTATTATGGGTTATTCATCTAACTTCTTCTATGGGTATTACTTCATGCACATACAATCTAATAACTTTCGATGCAGTAGCAGGTGCTACTTCATAATAAAGACATTAACATTTTTGGAAAAAATACTTTTATATCAATTGATCACACTCTATTTTCACTTCTCTAATGGACTTGATAGTGATTAAAAATTAAACCTGAAATATAGATCTCATACTTCCATCTTCATCCTGACTGCCTTTTTCATCATGTTTCATACTGTATTTTTTTTTATTTCAAAACCATGTTATATACCTCTAGTTTCACATACCTGCAGCCTTCTTAAATGTATGCTTATTCAGGGAGGATAACATCCTCTGTTGTTTCCTCTGTTTAGACTGTGAGTTCTCCGACAGGTTTAAGCATTTCAAGAGGCAGCTCATTCAGTTTAACTAACAAGGCTCTTCTGGACGATGCAATAACATGTTGTAGGATATAACCATTAGTTTTATTTTGGTTTGTAGCTCTAAATTGTCTTTCTCCCTACATGAACTCCAGCTACTGCCAGACAGGTGGTTACTTACTCATCAAAGCAGCTATCAGAGATACAGTCTCTGAGATAGCCAGACAGGTCCTTACTTGTCTTTGAGGAATGTTTCCAGATCGAGCTAAAAGGGAAAGCCCAGCACACATCAAATAATTTGAAAAATGCTTGGAAATAAATGCAAAATTAAATGCATCCCTGCAGCAGCCGAGAAACATATGGGGGAACAAAATGTAATGACCACAACTGACCACAACAGAAACGTAACTATTCAAAAAGAAAATTTACTATACTAACACCACTTCTTTACTCCTCTCTCAGATATTATTCCTCCTCAGACTAATCATTCATTTCTAGACTCCTCTAAGTTAAGCCAGCCTACCAATAAGGTAATGGGATGATTGGATAAATTGGCAATTACCAGAAGAAATGCTGCAGCTTCTAAAGAAGATGGTGATGTTTAGGTTGGCATTGCATGGGGAGGGTGAGATGCAGGCAATAGACATAGTCATATATCCACAACAAATAAAAGAGAATTTACCAGTAATGACTATCTTTCTGCTAATAATCAGATTTTCAAATTCTCATCAGTCTTGACAGTGGCCACTAAAAGTTCCCATCAAAACTATGACCTCCCTGTGTTAGAAATTGTCCTAACATTACATGTAAAGAGCTTAATTAAAAGAAGCAATGTTGACCCTAAAGCCTCTGCTAAGCAAATCACTGTTGACAACCTGAAATGTTTTAACATCATTAGTGTACCTCTGAGACAGTCAACAGCTGAAAACCATGATGTTCTCTGAAATTGTTAAGGTGCTTCTCCCAACCCTGTCCTTAAGAAAGTGCTTTCGTAGTCTCCCTCTACATATTGACACAATGTCAGAGAGTTAATTTGTTAATATGAATCAAATTCATGTCAACTAGGATCTATTTCAAGAAGCTCTATCTTCTGCTACCAAATCCTGCCTCAAGACAATGCCCTGCAACAGATTCACACCTAAAATTGCAGTATTCTGGCCACAGTGAAAAGCAACTATGTTCACCATATGTTTACTGGTTAAAATAAGATTCTTGCATAGATGTGATGGATGTCTCCTTTGAAATAGGCAATGAGCTACCACACAGATGCAGAAGTTAGTAGCAGTCAGTACAGCACCAGAGTCCAAGCAGGTGGCACTACCTGCCATAGCAAGCAATGCACGTTGCTCCCCAGCTTAGCAGCATGTGTTCGCACACAGAAATCAGGCTCTGTGGCCCAAAGTTACTCTTTCAGGTGAAAACCCACTAGCTTTCCAAATTGCTGTAAAGTCATAAGCCAGATCCATGCTAAGATAACAGCTGTTTGCACATGACACCCTTAGAAAGCAGCTTGCCATGCTGTCACTGCAAATAACAGAAAACTGCTTTAGTTTGGTCTTCCATAATCATTCCCAGCTATGCTTCAGAGTTTAAAGATCTAATCCTGTTTGCAAAATTCAATTGAGCTTCGGAAAAAAAAATAATTAGTCATTAAAGTTTTAGATAAACAGATCTTAGCTAAGAACAAAGCTGCACCACTACTCCAGTGAATTTCAGGATTAAAGAAAATCAGTATACTGTGTCATATTCCTGTAAAATATTATCTGCAGTATAGCTTGTTTTCTCATTTGTGCATGAAGTTAAAATTTAATTCCAGTTTTCAGTGACCTATTATGGTGTAAACATTAAATAAAAAAGAGTAAAATACATTCACCTTTCATACAAGCATGTTTCTTTTTACAGTAGGTGGCCACGTAGTGCCCTGACTTTTTGGAGTGGCTCAGGAGGCAGAAGCCCCGGGTCTGAACAGCCTCCCAAAGGGGAGGCAGCACAGCGGCACCTGCCTTTTATTAGATATCTAACATAGCAGTGCAATGACAATTTTAATTTGCAATAAATAAAAATTAGTCAAGCGATTTTTTCACTTGCTATCTTTGCTTTCCCTGTGTTTTTGCTTTCAGGGATATCTCGGGGCAGGGAGCAGAGAGGAAGTTTTGGGGGAAGGAAAGAGCGTTAGAGTTTGCAAATGTTCCTCTGACTGGTGGTATCTTACAAACCCCAAGTGTAGAAACGGCACAACTCGGTTTTGCTCTCTCTTCTAAAGCAGATTCTTGTAAGCCTGTACATTAATAAATGTTAATTTTGTCCCACTATGTCTACAAGGTGATTTTCAAATTCCTGTTGATTTAATAAGGAACTTAGGTGTTCACCACTTGCAAAACCACTGCCGTTTAGATAGACACCTTCAGAGAGATTTAGGTATTTAACCTGAAGAGTCAACATTTGCAGTTCTCCAGCAGGATTACTTAGGCTTTCAGGGCAAACTTCTACATTGTCAAATGCACTGCATGTTATGCTAACCTAGATCCTTGCCTTGCCCCTATAGATGTGCCTATACTAAGTAATTAAACATGGCCTGGCCCAGGCAGTGGGACTCAGTTGTCCATACCATAGCAACTCCTTGGCGTGGCTTTGACTCCTGTCATAAGCAAAAAAAAATAAATCCCAGAGGAAAGTTTTGAGTTCAGCCCAGGAGCATCAAGTGGCCAACTTGATCTGCAGCGTAACAGAGCTGAACAGTGTGGAGATGTCAGAGCGTGTCCTGCCATCACGGAATGGGCCATTACTGTGTTTAGTTTATTGGTATAGATGTGAGGTTTCTGCAAACTCAGGAACAAATCCTTAATGAGCCAGGAAGAAAGGAAGAAGCTCTTTTACATTTATATTGTATTGAACGTTCACTGTCCTCTCATACGTTTCTGGGATGCATGCTTTTCCAGAATCAATGTGGACTTTATTCCCAGAACTATCTGATAAATTCCTAAAGAACTGACAAGAAAATCTTGGGGAAAAGAAGAAAAACAAGGCTTTTTCTTCTCAAATATTTAATGGCCGGAACCTATAAAGAATTGTTGAAGATCTGCCAACATTTCCAATGATTTTCAAAGTCATACCATTTTTACTTGCTCCAGAACTGCTGATATCAGCAAGCATGCCCTTCTAAATAATTTATTGGCATTTCTACATAAATTAGATACTTAAAGGTGAAGATGCCATGAACCTCGTGGAGGCTGAGTGCTCACTACATGGACTATAATCCATCAACCCAACAGACAGATTTCTAAACTGGCTTAAACCCCAGCAGGCTCACTGCTTGGAAATAGTTCAAGGACTCCAGAGACTGCAATATGCTATTGAAATGTCACTTGTAGTAAAAGCACATTCTACACAAAAATAAATCACTATAAGATAAGGTATAAACCTCAGATAGTCATAAATTGATCATTTAAATCACGTTAGTTATTGCTCACAAAAATAAGCAATGCAATGTATTATAAAAGACAGGGCAGTTTACAAGGCAGAGCCAACAGCTAAAATGCATATCTACGTAAAGTTTAATTCTTCAGTAACACACTTTAGTCCTGCCTATCAATTTTTGAAGTGACCATGGGCTTTTTTTTTTCCAAAAACTGTATAATAGCAGATGACTGCTTTGCAGGATTTGGCCACTGGAAAATGTTATGTTGGTATTTTACCCTGTAACTACTGTATTTATAAAGACTCCCTGACAACTAAGAAGGAAACAATCTGAAGAAGATGATGAATGATATTTCAACAAGAAAGTTGAGGATAAGAAACCTGTGAACAAAACCCACTGCACTAGCAAGGAGCAGATCAAAATCTTAAATCTCTAAAATTTGTTTTGAGATGAAAGAGAAAAAAAGTTATCAAAGAAGGCTCCCATCCTGGCTAGAGAATCACTGCAGCCAAGGTTGTGTGGCTGTTGTTAGGATGGATCCATTGTTTAGATGGATCCCTGAAACACATTTGTATGAGGGGGTAAGAAAAGCCAGTGATGAATTAAATGATAAAGGGGATGGAAAGATGACAAAAGCAGCATTTTCACCAGAAACCATTAGAGTAGGAGTGCTAAAGTTGCTACTTGAGATAGAAGAGAACAAGACAGAACAAGACTAAAAATGGAAATAAGAAGGAAAATCAGCACCAATATCTCAAGGGATTAATTTACAAAGAGCAAAAAAAAAAATATCATCAGGAGGTCAAAATAGTTATGAAATCAACACTGATGGCCTAAAAGTTATGGAAAGCCTGCGGTACAGCAGGTGAAGGGGGAAGGAAGCTGCTGACACCAGAGATAACGAGTGTTGGTGAAGGTCATTTTATCTCCCTGGTCTCTGGGTGACTAACCACAGCCCACCAAGAGGTGGGAAAGGAGTGCTCAGCCCTCTGTGTAGGAATACAGGTGCAAGTGCAAGAATTCCCATTTCAATACAAATCATGAGTTGCATTTATTAAACGGGCTGATGTTCTCATCGTTAGGAATTCACGGGAATGGACACAAAGGAAGATGCCAGCATAGTGAACTTTTCAGCTATTAGCCAAAAAACTCTTTGCAAGTGTTTTTTTGATCTAATTCATAGCATGAACTTAGACTACATGGGGGCCCAAATAAAATGAAAACTAAATGGATGATGATCCATGAAACTAGGGAATTTTCAAGCATAAGCAGAATTTGTGGATTCTGATTTTTTCCCCACTTATTCTTGAAAAGTCTGCTTTGACAATGGATTAAAAATGTTTCATTTTCTGTTCTTATTCAGTGACTACCAAAAAAAAGGGAGAAGATTGAAGATTTGTGTACTTGCTGTAAACTGTGAGTTTTGCCTTGCTTGCCGGCTTCATGTTCTTTTCAGTATTTGACTCTGACAAATCAGCTCTCTTAGCACTATCCAGATTACGGTTTTGAGGCCAAATAGAAAATAAGGTATAGCATCATCTTCCTTGTGAGAAGAGATGCAGCAAATTAGTTAATCAGAATTCAGTCACCATAACAATTTAAACCATGCCTGACTTCCTACCTTGCTACCTGCCATTCCTAACATTACTACCTGTTTAAGACGAGACACCCAGAGGAAATGGGGTTCTGCTCTCACATTTACACAACACCATTACTTCATCTTAATGACTAACACGCCCTCTTTAATAAAGCCCTGGCATCAACTTTATTACATCCTGCACTGCTAATGATTTGGTAGTCACCTAATGCATTAATCTTGATTCATGGCTCACTTGAAATATTTATATAGTACAAAATGCTTAAGTGAAGGTCAGTTGCATACAAAGCTTCCAAGAATAAATTGCAACATTTTGTCTTGCCTCTAGTTCCTCCTCAGCAGGAGAGCATGGCTCCCCTCACCCCCGGACTAGCCCCAGTTGTGCCCCCACACATCTCAACCTGCTCTCCCATGCCAGAGCGAGCCAAGGACTCCCATACAGACATGCCTGGTCTGCTCCTCTTCCCCAGCTACCTATACCTAGCTACAAACCGAGACCTACCAAGTACTGAAATTCCTCACTCTGCATCCACCCCACGTACATTAAAAGTGTCTGAGACCCTAATCTCAAGCAACTAAAATTCCCTAAATATAAAGCAACAGCATCATTTGGGGATGCCCAGGAACCAATTTCAAAAGGCCTTTGCATCATGCGATGGATGAAGCAGAAGCCCCTATTACTAGAATATTAACAAATATACGGTGACGAATAAGGTGTTGATATAAACAAGTTTAGAATTGTTGATTCAGAAGCACATCAAGAGATATATGGAAACAGTGGAAAAGCACAGAATGGTACCTACAACATCAGTAGGCACCAGTGACCCTGGCAGGCAGGTAGGAGCTGGGTTTAGGAGACAGTCCAGCAACTGTGGGCAGCAAAATGAGCCATACGGCAACAAACATAAGATTTCATTACTGAAGGAAGAAGTTTATTTTCACTGCTTTTTACATTCATAAAGGAACATGTACAAATGCTTTCAGCTGGTTTCATCATAATTCCTCTGACATTAAAAGCATGTGCTGGCCTAGGGAAATTCAAGCCATAGGACATAATGTGGACAGTATGGGATCTAGAATATAGACAGAGAGATGAAATCTCTGAAAAAAATAGAGAGGCCTTTCTCTAAGTATAAAAGAAGTACACTGAATCCCAGCCATAACTGCTCCTGCAAGCCTATTCCCAAGCCACACAAGGCAGGGAATATATACATACATACAATGCCACAGGCTGCTAAGCCTGTAACCAGCTTTTTGCCACTTTTCCAGTATATGCCTCAAAGCACGTAGGAAACGTCAGTACTGCTTCCAGCAGCACTCGTTTTATGCACTACTTCTGCATGTGGTATGCGGGTTTTCTACTGGAGCGTTTCAGCATGGGTTGTTGGCTGCAAGATGTTGTTGAGGCTGAAAGTTAGCTGTATGTCCTGGTTTTGGCTGGGATAGAGTTAATTTTCTTCTTAGTAGCTGGTACAGTGCTGTGTTATGGATTTAGTGTGAGAATAATGTTGATAACACGCTGATGTTCTAGTTGTTGCTAGCTAAGTAGCGCTTATCCTAAGTTAAGGATTTTTCAGTTTCCCATGCTCTGCCAGCAAGCAGGTGTGCAAGAAGCTGGGAGGGAGCAGAGCCGGGGCAGCTGACCTGAACTAGCCAAAGGGATATTCCATACCATGGAACGTCATGCCTAGTATATAAACAGGGGGGAGTTGGCCGGGAGGGGCGGGTTGCTGCTGGGTCATTGGCCAGCAGGTGGTGAGCAATTGCATTGTGCATCACTTGTCTTTTCTTGGGTTTTATTTCTTTTTTTTTCCTTTTTTTTTTTGGCTATATTCCTTTTCATTACAATTATTATTATTATAATATTTTTTTATTATTATTGTTAGTATTCTATTTTATTTTACTTTAGTTATTAAACTGTTCTTATCTCAACCCACGAGTTTTGCCTTTTTTTTGATTCTCCTCCCCATCCCACTGGGAGGGAGGGAGGAGTGGGCGAGCGGCTGCGTGGTGCTTAGTTGCTGGCTGGGGTTAAACCACGACACTGTAAAAGCTGGGGTTGGTGAGGAAGAATCCTACACAGCCCTCTTCTTCTTCTCCACACTTTGTTCTCTTTGCAGCTGTTATTTGTTCCCTGTGCATTGTCTAGTGACATGAATCATGGAACAGAAGGAACAGTTTAATCAATAAAGTGTTTAATTGCTAAAAATTACTCCACAACCGCAAACTCACAGCCAAGAGACCACACTATCTGTCACTGAAGATGCATTATGAGGGAGAAAGAAAGAGGTTTGAGTGTCATTAGCAAAACAATAATAAAATAACCCATAAAAATTGAAAATATGAAAATATGACAGTGAGAGTGTATAAACATAAAACGATGTGGTCCCCAAGATGGAATCATATTGCGTTACAGATAATTCCATATAATGTGGTTTAAAATGGCAAGCTGTATTTGTATTTTAAGGTGTGCAGACATATTTATTATGTGCAGTCAGTTTACTCTATTGCTTCATGAATTCAAGGAAAAATGTAGTTTCCATCAAATTGAATTGCATTAAGTGGTCACTGCACATTGAGAAGAACAGACTCTATTGCTCTCAAGTGAAAGATCTACCTGGAAACATATGTAAGACCATGAATTCCTAAATATTAGACATTGCATCATATAGCAATGATTAAAATGAATCTGTTGCAGTTCTGATCCTTTATATGCAATGCTTCCTTGAATACTTACTCGCTTTGCTGTGAAGATATATGTAAAGAGCCCAGCAAAATAATCTGCCCCAGCACTTCTGTTATAATTAAATGCAGTCACATGGCATAAGTAATGACCACCATCTGCTCAAATCCATGGCTAGTCTGTCGTTCACCACAAATCACAAATCTCCACATGTCCAGCAAAATACCCATTACCAGCTGATTCTCCAAAGCACCATACGAATAATCTGAATATGCAACATGTTTGTTACAGATGAGTGCTAATGTATTTGGCCTCTAAAAATGCTGGCCCGGTTTTGGATGCTTTAATACTAATAACAGTAAATGCTTAAAAGAAAATATACTAAATGACCCAGGTTGCAAAGTCAGGTCTCAAGAATTAGAAAAAAATAAGATTTATGTTGCTTCTTCAGGCTGTAAGTATTTGGATGCAACACCATACCCTGGTCATAGACTATCCTTGCCTAAGACTGTATCATCTCATTCATTTCACAAAGTTTATTTCACACTGTGGGTATGCTCAATGCAACTATTTCACTAATTATTTTTACTCCATTTGTGTCTCTCACCTTTTTACTACTCACCACTCAAATCTCGTTACATTTAAAGCTTATTAACTCCCGTGAAAGTTTTCCATTAGCATTTCCACACCCTCAGACGAGGTCTGAGCACTTTGTGAAGTCTAGACTCTTCCACTGTTCACATGGTGGATTTGCAAGCACGTATTCTGCAGCAGACAGCCTCCGGGACAAAGCTCAGCACTTCAGCATTGCTTCAAGCTCTCACTCCTGTCTGGATGGACTGGGCATGGCTATGTCAGAGTGTATCACATCCCAGCCCGCTAATAAATACCTGGACACCACCTCTTCTGAGACTTGCAATCATTAAGACTACACTATAGGTGTCAATGTTGACAGGCCACATACTGACTGTGGATGTAGGTGTGAATAGCATACCTGTGAGCCTGCTTTTCACCCAGCAGTATAGGCATAGTCTATGGTATTCATCAGTCTAAAACCCTCAAGCTTTATTCACTTCAGGAATTTTTCTTCCCAACACTTTTTTCAAGAAAGTGAGAATTATTATCCTCTTTTTACAAATGTAGAATTAATGCCTAGACAGATGAATGTCCAAATTTACTTCTAATTTGAGATGCCTAATGTAACATGCACTATGTCCATCTCAACTTCTGCAACCAATCATGAAGATAACTTATTTCACTACACAACCTCAGCTTAATCTCTGAAGTCATCAAGCCTGGAGACTGAATAGGATAGAGGTTCCAGTGAAAAAAACACCTGGGGGTGATCATGTAATTCAAGACTGTGCAAGGATACCTGTATAAGCAAGAGACACTTCATATTTGCATGCAGCCTGACTCTGCTGATCAATCTACAGGCAACTTCTAAGTCAACACTGTTAATGAATGGGAGTGTCTCTCATGGTCCTGATTCTTCTTTTTTTTTATAGACCTTTGGTGAGCAGATAAAATTTGCTTGGTAGCTCTTTCATGCACAGCAAAGTACAAGTGCAATGGCCACAAGTTGTGACATGGGGAGTTCTGATTAGGCATTAAAAAAAATCATAACCCGAGTGGTAAAGCATTGGAACAAGGGCTAGAGAGGCTGCGTCATCGCCCCTGTGAAGAGTTTCAAAGCTGGACTGCATGAGGCCATGCAATCTAGCCCTGCTTGGAGCGGGTTTGGGCTAGGTTACTGCAGCAGTAACTCCAACCTAAGCTTTTCTGTGACTGTCCTTCTGTGATGTCTCCACTCAACTTATGCTGCGTAATGGGATGTAGAGACTTCTCACCACTGCACCGTGGACATGTTCATTGTTCCAAATGAGAAGGAAATAAATGGAGCACATTCCTGATCCACTTCATTTTGAAGACACTGTTTGTACAATCATACTCATATATTATACTTACGCACAATCCCTTCTAGGTCTCCCCATGACTGAGTAAGCATTACACAAATGTACATTCCCAGTGAGATGCCACAGTTTGGCTGAGGCAATTAGATCATCATGACTGGAAATAGTAGTGAGCTATATTCTGTCTGACATAACTAAATTCAAGGGAATGAAATACCTAGTTCCAAATTATAGTATCGTCCATCTAGACTTTCTGATAGTCCTGAAAGACAGATGGTCTAGCAAATGGCTGTAATCATCATATAGGTACAGTTTAACTCCTAAGACATGTTAATATTTGCAGAAATATCAACCTGCAGATGTGAATGGGGCCTTCAGATTGGGTAGGTTCAGTGAAATACATCAGTAAAATTTCAGAGGACATTTCCTTCCGATATTCTTCGCTTTCAAAAAGCAGTTTAACAAAAAACTTAAACTTGACCACAATTAACTGATTTACCATTAGTAAGAATGAATATATCAAGCTCAGACTCTGTGATTCTTACTTTGAAACAACTCTTCTTTGAGTCAGCTGGAAGATCTTCCCGGGTATGAAAAACACAAGATCAACATGTGCGTCAGTAAATGAAGTTGAAAAGCTACATCTTGTTAAATAAAAAAGGCCAGAGCTCGTTCTCTGTTTCTGAGGCCCAGTGCCACAACTGCTCCTCAAAACAGGATGGTCATGTTTGGAAGGGTCATGGAACACCTTGTTCCCCAAACGGTGCCTCTGGTGTTCCTGGGAGAGCACGGAGTGTCGTGAGCCAAAAAAGTGCCGAGGAGCAGCTATTGGGAGCAGTAAGGCCAGTGCTCAGGCCTCTGTCCAGCCCTGCTGTCAACACGTATATGAATATATGTGCTGCAGTGTGTAGGTATATGAATATGTCTGGAAGACACATTTTGCTACCTTACAATACAAACATAGACTTCACCGGTGCATAGTCTTATATGTAGCAAGGTTTTGTGTATTGTATACAAGTACAAAACATGATTCTTGACATTCTCAAAGCATTGTTTGAATTTATCACCTAACAACTCTTACAACAAATAATCCCAATTAGTTCTCAAAACAGGACCTCTGTACCATACTCATTTTAAAGGAGAGGAGTTTCTGGAAGCACATACTGTCTCCGAAGGAGAAAAACAAAAAGTTAATCCTGACATGATTTATTATCCCCTTCATCTCATGCAATAATTCAATTGTTCTTTGTGTCATGGCCTGATTCTGTAGTCCTTTCTCTTCTAAGTCGCCCTGTTTTTAGCAAAGGAAGGAAAGGCTGCAGGATTAGGTCCTGACCTCCAACCAATATTCTCTTCAAAGCAAAATGATGCATTCTGCCTGCTCAGAATTGCCATGATAGTAGGTGGTATAGGGAAATGTAATATTTCTCTGGTAAATAAGGTTAAGTTATATTGCTTCAGTTTTTCATTTGAAGAGAGCAGAGAATTTCCTTCTGCCAGTCTTACAGGATTCAGAAAGTCACCCACGAATAGAGCATGTGGGGATGGGATGCAGAGTATCTGGAGAAAGATCCATACGGCACATGCAGATGGGATTAATCTACTCGTTCCCTAGATGTAATTGCAGTTTCACAGAAATTCTGCTAAAAACACATTTATTTGGCAGTAAATAAGATGACTAATTGCAAAGGATAGCTGCACATAAATTCCAGATTGAAATTTTTGGCACATTTCTAATTGTCCTATAAAAGAAAATGACATAATCTCTCAACTCATTTTTCCTAATTAAATGCAAAATATGACATTATTCCTACTACTCTTATCAGTGGAAATGAAGGCTATTTCAGTTTAGCTATCAAATGCAGCATATGGTTCCCTGATTATCGGTATACTGTGCAGCAGAAGTCCTGGGCAGATGATTTCAGGAGAGGATCTGACCATGCCTCCTACTGAGACTGGTATAGATGCTCTCAGTCCAGACTTGCAAACTGTTCTGTATAGAGTTCTATGAACGTGATGTGGCCCTAAATTAATGACTAGAGAATTAGTTTGGGGTTTTTTTCCCCAAAGTTCTCTAAATAAATTGTCATTTACATTTCAAACACAGATTTTGTATGATAATCAAGGTGTTAGAGCCGCTACAAGCCGATGGCTTGTCAGCAATCTTTGCTTGCCTCTGACCTGTTCATAGCAAAAGGCTATTACAAACACCCACTACCCAAAGTCGCACAGGATGTATCTGGCAGAAGAAGATGAACTCAGATCTTTTTTTGTCCCAAGCCAATGACAAAACTGACTCTCCATATAGGATTTCTAATACAGTAAAGAAGGCTAAGAGAAATTATGTAAAAATCCTTTGGTGCCAGCTTTGAATAATGAAACAAAAAAGTTCTTTAAAATAGCACACAATGTAAGATATTCTAGTACACTTAACATTAAAAAACCGCAAACCTACAACAGCAGTACAGTGCAGGTCTAGCACAGAACAGACATGTTTTAGTTGTACAGTGGGAATTTATTGTTGCTGCCTTTATCTGTAAACACAAGAAGAGCTCTGTCATTCTGTCCACATAATAGGATGCAAAATATGCCTTTTTATTAATTGCTTAACATCTACCAAACGGCACAATATTTCCCATGTGGGAAAACACATGCTAAGAGGAAAAAAAACAACAAAAAAAACCAAACTACAATTTAAAGTGCAACATTTCTCAGCACTGGACATAAAAGAAATTCAGTAAGACTGCAGTTAGTTGAACATCATCACTTGCCCTGTGAGCCCTTCTTTATGCATGAGGATTCTGAAGTCTAATGAGTATGCACAGAGCATTCCCACTGATTCACCACCACAGAGAAGAGATTTGGCTGGGATTTCATCCAGAAAACAGCTGAGAAAATAGCAAAATGCAGGTATGAGAGAAGCTCTGCTGTGATCCCGGATTCTACCTTCCTTTGGTAATAGAGCTACCTCATATGACTGCAGCTATTTTCCCTGCCTTGCTGCACATAAACCCTCTTTAAAGCATGCTTCTGACACTTTTCCATTAGGAAGTTCTCCCAGACCCAAGGAAAATACGCTGCAAGCCAGGGCTCTTCCTCGCAAATCTCGTACACTGAACTCCTCTGCTCTGCACAGGAGACTCAAACGTCTGGGTACCATGGCCAAAAAAAGACAGAGAAGAACCATTCTCCACTTTTTTTTGATAACTCAGCATTGCCAATGCTTCAATAATCAAAGATCATGAGTCAGACTCATACATACACCGAATTATGAGATTACTTGAAAAGCCATGAATATTTTCAAACGGAAAACCTAAAATGTATTATTAGCTTTCTGGATGTGATCTTTCCAACACATTCATTTCAAGGGCTTTTTTTGTTCACTTGTTTGATTGCTTTAAGTTGAGGTCTGCATGTAGCCACTTTCCTCCTGGAGTAGGGACATTAAGAGAAATGCCAAATGTTGTGAGGACTGTGATAAAAACTGTGGCTTACAACCCAGCTAAGCCTCCCCCTCCACCCATGTTTTGCCAGAGGAAGCCAGGTAAGCCCAAGGTCTGCTGCTCTCCAAATCTCACTTGAAACTTGTGGAGATGCTGGTCGCTATAGAACGTCCTTGATAGTGGGAGAGAAGGCTGCAGTATTTGTAGTAGGTATGTGTGGTCAGGATTTTAATGAGATGGGTCAGGAACACAAGCAACAGGGAATTGATGAGAAACAGGCCACAGAGGGACGGGTGAGAATACAACCTTTTACTGTTTTTCCATCTTCATGAACACACCTGCGCCTAGCGATGCACCGGGCCATTGACTATCAGTGCCAAAGACAAAATTTAGGATCATGAGATCTACATACTGAGCACGGTTACAGTGACAATCCTGAGATGCTGGCTACCTCTGGAAATTTTAAAGTCAAAACCAGTCTCTTCAGCTCAGAGATACTCATCTCCTTTCATTTTCTGTCGCTTAAGGAGTGTCAGCACTGATAGGACTGCAGGACACAAACCTTAGATGTTATTTAAATATATCAGTTTAGGGGAAAACATCAGCAAGATACGGCAACAATATGAACAGCTCTATCAGCCAGAAACATTTTATATCTAAACCTTGAATTCTCTAGAGAAATCTTCAGACTCAAAGAAACAGCAAACCACCATATAATTTATCTTCATAATCCTGATGTGTGATTTTTATCACTGACATACTACTGCACTCCTGGCTTTTACTGTAGTCTGATTGCTGTTAAAGGTGTCCATTTGGCCTTGTTAAAGTATAATGCAATGAAATCACCTTTTCCTGTTTATTTCTTCTGGAGCCAGTGAGGGACTCAATGGCATTCTCCTGGTGGGAAGCTAAAAGTTAGACCTTACACTTGTTTCAGCAGTGTAAATCTATTGCAATACCACTGATTTCAGTGATGTAATATGTGCTTACATCTAGAGAAAGCTATATTTGGTGGAGTAAGCCCTTCTCCACATATAGCTGGAAACAGGGAAAGTGTTTTGAGAAAATACAGCTGTGCATTTGCCCTTTTTTATACTGTTCTGCAGCTATCTGCTACTGATCGCTGTCCGGGACAAGGCACTAGACTAGATGGATCCTCTGTCTGTCCTCCTAAGGTCATTCTTATGTTTTCTTGTAGAGCAAAAATCTCCAGAACTGCACCTAGCCTGCTCATTTAGCCTGTAGAGTTATGCCTCAGAATCCATTTCTTTAATTACATAAAATATTTGGATCCTCTTGTTTAAGTGGAGATTGTAAATAATGCACTGTTTAATACATTTTAAAAACCACCTGGTATTGAACAAACCATTTAATCTAACTTGGTTAATTTGGAATCAATATTATAATTAATTCTCTACTTCATCTGTCTTTTGAAGCGGTGGCACAAAATAGCTTGTATCAGTTCAGCCCTGTAGGACTGTGTGAAACACTGGGGCTGTATTCCTGCTTCCCTCTGCTAAGTAAGATCAATCAGCAGAAGGGTTCCTTGTTTTCAGGAATGCTTTATAGAAGCAATTCATGTCAAAAGAAAAAAAAGTTTCACAACTTCATTCGTCTGATCTAGTGTCTGATTTGATTTTTAAATCATTAGTCAGGCCGAACTGTACTAGCTTCACTTCAGGTAAATCATAAGGACGTGTCCTCCCTGCGTTCCTGTGAAATGCTGAAGTACTCCTGGGCTCGCTTTGCTTGAAGGAGGCTCAAGGTACAGAGACTAACAGAGGAAAAAATCACAGTCCCATTGGCTCCAGTGAAGGAAGAGTCCAACCTGCCAGACTCCTCCAGTGCCACCCAGTACAGCACCCAGGTCTCCAGTTAGTATCACAACCACCAGACATAGACTCCCTCACCCTTACAGAGAAAAAAAACCCTCTCAATTTTATAATACAGTGCATATTTTACATGCCAGCAAGGGCCACAAGCCTACTAGAAAAGCAGGTTGTCACTAGCCCTGTCACTCTCTTGTCTGCTAATGACCCAAAAGCTGAAGGATCATCAGAAATCATGCTCACACGTAATAGATTTTCCTAATTACCGGTCAACCAGACGTATGATCAGAGGGAATAGCCATGGCTGAGAGCTCCCATATGCATTGCAAAAAGACCTGCTGCTCCAGAAGTTAATTCTTTCTCCTGCAGCGGAGACCTACTCTGCAAACCTTCAATTCCCTGTAACGTCCAATTCAAACATACTACAGATCATTATTTTTTAAAACTCTTTCCAAAGAAGCATTTCTGTTATCTGTCTTTCTCTTAGCAGAATGGCTTTCCCATCCCACAGGACCTGCGCTGTGAAAAGGGGAACCAGGACAGGCTGGAAAAGTCTGTCTTCTTCCACTTCTGTCCTGAGAGCAGTTTTGGGGGGTCCAGTGCTCAGCCAGGGGCACTGGTCCCTTGGTTTGGTGTGATGCCAGGCAACATTGTAAGTGAAGATCAGTGATGAGGAAAGGGACCAGAAGGCTGTAAATAAAATAGTTAGAAAACATATGCCCCCATGGAGATATCAGAAGGATTTAATGATTTAAAACTTCCTTTCCAGAGTCTTCCAATTCCCATGACTCTTATTTAGTTTAATAAGAGCTGTGAGCGTGTAGATTTACTCACCAGTATTGGCAAACTCCTGATACTTCCTTAATGCTCCTATTCCTTTAGCCATGTGATTAATAAAAAATGCTTCTTTTTAGGAAAAAAAAAAAAAAAGGCTTTTATGGTGCAGGGAAAGTTTGTTAACATGATTTGAATGACCCCTTAGAGATTCAGAAAACCACAAGGTAATTCAAGACAACATAACAGTTTAAATTTTCTGATTTCTAGGGCAATCATTAATTTCTTGAGAACTCAAATCGTGGTTTATAAACCCGAGGCCAACATCTCTGCAATGATTAAAACCCCTTTGTTGCTTTAGCTGACCAGCACAGTAGACACGTATTGGTACTTCAAGGCATCTACCAGTGAACACTGCCCTGGCAGCTGGGCTTTCTTTGGTGGGGCAAAAATATATAAAAAAGAAACCTCACATGCAACAGTACCAGTTCCCAGCAGTGTTACTGCAATCTACTGGTGTGCTGAATGTGGCGTAAGGGACGACGTTCAACCCATCTCACTGTGAGGCATTTCTCTGATCCCTGCTCTGATCGCTGACCCAGCAGCTGGACTTCTCAGGAGCCCTCTGGAAATGGTAATGCGCTGCCCATAAGCGCAAGTAGGACAACTGAAAAACAAGTGTGCATTTGAATGACTTGCAGATTTTGGAGGCTTCGTCCTTAACGTTGTGCTGCTGGCAAAGTCACACTCTCCTAACGCAAAAGACCAGCAGGGGTGGCAAAATCAGAACAGATCCCTGATTAATACAGTTTGCCTCATTGCCCTTTACTATATCTCCAGTGACAACAGCCAAATGCAGGGCTGGTGTTGGGGAGCGACTCTGAACCCAGACTGCATTAAGAAACAGATTCCCTCTTCCCCTGAAATTCCTACTTGTATGGCTCAAAGCTCTCTCTGATCATTTCCATCCTCCCATAACAGATGCCCCTGTAACACATTTGTTCCTGCAGGTTTACTGATTAAAATAACTCAAAGAAGAGTCTATGTGACTTGGCTTTTAATCATTTCATTTAATAAGAAAGAAAA
Source organism: Gymnogyps californianus (assembly GCF_018139145.2). NCBI lineage: Eukaryota > Metazoa > Chordata > Aves > Accipitriformes > Cathartidae > Gymnogyps > Gymnogyps californianus. Next base: position 159,508,988 of record NC_059472.1, read on the forward strand.
ACAAAACAAAACAAAACAACCCATACTTTGTTTATTTGCCTCACTGGATAACAATTTTTGGCAAATGCTGCTACCCAGCTGAATTTAACAGCATACTAAGTTGTTGCAATACTGACAAATATAGAGCACACTTGTTATAACAGTGTAAAAAACGATGACAACAAGAACCCAAGCTCTTCTCTGACAATTACTGGGAATCTTGTGCCTTTTTCACAACTGAGATCTCCAGAGAAATTCCCTTGTGCCTTACCCAGTTTAAAATTTTAAGATGAGCTGCAGCAGGCAGCAAAAGCAGTAGTCAAATGCTGTTCTTCCCACGCCAGCCCTCCTAACTTCAAAGAAGATGCACAGGAAACAGAGAACAATTAAGCCTGGTTTTCAAAACATGCCATCTCAATACAGAGCACCCCTGCTAAATTTTGTCCAGTAGCTAATTTATAATCTCAGTTACAGAAATTTTGAGAGAATTACAAGAAGCAAACTGGGGACAGAACGGTATCCCAAATATCACATTTGATTATTAACCTTTCTGTGACCAAAAGGGATCAAATTCAAAGCTGAAAACAACTGAAAGACAAAAATATTAGTCAAGAGTCCTCTCTGAGCAATATTCTTAATTTATTTTCCACTCCAGTGGGAAAGCCAAGTACAGGTAAGCCTGAATATACATAAGAAGTTATGTCATAATAGTGATTTGATATATGAAAAATTTCTATGCTCAAAGTGCAAAAAACAGAGCTTTGTTCCTTCTTAATGTATAACCATGCAAACCTCCCTGGGGTCATTTTTGGACATCTGGTCCTTCTTGTTTGCTTTTTGAATTAGGTACAACATTTTCATCACGCCAGATTCCTCTCTTTGGCCTTTTTGCACTATGTGTGCTGATAAAACACAGGGGCTTGTGAGCTCTTCTGAGGCAACAAACTCAGTAACTGGATACCCAAGAGCAACTATAATATATCTGGACAGAGAAATAGCACATGCTATGTTTTGTGCTAAGAAAGCATCTAGCAAATTGCAAAAGGTAACAATATTCATCCTCCCAGTAAAAAGGGCAGAGTAAGTTAACAGGCATATATTTTCATGCTTCAGCTTCCAAGGTTCATCTGGGGAAAAAAACTGTGGCAGGAGGTCCATTTGAAGAAATATTTCTAACACTTTGGAGCTAGTCAAAATTTTTGAAACAAAAGTGTTGAACCCGATATCGTCTAGTCACTGAAAGCAACACTGCTGCTGGGAATGTGCTAATTTTGATGAAATCTTTAGAAAAGGCGTTTTATGTTTAGAATGGTCTGAACATGCGAGAGACCATGGGCAATAACAATAAAGAGAGATAAAATATAATTGGGTGACCAAGACCAACAACTCAGAAGTAGATCAGAAAAATTTATTTTACCAGTTTCAGAGCTGAGAGCTGAACTTGGCCACTCGTGTCCCAGGTGAGTGTCTTTTTTCTCCACATGGCCAATCTGTTTTTCTAGTCCAATTAATATTTAATTGTTTATGCAGCTGCAACAAGAAAGACTGAGAGAAATCCAGCCCAGAGCAGCTAACTGCTAAATGGTTAGCACATTCCTTGGGGAGGTGGGAGAATGGCAAATACCCTCATTTCTCTGCAGTTTGCTCTTCTAAGCTCCATTTTTTTACCAAGAACTTATTCAGTTCTTGGGTTTTCACCCACACAAAACAGGAAAAAAAGAGTGTATCTTAAAAAAAACCCCACAAACAAACAAAAAACCACAAACAAACCACAAACCTGAGCATTTTTGTTAGACAGAAATATTTCTCCCCACACATAACCACAAATAAAAAGCATAGTGCAACTTTGGTCCCTCTATGGGGGGATGAGACTCTCCCCATTTCTGCTTTTCAGGAAAAGATCCAGTTATCTCCTCCCTTTTGAAGACATCTCACAGCAGGCTCTGCACCAGTAGCACTTATACCCAGAGCCCAGCTGGCTTTGGCACCAACACACTTTTCTCTCCAAAGATTGCAACCTAAGGTTAGTAGAAGTGATCAGATCAGTCAAAGATTATCAAATCTTAACAAAAGAAACGAACATAAAGACTGAATAAAAAAAGTTTTAATACAGAGAAAAAAATCTACGATGAGGTGTAGTTTACCCATGCCTTTTATGCAGGTCACTCCTACCCCATCCCCTTTGAGATGGGGCAGCTGTTTTCTCCTCTCCTTTTCACCTCTTCTCACCTGCCCTTTTGAAATCCCACCCAAGGTCACTGTTATTGTCTGAGTCTTCTCAGCCTGGTTAAACCTCTTCTGCAGAGTGTCAGAGGTGCATATCAAAGCAGATGGCTCTACATTGTCTGATATCCCTTGAAACGTCAACCGGGAGGTGTGATACTACCAGCTAACACAGTCCTCCCTCCCATGCCATTCTTGGTTATTTTTTATTAGCAAATTAAATACTCAATATGTGCCCTGAAGAAATCACTGCAGTAGCTAGTCAACACATTGCATGCATTACTTATCACAAATGTTTCTCCTGCCATTCTCATCTGCCAGTGAACCACAAGCCGAAACAGCACAACTGTGGATAATATATGTTTTTCAGAAGTTGTTCAATACACTGAAGTTACAAAGGGATCTGTGGGAGCTGAATGATTCCCACATCCACCACAGTGCTAAATACCAGCTGCCCATTGCTAAGTCAGCCGTTTCAGCAATGGGGCTCTTTCAGATGAAGTAGCCAGTGATATTTCTGCAAGAAACGTGAGCTATGTAGGGAGCTTCTATACTGCAGAAATTAGACCCTGATTTGTGCAGAGTCTAAATCTGCACCACGTAATGAAAAATTGGCTTATCTTCTGGCGCGGCAATAGTCAATGTACAACGGCAACATTTATTGACCTATCCATAGCTGTGACACAATTAATGGCAATTTGGTTCCAGCAAAAATGCATGTGATTGACCCTACTTCATTAGTCTGGAGATTATTTTACAAACTGAGAGCAAAGTGCTGTGATTTAACAGATGAACTACAATAGCTGATTCATTTAATCTTATTTCAACTCTGACAAACCCAGCTACCTTTCAGAGATAATATATTAATGAAACAGCCTCTATACAAGTATTGGTCCAAGATTAAAGAAAGTAAGTGTCTTTTCTCTGGATTTGTATTTCAAATAGATCTCCATGTGCTTAACTTTATTGATTCAAGCAGTAGGTATATGATTAGACAGATAGATAGACGTAGTGTTTCAACTGATCTACACTCATGACACCACACAAAAGCATTCAAACAGCATTTCAGCTTTAATCTCAGATATCTGACTCTGCAATAAATTATTTTTCTAACCTAGAACATCAGCTTATGAAGCTGCAGCTGGAATAACGTTATGGAGGACTGCAGGAAACCTTTGCTGATGACAGACGGCCTAAATACCTTTTAATTGTAGGTTGTGGCGGAAAAATAAATAAGGCAGCTTTTCCTAGCCTCCTGCACTTTTACGTAGTGCAGGCACAGACAAACCCTTGTGTGGCCTCAGTGAAACACTGAGACTGCAAAGCAGCCTTGACATTGACTTGAGTGGGCCAAAACTCCAGTCCCAAGGGGCAGGAGCAAAGCGGGCCTAGAGCCAGCCAAAACTTGGAAGGCAGGACACTACAACAGCAACAATAAAATGGGTTTCAGACAAAACATATGATTAATAGAAAGTTGATTTTTTTCCTTGTGATGTTTCCAAAATGAGTCTGCTCTTGTCTCTTTTCAAACGTACACTACACACAAACCAAGACAGACAACAACATTTTTAATTTGGTTCAAAGCTATTAACTTTTTCTCAGGCCTTGGGGAAGAATCATTTTTCATTTTTGCTTTGGAACTGCTGTAGAAAGAAAAAAATTATCATTTGCACAGCACTATGGATGTGACAGCCTGGGGAATGGGAAGGAGCAGGAGCAGATTCGTGGTCCTACGGCCTTCCCATACCCTGCAGATGCCCCTGGACAGCATAGAGAAAGAAAAAAACATGCAGTCCACAGCGGAAGAAAAATCACTAATTATATCTAGTATTTTCAAAACACCAAAAGGAAATTAGGCAACTAATGAAGCTGCCTAATTCCCCTAAGCAATGTGATAATCCCAGCTAGACCAGAAGAGTGAGACAGTACACCAAGAAAACTGCTGTCCCTTCTGGGGCTGGCTCTCAGCTTGGATAGCTCAGCATCTCCACAGAAGTCAGAGCTGTTTTGCACCCATTGAGTATCTATCTGGCCCAATATTATTAACTTCAGTTAAAAATGTTCAATTTTTAACATTATCTGTGTATTTTAAAGGAAAGGAAAATCTAGCTCAGACCACGCAGTTTATACGCAGTAGCCTGGTGATACAAAATCCACTACTGGACATGATCTGAATTAGGAAACCTGTCATTCACCCTGACTTGTCATTGATCACACCTCCTTTAGAGACTTAAAACAGCTGAGAGGAACAGTTTATGCTGGCTAAACTTCTAGAAACCTCCAGCAGTGAAAACCAGCATCACTCCTTTCAGGGCTCCGGCTCCTGTGGGGAGTGGGAGGAGGAAGAGAACCGGCTGGCACAGACTGAAGCGTGCTGTTGCTGCAAGGGCTACCCAGCTTCACCTATCTACTCCTTAGGATTTGTGAAGATGCATATTATTTCTACCTTCAGCATCCATTCAACATATCTTGCTGGGTTGCCTTGCTATGCCGTTTATTTTCTAATGGATGGTTCAAGCACATGTGTAGCCCTCAGGTTATTTGAGTCAAAGTAACAGGCAAATTAGAAGCCTAGAGGAATTAGGAGCAAAAAAGGCACTTGGAAATGAGCATTGAAAGATATGAAAGCTTGTCTCAGACCCTCACATCTCCTTCTTCTCTTGCAATAGCCAGGGGGAGATTGGTCTACTCTTTTCTTACAAAGCTGAGGGACTTAATCTTACCTGGCTTCTTGTGTGAGAAGTGTATAAAGCTTGGTCAGGGTCTGTTGTTTTCTGTAGCTTCCATTTTACACTCCTGTCACATGTCTTTCTTATCTGCTTGCTCAGTTTTTTCTTTTTTTTTTAAATTTTCTTTTTTAAATTATTTTTATTATTTTTTCTTTTGAAGATAATCTGTTTGCTGGAGAGAAGTTCAGCCTATGTTGATTAATTCAGCAGCTAAGTCTCCTTTTGTTTTTCTTGTGAATTTTAAAGACATAGACTGGATAGTCTTGAATCAATGATGTTATCAGGATTGTTTTTTATTCTAATGCAAGCAGTAGCCCATTGCTGATTTCCAGCACAGAATCACCAGTCATTTCGATACAGTTCGGCTTTAATAGACTGAATCATTGGCTGCTTTTGTCTCTTACATAAAAGAAGAATCAGCCTCAGTAATCAGAGCTAAATCTCAACACTAGGAGGGAAAAAAAAAACCCACTCTACTTCCCGGTGCCAAAACCCCCACATGCCCACTGCATAAAGAGAGCACTGTTAAAATCCCTTTAGCCAATACCTAATAACCAAAGATCTTTTAATCTGGTTAGATATTTTACCAGCTCTTTGATAATGACCATCAGAAGAAAGGCATACTTCACTCTGTTCAATTACCATGGAATCGTCCCTAAATTGTCCATAGGAAAATTCACCTGGCAGTTTCAGTCATTTCTCATTTTGTACCTTTTACCATCTAAAAATGTTCAGGTACAGGTTCTCCCATGAGACAAAAGACATTTTTGCATCTGATCCTATAAACTCCCTTTTCTGATTACTGTAAGATATTCAAAACCTGCAGGTTTGCCTCGCTCTCAAATCTACCCTTTTCCGTATTCAGATTAAAAGTTTTACCTGTAAGTGACAGTTTTGCTGCATTTCAATTATGTTGGCATTACGAGACACACTTCCATATCACAGCCAGATGTGTCCACTTGCATGTATCACCCTGGTGCAAAATATTCTGTAGCAGAGAAAGGTTCATGAACTTCTCTCTCAAATATGTTTCTAAGTATCATCCTACTACCTGACACCCCTAAGTTCAGCAACAGGGCGTAGGAAAGGACACGAACCCCAGCCCAGAGCTGGAGAGAAAGCACCATCTGCTCATTGGGATGGCTGTTTTTTAATGAAGGCTCGTATTCTCTGAATCTTTGGACACTAATTTCTGAAATAATTGCTACACACAGCGTGCAGGAAAAGAAGAAAAATGAAAGCAGCCTGTTTCAGAAATAATGGTTACAGCTCTCAGTGTTAGTCAAAGGGACAATGTTATCAGGACTTCCTACCAGAAGTGAAAAGCTCAGTCGTTCCTGCAAGGCAAGTTATTGATATTCATGAAGATGCTCTAAGTTCTGCTCTTGTCCTGGGGGTCTTTCAAGTGTTTTTAACACATTCAGTTGTCATAACAGGAGAATCAGTTGAAATTCAAGCTACAAGGAAGCAAGGCTGGGCATGAAAGGCTGCAGCAAGCCAGTGGTCCAGCTCGGGACTGTGGTGCAATGGACAGGCAGTTTCCTCCATCTCGCATCAACTCAGGTCTGCTGGAATTAGCTTTTCTGAGAAAATAAGTATTTGTTACTGCAGGACGTAAGGGTTGCCTACCAGATGAACTCACCTGGAAGGCTGAAGGGTTTGAGGACAGATTAAAGGCTCTGCAACATTTAGCAAGAAAAAAGTGTTATGCAAGTAATGGATTTTTTACCCTTTTTCTTGGTCTCAGGTTTCTAAACAATTTTGGCTGGAAGAAGTTTGGATCTGCTACACAGATTTCACTACATTTACAAGAGTAATCAGTGACAAACAATTCCTAGTAGTTGAAACTTGCCAAAGTAGTAAGTTACTATTGTATAACTCCAATCCTATTTACAGACAATCTAGGCTATATTAGCAGTATTGGGACAAAACCAAGCTGGCATAAGAGCATTGATTCACATATTCTTCTTCACGATTTCTAGAGAGAAACTGAGTTGCACTGCAGGAATGAAATACAGACACGGTCCCTGCCCTCTAAATAGGCAAAAACCTCTGTAGGCTTTTCTGTTGGGCTGAATTGCCAAAGGAAGCATCAGTATTTCAGCCTTTCAGAATTACATTAACTAGTATCTATAGAGCAGATAAAGCAGAGATGCAATTTTACAGCTGTTTCTGTGTAAGATGCAAGTAAGTGTTAGGGAAGAGTAGACAGAAGAGTTTTTTTGGTACCTAATGACCAAAAACATTTGGGCTTCTATCTGCCGAATATGAGCAACTGACCCAACAGTTCCTGAAAAATACAATCAAATGGGTGAATTTTAAATATTATCAGATATCAAAGCAAACTGCTGCAGAGAAATACAGCTGGGAAAAAACCAAAACATTTCTTTAAAGGATGTTGAGCTCAACTCCTGCTCCCCACAATAAAATGAGTGAGATATGCCTTCTCATCCCAAAATGAGAACAAACACTGTAGCCTGAAAATCTGCCACAAAGGATCTGTTACAATGCCCTTGCAATGTTTTGTACGTATCAGACAGGTTTCCACTGCATCATTATTTCTACTGCAAAAGGCTCTAGTCAAAACTGCTTTCACAGTTTCAGGCACTGCAATTGATGCATGACCCCAGCTTAAAGACAAGTAGAGTTTTATTTGAACTGCATGAAATGACTGAATATGGAAAAGAAAGAAAGAAAGAACGAAGGTAACAGGAATAGAATAACACAGTCCCACTGATGCACAACCTGACCATCTTCAAATTCAGTGTCAATTTTGTTACAGAATCAAGGAGTCAAGTCATTAGTTTGTAAGATAGTATCCCTTCTGTTTGGCTAAATTAACATTAATGGACAGAAAACCATAAGGACCTAGTTATATACGCTTTCACATATCTAGTTGGGATTAAGCTCTGAACATGGAAATGTCCACTCAAAGACTAACTGGGCAGCTCAGGCTTCACAGTCATGATCTCTGACACCTCTGGTGAAATGGTTCCCAGGGTGACAAACAGCATAGTTGTTTCAGAGACATGTGAAGTGTTCTTGATGACACAGGCCCAGTTAGGAACTACACAAGCCACTGAATAGTCATCAGGCGAGACTGATCACTATGGATTGTCCAGTTAAACTTACACTAGTGGAATATAGATTAAATGTTAGAAAGTACCGGCCACAGAAACTACCAAACTATTTTTGCTGGGGTTTTTTGTATATACTGTCTATTTGTATTTCTGAGTAAATTTTGTGGTCTGTAACAAATGGTTAGACCTTGAAAATTATGAGATTGCATAGAAACAATCAAGGATAGCATCGAGCTTAAATTACATAAATGTTTTATCAAATTCTTTGTACAGGAACAAATTCTGCTCCACCTTGATTTATGTGGCAGCACAAATTTTCAGAGGCATACACAGATGGTGTAATAGTTTGTGTCATGAGATCATTTAGTAATTAACTATTAATACTGTAATCTTTGGGCACATTAGGGCAGTGTTAAGGGCCTAATTCAGAACTGTATTTCTTTGGAGATCTTGCTGAAAACTTTTACAGTTTTCTTATTTAACTTTGTATAAGCAGAGCATGTCAGTACATATCTACTAGGAGAACATCCATTCACCCTTACTCCAAGGAGAAACAGAGAAAAGGGATCACATCCAGGGAGTTGCTTTGATATCCTTCCAGTTCCTATTTGAATGACAAAACCTACCTCAACTTTTGCTTCCTTGTTCTCATGGGAGAGCAATTTCAGGAGAGAGCTACCAGTAGCCTTGTTGTAAACATCTAAATACCATGTTTTATCCATGAAAGACTGGCAAGATTTGAAGATCTGAATATCTTTTATAGAGCAACTGATACAGTTTTGGCTGAAACAGAGGCAGCAAACTTCAATCTCAGTGCAAAGTGGGACACACTGTTCTGAGCTTCGTTTAGTTATGTTAATCAGCTAAACAACTTGAGAAGAGCGTCATGAAGGGTAACCAAGGGGAGAGGTGATAAGGCTCACTTCCTTATCGGTTGGACACAAGCTGGAACAGAAAGGGTTTATCAAGAAGGAAGGCTTAGAAAAATTGTAATTCAAAATAAAATTGAATCTGTTGTGTCTGTATTTCTAATATCCAGCAAAGTTATGCATTTTATCCCAAATCGCCTCCCTCAAAGGTATTGTGTACATCTCCCTTGAGAACCAGGCTCAGCAAGTCAGAGATAAAGTAGTTGTTTGCAAGAATTATTCTTCTCTGAGTACTGGTTTTCTGTCCTTTTCCAATTATCAGCGCAGAAGTATTTTGGTGCAAAGTCACTGTTTCACTCACATAACTCCAGGAGGATATTTGGTACGTTAGAGAAAGTACATCGCACCCTAAGGTTTCCATGTGTAGAGCTCACTGGTGATTTGGTTGTTAAGAACAATTTTTTTGTGGTGGCTTTGGAGATATTTTGGCAGCTTTTGTATTTGTTGTTCTCACACAACCTGATTCTATAAAGCTTCTGGTAATCAGTTTGGTGAGGTTTGGGAGAGCTGTTTAAAGGATAGAAGGGAGAGGATCAGCATATGTTATTTTTCCAATACAGGAGGTAATTATGGAGTGATTTTCTGTATCCCAGATGGGGTAGTAGCATAAAGCCCCTAGATATTTTCTAGTAGTATGCTTAAGTGTGTTGTTCACATGGTTTATTTGAAGATGTAATTATTTCCACAGAAAAGTATCTTGCTGCATCAAAGTTGTACTTAGATGGCTAAGATAGGCTATGTGCATTTTCCCCTCAGTGCAGATGCAGTGATGTCTAACTACATCTTGAGCATGGGGTGTGTTTTTAATAATAGCTTGTTGTGTAGCCGTAAGAGTGTAGGTTTGTGAGTTTTCTATGCAGAATACCTTATAGATTACGCTTTTTGCTGTTGAACATGATACCTACAAAGTTTTGCTGGTATAGGAATATTCTTAAGACAATTTGATGGAGGACAAGGTAGTTAACAAATTTGTGCTAAAAAGACAGAGAAAAGACTTACTACCTGTCAGACTGGAGAATTACATGTCCTACTCCTTTCAATCACATTAGTAAGCGGGTATATACTTGCCTGCTATCCCTACTGAAAATTCACTCTGGTTGTCCAGCTGTGATTTTATGTTGCTTTACAAAACCCTATCAGCTGTTAAAGGCCATTTGCTCTGGGGATTTCATTATGTGAATATTTCAAAATCCATTTGTCAATGAGTAGCAGAATCGCCAGTCCTTTCTTGGGGGTCAATTCACATGAATGTTTGTTGCCTTTCTACTGATAGCTGAATGACAAACCAGTGCAAGCAGAACTATTTGAAGTAATAGGAAATGAACCTATTTCTATGCTAATATGTTTGAAACACTCTATGTTTCTCTGACAATATCATAATGTTGGTGTCTATAAAATGTCTATACAATATTTGTTCTGTTGCTGTGTTAATAAACAAAGATTCATTATTCTAATTTTGTCCTTCATTCTCTGTAACCTTTGCAGAAAGAAAAAAAGCTCATAAATAACAGTGGTGATAAATTAGCGCAGAGAACTAGACATATTTACATGGACATAGACTTCATATCGAAACACTAATTACTGCAGGCAAATTTAGTTTTCTCCTTAATCAGATTTTACAGGTAATTAGCAGTCAACTAAGATTAATTACAATTCATTTTGTGTTAATGTCATCTTTTAGTCACAGAAAGTTTACACAGTATTTTATTTGCCAGATGTAAAAGCTAATTCTTACATAGACATATCAAGGTTACGCAAACATGTTTTTAGTTCACCACACACCTCTTACTTGTCTTAGAAATACACTTTTGCATGAGATACCTGTTGGGTCTCCAGAGAGCATACAAGATCTCCAGCAAGCCATCAAAAACTCCCGTAAAGCTGCAAGACGTTCCACCCAACCAGACTTCTGCATTATTCAGCTGTAGTCAAAAGGGTTATCAATCAGACCTGTTAAGTTCAGTACATTCAGTGTGAGACCACACTTTTGTATCCCACCTCATGCTTCCCTGCAGTGAGATTTATCCAGTTCTGCAGCCTCTCTCACACTCCTTCCCCCAGCACTGAGAGTCCTTCAGCTGTTGATGAGCTGTACTGCACTGTGAGGACAGGATCTGCCACATGTTCAGAGGAGCTCAGCTAGCTGGTGGGTTCTCCAGTTGTATCTTAGTATTACAGTTCTTCCAGTCAAGCAACCCTGTGCACCCAAAGTATCTCACACCAGGGAGAAAAAGGACACGTCCCAGGCAAGCCTCGGGATATTGCCTGGGAACTGCCTTCAGGGCAGGCTGGAGATCTTACAGAGACATTGGAATAACAAAGCAAGCCTGTAGATTTATGGCCAAATCTGGCTCTGGGAAAGATCATAGAAAACTCGAAGTATAATTGCTTTGCAAAAATGCAAGGTAAGACCTTGAGAAGACTGTAACTCTTGACATGGAACCAGGTTGCACCATGCCGAGATGCTCTTGCCTTGTTTCCTACTTAGACAAGTCTATCATTCTGGTTTGCTTTCCTCTCTCCTATCGCAATCCACGTGCTGAAGCTCATCAGAAGTCTCAGAAAGGATGCTCACTGCCTGAAGGGCTTGGCCTCTGTGGCTGAATCAACCTGATTTACCAAAGCTCACTCTCGAATTAATAGAGCCACCAGTTTCTGTCCCCTCCCAGGCCACTTTACAGAGATGTATGAAGTCCCCATCTTACTTCATGCCCTACCGCATCAAATAATTGAGCTCACTTTAGAGATGTTATTCTATACAGAACCAAAGCACCTCCTGACCTGTCACCATTCAGGAATGTGAAAATGGAGAGTAAAGGAAAGGAGTTTTTAGGCCTCTTCATGAATAGTCAGCAATCAGAGCTGCTACTGAAACCAGAAAGTATAGAAAATCACATCTTCTGAAAACCTGTTCAGAAAGTGAGCTGTAAAGGTCAGACACAAAGCTCATGGGAAGCTCATGGGCTGCAGCATCTCAGAAGACATCAGGGCTTAACTCTAAACATCCCTCTTCCTGGGAGCAGGACATTTGAAAACAGTATTTTGGGTATAGCTGACCTATTCATAACTGAGAAAGGGTCTATCAAATAAAATGCAGAAGCTGAAAGACAGAAAGCATCAATAAACAGTTCCCAGGAGAGCCACATTGTCTCTGCACAAATGAAAAGGGTGGCCCTGAGCAAAACTCACTGGTAAGAAATTTCTGTAAAAGGGCAGATCCCTCTGTGGAGCACCACTGGTCCAGTTTCACACAGGCTTGATCTCATTCAGATCCCAACACATAGTGCTTCTTGTTTGGCTGCACCTAAGCTTTTATAGGCATGGAAAACTCTAGGATGTGGGTGACACCAAGACTGTGTGAATCTGGGGACCCAGTGTCACAGTCAGATGGAGGAGGTAGGGGCAGGGAAATGCTGAACTGATCTCTCCTCCCATCACATGCAACTTGTGTTAACTTTGTGCTGGTGTCAAGTGAGAAAACACTCACTGATGGGTTTTAATACTCCTCTGTAACCCAAAAAGGCTTAAATGTCATAGTCTGACCTCAGATAAGCAAAAACAAACTGACAGAAATCATTGTGGGAAGTCACACAGACTTTTTCCTCTTTTGTTTTCCCATTGCCCTCTTCTCATCTATCTCAACAAAACAAAAACAAGAAACAACCAGAGGTACATGAACCAAAAATGAAGAAGTGGATATAAATTTACCGTGATTGTTCAGCATATCTGACTGTGGAGCACACTGAAACTGCTTAGCCTGAATGAGGAAATAAATCTGATCAAGAGGTGAATAACTGGGACTATTTCATCAAACTCACTTGAGGCAGGAAAGCAGAAACACATGTAAAGTGTGCTCTCTGCAAAGCTTCCAGCTGCAGTTACAAAAATCACAAAACGCATTTCTGAGTGTAAGACCCGAGTTTGAGGCATTGTAGGCTTTCCCTCATAACAGTGTAGAAAACTCTTTTCTGTTATATCAATTCCCCCCTGCTCAAGTGGAAAGTCTCTTGCGAACATCTGCCCCAGATACAAATAACTCAAATGCCTGTAGACCATCAGAGCAGCAGGATGCTTATCAAGTCTTTCTTACAGTGGGGCAACATGGCCTTTGAGTTGACCGTGCGACTGCAGTAATGTAATTCTTAAGTCACGACACAATTGAAAAACAAAACCCATTGGCACTCTATTTTTTAACTTCTCGGGATGAGTCATTTGGCAGTGAAATAATTTAACAATACCCTTCACTGATAACCTGTTTTCATCTAGTAATTTCAAAACACTTTACAATACTCAGCAAAGCTTAACCTACATTACCCCTGTGAACTAAAAGCTATTCTACAGAGTTCTTTTAGCGGAAAAAAGTGAGAGAAGGTCCAGGGTGAAAAAGTGATTTTACCAAGGCTACTCTAATAATCAGTGATAAAATTGGAAACAGGAATAGGAACACTGACAGTCCAATTTTCATACATTAATCTTGGAAGAGTACTTCCCTCTCTGCAACTGTGTTGCAGAGGTGATCACAATGACTGACTGTAGCAGTCAGAACTCCTAATAGAAACAATTCTATTAAAATTAATTAATTTAAAATTTAAAAGATTAATCTAAATTAATGAAGATTAATTCTGCCTGCACATCAATTCCATCTTTGCATTTTCCTAATTAGAGCCTGCAAGCTCTTTTGTTTACCGATCATACATCTGGAGAACTAAAGACAGAATCTCATCATCGCTGTCTGGCACCAGAGCAGTTGTCCAGGTCCCTGCTGGCCTCCGCAACAACCATTTAACTGGGAGGTCTTCGAGTGTCCTAGCACTGTGCTACCACGTGAGGCGGTAGGGTCCCACAAGGCTAGATCAGACATGCCCAGTTGGTGTGAGTGCAGGACAAGTGTTACACTGCTCTGTGTCCATCGCTGCGTAAAATTCCTCTTCTCTCATTAAAGTAGATGTGTATAAAGGAGTGACTTTTCCTTTCCAGCACTTCTGTGCTCCACGCTACCCTTTTATTAAACTGGAGAATGAGAGCTCTAGCAAGACCTTAATATCTGCTTAATATTAGGAGGATATTCCTCCTGTGCCCTTCATCACACAACATGGTGATCTATGTAGTAATACAGGAGTGAACCAGATGATGCAGAAAAACTAAACCTATCACCTCCACTCAAGAAAGCTGAGCTGTTGAGGTCAATACAGAAGGACCTGTTGCCCTTATTCCTGCACAATTCCCACTTGAGGACATGGACAGACCTGACATAATGTTTTTAATTGTCCTGGCTATTCATTCCCTTGAATCCTACTCTGCAGGGTCCAAGGGACTGCCCCCCTTGCTGCTGAGCAGTCATTACGCTACCACAATGTGGTTTCAAAGGAAACATCTTTTAGCTGAAGTTGCTGCATGTGTGAAACTAAAGTAATGAGTTCGGTAAAATGAAATTTGGGCTCATGATCACATCTGTGTGTTTGCACAGCACCTTGCACCAGTCCTGCCTGGGGCCTTTGAGCACTACCGCAGTGTTAATATCAATGATGTTCCCTACAGACAGCAAGTTCATTAAACTCAGTCAGGAAGCGAAGTGAGTTCCGTAGACAATGGAAAGACCAAAAGACCAATTAAGTGAGACCTTATACATCATTCATGGAGGCTTCCACCAGAATTCAATAAAAAAGTCCTGCTTCAACAAGCTAAGCAGATCATTTATCAAGAGGAAATAAAAAAATGATACAGCTTTCCGTACTTCTATATGATAAAGTATTTAAAAGTATTGTTGCAGTTTATGCAATATTTCAAATGCTAAGCAAGGATACAGAACCTAATTTACATCAAACAAGTTCTTAAAACATTCTATATGAACTTTAAAATCAGCAAAACTTTCTATCAAATGAGTTGTAACTGTCTTCACAGAGAAACTTTTAATTCTTTTCCCTTTCAGTATTCCTCCATAAGTACTGCTCTCTAAATTCTTTATTCTCTAAAATCTCTGAGGCTGTAGTTTCTATTTCTCCAAACAGCACGTTGGAGCATGCCAACACTGGCTTTTATCTGTTCTACAGGCTTCTTATCTTCCATCCAGTCCAGAGCATCAATACCCTCCATTGCCTCACTCCCTTTTCTTTCTCTGACTTAATTTGTACCCTTCTGATGCAATATTTGTGTCCTTTCCCAGTATCTCCTTATGACAGAAATGCCTTCAGGAGCAGACAAAATAATTTAGTCACTTCTCCCTGAATCTGAGTCACTTCCATCTATCCTGAATCACTATGAAACACTGCATTAAGCTCTATGCTTAGAATATGTTGCAAATATAATGGGATTTGAAATACATTTCAACAACCAACTCATGTCATATATCAATATGAGCAATGAATCAGGAGTCTGCAAATACATAACTATCTATAAGTAGAAGTAAAATCCTGATCCTTCATGTAAACTAGATGAGCAGGAGAGCAAGTTAGCTATCCTAAGTAACTGCCGGCATCTAATTTTGAACTACATTTTCAGAAGATTTTGAGGGGTCTCATCCTCTAACTTTAGAGGAACAAGCATTTCATGAGGTATGACTCATTAGATAATAGCTTGGCTCATGGATTCCCAAACTATGGTGCCTGGCAGTGTATCTGAATCAATAGTCTTTGGGCCACTGCTGGTCCACATCTCACCAGCAGGCAGTTCACAGAACAGTCCCCAAAAAGGTAACACAAATTCCCACATGGGCAAACAAGAACACAAATAAAACAGAGAGAAATACCAACAACAAATAAAAATTCAAAGTTTAGCCTAAACTTTATTTTCTTATGCAATTCTGCACAAGAAGGTTTGGAACTCTTTTTTTTAAGAGTATGTAATCCTTGAATAAGAAAGGGTGAAGATACTGGTCTATGGAAATGCACAGAGCATTTACAGAAGCGGATGCTCACATGGTGCTGGTGTATGTTTGGTTATCATTCATTAACCTGCATTAAAAAAATCTTTACAAGAACCCATTGAGAGCTTGACTCCCTACATTTTTGCAAGTTTCCAACACAGTAAGAGACGGCTAGAAATACCTACAGTGCTTTCTTAAGGCTACTATTCTCTGCAGGTAACTGCTTTAGCTGCTGCTTTCATGTAGTATAATCCTTAATGGAGACAGAATATGACCATGGTACAACTTTTCTCTTACTACGTAGTTCACATTATGAAAAGTCTTCATCTAACCCCTCTTGGTTCAACATTTGTAAGTAGTGCCAGTCCAACTTTCTGCAATTATTAATGAAAATATCAGGTTGGAATTTCCTTCTTCAGCAACAATACACAGCAGGAAACTATGCAGCATGACTGAAAGTGATTAATAAGATTTCCTTGAAATAGGACACTGACAAAATTCCCCTAGTACTTTCAAACTCCAGTCAAGTAAAATCAAACTGAACAAAACAACAAAGTGAACCTTAGATTCTATATTGAGGATCAGAATGATGCTCTAGCTGAGCAGGTACCCTATTTCCAAGTGTCACTAACACTTTTAATGTCAGAGAGATGCATATGTGCTCCACAGACAGCTATGAGAAACCCAGAACAAGTAGGACTCTTTCATAACAGCACATTTCAGTATAAAGAGCTATGCCTTAGAGAGCAGGAAGAATTAGATAAGAAGAAATCCTGGCCCTGTACGGGCTAATTTAAAACTCCCAAATTGAGTGAATACTTCAAATAATTTAGTAACATTATTTACTTCAATAAAAAGTAGATACTGCAGGGTCACCAAAGGAACGTTTCAGTATATTTAGGTTCTTAGGCCATTTCCATCATTTCAGTTCTGATTTTATGATGAAAGTTAAGGATTAATCTCAGGTCAGAGACGTGTCCTTATTAATCTGCTTTCTGGGAAGGGAGGTTGTGTGTATTTATCTTTGTGTATTAAGGTTAACAGTACTGTTATTTAAGGTTATGAGGTGTCCCCTTGTTTGCTCTTGGTAAACTAGGATAAAATTTCATCCTTCATAATGGTGATTCGCTTGATCAAGAGATAATTCAGCAACTGACAGCAACACCAAAAAATAGATTTACTAAGAGATGACATAGGATAGTCATAACCATTTTGCAGAAGGGAAGAATAAAATGCCAGCAGTTAAAACTGAGGAGAGCATTACCATGGAGGGGAAAAAAAAAAAGGTCTCTTATCTAAAATGTGCTGGGGGGAGAGAAATAATCTCCAACTAAATTCTGCACACAGAGATGCAAAATATCATTCTCACATGCACCTAATCACAACCCGTTCGCTACTGCCAGCTCAGTGAGTGCCCTGAGGCCAACACCTGCCGCCTCGGTGAAAGAAACCCACATTATCATACTAAGAGCTTCCTTCTTGAATCAAAATACAGCTTATAAAGGGGCCTTACACCTGGACAAACCTGTTAAACAAGCAGTAAATAAGCAGTAGAATACTTAAAAATAGATGTCCCAAGCATATAGCAAAGTACTGAGAACAAGTTTAAATTATAATCGACATTAATAAGACTGAAAATTCTCTATGCAGAAAAAAAATCTTGTGTCTAATACATAGGAAATAGGAAATTAGAGCTAATATTTCTATAATGCTCCATGAAAAATATATACATAAATGTATATACATGCACACACATACCTAGACACATACCCGATCCTGAACCATTTCACACAACAAGGCATTTTAATTTTACCTCCACACTTTAGTTATGCTTCTTTCTGAAAAACAAAGACTAAAATGGTTGCTTCCTGTTCCATTATCCTTTCTCATCCTCTACTTGATACACGTCCTTCTGTTGCATGGTGGCTATGATAAACAGCCCATGAAAATATCATGCTTTATATAGCTACATGTATTATAATGTCTTTCAGTGACTATCTACAATTTTCAGTAAAGGAAGATTTTGGGATAGATCCAATAGCCTGGACCCCCTTTTAATAAAATAAGAGACAGCACAATTGGCTTTCTGTAGTCCTTCAAAATAAGAAATCAAAACCTAGAATTCTTGATGTTTCAAACATTTTTTAAAAATGCAGAAAATGCAAGTATAGACATATCAACACATTAAAAAATGGTCTTTTATTCTGAGTTTACATGACCATTTAAAATCGGGTTTGCTTTTTCTGCAGCGGATTGTTTCCCTTGGGTTGCAGACAGCAGGGAAACCTGTACAAAAGAACGCAGACCGTGATATCCCAACAGTGATGCAGGATTTAAAGCCTCACTACTGAGAATTTTATGGTTCTGTCTTCAGCATTTCATACAGGGAGGAGAGTCAGAGAAAACAAAATGTGTTTTCATGGGTACTTCTAAAATTGAGTGAATATTGACAGAAAAATTCTCAGCTGAATGTCATTGTTTCATCTGTCATTATTATATGAAAAACTTTTAATTAAAAGATATGTCCTCTAAACTTAATGGATCTACTTGCATGAGTCAGGTGTGCAGGATTTGCCCATAAATGTGACACAACCAGTAATATAAAGGCTTGAGAAAGTAGTAACTGCAATAACAACTTATACTTTATTCATTACAGATACATAATTAATATGTTTATGTAACTAGAAATGGAAAGAAGTGCAAAAGATATGGGTGAAAAAGGGGGCACAGAGCAGCTTGGTCTACAATAAATGCATTGGTCTACAACCTAAATCATGTACATTCATAACACATCTTGAAAAATTAAGCTTCCTGCTGACACTTTTATCTGACTCTGAAGTAGCTGGAAGTTCTTTGTCTCAACTGTATTTGGAAGAAATCAGAAGCGTTGCCACGCATACGGAATTACAATAACGCATATGAAAACAGACATCCTCACTCCACCACACTTGCCTTCTTGGAGATAGCAGCTCATCAAGATAACAATATTTGTTATTGAATAAATTCTATCTTTAATTGGAATTACTCCACACCTGATACTAGTCTTCATTGTGCCTGCATTTATCTCATTAGTAGTTACTTGCTTCTTTTTCCCCTCAGTTCCTCCTGCTTCTGCCCACCTCTTCCATATGGTCCATGTTGTCTTTCAGACAACTGCCCTTTGGGGGCCATGACTGTTGCTTACTATTATTTTTATTCATGCCCAGCACAATACAGCTTAAATTGTTCTTGGTCTTCAGTTGGTATTTCAGTAAAGCATATTAATATACAATAATAAAACGTTTGTGTAGGATGGGAGTATCCTGGATGCTTTACAGAAATCAACAGAAATACAGATCCTCCCCTGAACTGCATATGACTTCAAATTCCAGTTTGGCAGCCTCGTCTCCATGAGTACATCCTGTGGGTATACATGAATCATAGAGGAGGATTAGTGCCATTTATAATAGTTTTTGCTCAGAGGCACATTTTCCTCCATGCAGAGTCCTAGTGAAGACCACATGGTGCTGCGTGGGCACAAACATCCAGTCTGACAGCAGCCAACTACAGGAAAAAGGTCTAGGGCCATGAACTCTCCCGATGAGTGATTATCAACTTGCTGGCTCTGGGCATCAGGGAAGTTCTGAATTTTCAGGAGCAAACAAAATGACACACTGACTTCTGCACACTCATTTGAAGGCCAATGTTAGTCTTCTTCATTTTGGCTGGAAACCTTGGACACAGGTTGTAATTTGACTGTGTGGATGTGCTGGTTTTGGCTGGGATAGACTTAATTTTCTTCATAGTAGCTAATATTGGCTATGTTTTGGATTTGTGCTGGAAACAGTGTTGATAATTCAGGGATATTTTTGTTATTGCTGAGTAGTGCTTAAACAGAGTCAAGGCCTTTTCTGCTCCTCACCCCACCCCACCAGCGAGGAGGCTGGGGGTGCACAAGAAGTTGGGAGGGGACACAGCCGGGACAGCTGACCCCAACTGACCAAAGGGATATTCCATACTATATGATGTCATGCTCAGCATATAAAGCTGGGGGAAGAAGAAGGAGGTGGGGGACGTTTGGACTGATAGCATTTGTCTTCCCAAGTACCTGTTAGGCATGATGGAGCCCTGCTTTCCTGGAGATGGCTGAACACCTGCCTGCTGATGGGAAGTGGTGAATGAATTCCTTGTTTTGCTTTGCTTTGCTTGTGTGCGTGGCTTTTGCTTTACCTATTAAACTGTCTTTATCTCAACCCACAAGTTTTCTCACTTCTACTCTTCTGATACTCTCCCCCATCCCAACATGGAGCGAGTGAGCGAGCGGCTGTGTGGGGCTTAGTTGCCGGCTGGGGTTAAACCACAGCAGACGATGATACAAGCAAAGCTGACATCTATCCAAAACTTTATGTATTAAGAGAAAAAAACCACCACCAACAAAAGGCTATAATTTATTAAAAAAAAAAAAAAAAAGAAGCTGAATCAAAGAGCATTGAAGAGTTTATGATGGGGAAAAAAACAACTTAAGAAAGCCAGTGTATCTCTGTTACAAGAATGTGGGGAGATGAGCAGATTGATGGAGAAGAAACAAAGAAAATTATGAAAATTAAGGAAAGATAACATTACAGCTATAAATCTCAAGTGGCTACATTCTGTTTGGAGATTCTTGATTTGTCAGGCTCTAAAACTGTTTTCCTATTCAGACCTTCACAGGAAAGAAACCCGTTACTTACACTAATATGACAATATCCAACATACAAAAAACGCACATACATGCACTTCCAGCTGGAAGCCATTAGTCTGCCTGGAGTCCTTCAAGCAAATTACATTCTTTCAGGTGGAGATTTACAAAGCTGTTGAGTCCTTACTACATGAGTTTTCTCTCTAATGTATCTGAGACAGAAAAGCTATCAGCTTCACACTTCATTTGTGGTGACATACACTATTCCCTTGGGAATTACTACAGCCACCCAGGATTTAGAGCCCACTTCCCAAGCTGCAATACTCCTGTCACTAAGCACAATGACCTCTGAATTTCTTTGCTCAAGGAAAACTTGTGGGACTAGTGCTAAAACCTACAGGAATCCTGAGGATTGTGGCCAAACTGAACAACCTCAACCACTTTTTTACTCAGAACCTCAAACTTCACCTTCTTTCAACATTAACTCAACGTCTGCCTATGTACAGTTTATGAATTCTGGTTATCTTGTTCCCCTGAAAGTTACTGTTGCTAAAAAGGGAGTATCAAATCTCTTCCGATCCACACAGAAAGGGTCAGGGAACTTTACAGCTGTGATCTGGACAGAGTTACAGCCCAAGTCAGAAAATTGGCCATGGCAAAGGAAACTACTCCATGTGCTGATCAGCCAGCTGTCGAGTTCATCCTCCATCCTCCATCCTTTCCCCCTGTGGAGACATTAATCTGAGCTTTTTTTTTCCTATGCAGCCACTAATTTTCATATTTGGACTTAATACTTTTGAGATCACTGCCCGCTCTGTCACATTTGGCTGAAATCAGCTGCTGGATTCCACAGTTATTGGCAGAGATGGACAGAAAGGTGAAAGCACAGACAAAGAGGAAGATTGTACGTATCCTTCCAAATCAAGCCTAGAGGTGTTTTTTCAATTAAGAGTTTTTGGTATTAATATGCAAAGACTTTGTCCTGCCAGAATGTATAGTTTTAGGTATGAACCAATCTTGCAAATAACTTTATTCCTTTTTTTTGTCACATTCCAAGCTGTCTGTATGAATGGCTCCGCTATACTTTTTCTCATTCCTCAGCAGCGACTGTACCATTTTCTGTATTTCCTGCTACATTCCAGAATAAAAAGTAATTCTGGAATTTTGGGCTTTGAAGTTACACTAGAATTATTTTTATGATCCTCTCTGGTTGCATGCTGTCTTACATCTAGTTTCAGTGTAAGCAACTGAGACATTTCTTCTTTATGAATAGGTAGGTACATAATCTTTTGGCAATTATTGCTGTCCTTTGCTGACCCATACAAAACAATTTGTCCTATCATTCTCGCAAAATGCAAAAATTCTGCTTTCTGGAGGACTGCATAAATAGCGTATATTTTTAACTTAGCTCAAAAATGTTTCGTCTATTCTGCCTACATTCTCTTGAACCAATAGATCTCAGATTCTGTGGTTCATATATGCAATGTTTAGCTCATGATAAATATAGAAGATAAAATCACTTTTGCATACTAGAAGCTTGAATACAGAAGGTAATCCCAGTTGTAATTCTTTCAGGTAGACAAGAAATATTCTGTAAATGCCAAGCATCTGTCTTTCATTTCAATGGAAGTTGAAATAATGCCTATATATATTCTGTAAAAACATTTGTTATCTTTAAGTCATTCATAAATGTATACAATTATTATCTGAGATGAGGTATACAGAACTTAATATGAAACTATAGTTACGGGATACAAAAGACACTACAGGAAAGACAACTTACGTAAAATCTTTAAAAAGAGCATTAGCTGGAACAGTCTCCTAAGAAACTAAATGCTGCTGAAGTATTGTGGATCTGGAGGATTGCATGGAAGGCAAAGAACATCAGCTGATAGAGAGCATTGCAGGAAACCAGAAAGAAATGAAAGGTCACTAAAAAAATGAATATAACCAAAAGGGTAACAGTAGGATTCTGTTCCCTAATCATAGATGTCACGTAATATTTTAGATGTCATGGTGTATCCTGTTTTGCTTCCCTCTGCCACTCCAGAAAGATGTGAGTCTTAAGTTCTCTGTATATGGCAGATGTCAAACCTGTGCAAGTGTCTTGGACCACTAAGGGCATGAAAATGGTACTAGGCATTTATGTTTAAGTAATTGAATGTCATTCTTAATGCTAGGAAAAAAACCCACAATCATATCTGAAGTCATCTGCAGACACAATGAATAACTGTGAGGTAATGACTGGTTATGTGCAATGTTGTTTTGGCCTAACTTCTAGCTTTGACTTAAGGTCAAATTACGAACATGTCTGACAAATGCTATCTTTCAATGGGACCAAGTTCCAGCTCTTAGAAATAAGAAAGGCTTTATACAATTAGTAATTATCACAGCAATTCAGCCTCCAGTCTAGTTCCTACTAGAACAGTCTCACATAAATTTCTATTTATGTGTGTTTGTAGGCCCTCTCTTCTAACTCCCTATGTAGAAAAAAAGGTAATTGATTTTTCTGCAATTTAAATATACTGTAGGTCCATTAAACAAATCATATAATTTAATAATGACTCTGATGACTAATGATATCCCTACTTATAAACAGAAATGACATTTCTCAACATTATCCTTGCCTTGGTACAGTAGGGATTTAAGAAGACTGCAAGTTTAATGCTTGAGGATGTTTTCAGGTTCATTGGCCAAAGGGGTTGAAGTGAGTAATGATTGTTTCATACCATTTCAAATAGAATACTTCTATCAGAAATAGAGCATTTCTTCCAACACAGCACTTCAAAGAACATGCCCAAGTCACTGCAAGACTATTCCTACAGGAACTTCCAATGTCCTATTGTTAATTCAAGCAAATTCATGCTTTGTGTAACAATGGCTTCTCCTTGGCAATAATGTTAAGCCAAAAATATCTGTGAAGGTTCATGCAGTGCTGAGCACCCATTTTTCTGTTTACAGGTATCAAATAAAAACATTAAATACCACACATTTTCTAATATTAGTAATAAAACTGAACAGACAGAAATAGCTCATTGAAATGCAGTGAACTATTCATAAGTCATACACACAAGAAGTTGCAAAATATCATTACAATAAAAGGCAGCCACTAAGCATAACTAGAAGTCTGCTTATCAAGAGACGTCAATGTCTTTGATGTACCTAAGCTAAAAGCAGGACACTAAGATGTATTTTCTGAAAACTACACAGGGAAAGGCTCATAACGTATACACAAACGCTTCCAAGGCACTCATTCCTGCACATTTGCCAATAGAGAAATACGTACCATAACTGCAGACATGCAAATTGCAAACAGCAACAGTTTATTTCCTTTTTCTCAGGAGCAGATGTTGCCCCAGCAGACACAGAGAGGATGTCTCACCCAACTTCACGATCAAAAAGACGTTTGAGGAGGAAACCACATGAAGGCAAAGCAGTTACCAACAGACCAGACAGTCATAGATGCAGTAGTAGTAACTGTGTAATTTAAGACTTATTGAATAGCTCCTATAATTTGGGCATACTTCAAGCAAAACTGAGCCCAGAATTCTTTGCTAGTAGACATTTGTAAGTAGATTGCAGACATTTTCCCACATTGATATGACTGGCATCCTGAGCTCACAGGAGGCACAAGGAGGGATGAAAGCATGAAATAATGTTAAATCAGAGATGTGCTGAAAGCAGGTTCAGAGACATACTAAAAAAAAATCCCGATTTCAACTAGCTTTGCACCCAGGAATTCCAGAATCCTTCCCTTTTATTGCTCACAGTATTTCTCAGACATCACATCTTTGAATAATTTGGATATCAGACGAAAAACAATCTTGCTTGTGGCTAAATTCTGGAAAAAATATGTCATCTAGAGCAGATTGCTAAGAAATAGAATTTTGCTGAAATATCATAGATCTGCAAGAGTTCATGGAAGATAAATAACATGAGCTTTTAGCAAGCATTGTAAGTTCCTGGGAAAGCAACCAAGAGTCACAAAAGAAATCAATATAACTAAAAGGATAACAGTGTTTCGAGTAGTAGGGTTTAGTGCCTCCAAATATCACTTGCCTTGTAGGTCCTTTTTAAATAATCCTAACATTTCAGGAAGCCTGATGTGCAGTTACTGGTTACACTACATTCTCTTTCTATTTATAAATAGTAATCCCAGTTCCCAGAATTAAAAATTGGGCTTGTTTGTTTGCTTGTTTGCTTGTTTAAATGGTTTGGTTATAAGTGTTTTCTGTTACGATTTGGAGAAGGTTGTAACTGGAGTATTTATACTGATTTCTATAGATATGGCAGACCGTATCTTGTTCACTTTAACAAAATAATCCCAATGATGGACCCATTTGCAACGGCTCATGCAGATGAACAGGTACTCTGCAAAGAGTAGAACGATCCAGGTCCTTCAATGGACCAACCTGCAGAAATGGAACTGCTCAAAAGGTGCAGAAACCTTCTAGCAGCTGATGAAAGTTATTTCCTATAAACTTCTCCCAAGAGTCATCCTGTCACAGTAATGATGAATGCTGTTCCTATTCAGCTGAGGAATAGCTTCTCCATGCAGCTCTAGAAAAACAGCTGAAGCCTTGGAGGAAATGGAATATGAAAATACATTAGTCATTAACTTCACTATTAAATGGAGCTTTGTAGTGCAAACCATAATTCAATTTCTGGTGAAATCTCATTTTCATATGTTTTCTTTATCTGATAGAAATTTACTGGGATCAAAGTTTTTACTCTCTCTCTTGCTAAATCAGCTAAGTCGGAACAAGGGACTCATTTTTTCCTTCAGAGGAACAGACAGCTATCTCACAGATGCCCACAAAAACTATAGGTGTGCACTAGCACATGGAGTTTGGTCTCAGTCTTTCAGCAATATAATCTTGCTCCTTGTAAGAATAAATCTTGGAGTGTGGTAGATAGAGGAGTGAGATTTCAAGCTGCAAAATAACAGAGACTTCCAGAAGTTGACTCATCTCTTACAGATGGGCTTACGTGAGTGCACACCATGTGAAATCCTCACTGCTCTTAAGAACACATTTAACACACAATATTAGAGATTTAGTGATACATTCCTGTTGTGTAAGAGAATGAAACCTTGTTATTCCTAAGACTAATTTATATCTAACATTTAAAATCTCATCATCATATGGACTGCTACTATCTCATTAGGGTTGTTAGACTTTTTTTTTTTGCAACAATAAACACAATAAAAAAATGAAACAATACAGAAATGCGATTTAAAACAAATTTAAAACAGAGAGTTCCGTACTCATAAAACAGAAAGAGATGAAACACTAGGAGAGAAGGAATAACGAAATCATTTTGTCTGAATTCCCCTCTGAATTGTGTTGCCAGAACCACTGCAGGCAATAAGCAATGCAGAGTCTGTCTTCTGTGCCACCATCCAGCCCGGCTTGTTGAGCTGCAGGTTGAACTTCCCTCCTGATTACAACAATGGGAGAAGGGATTCCACTTGCAAGTGCACTTTTCCTCCCTTTCAGAGTCCCACTGAAGAAAACACTGATTTTCAAAAAGTCCCACTCTTTTGGGATGAACATTTTATTAATTTCTATTCATCGATCCTAGGTATTATAATGTGCTAAATGTATAACCCTGTACTTTAGGATCCTTATCAAATCCTAGGAAGAAAGTGGCCTTTCTATTGTCTTCCTATTTCTTTCTGTTTCACTGTTTGTGCTCATCATCAACATGATATCTTGCTTTACACTTAGACCTTCATTTCTGTGGAAATAGAGACCATCATAATGACCAGAGCTACTAGATATTATTGCAATATGAATAAATACATTATAAACTAAAAATAGGAGTTAGATTTGGTGGCTAAGAGAGAATAAAGGGTGTTGGAAAGTCAATTGAATTAGAAAAATTAGACAAAAATTTAGACAATGATTTCCCAGAAAGAATAGTATCTTCATCTAGTCTAGCCACCTCTCGATGTGGACATCTCCAAAACAGAATTCAGCATGACAGACCCTGACCAGCATGGTAAAGAAACATTCTTCCATGATGTGCATCTCAGTTTGTACCTGGCCATATCTGTGCTACTGAAAGATTATTATTACTCTTTGATATCACAACTTACTGTGGTAGGTGGAACCCATGAAACAATGGAAAAAAGATAGTGTGCTAGACCAGTGGGCTTCCACGGGGGAGAGAGCTGACAGATGTTTTCCAAAGCACTCCCTTAGTTTGTGAAAGTGGACAGCTTCCTGGAGTTAAGACAGGTATTTCAATTCAATTGCTAGCTCACTTGAAGTCTCAACTGTGAGGAATACTTCTATTTGCTTCTGCAACTTCTAAGGAAATAATGTTTTCCCTGTGAGGTCCCATAAATTGTAGCAGTTAAAATGTTTCTTCTTTACCGCTAAGAAAATGTGGAGGATCAGGGAGTATATGCCAAGGGCACAGTAGAAAATTATGGTGGGGGTGGGAGGAATGCACTGTAGCATTAACTTCAGTACACTCTGATTTCCAAAGTCCAAAAGAGACATGGTAGGTGCCATGAGTAAAGCTATGATGAAAAAATTTCTCTTTTGCAGAGGAAGACAATTGTTTGCTACTAACATAAGGCATTGCATATGTAAAAGGGATAGAAAAAGTCTTAAAAGGGTGGAGGAAAAAAAAAAAGCGAAATCTCAGCATGCAGGCTGGAAGATTGTATCTGCAAAGGAGAAAAGAATTAACGCTGCTAAAATTACAGTTCTGACCCAACAGCTCTGGATTCTGCTAGTGACTCTGCTAAAGATTTTTTGCCTGACTTTGAGTAAATCTCCTCTTCTTCAGTGAGTGTAAAACAAGTTCTGCTCCCTGCAGGCCAGATTCTACCTCCTCTGCGTGTAAAACAGGAACAAGAAAACTCCATTTGTCAATTTATGCTGCCAGATCTTCATGGCAGTGTCTGATAAGAACCTGACACAATAGGGTTTTGATCTCTGATGCTTGCCGTAATATAAATAATACGAAAACTTGACTCTGGGTCATTTAAATACCACTTGGTGCATGTCAGATAAAAACCTCTGTAGGTTACCTCAAGGTTTCTGATGTTCAGAATCAGGTCAATGAAATTCTGCTTTCAAGGTTAATAAGAGAAATTGTGCATACTCATGTTATGCACTAGCAAACAACAATAAACACTGCCAACACCTAATTTTAGCATCTCACGTACAAGGTTGCTCTTAATAGAGAAAGCTAACAGCCCTTAGGAATGACAAGAGCTTCACTGAGTTCAAGCATTAAGTACTGCATTTTTTCCCAGTGTATTTTTCAGACAATTTGCAACATAAATCATAGTTTGTGACTTGAAAGTACTCAACACTGGCCTAACTCTGCTCCCACTAAAGTCATCCATAAAGTCCTGTTATCTTTACTGGCAACAGAGACAGGATAGACCCAAGTGCTTTTGAAAATCTCACCTGTATTCAACAATAACAGACAAAATCTACCTTAAGGTTAAGGTTCACACACAGGCAGTAAATTGGGAAACGTCAGATTTAAGCCTCAAGGTCCACAAGCTGTTATTGAGCCCCTTGTGTGTATGTATTGTGCTAGAGTCTGATTACTTATCCTGCACACTTTCGACTGCCTCAGACGTTGCACCAAGTGGCTGGTGCTCACACATAATGAGGCCTCTTCAATATTTCATTTGATCCTCACCGTTGTATGTGCGGCCTTATTTGCAGCACAAAATCCCAATGCGCTTTAAAGGCAGAGTTATCAATTTTCTCATAGCGGTTTCTATGGAGCTCATCACTATAATATGTGAGTGCTTCAAAAATTCATCACTTTCTTTCCACAGCACCTCTACGTGGTGAAGAGAAGATATTATCCCATTGCACAGATGGGGAGCTGAGTCAGAGAATGATTAAGGTCAAACGTTTTGCTAATTTAGGGTGTTCAATTTCAGACGCCTGAGATCAGATTTTTTTCAGAGTAATTATCATAACTTTATACAGTTAAGTATAGCTCCTATCTAGTTCAACTGTAGCTAGGAATGTCTAGCACTTCTGAAAGTCAGAAAAAAATATATAATGGTTTAGAATCTAGAGTCTTACTGAGCAGCTACCTCCAGCTGAGCATTGGAAAAACAATGGGGAAAATGGGAACTATGAAACCTGTGAAAAATTTGGCTAAGGGGATCACTCGGGATCACATAGAAACTACAGCACAAGGGCATGAGGGGCCCCATGATAACATTTAACCTCCTCAGCCACCAGACCATCTTTCTCGGTCCCTACACCCCATCTGATACCTTCAACAACTGAACCCAAAGTCCCAGATAGTAAACTCATCAGTATTACACTCCAAAAATCACCCTTAATATCAAAGACTGCTTTTCTGAAAGCCCTTAAATTACACATTTGGGTTTTTTCAGGCTTCCTAACATTTGGCTCAAGTCTTATTTGGTTGTTTCTTTGGATAGGAGAGGTTGGTTTTGGGTGGGGGGGTATGTCTATTTACGTGTGCTTGTTTGTACGTATTGCTTGATAATATGTGGATGTAATGAAAATAAAAGGAATATTTTAGGCAGTTTTCCATATTATGAGCCTTTACAAAGGAGTCAAAGTTAGTCAAACAACCAAAAACATAGGTATTATAGATACATTTAAAATTGAACTATTAAGCCAAGGAAGGAGAGTCATTCGAAATCATTAGAGACAAAAGACTATCTTACTTAATTGGAAAATATTTCTTGAAAACAGCTTTTATTGCAGTCAACCAAGTGCCAGAATCCTTGTCTTTTGGAAAATGCAGGACTGTCCGGCCAGCTCTATGCCACTAACACTCCTAGAGCCACAGGGAAGGGGAAAGCCTACTTGGTATTTCAGGACAGAAACGGTCTGTAGTTTCAGATGCAGAACTGCCAAAAAGAACAAGAAACAGAGGGTGATGATGATTTATTTTACTAGTGATTTTTCCTCTTCCCCATATATATATTTTTAACACACTACTACATTTATTTTCAAGGGAAGGCTCCCTTTCCTCCAGCCTCCACACTTTCTCTAGGCACTCCTCATCCTCATTAGTTGTAGCTTACTGAAAATGCAGTTGCTTTGCCATGCTATGAAAACCAGAAAGAGAGAAATTTCAGGGATTTTCCTGAAAAACTCATCATATTTCTTTTTCCCAGGCCAGTGACCCGTGGCCACAGAACTATCTGTCTAGTAGGACAGCTAAAAGCAGCACTGTTCGCATGTCCCTCATGCCATTCCTATTTGCCCACTAAGGAATGACATATATTCTGCCCCTCAAGGGAAGCAAACACATTTGCAGGTTATAAAATACTCCTGTCACTGCCGGGTGAGGACAGGAGATACTGAATTTTCTAGGAGAAAGACTAGTTCGGTGGTGAAAGCACTGAAGACTTGGGAGGCAAGGGTTAAGCGCCGGGTCTGAGACAGAGCTGGATCATCTCTTTGTGCCTCTATCCTCTCTCTGTGAAAGGAGAAGGATGAATTAAAGGTAAGTGTGCAGCCTGTGATAGTTAGGAAGACT
The DNA here is from genome assembly GCF_018139145.2 of Gymnogyps californianus. Classification (NCBI taxonomy): domain Eukaryota; kingdom Metazoa; phylum Chordata; class Aves; order Accipitriformes; family Cathartidae; genus Gymnogyps; species Gymnogyps californianus. The sequence goes on from NC_059472.1 coordinate 159,538,957, forward strand.
AAGCAGGTAACCAAAATGGTCTGTTCAGGCTTCATAAGCTATGTCAGCATCCCTACTGCTGAGGTTAAATTCATTAACAGTTGTGAGGCACTCAGATACGGGAGGAGGTTATATCAGCGCATCCGATAGGCAGTTCTGGGGCTCATTTTTTCCTGTCACTGCGAAGCATTCACCCACGGCACTTGGATTTTTTTTGACACAAACCAGCAAATACCATGAAATTCTTCTTCCTTCAGGAACAAATAACAAACCACTTCAAATTTAAAACCATCTGCAGGGGAAGGGCACTATTCTTTACTCTAGAGATGAGACATTTTTTGAGAGTGGTGTACCAGTCTGCTTTTTCTTTCCCAAGTCAGTTATTATTTAGGCCTGTAGAAATCCAGTGGAAGCTGGAAAATGCTGCCTCTCAAAGGGAAGAGATACTGCCTAACACCTTTCTGGAAGCATCTTGGCCTTAAGGCACTGATTTCTTGCTCTCAGGATCAGAGTTCAACGGGTGCTGGCAGGTACAAGGATTCATTTGATGATTTTCGTGGTGGGCTTGTATGTCTGTGTACCTGTGCATGTATGCATGAACATATATAATCATAGTGTGCACAAGTTCTCCTGATGGAGTGTTAATATCCACAGTTACTTGTTAGAGTCTGGTTTAGGAGGAGTTTCTTGAAATGGCTGTCATATCTCTTAGAGGTGCCCATAAAGATCCAAAGACGCAGGGGCGCCTGATCTTATTTAAAAGAACTGAAACCTGAGTAATTGAATGAATGAATGAATAAATCATTGTTAACATTTTCAAAATGCTTAAGCAATGTAGGACACATCTACACCTTGCAACAAACTGCCTGAAGCCAGCGCTGACCCAAACTGATAGTCCCCACAGCACCGAACAACATCACTGCCTTGCATGGGCTCAGAGGCTGAAACACAGGAGCAATTTAGCCCTGGGCAAGTCACTTCATTCTTGTATTAAGCTTCCCTTTCTGCCAAGTGTGGGTAATACAGTTTACCTACATCACTGAGATGTCAGAAAGAATATTTTTAAAAGCAATTCGAAGACATAAAGCACGAAGAACATCTTAAGTGTTATTATTACATGTGGAAAGCGCCATTTTAGCAACACACACCTTTCTGTAAGGAGGCTATATTTAAATAACATAACCCTATAATTACATTTCATTATCATTAATAGCACAAATAGTTATTTTAGAGCATCTCCTGTCCTGAGGTCTTTCAGAGTCTGTTACATTCCAATTAAAAAAGAAAACAAACTATATTCTATCACTACAATGGCAATTGAGTTCCATTATTATCTCTTGGATGCAAAGAAAAAGACAAAACTCAACAGGATTATCTAATGCCCTAAAATCTGAGAAACTGCTACCTTTTCCTTCTTAATACCAACCAACAGACCATCCTCAGTTTCCTGGAATTAAATGCCATAATTTGACTACACAGCAGTTCAAATGTGTTTGTTTCAAGTGTGCTACCTTTTTAGGAGTTTTCAAAAGAAAACAGAGGGAAAAATAAATGGCCAGTAACAGCAGAAAGCTTTTAAAAAACCATTCTTTTTAATACACAAGAAAAGTGAGCCTTCAAAGCCCGTGCATAAGCACCTACATAATTGGCTGGATTTTCAAGAGCACTGAGCTTTCAGCGGTCCCCAGTGAGACCAACAATAGCTTTTGGATGCTCAACAATTTATCATGACTCAACAATTTCCCCCCTGGGCATTATTTACCAACTATGTGGTATACAGAAAGCTAAAACATTTGAGACTGTCATTTTCAGTTGGACTTGGACACCTAACTCTATTAGGCTCCCCTAAAACACCCCCAAGTATTTCCACATGTCTCGTTCCTAGATCTTACAGCAAAAAAACCCAGACTTAATTTAAATGAACACTGCACACTAGGATTCAAATGTCAAAACTGTATCATGCTGGTAAAGGTTACATAAAGTAATGATTAATTAGTCTTTTTCCCCATTCAGGTTTTACTTGCCTGTCAATAAAAGACAGTAGATGATTGCCTGGCCAAAATATGCATTATTTCCAGCTCTCTAATATCACTGAAAAGCAGGCAGCAGTTCAATTTGCCAGCAATAATTTATTGTGTAGAATCAAAATTCTGCAAGCAACCTCTTCTCATCTGTTACTTTCAACATCTCCCACAACTATTTGATTTTCTTCCTGGCTTTTCGTGTTAACTGGTCATCTCCTGCCAAATCCCAGCTCTCTAAATAAGACTCTGCAGCTTGTTCAGTAGTTATAGCTGTGTTTCATGCAGGCAGAGTGCATTTCACAACAAACAGGATCGCATCTTTCAGTGGCACTACCGAGACAAAACTCAGGAGGATATTTGTCCCAAATGCTCTAAAAAAAATCAGAAGCTACCCCAGCTTTTTTAAAGCTGAATATGTGGCCAAAGTTCGAAGCATTGCCCAACTGATAAAAAGAGTAAATGGCTAGCAGGCACTGAAATGTGCTGCTAAAAATGGACGGGAGCCTTCAGTGCCACCCTCAGCCATCTGCCTCTGCTGCGGTACCAGAGAGGGCTGCAACCGAGGCACCGGGAGGACGAATGCCGCAGCCAGGCAGCGGGAAGCGACTGCCTCCCGTCTCCCGACCCCTTTACAAACCTCCTCCCAGGCGGAGAGGAGGGAATCAGAGAGACTAGCAACAGCAGCAGCTATTTCTGCAAAAATCTTTCTTCCCTTAAATCCATAATTCTTGCAGGCAAGAGTCACAGGTGGATTTTCTTTCCTTTTTTTTTTCTTTTTTTTTTAAGAAAGCTCCTAGTCTTCTCTTGCTCACTCGAATTTCACAAAGCAGACATCAATGATTTTATCAGTCTATTTGCTTAAGCTAATAATCTGGCTTAATACACAGTTTTTGTGTATCCTCTCCTCCCTCCCAGGGTATGAAAGCAAAAGGAAAATATAGTGATAGTTAACATTTGCAAAGACAATTAGCTCAAATGAACAAGTGAATGCCACACCTTTTTCAGACAGACTTAGGTCTTCACTTTTGCACACTGCCAACACAACCAGTCTTGAAGAATCCCTTAAGTGAAGTTGATCTATTCTTGAGTTAGTTGTATTATCCATGTTGATGAATAATACAAAAAATGCTGTTCAACAGTTTTTTGGCTTGGGGCCATGGACTAATCTTCATTTGGTAATTGAAGGCTTATATGATGGAAAGAAACTCTATGGAATCTGTCAAGACAATGAAAAGTAATGAAGTATAAACATCTGAGTGTCACCTAAATTCGGTCTCCTTAGAGCAACTGTCATCTCTTGTTTTATCAGCAGTTTCAGCAATAAAAATAAATAAAAGTTATGCATTACACCTGACGAGCAGCCACCCACATGTAAAAGTACAAACAGTATTTGGTAAATAGCTTGCAGCAAGTTAATTCCTTTTTCCCCACAAAAACAGTTTCTCTTTGACTGACACAAAGCATTTACTCAAGAAATGGGCCAAGGAAAGACAAAACACAGGTTCAGTGGATATTGGAGACTGTGTTTCTTGCAACCCATAGGCATGTGTGACCAAAATTATAAGATAGAACAGAATGAAACATAATCTGGAACATGGTTTGAAAAATGTATATCACTGTCTCCCTACACAGTGACTCCCCAGAGAAAGAGCATGCTTGTGTAGCTTTGTTATAATCTCTCATTAACTGCTTCCCCAAACCTCTGCCAGATCTATTCTTCTCCTCTGCAGGATTACACACAACTTGTGTATTACAGTAGACCGTGCCACAGCAGCTTAGCTGAAGAAAGAATTGATTCTTGCTCAAACTTTTTCATCGAGGTCAAGGAAAAATGACAAAGCAGCTATTTGGGAAACAGAAGCAAAGAGAAATAAGCTCTAGTTTCAGTGAGAGGACTAGAAGTAGCATGAGCACTGAGCATCCCACTAGGATTCATTTAGGCTTATATTTTTAGCCTCAAGTACATACGTTATTTCTCATGTGTATTTTACATGGCCTGTTGAGCTCAATTAGTTCATATCTTTGTGTACATAAAACAGTATTTCCAGAATGTTTTATTACAGAGGTAGCAACCAGCCAGGCCCTCTTTACGTTGCTAGAGCAAGATGGGGAAAAGCTTTCTGATATTAATTGGGGGGTGTAATTAACTCCACTTCTATTACAAATTGGGACAAAATGTTTCAGTTTTCAGATATTTTAAACCCTCAAGGATAAAATCAGAAGCTCATCACGTATTTTGGCAGCAGAAACAATTTTTAGAACAATGATGATTTTTTGGCTTGATAATTCCCCATCCCATCAAATCTCAATTTCAATCTTTTTTGATTTTCCATTTTAATGTAGATGTATATAAACTCTTAAGTAAAACTAGGTTTATGGTCCAAACATGTTCAACATGGAGATTTGAAAGGTCTCCCCAAAATATTTTGAGTTAGACGATTTAGTGGGAATATCTCTGCGTGAATGAACTGCATTTTACAGAAAAAAACCTATGCATCATAGTTTCAAACAGCTCTAATTTACAGCAGGGTGAACACTGAAGACTTAAAATCTGGGTTTAGCCTGTGACAGTGGCTGTGTGCTATTGATCACTGTAGTCTTTCTGGAATTCACACCAAGATGCTGAAGAGCAAAAAAAATTGCTCCCTTCTGGCATGACATACAGGATGACAATTTATTTACTGATCCATCCAGATGCTAAAAGCATTATAACTGACTGGAGAAGTTCTAAAATTTATAGGAACTTACAGGAATTTATAGGAACCTACAGGAATTTATAGGAAGAACACTATCTGGCATGGAGGTTTGGTAGTAGACCTACTTGGTCCCCAAGTGCATTCTAGTCACCTCCCACCTCAAGGTCAGGAGAAGACCAGTGTGAACAGTATTTCCTCACAAGCAAGAGGATGGGAGCCAACGGGTGCTAAAATAAATCTTCTGAAACAGACGATGAGGAAACCAAGCCTGCAACCTTATTCCAGTGTGTAAACATGGCCTGATTTATATTGCGGTCCTAATCCTGAAGCCCATTCTCAGACAGAGCTCCATCAGAGTTCACACATCTGAGGATCTAAGAGAAATTTGACTTCCAAAAGAAGCATTTCTCCCCGTCATGACAGAACAGCACAGAGAAGAGCCACTTACAAAATCAGCTTTTTCTATCATAAAAGCCACATGAAAACAGAGTGGGCCAGCTGGAACAAAACTGTTAGTTACAAATTTGTTGCTGTTGTACATTTAAAGCCTCAGTTTTCTACATAAGGGTTTTCAGACTAGTGAAAGATAGTATAGGGCCAGCTCAAGGCTTGATGAAATCAATAGTTTTATTCTTAATTTGACCACTCACTCCAACCACCTCTTCATCATATTTCAGATACATACACTCTCCAGAATTCCTTAAAGTTCTCTGTTTGATACAGGGATACTGTGTCAACATGCAGCCCAGTATCAACGCTGAATTCCTCAACACATTTGAGCAAAAGATGCCTAGTAGCTAACAACACAGTCTCCTAATCTCCCAGAAGGGCATTGGAAAACCCACGTTGTAAACAAGGAACAAAACCAGATGAAGATATCATCTATTTACTTACTATCAGCCTTAAAGATGTTATGGGTAGTAAGGTAACATTTCTCAAGTAGATGAGTAGTAACTGAAGTCAGCTAGTCCTACCAAGATATACCTATTTGAACAAGAGAGAACTGAAAAGCCTTCAGCAAGGAAAGTCAAAACATTTCCTGATCAATATACATTTTACTAATGGACAAACCTTATGTGCTAAGTACTTTGCAGGGCTATTTCAATCAATTTCTCCTTGGATTTTGCTGTCCCATACATTCACAACTGCTCTTTGTTTTATCTGGCTGGTTTAGCTTGGATGGTTGGAATAAAACTGCTAATTATAGCATGACTTGCAACAGCAAAGTCAAGCATCAATATAATCCATGTAAAACCATGTATTATACCTTATGAGGAAAAGACCATGAGAAAGAATTCAATTTAACGCAACTGAAGCCTCCAATGATTAAGCTCACAAAGATAAATCTCAAATACTCGTTAGATTCAATGGATCAGCATTCTCAACAACGTTTGTAAATTAACTTTTACATCCAAGATATTGGGACATGAAAATTATAAAAAAGAAGGCTGTTAGTATTATTAGATTCTACTAAACTGTGAAGTGCCAGGGTTTCTTAAGTAGAAGAAACAAAGTTTAGATACAAATTTCCTGCTAAGAGGACTAGTCAATGCTTATTACACTCTAGTGCAATGGCATCTACAGAATCTGAAATTTAGGTAATTAAAAAAAAAGAAGTTTCATTATCATTCTCCACCTTGAGCAATTCCTCCTTTTTATCTAGTACCACAGAATCTCAGAATAATAAAAAGCCTGAAGTTTTTGCTTACTGTGTCCTTCAAGCTATATCATCTGCTTTGCCATAGACTGTTTTGTACAATTAAAAACCCGTGACTTCATGCCTCTTCTCTCTCTCATTTTAATATGGGCTAAGTTGCAATATGTTTTTCCTGTCCATCCTCGAGTTTACCTCTATCAGTAGTCACAAAATGCTGCATATGCATTTGAAAATAACCTGTTTGCTCCCGGCCATGAAAACAGAAAGATAAAAATGTAAGGCTGTCAGCATACTTAAGGATGGTTACAACTCAATGTACCATTCATTAATTCCTACAACCACGTTAAGATTAAGTATCAGACCCCTTTAAACCCTACACAAAAAGAGTTCAGAGGTTGGTCACAGTGTGTGATTAAGCTAAATTAAAGACCCAAAATGCGTTTCACATAATATGCCACTGTATACATTCACCCCCAGTCAATTACATGTTTATTATGGTATCTCTGACAAGCTAAATTAACAATAAATTAATGTCTAAGTTGTGATTTCACTTTTGACAATAATATACTACGACTAAGCCTTAAATATCTGCATGTAACTATTCTGCTACAGACATAAGCGAAGGTAATGGAGTCAAAAACTGCAGACTAATTGCTTCAGATGAAGGCTTATTATCTCTCCAATTTCAAGCTCAGCAGCAGTTCAGCAGTAATATAAACTACTTTAGTCAAAGCATTGTGAATCTTTACATAAAATTTACTTTTATTTTTACCTCTCTTAGTTTTTATAAACAATAAAAGCAACAGCCATTTGTTTTCAGACTGACAAAGGTAAGGATGTAAGCTGAAGGGTTAAAAAACCAACCAAACCAACCAACAGTTCAGCCTTCAGATTTGCTTGCTTTTACTATTTCACTCAAACTTTTCCTCTTCCCCTTTCTAATGGGTTTTTGCATGATCATTTCATGTGTAAGCTCAGCTTAACTCTTCTTAAGTGCTTCAGCCTGTCTCATTCTCCTTCACCATGAGACATACTCAGGGCTTGACTCCCCACTCAGCTTAGCCTTGTGTATTCACACTTGTAGGAGCGGACGCAATGAGGGCACGAGGCTTTCCCACACAGGGATGGTGTGTGCGTATGCTCACCAAAGAGCTGTAAGGGAAACACCAAGTTTGAGGCAGCAGCAGAGAGAGGATGTCTAGATGCTCCTGCTCCCTCGGTGACTCATCAGGATCCCATTGACTAACTCTCTCCATCCAAGCACATGGCAATTCTAACGAAATTAGCCTATCCTCTGCACATGATCATCTGCAATTCAGCTTTTTTAAAGTGATCGTGGAGACAGGGAAATGCCTTCCAACAGCACTTCTCCCTTGCATGGATGCAGGGAGATTGCCCTATCCTTTTGCCAGCCTCTTCCACCAAGGCCGCTGAGCCTGGAGGCACAGCCGTGATGCTGGCACTGCAGGGCTGTTTAGCAAGACAAGATCCCAAGTCCCTGTTACACCTCTGTGACCAGATGTTGTCCAGCAGACTGGGACAAATCCCACTCTGAGAAATTATGGTCCATCTGCACTTTTCACCTGCAGTTTCCACCCCAAAATAATATCTCATAATAGTAATAGCCACATCTTGCTTGCCAGTTACCATACATCATGCGTACAGCACACAGGTTGTCTCTCAAAAAAAAGCTTTACTCCAGCAGCAGTAAGGGCACAGGCAATCAGGGCACTCAGGGATGGGTAATAGAAGGGACAATGAGGGAAGCAGAGCCCTTTCCCTGGGCAAGAAGAGGACCTTAACCCTTTTATTCCTCTTGTTCTCCTGAAAATCTTCTCCCCTGGCAAAGACAGCTGCTGCTTTTTCTCCACCGCACCCTCCATGTGACAGAATAGAAGTCAGTGTCTTTAGTTAATGCATTAAGTAGTTATTTTGAAGGCAGGGTATTTCTGAAGAGACACAGGGTATCTGGGAGCTCGCAAAAATACAGCCATCTTCACTGCCTCCCTCAAGGCAGGCAGGTAAACAGTGACCAGCATGTTGCAGGATGGAGATACTGAGACAAAGCACTGCCCAAGGCCACAACATGAATGCTCAGCGAAGGCAAGAGAAGAGGCAGTGCTCTGAACTCCCTCTGTCACGCAAGGCTTGACACCTCACCTTGCACCTCATTCCTCTGTTGGTGCCACCACATCACCCACATGCTGCATGGAGAGCAGCCACTGTCCCTCACTGTGAGCCCTCAGGAAGGTTGCAAAGCCTGCTGAGATCTTCCACTGAATGCATTCCTGGGAGTGACAAGAATCATTGCTGCTCTGTACAACTTGGCTATTGTAGCAGGGACCATCACCCTAACCATAACCCTGTACAACATGGCCATAAGCTGATTTTCCTCCTTCCCCTGCCCCACCGCTCCTGCTGCCACCTCCCTGTGGGATGGGGAAGGGTGCTGCCATGTGCTCCCTGCTTCCTTATGAATCAGCTGCCTACCTGCAGCTTCTTCCTCCACAAGCATCTTTCACCACCAAATTCAATCATACTTCTCCAGACAGTTAATTGTTACTCTCTAGCCCGTTCACCTTCTCTTCTCTCATCGTCCTTGATCTGTGGCAGATTTTCACCAATGGTGGCGGGAAGTAGCCATGTCATCTCCACTTCCGTCACACTTAAGAGCGCTCTCCACAACTTTGACAACTTTCGTCAGGGCATTCTCTCTACAGGTACCAGGCTCTGGGCTTCAGCCTTGGCTCATAGCCTCATCCTGACTTTCAGAAAGATGGTCTCCATCAACCTCCTGGGCCCCAAACTTCAGCATCTGGCTTCCACTTCTGAAACGTTTTGTTTTTACCCTTGATCACACATATCCCTGGCTCATCATCCCCCCATTTACTTTTCCATTTCATCTCTGTGGCTCCTAATTACACTGCAGTATTCCTATTGAAAAAAATTGAATTACTCCTTCTCGGAAAAGGTCTCTTTGCGTTATGCAACAGAGAGCTGACAGATGCATCTCTCTCTTACCTCAAACTATAAAATTTCTTAAAGTTCCCAAAATCTTAGAATCAGATACAATCTCAAAATTCTGTGCATTATCTCTCTCTCATTTGCAAGTTTGCTTATAACTATCTGAAGTCCTGCCAGGATTTACCTTTATCTTGATCTTTTTCTGCTGAAATTCTTATTCATAGCTAAGTCTTCAGAATGAGTTTTAACTTTCAGGTTTTCTCCTATGACCCTCTCTCTACATTCTCTAAACATCAAGGAGTACATCTCTCTGACATCTCGGGTATTTGTGCAGCCTGAGTTACTACAGTATCTCAGAACTTCATATTTCATGTACTTATCCTCAGGAGACCCCCAGGTCTTTTTTTTTTTTCCCCAGCTTAAGGCAAAAATGGACTATCTCAGCAGAAGCGCAGCTGCTGACTGCCACCGAGGACCTAAGTCTAACACTCTTGCTCAAAGCCACGACGAAAGTCTGCAGCACAAGAAGCACTAAGTTCCATGCTCCAGTCAGTGAACTGTCACTCAAAGCCACCTGATAATCCCACTCAAACTTTGCTCTTCAATCAGAAATTGATACTAACTCACCTTTCCATTCTTGATCACCTTCACTGATTTCACATATCGGTCCCTCTCCAAATTTCTGTTTAACAAAGGTTTTGCAACCTTGCTCAATGTACCTCTCTTGCTTCTGCAGTTAGTTCTTCTCCAATTCTGCAGCAGCCCTTTGGAGGAGTGCACTCGGCTTTCCTGTTCTGTTGCTGCCAGCACTCTCCTTTCTCTGAATCTATTATTTCACTTACTTAAATCCCACTTACTTAAGAATCAGAGAAGGAAGGACAAAAGGACAAAAGAAAGGATGAAAGGAAAGAAGGAAAAAAGAAAGGGCAAAAGAACAAAAGACTTGAATGCAAAACATACAGAATAAACTACATAAATAATAGATATTACTGTACTCTACATCATTTAAAAAGTTCTACCTTCTCTCACATCGTCCAAAGTGACCACGATTCACCACAACTTAATGCCTGATAAAGATCACAAAGAAGCAGCATTAAAGGCATAAGAACTGAAAGCAGGTAAAACCATTGTTCACAAAATGACTGTAGCAATGCATAGCACTGCTAATGGACCACAACTGGAATGAAGCACCGGATGCTTTAAGATAAAAGTTTAAAAAAAAAAAAAATTCTAAGAAGATTTTTTTCTTGTGGAGTTCAAACACCCTCTCATGACCCCTGGATAACCGGTGAACTTCAGAGACAAATTATTCTGTCTTGATCCAACAGCAAAAGAAAGACTTAATGAGAAAGACTGCAGCACAAGGTACCTCCGCTAGGAATGGAGGGAGCAGCAGTCAACCAACACTGTCCCAAGGACAAGTGGCAGAGGACATCCCACTTGATCTGTCAAGGTATAGCCAGAGTGTAAAGCATACACAATCTTAAGAAGCATCCTATGGAAGTATACCAACCCCTAGAAACTGTGTGCTTAGAAGATCACCAACCATTATGCAGTCTTGACACATCTGAGGCCTTCCAGAAGCACTTCCATTTCAGTACTGAACACCAAAAAAGCTTTTCTACAGCCTTCTCCTTTTGAGACTCCAGTTTTACACCAAACGTGTTTCTTTCCATCTCTGTCTCCCCCTCCCCATTGCTTAGCTGCCTGCATTCCTCACGGCAAATTAACAGCTTGAAAAGACTGCTAGTTTGATGCAATTTCATGTTCTTGAATACAGTATTCTCAGGAGCACTGTTACAGAAATTTAATCTCTTGAGAAATAGATCAGATACCATTAACAGAATGAAACACAAATGTTCTCTATGACTTCCTAGAGAAAGTCTGTGTTGGGTCTACTATAAGACTTGTAATTTACAGAGTTGTTATCAAGAAAAAAAAGTAAGTATTGTCTCATATCAACAATTTTATTTTTAAAAAGTTATGCACTTAAACAACTAACACTAAACAGTTCCATTAAAACTAAAAAACGCCCTTTGTTTTCTATGCCAGTCAGTGTCAGGTTTCTCCTCTTTCCCTTCTCTTTGGCAGACACCTTCCAAAAGTGGACATTGCTCCCTGATTTCTGCACAGCTGTAATAATCAGAGCCAGAATACTGCAGCAAGTCAGCGAGAATGAGGGATTCTCACAAGGAAGGACTCACCTTCGGGATATGACAGTTTTCAACTCCAGCCAAGACCGTCGGAGCTTTGCTATCACAAGTCACTGAGATAATACGCTAAATTAGCTCATCTCCTGGGAGACTGACTCCCACTTGTTCAACAGCTCCAGGCCAAGCTCCTTTCAGCCCACTGTTGAATCTGGGTACCGCAGAGGTGTGTCACGGTGCTCTTCAAGTCCTCTGCGTGGATTTTATGCCACTGGGGTGATGCAGTGGGGAGTCTGACTGTGCCAGCTAATGGCACCGTAAATCAGGGCTTTCCTGTAACACATTCACAGCTCAGTCTGCTTCTGAACATAAAGTTACAATGTGTAATCTCGAACCTTGCTAAGAAAACATAAGAGGATTCAGTAGTGGCTCTTCGTGGTCTGGCATACACCAGGGATGGTATTGACAAATAAAAGGGCAAAGTCCCTTCCCTATTTCGACAGATAAAATTCACAACTTACAATATATGCCTGAACCTGCTGTACACTACAGTCTGTTTACAATGTGAAGGCATCCTGCACTCTTTGGAGCCAATTTGTATTGCTCACGTGATGTAAGGAGGCTTGAGCGCCACAGAGAATCAGGATTGTTGCAGTCTTTCAGGTAAAGCATGTTGAACTAACCAAGACATTCGGCACCCAGGGACGATGATTTTCTGGACAGCAGTCAGGTGAGCAGAGCAGATCTGGAATGATTTTAAGTCACACCTCACAGGAAAAAAAATGAACATTTAAGAATATCTTCAGATACAGGAACATAGCTTACATGAAGTTACATTTATTTAACTGCATCCCTCCCATCCCTACTAAAGACGTGGGGCGCATCTAGTACTTTACTTTTGTTCAACTCAGAACTGCACTACTGACCAAATCTTTCAGTTGTACTCATCTACCATGCTCTAACTCACATTTTATAGTGGCCTCAGAGCACACAAACTGGCTTCCTTTTGGATGAAGCTAAATGAGAAGATGCTGTCCAACCACTAATGGACATTCACACCAGTCTGGAACTAGCTTGAAACAACCCCCTGTCCAAATTGTGTATTTGGGACCTCAATACCATCGCTCTCACCCTCATGGGGTGGGTCCACACTATTTCCCAATGTAAGCACACCCATATTTTCTAGTTTAATCTACTCTGGGAATGAAGTAACAGCATAGGACTCAGCTCACAATGGCTGAGGATATTCATGACCTTGAAGGAAGACAGCAGGGCACACAGGGATTGACACCCCTTGCTACAGGAATCCCAGAATTACCTGAATTATAACTATGTAGGGGAAAAGCCTGCATAACGCACCTAAAGTGCACCCTTTTTTTATTTGGATAAATTTACTCAGAGGGGCGCACATTTCAGCATAGTATATTAGATACTCCAACTGTACTCACTCTTCAAGATACTACAGGCTATTTCTGTGAAGTACAGAGTGGCAGGGGAACATTAGGGGCATGAAATATTAATCTTTCCATCATTTTATTCCTGAGTCTGGCCTAGGTTTTCCAAGTTAAATGTGTTCTCTCTCCACTTGAAGACACCTATTATTTGGAATTCCATCTGTTCTGTAAAATTCAAAATTGATTACCTTAATGACAGCTAATAGGCAGAACTGTTCTATTGATCTGACTCCACTCCTCCATGGAGCCCACTTCAATAAAAGGCAGCCCTCAAGCTATTTTGCCTCCTTACTTAATTTTTGGTCTTTTACATGGAGCTGCATGCAAACAATCATTAGCAACCTTGTCTAGGACGTGCACATTTCAGAGCAGGATCTTCCTCCCTCCCTCCCTCTAAGTCCATGACAGTTCTTTTCTATACAGCAAAAGAAATAGGAACAATCATTTATTCTGAGTGTTCAAGTACCCAATTAACCAATCAATCCTTTAAATATGTTTTATAAAAAGGTGTTCTTTGAGAATCTGTGATCCTGTTATCCTTGATATGCTGACTCATTTTTTAAAACACTTAAAAGTCTCATTTTAGCGTTATGCCTATTACCACATTTTCATAAAAAACCAGGCTCCTTATTTTTATGTATGACTGTAGAGCTATTTGCATTCCCAAAGGCCATTAAAAGTAACAAGAACTGGGCTAAACTAAGATAACAAATTTACAGGCTTATGTTAAAACACAAAGATCTTCAGACAGTGTAAATTACTAAAGCATATAGATCCAGTACTTGACCTGTTGTTGCTATTTTCTTCTCCTTTTTTAATGGAAAAGTGGTTTTAATGGTATATTCACATATCCAGCTAACAATCCCCAAGACAGAGAACAAGATTCACTAGTCCTCTTGAGCCAGATCCCAAGGCTATTAGTGTCTGCAGGCTTTTCTACGGACTTCTGAGCATTGGGTCTAGCAGAAAGCCAACTGTAATCATTGTACACTGCACGGTATCCAACTCCAGCCATTTGAGCAAGAAACCATAGCTGTGTTAAAAGCACCTAAGCGTAGAGAGGCAACCACATTCAACTTACATCTTGATCAAGCAATCACAACTTGACAGTAAGAGACAGTATTACATATCACTTACAGAATGTTTTCTGTACATGATGCCCAAAAGACTTAAAGTTCAGACTCATGAAACAGATAAGCAAGGAGATAAATGATTAAAATTCTGAATAGTTTAACTGGCATGGAGGTGAGCAACACTGCTTATCAGAAAGAAACTGTATAGAAACATTTTTAATTAACAAAGGGAAGAAAGGGATGCTTATTGCCTGGCTTCAAGCAGGTAAGGCAGTGCATTGCTTATCTCCGCATCCCAATCATATTCTAATTATTATAATTTTCGTAAATCTCAAGACAGAACATGCCTTCATTTGCATATAGACGCATGGGTCTGAATTAGATTTTTAAATTTATGCCTGCAAAGCTTCTGCAGATGTTTTCAAACTTTCCCCACCCTGTTCCTGCAGTGTCTTTTCGTGCCCAGCTTCTGTTTGGGTTAGCATGGTAGGACACAGCATAGACTTAAGCCAACTGTGTCACTTGCCTGCCTCTGGATCCAGGGAATGTCACAGCAAGGAATACACAAAAGGGACGGTCACAATCTCTTACGACAGCAGCAGCTGCTTCTGAAAAAGACTCAGTCCTCTACAGACAGACTTGCACTTTGCCTTCAATATTCTCCCAGCTACAATTTTCAGTTTCTTGATCAGTTTTAAGCAAGATAAAAATCTCAGCAATTCTTGATATGCACAAGCCTGGAAATAGAATTTCAGCTGGAAATAGAATTTGGATAGAGCCTTTTTTCAGTTATGAACTCTTTTAAATAAAAAAAGAGTTTAGATCTGCTTTTGGTGTTGGAAGATAAAAGTGCACTCAAATCAATGGACACAGATTGGATTCGACCCCCCACTGTCAAGTCATTTTTCTAATAATGTATTGTGAAAATAAAAAAATAATAATTATGGGAGTGAGCAAAGTTGCTCACAGACTCAAACATTAATATTCATCAATATCATTGATATTTATATATGCCTGATATTTCTATTTCATGCTCACACTAGGGCAGAGCTGAGAGAGCATGTACTTTCAGAATATTTAAGCGTACCGTATGGGTATAATTGCAACTCAATCAGTTATAGAATGTCGTCAATCAAGACTCTGCAGAATACTAAAAACCTATTCTGGGCATTTTATACTTCATATGGGAAGAGCGAAGTAGCAAAGACATGGCATGCCAGTAGCAAAATGGCATTAGGCAGGTAACACTACTTGAAACAAAACCACCGCTCCTTTATAAAAGGCACCTGACCTACACTTCTTGACTTACAAAACCTGACACTTCTACACAGCTTTAAGAAGGAGGAGGGGACAGCCCCACAGCTCTCTTTGTTCAGAAAGGCACTTATACACCCCTACCTCCCAGAAACACAGCTAGACTAATTTTAATCTGCAGCAAACAGTGAAAAAAAAATACATATTCCAAAAGCAATGGACAGAGAAGCAGAGAAGCCTGACAGATATAAGGTTAGATGAAGGCACAGTTTCTTCACCCTCAGTATCAAAGTTGTTTTCTTCTTGTTTTCACTGAACCACTGAGACTGTTTTGGCCATTAGTAAAATGTCACCCTGAAAATGCAGATTATATGATGCTACTTGTGGTGCCTAGTGTCTTCCCATGCTTTTCCTTTCCCCAATTCCCTAAAATAAAGCACCAAGAAAAAAAAAGAAAAACAACGTGCGAGGCGCTCAGCCTATCAAGCCAGGAAGAACTATTTTAAGAATTAATTTGTGCCCTGAGAGATCTGTTTAAATTATCCTCCTGTGCTGTCCTAACCGAAGATTAAAGTGGTGAACTTCCAATGTCTTAAGGAGACGATGAAAATTGAAGAACTGGAGCGTACGGGCTCCTCTGCGGTCCCCCCAGGCACAGGGCCGAGCGTGGGGAGGGGAAGCTGGTGCCGAGGAGGATGGAGCTGCTGATCTGCCGGTGTGCCAGGAGCCCACGAACCTTTGCCATCCTCAGCTGGAGCTCAGAGATCACAACCAGACTTTCCCTTATGCCACCACTTTTTAACTATGCCTATCCTTTACAGCTGAGGATACGTCCCCTTTTTCTGCCACCCGCTGCTTTTTTGACAGGGAAAGTTTTGACTTCATTCTGTCCTAGTAAGTGCAGTCAGATAGGAATACCCTCCAAAAAACAGGCATGACAGAGAAAATTAAGTCTTTAACTTTCTGCCTCTACAGAAACACATAAAGCACCTACCAAGAGAAATAAATGAATCAAGTTCAGATATGGTGTAAGCACTGCAATTTTCCCCAAAGTCAATGGGAGTTGTACCTACTTACAGCTGCTTTTTGCCCCCCCCTCATCACTGCTTGCACACGCACAGCCTGAGCACACGCTGTACTCGGAAGTGTCCCTCCAAGAAAATGTCAGACAAAAAAAAAAAAATCCCTGAAAGTGCATGACAAAGTAAGAAGCTGAAACCCACTTTTGCAATTTTATACCCATCTGCAGAGGGGCTGTGAAAAAGCCTTACCCTTTCCTCCAGCGAGAAGGGGCCTCTGTCCCAACATCCTGCCCCCCCCCCCATGCACGTAAGGAACAAGTTACAGAACAAACCTCTCCAGCCTTCAGCAAGAGGTACAGGCTGTTAAAAATAGCACAATTTCAGCTTCCCCCCCCCCCAGCCTACACACACACCGAGAAAGCAGACCTTGAACCCAGCTACACAGTACTTTCCTCCTGCCACTGACTGGTGACTCAGTTGACAATTTTAGGAATGCACGCCAAGAAGATAAAAAAAAAAAAAATAATCATACAAGAAACACAGAGCTATACAATGCAAATCTGTATTTGTTTGAAATTGAGGAAAATAAGCATTACCTGTTCTTGTTGTTGGGCTTGTTTCCCTGATGCATTTTGCTCCTTGGCTGTAGTCATGCTCACCTATTTGTGCCCACTGCAGTGGCAAACAGGATTTTACAGTGTGTGTGTGTGTGTGTAAGCTTGTCTGTGTGTGTTCAGACATACACGCACACACACACACAAAGACTAAAGGGATAAGGATGAGTAACTAGTCCATCACTTAATCACCAGCTGAGAAATTTCCCACCCCCACAAAAAGAAATAAATAAAAATGCAATGTAAAAAAGCACTAGTCTAGCTGTCTTCCCCCTTGAGCCTCTAAAATAAAAGCAGAAGCAGGAGCAGAGAGAAGGATGCTGTGGGGGCTTCTTCAATTAGCAACAGCCTCTGCAATCGTCACAGAAACAATGATAACTGCTTGGCAACCAGCAACTGGCAGCTCGGAGCCGAGAGGCAGCGATGTGGTCCTCGCTCCCCACCTCCACGGCGGCAGCCCGCGCGTTGCGCATGCACCGGCCGCCTCGTAGCACAATGTGCTGCTCGCTGGCGATGTGCAGAGCCGGAGCTCGGCAGTCATCTCCCCTCCCGCAGCTGGGGAAAAGGGGCCGCAGGCACCCGGCACTCCGGAATTAAATCCCGCATTCCCTGCAATGCCAGCGAAGGGAGACCCGTGGATGTGGAGTTTCTGGCAGACGCGCTCTCGTCTTCTCCCAACTTGCCAAGGTTTCAATGACCTGGCAGTCCCCGGCTACGAAGGAAAGCTGTGCCAAGGGCAGCCTCTGCCCCGCTGCCAGGGCAATTTTGGAGGATGCAGTGTGCGCTCCCAGGGAAGCAAGTTCCCACCGATGGGACGCAGAGAGCACCAGTGCTCCCCGGGGAGCTGCTTGCCTCACTGCCAAAGGGTGGCACGTTCACCAGGGTAAAACATGCCCCCAGCCTCCCCCAGCCCTCTCCATGTCCCTGATGTGACGGGGGCCACTTTGCATTTCTGATACCGTGGCTGCCTCCTGCACACTTGCAGCTGCCATGTAGGTCACACTGCAGGGTGACCCCAGCGTGCGCTGCCTGCTCCGCTCCACGCTGCCTTAGCTCGCTCCCTGCAGACTCCCTGCCATAACGGAGATCTCTCCAACACGTCAGAGCTGTCAAACAAGCCTTCTTAGCCCGCTCGCCCACCTTGCACGGTGTGACATGGGGTGTGCCCGAGCATGAGGCATAAAGCAAGTACCACTCTCCAGTAACACTCAGGGGACCCTAAAGAGTTGGACAAAACTTAGAGCAGCATGAAGGTTGTTCAATATTTGCACGGGACTGATGGAAGCCCTAGCTCACCTCAACATCAGGCGACATGAAACTGCCATGTTGCTGCTTTTCCCCTCCTCACCTCCTTCCCAGCGCACCCAACGTACTGGGCTGGATTGAGCCCAGAGCTCACCTCTGTGCTGTACCGCTGTATAAAGCTAAATGTTTTCTCACTCACGTGATACTGGGATCTCTGCTGAGTCTGCAGATAACCAGCTAAGGAAAGGGACCATCCGAGTATTTATCTGATGAGGAAATTATTATGCCCCATTTGATCCTCAATTTTACAGCACAGGTTTATTATACAAGGTCACATTCACCAGGAACACAACTCCGCTAGAAGCAACAGCTCCTCACACCTGGGGTGGATTTGATCCTTGGTTCAGGGACAGATCAACGGCAGGCCAAGTTTTCCTAGAGATTATCTACTAGCCACCACTCAGACCTCCTAAGCTTTTCCTCATTTTCACCATTACATATCACATCAGTTCATAGAAATTACTACATAGAAGATCTGCAACATGGAACTGTGCTGGTAGGAAACTGGACAACCTTGCCTGGTCCCAGGCGCCAGGATCCAGGCAACAGCTCATTAAAAAAAAGTGAATAGCATCTCTCTAACAAGAAGCAATAATTTACATTTAAATCTAACAGCCTGTGTCAACCTCTTGCTGGGTTATACTATGACATAGTCCTAGCTTACATTGCAATTTCATCTCTTTAGTCCCAATAGTTTTATTCCCAATATTTTGTTTATGTTTATAGTGAGGTTATTCTTGCTCACACATTTTTCCCCAGCCATCAGAACAGAATTGCTTTCAAGGTCTTATATAAGAAGTGGATCAGTTTGAATTTTCCAATTGGCTTGGTCTATTTTTCTACCTGTTGTGGGTAGTAATGAAGGCTTGCTTTACTCCACACTTTCGCTATTTTTCTTTCAAGAGGAATTCAAACAAAACAAAACTGTATTTTGGGGTTTTTTTACTTCCTTGCAGTATATCCTGGAAATTTCTGCAAAATAGATCCCTTTCAAAACATAGACCATTCACTGTGTCCCTCACCCCTCACTACTTACACTGGCAATCACTGAACTTGACTTCACTGTTATTGAAAATAATCATATTTGTACCTGTCTATTTACCCTTGCATGCCCTCCCCATGTGTATTCAATTCTTTCACAGTTAACTATTTTAAGACACAGTTTTCACTAGTTTTCTGGAAATTGCCACTCTTCCTTACAATAAAGATTTTTTCCACTAAGCCTGTTGTTGGACACATAAGAAGTTAATTGTGCTAATTAGTCCAGCAGTTAGCTATGCAAATGCATATGGCTTAGCCTCATTACGTAGGTGCATTATGATGCTGACTGTTTTCGCTGCACCTCCCAATGTTTTGGCACAGCTACCCCCGTGTTATTGAAATGCCTTGATCTCTCTGCCTGGCAGTACCTCTCTGTCACCCCTGACCTGTGCGGGAGGTTTCATCCCCTCAGATGGCCACAAGCTGCTGCTCACTGCCCGGAGGATGTGGAAGCAGGGGACAGTCACGTCCTCCAGCTCTCTGCCACCATCCTTCCTTGATCAAAGTGGTTCAGAGATTGCCAAACACCTCCTGGGGAGACGCTAGAGGAGGAAGCAGTGGCCATTGCCATTCAGAAATGCTCATTGCTGACAGGCACAGAATAATCTGCTCACACATTCGCAGGGCTGAGGCCATCCATCCTGACCTCTGGCCTATGTTAGGGTACCAACTTTATTGCTTGGCTGAGTCATCACTTATGAAAGATTAATACATCCCTATCACAGGACAAGGATCACTATCTGCCAATCCCAGCAGCTGCCCAGGCAGAAGGATTTATACAGACAGTCCCATTTAGGGTGCTGCAGGAGGCACTGACAGATAAGGACCCTGGGAATATGACCTTCCCATCCATCCCACCCCACAGCATCCCAGCTGATCACAGGGATACAGGCAGCACATTGTTCCTCCCTGCCAGGTTTGAAGATGCATCAGGCTGTTCATCCCCTACCACCCATCATTTGCAACAGGTTTGTCTCCACTGGCTGCCTGGGCTATGTGCAGGGTCTATCTCCAGACTCGCTCCCTGCCACACAAGCTGCACGCCCATCATGAGCATCCTCCATTAATTCATGTAGTCCACACCGTGCCACCGCTGGGACAGCTCAGGAGCACCGCTATGAGCACAGGCAGCTCTCCTGTTCACCAAGATGCATGTTCAAAATGCACAATCATGTGAATGGCATGCCCACACTTGACAGCAATTAGCTCCTCCAGCACCATGGCAGGCCAGCCAGCCATTTCCCTCCCATCAGGAGAGAAACCAGTGACAGGTGAAAGGAACTGTTCCCAGCTTCTCAACTCATCTTCACCCAGAGTGCTTGTTTCAACAAAATCATGCAGCGCTGCAGTAAGACAGATAATTTTTAATTACCTTGTAACAAATTAGTCACACATGTCCTAGAGCCTTTCCTGTTAGAAGGGAAGTGTTTCATTCTCCTGAGACTGGCAGGAACAGGATTGTGGTCTGGGATCATTCTTAAAACGCTCCTTGGAGTTCTTGGAGAGCATCTCTAGCACCACCACAAAGCTCCCTCATGCTCGAAGATCGTTGCAAACCTTGCATGTTACGAATGGAAAATAATGCTGCAATGGCTGTGAAAGACAAGGTGGACTAAAACCTTAAAAAGTCATCGCCGTGAAGACCTATGAACTCTTAGGAGATAAAGCACAATAACCATTGTTTATGACCATGCATTACAGAAATGCATGCTAGGGAAAGAAGCAGTTTGTTATTGTTCCCAAACATTTTTAAGCAGATTGGTTTACTAAGACTATCTTTGATCCTGCCCTTCCATGTAGGTAGAGGACTCTGCTGTCCATGGATGCAGAGCAGCCCCTTCATGGGAAGCAGCAATGGGCTCAGGAGTCAGTGCAGAGCATTCCCATCCCCTGCAGGTTACAGAGGCCAGATCCAACAGCAGCCTGTGCTGGCAGGGACCCCTCCAGCTGCACGCGTCTGTTCAAGGGAGTATAGACTAAGCAAGGGCAGTAATAAGCCTGCAGCAGCAGCGGGTATAGTTATTGGATGCAGAACCCTTCTGCTCCTTTGAAACCTGGGGTTCTGGCTGTACCACACTGGGCTATTTATTCTTCATTACCACATCAAGGAAGTTGAAGCCAGTGGGCAGAGTGGGTAGAAATGAATTCTGCTTGATTAACTATACCTTTGCACAGTCTGCTAATGTTCTCCCCTCTCCAGATAAAGACCAGATCCCATGGAGAGCTACCTATCTGAAATTTTTAGTGGGTCTAAACCATTAGGATCTGGGGTGCGGTAATGGGCTACCTCCAGCAGAACACACCACACGACCTGCTTTTGTACAGCCAGTCCCTCTGAGCTTCACACTCACTACCAGTTCCCATTGGTTTGGCTGGTTTGCTGTCAGTTCAGGGAGGACACATGGCCCAGGAAAGCACGTACTCTGGCAAACTATGACAATGGAAAACCATACTCACAGGCAGGTTACAAAGGAAAAGTCCGAAGGGCTACAGTTTTTTAGCATACAGTGTTATGGAGGTAGTAGATGTTAGCACAATAACTCAGGAACAGAGACAGAGTCTGCCAGCACAGACATCCACCATAAGAAAGGAGAGATGAGCCTGTAAAAATGTTGTAGCCACGGATTTTAGCATTCAGTCATTTGAAAGGTGACTGATGTAGTTTGGTTCAAAACAGGCCCAGAGGATGCAAGGGGAACAGTGCTCAGTATGCATCAGTGACACTTTCCAGGGTGGGAGACAGCAGGGTGGGGACACAAGGCTGACAGCTCCTGGCAGCTCCTGCAGCAACTACCTGAGAAGAAGGTTTACCTGGCCCATGCTCTTCTAAGACCAGTGGCATACTCCCAAAAAGGTAAATCCATTTAATCTCCAAGTCCGATTTAATACATTTGCAGCTGCCCTATTGCCCCACCATTCCAGCTTTCCTAGAGAATTTCAAAGAGGAACAAGAGGGAAGGGTCTGTACAAAGCAGGCTGTCCATGGCATCATCGTGGTCCTGCAGATGTGCCAAGGCATGCTGGTGACCAGTTCACTCTCCTCAGTCCCAGTAACAACATCTCATCCACACAAAAAGCAATGGCACAGCCCCTCTTCATTCTGGACCTCTATGGCCCAGACGCAGTGAGTCAGAGGGATCTGTGCTCCTCCACTGCAGATCCTTGTGGAGGTCAAGCACTCCTCATATAGGGGTGCCGAGAGCTGTAAAACTATGAGGGCTGCATGGTTCAAGACTCTCTTTACAGGAGTTTATGCTTTTAGATGCTGCAAAAGCAGCCAGACATCCTGGCTGTTCATTCTGGAGGTCTTCGTTCTTTGCTCATCTGAATAAGCTTTGGAGAGGAAGAATTTAATTTTGTTTTGTTCTGAAAGCACAGTTTGTGCCCTGCCCCTCTCCAAGAATGTGACAACACTAATATCACATTATTGCACAGCAATGTCCCCAGTTGGAATTGGGAATTGGAAACACTTAGATGGTAGATCAGCGGACATCAGCCCTACTCCTACAAAGGCTGCAGAGCATCTCTATTGCTTACACACCATCCCCAGCACTGCTTCTCAACCTTGTTCTTATTAGAAGATGACAAAAACACTTAATCTTGTTCCCAATTAATCCCTATCTTTGGCAAGACTTCTCATCTTGTCAAAGGGCATCTGAAAAATAATTTTATTATAAACGGGGAAAAAGCTTTGGCCTTTAAGTATATGTAATTAGCTTTATCTTGCACCAGCCCTGCTACTGTGGCCCCTCTCTGGTTGTCTCCAACATGCTGGGTCTGCCAAGGGTTAGTCACGGGGGAGTCGCTATGTCTAGACGAATTTTCAGAGGCTCCACTGAGGACCTCTGTGGCTTGGGGATCCACTCGGATGATTTTCCAGATTTCAAAGGTTCTGTGAACATGCTAGAGGCAATAATAGATTATGAATATAGTTACAGATAAAAATATGTCACATTTCCATTGCCCATGACCAAGATCATTAAGAAAGCAATTTGGTGTGATATTTTCATTTAACAGATCAAATCCAGTTTATTTAGTCAATGCCATTAATTAGTTATTTGCATGAATATCTGTTCCTACAGGGGATACGCTTCAAAATGTTCCTACAAGCTTGAGAACTCCTGCTATCTGAGGCAGCAGGTACGTGCAGCGGAGGACACAGAGACAATGGGCATTGCAAGAATGACTTGTGGCTCTGTGTAACAGGCCCATGGCGTTGCTATTTGTGCATTACCAAAGCCTCACTAAGTTGCCTTTTTTTTTTTTTAACTTTAGCATGAGAAGGTGGTTTAAAGTGATGATAATAGTTTTATTTGAAGCACTATATTCTTGCGCTTCCTGTTTCTCGCTGCTGCTCCAAGTTCCAGGACCCCACAGTTCATGCTAAACAAATAAGACAACACTGGGATGCAAGCTGTGAAGAAGTCTGCTCGCTCATGTGCAACTAGAGCTATTTTGCGTAGCACTTTCCCGCCTAAATTGGAGGGTGACTCTGGGGAACACGGCAGGTACTTGTGCCCTTCTCGCTTCCGGATTATGTATCCACTTTGGTTTGCTTACCCTAAAGATCAAGCGTGTGTACTGATAGTCAGACTTTCCTATTTAAGTGGATTATGTTTTTCAAAAACTTTGCTTTTCATTCACTGTGGGGTTATTTTTTGAGTCAGCATATATATTTTAATATATCGTTCCAGCCTCAAAGGCACATGATTAGCAGTGCCATAGTTGTTTGTCCTTCCCTGCAAGGAATACGGACCATACCGCTGGCTTTTTTCTTCCCCTCTGCCTGTTCCTGCTAGTGTGACCTTGGCAGCTGTAATGCAACAGATGCCTCTTTCTCGCTTGTTTATCTGTGCCAGAGAGACTTCTGAGGCCCCAACTTCAGTGCCAGCTGTGAATCGTCTCCAAATTGGTTTTTCAAAGTTTGCCTCCTCACAGTCTGGCTTAGTATTTCTGCTCCCTGCGATCTTAGGGATCAATCTTTACTGACATTTCCCCACCACCACCACCCCAGTTATTTCTGGGTAGCAGCTGAATCCCTTCCTCATTGATTCAGTATGGGCTCTTTTTGACTGTTGTTTAGGAGTGGAAGGATTTATTTCTTTGCTCCCTACTTTTTTTTCTTTTTATTTAAACATAAGTTTTACAAAATAGCCACAACATGGATTTCGTAACTCAAACGTCCGGGTTGGAAATTGTAAAAGTGACCACCAGTGATGAGAAAACAAGATAACAAAATAACCCCCCCAAATCACTGTCAAATAGAGAATCCGCATCTTCAAAACAGCTGCAAACATATTAGGCTATTTAGCAGCCTATTGCTTGGAAAAGGGAGAGCCTCATCTTCATTTTTAGCTGTAACAGTGATTTATAGGATGAATAAATGATCTGCATATAAGATGATGACTGGTTTAAATGTAAATGTTGTGAAAGACTTCTTATGTAAGCACATACAATTGCCTGAGAGATCCTTGTACATAAAAGCCACAGCTGGAGCAAGTGGCTTTTTAAGCATTTGTTTTATGAAGTACACTTTTCATTGCAATGGTTGTATTTTTCATTTACTTTTATATCAGCTTCAACCAAGAAAAAAAGAAAAAAAACACTTGAACTTACAACACGATCTGTACACTTTCAGTAGCGAGGTTATGTAAAATACTGACACCGTTAAAGCAGATAGATGCACATAACATACATTCATCTTAAAGATGTCATATTTAGTTGGAAGTTATACCACCACAACTAATGAGGTCTCACAAGTGATGCAGGCATAAGGACCAAACGTCCTCAGTTTCTGAACGTAAAACCTGACAGGTAGCTGCATCAGGTCCTGTAGGCTGGGCAGGGCTGAGCTCAGCTTTATGCAGTGGAGAAGATCTCCTTGAGACTGCGACTACCTGCAGCAAAGGGTGCGACCATTGGACCCTGATGAGCGGTGACCCATTGAACACCATGGTAGCTTCATGACAACTTCTCACAGATGTTCCCGAACACCACCAAGAGGGGCAAAGGTGTCAGCTCTGGCACCTGCACTAGCATTTTCAGTGGAGTTTACTGCCTCCCCAAAATGCTCACTGGAGCTGGATGGCCTGTGGTGGTCACTGCCCTCAGTTACTGGTGGGGGCTGTGATGGCTGCGAGAGTTTGTATACTAGTGTGTTTTTTCTCAAGTGTTTCTAGATCTCTTGGGATGAAATCTGTTATGGTAAACATACGTTGCTGCATTCTTACTAGCTCTAAGGTAGATAAGCTTTTCCACCAGCCCAAAATAGCCTTTTCAAGAGTCTGAACAATGAAAACACTGCAGACACTTGTCTTCTGTAAAAGAGGCACAAAGGGATCCAAGGCCCTTTCTGTCTGCTTCACATCTTTATTTTTGGAGAAGGCAAACCGACAATATTTTCAGATTCCTGTACTCAAGTCTTTGAAGGTGTAAGGAAGAGGCAGAAAACAACACTTGGGCATAACTCTACTTCGCTGGGCAGATGAAACAAATGGTGCACAGATTCATGTCACTTCAGTCACTTTCCCCCTCTGTGCCTCCGTACCCCCCTCAGCATTCACCTTTCTGGATTGCAGGTCTTGCACAGTACATGTGCTAAAGCAGAGGACAGCTAAAACTTGTTACCAGTATGTTGAATGCCTGCTAGTGGAAATACTATTTATGGAAAATGGGCCAACTGGAAAAGCCTACCCAGCACCCCTAACACAGAGGTAAAGGCATATAGAGAAAGAAAGGGATGAACAGAGTTGACTCATTACTAGTACAGCCTCAATAGTCTGCTTTCCTTGTGATGAAGCAAACAGAAACCAGAACAATGCATTGCTCTAATTTTAAAAAATTGACCAGCAGTTTTGATGTGCCACTTGGAGCACCTTTGAGAGGTTTCATTTTCAGCGGATGAGAGGTGCTTTTCAAAAGTGTGCTAGCACTGTGTCTTTGTTTTAACTGCATCAGCAGGTTACTCTTCAATTCTGAGAACACTGCACCAAACCAGATTCCCAACTCACTTGAAACCAGATGACATGGTAAAGAAAGTGGAAATCTTACTGCACGATGTGCAAACACATACAATACATAACCGCCTGAATACAAACTTAAATAGCATAAGTAATTCAAGTAATGTAGCGGCAAGGTCCTGTTCCCATCCATTTATTTGATCTGCTTGTAACACAAGACACTTGATGCAGAAGGGATGCATAAGATCTATATATCCTATACACCTTACAGAAACCTTCTGGAGAACAGTAGGTTCTGAGCACAGCATAAGACCTCTAAAAGGGGATAAGACATTCTTTACTTAGCATTGATAATGTTCGTTAATTACAGAGACATAGCAGGTTGTCGTGGTTTAACCCCAGCCAGCAACTGAGCATCACGCAGCTGCTCACCCCTCCCCCTTCCCAGTGGGAAGGGGAGGAGGAAAGGGAAAAAAAAAAGTAAAACTCATGGGTTGAGATAAGAGCAGTTTAATAACTAAAGTAAAATAAAATATAATACTAACAATAATAATAATAAAAATATAATAATAATTATAATTGTTATGAAAGGGAATATAACAATAAAAGAGAAATAAAACCCAAGAAAAGACAAGTGATGCACAATGCAATTGCTCACCACCCGCTGACCGATGCCCAAGCAGCGATCCGCCCCTCCCGGCCAACTCCCCCCAGTTTATATACTGGGCATGATGTTCTATGGTATGGAATACCCCTTTGGCTAGTTGGGGTCAGCTGCCCCGGCTCTGCTCCCTCCCAGCTTCTTGCACACCTGCTTGCTGGCAGAGCATGGGAAACTGAAAAGTCCTTAACTGAGGATAAGCGCTACTTAGCAACAACTCAAACATCAGTGTGTTATCAACAGTATTCTCACACTAAATCCAAAACACACCTTACCAGCTACTAAGAAGAAAATTAACCCTATCCCAACCCAAACCAGGACACAGGTATTCAGCAATGCCACCTCGGGCACTCAGGCAGAGCTGGAGCAAGGGCAGCTTGCACAGCACCTAATGTGCCGCGAGTAGAGGAGGTGTGAAAGCCCTCCCATCTCTACTTGAAATGGCAAAGAGTGCCTCAACTTTGCCCCCACTGTCCCTACTGGCTTTAAAAAGGCTTTAAAAGACTGCGACTGTCAGTGGCACAACAGCAGCAGCAGCAGAGGTGGGATGTCCAAAATGTACAGGGAGCACAAAAAGTCTCTTGCCAGGGTTCAAGACTGCGCCTTCCCATCTGAAATGTTTGTTCCTTTGAGGTCCAACAGCCAGGCAGAGGAAGGGTGAAGCAGTGAGAGTAAGTGGCAGTGATTTGGGTACATGTAATTGCTCTGGATGTCTAAGTGCTGCCGTAGGGTCCCAGGAGTGGTGAGCAGCATTCGTTAAGGGACTGAGGACGTCTGCTTAACACATAGTGATTCAGTATGACTTTGAGATTGTCCCACTACAGTTTGCAGGGCTTCACTGTTTTTTGTGAATATGAATAAAATACATTACAGCCTCCCCCAAACACTACACAGATACTTACTGCGATATACTTAATCATGCCTTCCCCCACAAAACCCAAATCAACAAATGCATCCTTTCTATAGCACTCACAAGTGAGTTTGTCTCCAAATAACACAGTTTTCACCATATTGTTTGATACGGTATGTGTGACCTTTCCATTTTACCATATTCTGAAGATAGGGAAGAAGAAATAATGACACAAACATTTCAAAGTAGCCTACAGCTGAATAAATGAGCACGTCTCTGAATTATTCCATAGAAAACTAATCTGCGATTTACTTTAGTTTAGAAAATAGCACAAGGATGGGAATTTGAGATATCTGGAGACTAATAGAAAGTTCCGTAACATTGCTGTGCAACTCCTACAAATCCTAGGAGCTAAAGAAAAAGCTATGCAAGAATGTGTTACTTTTCCCCTCAAACTTTTATCTCTTAGGAAACCATGCGAGTATGAAATTCGAGCTCAAGTGTGATAAAGTGTACCAATCAGAACCATATGCTTGTCACAAATAACTAATGCATGTCTCATTCATATACCTCTCAAATTGCATGTAATTACACATATGTAATATGCCTATCATATATATACATATAAAAAATCAGATCATGTGTACATCACAGTTACAAGTGGCACATGTGATTGCCTGCATATGCTGTAGTACAATAACAATGTCCACAAAGAGACAAAAGCTGAGCCCACTCCCGCTTCCAGTTGTCAGCCAAGCCTTCTGTTATCCCAACCTATGGCCTAGCTACAAGAAGAGATGCAGAAGGACTTAAAACCTGTCGGCTAAATGTCAGCAGTAGGAGGCAATAGCAGATCAATACGGTGTGCTCGGATCAGGCTTTGCTGTAAACAATGTTCTGAAAAGCCCTGGGTAATTGCCCAGCTCTACCTGTGAAATATCTGCAACTGCAATGTGTTGCATTTGGAAAGCTTACCAAGTCTCACCTTCACACATGAACTCACACTGGAAAAAAGTTGCAACACCCATCACTGCATGCTCTGTTGAGCAAATCAGACCTTTTAAAACAAGAAGGGGCAGATTTCATCACACCTGAGAACACTGTCAGCCTTTTATTGCGAATATTACCCAAACACAGTCTTTTGGACATATTTTCCAGGGATAATAAGGCAGCTTAGGGCTTACTCATGGAATCAGCAGTCTTTTCATTTCTATTGTTCTCCTCTATAGATCAAGACTTCTGCTGGTGTGGGAAGTGGCTGCAGAACGGGACATTTAGAGGCTTAAGCTGCAAGAATCTGGAATAGTGGAAATAGAAGTTGGCCAGCAGAAAAAAAAAAAATCAATTCTCTCTGCCTTATAAAGCAATCCAGAGCACTGAATAGTTGGGTAACAACTTTTCACCTCATGTTGCAGTTTGGCGATATCAGAACAAGCAACAGCTACTCTGAAAGGATTAATATGAGGAGAAAGCATAATAGATTGATGGGAAAAGTATACACATTCATGCTTGCCAGTAAATCTGGGCTCAGCATGAAAGGGAAACTACTGTACAAAGCTTTAATGGACAGGATTCTTCAGCAGTACTTTGCCTGATCGCTTTGCCTCTTCCAGTAGTCAAAGAAAAGTCAAAGTAAATGGGAAAATTCTAACCAACAGATCAGGCTTTTAATTATGTCCAGAAATGAAGTAGACACACAAGCTTTCCAAAACAGATTAATCTATTTTCAGTGGGTTTTTTCCCTTTCCTAGGTGCCAGAGACAGACTGCATGTGATTAAAAGTTACAGAAATAGCAGAATAGTCAGTTACAGTCTTGAAAGGATGCTTTCATTTGGTATTTTATTCAAACTGATTTCACTTCAGATAGTATTGGCAGCAGAATGACATACACTTGATTCAATAGTTCATCTTACCAGTTAGATACTAGCCTGAGATTGTTGGTTTACCTATGTGGTAGTTGTAGAAGGCAAATAAACATTCATTTATAGTCCATCCAGCATTACATTTTAATGCTTTCTTATCAGCTGGTCCATTAGGATGGCATGAATTGTAATAAAAATGAACTCTTTTGTATCTCAGTGCTAAATAAACTCTGCACTATCATTTTCTTTGGTACAGATATATTCCTTAGCAACACAGTTAGAGGATTCAAGCAGTTGCCTTCTTAGAGAAATCATTTAAAAGACTTAATTTTCTCCCCAATAAGAGTATGGCATGTTAACAGAAGTTAACACAAAGACAGGTAGTAGAATAAACCCTTATGATACATGTAGACCTCTGCTGAAAGAGTAGAGCCCACACTGTGTTGTGCAGCATGGTACCAGAACGCCTCTTCACTTTGACTTTCCTTCCATGAGGAAAAAGGGGTAGTTAATTTACCTGGGATGAATCCTTTTCTGGGAGACAGAAACTTAAGTATATGCATCAGATTTTGCACTGTAAACGAGGTTTAAATTTCTATAATCAAAGACACTTGATTGCTTTAAAAGGCTGATAGAGCTTCCATCCTGGCAAAATACTGTGCATCTTCTTCCATGCACTAAAGCTGCTTGACATTACTCTGGCTCTGTAAAGTGGCTGTAAGTAGCTGTAAGTGCAACACGCATCAATTTTAAAGCCTCCTTACACAGTCAGAGAAGTGCAATGCAGACACAGTATAAATGAAAATACATTTTTGTGTGCTGAAGTCAAAACCAAAAAGCATCTATTCATAAAATAGTCCTGTAGTATAGTTGCGTGCAACCCATGTAGTCAACATCCTAGGAATTCATTGTAATGAAACTAAATGAAAAATAATTTTTTTTTTTAATTATTTGTACTACAGCAGCACCCAGGATCTGCACAGCCCAGGGTTCCCTGTGCTTTGGGCTAGAGATGTTTTCAACAGAACAATAGACCGTGCTGAAAATAACTTGCAGTCCCAAGAAGAATATTCTGCCTGCCACCTGCCCAGCACGCTGCTTTCTATTCCTAAAGAGACCAGTTTTACTATTAGTGAGTTTCTCTGTCCACATAGGACAGACATTTCTTTTTCCAGCACTCACTTCTGAGGCACCCTGTTAAAAGACTCTTTCTGTGTGTGCAGCGTTGCATCTCTCCCCATCCTTTCATAGACTGTTTCAAAGTACCCTTCCTAGATACAAAAAGCTTGAATGGTTCACATCATCATTCAATAGCTTTCATTGATATTACATCTGCATTTGGGTTAAGCAAGGATTTAAAAGGTGCAGTTCCCTGCACAGGTTTCCAGCTTCTGTCAGTTCTCCATTGGCAGTTGAAGTTTGATGTGCCCTCCACTGAACTCAACGTTGTGTTTCTCTACTTGCAGTGATGGGTCTGGACGCCAAGACCGCAGCCTTGCTGGGGGCCAGGACCTAGGCCTTACCCTGCAGGTCAGCATTACAGAAATGTACAGCTTTGTGTTAAGTATCAGGAGGTAATTCGAAGTACAGGGCTTTTTTGCTTTTGTGCAGTGCACATCTAAAGAGTCATTCATGAATAAGTCTCCTGATCCATACATAGTGGGACACAATGGCGTATTTACAGTCCAGAATCCATTACAGTTAATATTGCACTATTTACACTCATCTGCCATAAATATAATACTGTTGTTATGGCTGTCCTGTTTAATGTACTCTAGGAATGCTCTTCAAGCCAGTATCAATTACATTTGCAAATAAACTAATGCTTTGGGTTAAACAAAGTGAAAACATTCTTCCTCTGAGAAATTTAGTACTTTGTATCTGCAGCTATTCCAAGTGAATCTTGTGTTTTATTCAATTAAGTACCACAGAAGATTACAATGATCCAGAAAACATTAAATGAAAACATCG
This sequence comes from Gymnogyps californianus, assembly GCF_018139145.2. Classification (NCBI taxonomy): domain Eukaryota; kingdom Metazoa; phylum Chordata; class Aves; order Accipitriformes; family Cathartidae; genus Gymnogyps; species Gymnogyps californianus. The sequence continues at coordinate 159,570,494 of NC_059472.1, forward strand.
ATTCCACAATAATAATGTGGATGAGCCATGAACTGCTACCAATAACATAATCATGACGCATCAAACTCAATTACAACTTCAGAATAGTCCTTTAATTTCACAGTAATTATTTAATGTTATTTTCAACTCAACTCTTTTGCCACTGACATTTGCACAAAGCTATCTCTAATTTAAAGACTGATATTTTGTGACCTCAGTCGAGACACCTAGAACATAAACTACCAGGTAGCACAAATCTTCTAGAATAATATGTGTTTTCATCCTCTTCCTCTTCGACATTACTGTTTGCAAGACTAGATCCTGCAAGCACATCAAGCCAGATGCTTTGTACCAAACCCAGGCATTCATATTTCTTTGCATTTTGCAGCCCTACAGGTCCCTGATGATGGTCTGGATTGGCCAGTCTAAGCCTTACTGAACTCAGGAAAGGTTTCAAAGGGAATGTCTTTGACTCCTTTCCCTTCTGTATTAAAAAACCAACCAACCCAAAACCCAAGGAAAGCCCAAAACCAAAGGTTTGAAAATGAGACACAGGGGGAAAGAATTTCCAGCCTAATCCATTGTGTCATCATGGACGTTTGCTATATTGCAAAAAGTTCTTGTTATAGTGTCACATAATGGGTGCAACTTTATCAGACATATCATTCCAGTCTCAGTACGATGGTTTAAAAGGCAATACCAATTCTCATTAAATCCACAGCACAGCTCCTAAAATGCCACTTTTCCCTTACAGATCAGGAGTCTTTCCAGCAGCCTTCTTTATAATTACGTTTATTATCAGCATCGATTTCCATTTCACCATTCACCTCGGAGGAACAGCAGACGCCTTTCAACATTTACAAGGCAAACCGACAATACTTGCTTTACCCACTACGGAAACACGGTCAGTGCTGGGGTGAAGTGAGGCAGCTCTTCCCAAATCACAGCAACCCCTAATGACAAGTTAGTCAGCAACTAAGGAACAGCACCGGCCAGTTTTTAGCAGGATTTCCTTCACCTATCAACCTTTTGCTCAGGGCTAAAATACATTTGCAAAGACGGAAAGTATTTATGATAAAGGGTAGTGCGTACAGGCATGTTTGGAGACGTTGCTAGTAGGTGCAACTAAATCTTCAGGAAAGAATGCTGTATGGAGATTTCTTTAAAATCCTCACTCAATGAGGCATGTGAGATGCCCAAATTCCATTAAAAAAGAAGAAAACAATCAATTTCTGGCCTTCCTGATGAAAGGGAAAAGCTTGACTTGATTAACACAAGAAGTGCAAAACCCAGAAGAGAGATAGAGAGGCCCAAAAATACATTCCTTTTTAAAATGCCAATACTCGTTTTCTTTATTTTAAATGCTGATACTCTTCTTTTCTTTTTAGTATGGATTATTACTTCTTGAACATTCAGGTCTGACAGTACAGCAGCTTGTCCACCCGAACGTTTAGCAAACTTGACAATACTTAGCTCTATCAACTTCAAAGCCTGAGAAAGCACAGGAACATCATCATTTCATGCATCAGATCTGTTTAAGAACACATACAAAGCACTGCTCACAAGCTGTAACAGAAACAATATTGTCCCAGCAATAAAACCATGGAATGGAAAAATCACAGAAATATTACCCATTTTCAAGTTTCATGAAAAAAATAGTCAAAAGTGAACAAGATTTTGGTCATGCTGCTTTCACTGGAGAAACTCTAAAGGAAAAATAACAGTTTAACAACGGGTAATGAAATTACACATTTTCTCCTCAGCTTGAAGAAGGCTGCCTGGCCAAAAATGAATTTAAGCTAGTTTTCAATACGTAAAATACAAAGGTTTTTTTCTGTTTTTGTAGTTAGTTTTGCTATTGTTATCTGTGATACAGCAATACTAAATTGAATGAGTGCATCAATCTGTCAAATATTGTAATAAAATTGGAGCCTGTAAGTACAGTCACTTTACAGGTGAGGCTATTTCTGAATGAAGGATAACTTTGCATCAGCAGGCAAGATAAAAAACACAAAACACGTTACATTGGATCAAACCAATGATCAGTTTAGCACAGCGCATAGTATGACAGCCAGAATCAGCCAGAGTAAAGTGCAAAACGACATTCACAAACCTGCTTAAAGGCACAGATTTTCTGTTGTTAAGAGATATTAATATTCCTTCCAAAAGCTCTTTTTATACATTTCTAATCTTTAAGTTTATAATTGTGATTGCTTTTTGTTCATGTAAACACAGGAGCACAGAGAAGACCTGATTAAAAAGTAAAAGTGGATGAATTAATTGTGTAGAAAGCATAATTAATTCCAGAAAGCGTAAAAACCAGGGAGGACGCTGTGCTTCCAGCTTAGCTTTTATCTTCATCGCTAATACTTAAAATTTTACTTAAGTCATGGAATTTGACTATCCCTCCTAAAGTGTGCTACTGCTAATCAGAACAACAGCAGTATTCTTAGTTTTGATACAAGTTTCCATATTCTTCCCAAACCTGGAAGAATTCTTCCCGGCACCTTCTCGTGGCAACAAGCTCTGTGTGTGAAAATAATGTCCTATTCAATTTGAACTCAAACATTGGAAATGTCAGGCTTGCCACTTGTTCAGAAGCTTTTGGTTTCCCTTCTCTGGATCATGCCTTGCAGCAGAACTTCAAGTGATACAGGGAAATATTTGGGGGAAGTGGGTAAGAAGGAAAACTATTTAACAGGAGTCTGGGTGGGAAATCTCATTGCTCTGGTTTCTGATACCCTTGTTTCTTCCTCCCTGTAGCTTCTTGTGCATCTGTTCAACAATGACCACAGCCATCTGTCCATCTGCATGTGAAGAAGGGGAAAAGATGTCCTGATAATCCGTTTAGTCCCATCCCCTTCCTTTGTCCTCTTCTACTGTGAGAGAAAAGGCTCCAAACCTCCAGGTACCTTGCCTCTACTACCCACACACATCCCTTCCCTCTCCTACCCTAAGGTTATTTTGTACATCCCCAATCAGAAACACACCTCTTATTGCCTGCCTGCTCAATGACTATTTAGTTTTATTTGTTCAACAACCTACTATCTCCTCCCACAGGACACCATTCATTTCTGCCCAACTCCTTCAGACCTCAGCACCTCTCAAACACTCACCCAAATCCCCCATCCAAGGACCTTCCTGTCCCCCAGCCGGGCCACAGGTCCATTTACTGCATCCCTCTTCTGCAACCACCCTCCGTGCCCCAGGCTTCCTCATCACCCGAGGGACAGGCAGTGGTACAACATATCTCCCCTCTCCACAGTGCCCTCAGCTTCTCATCCACCACTTTTCATTCTCCTCATGCATGGGGTAAAATTGGGGATGCCGATTCCTGGCAGGATACTTGCCTTTCATGGGCTAGATCTGGCCCACAGGTTGACACCTGAAGAGCCCTGTGTCACAGTTTGATGTCCTCTTTGTGGTCTCCTTTCCAAAACTAAGTAACACCAATATTTAACAATTTCCCTATGTGTTAGATTTGCTCAAGCCTCAAAACATACTCATCAGCCATCTCTGAGCCCAGCCCTGCATGCAGTGTTCCCAATGAAGCTACAATGCTTACTTATATAATTATATTTATATAATTACATTATAATTACCCTCTGTATTATCCTCCATCCCATTTTTTATGCATTTTAACATCTCGTTTGCATTTTGTTAATTCCTTTTTTTCTGAATCCTGCTAAGCTCCTGGCCTCAGTGATGTATTGTGGTGATGTAGCTCCAGAGGTGCACCGTCATCCAAGCAATTACTGTTGTCCATTATCAACTAATTTTCATTGTCTGTAGAAAAACTCAAGGTGACACTATTCCACTGCAGCTTTGGGCTGATCACCCAAAAGAATATGCCACTAATAATTACTATTTAAATGCTAGAACAGATTAATAGCAAACACATTAACAGTGATTCAGCTATGAAGATTATGCTAGAGGAGGAGATTACCACAATGCCACATCCCTGAAGGTGCTGAGTACTTACAATTCCTATTTGCATTCCTGCTGGGTCAGTGCAAGAGGGCTGTTCTGGCATGGTAGAGTGCAACACAGAGAATTGCAGCAGAGGCATGCATGAAAAGTGTCTTCCCTTTACACCATGGGACAGATCCTACAGTGTCATGGTCTGACTATAGTTCCATCTGCTTTGAATAAAAATCTCACCTGCAAAAAACCTGTTACAGCTTTTTCTGTCTGCAAAAGAAGACAAAACAACTCGAGAAAGAAATGCACGTAGCCATAAGCAGGGGCGAAAAAAAGGTTGTCCCTCCAGTCCACGTCTACTGCCTTGGGACACGGCGGGGTCGATGTAACACTGACCTCTATCACTTTGAAATGTGAGGAGACAAGCAGAACATCACACAGAGGACAGGGATGGACAGCTGCCCATTGCCATTGCTTCCGGGGGCTCCCATCTCCAAACAAGTGCGGGAATCCTCCCTTGGGAAGGAGCCCAGCGCAGAGAGAAATGCTGACATTATCATACTGCATTCTTCATCTTCTGTTAAATATTTCCTGACATCACTTTCAGCTGTGCTTGAAACAATCCAGTTTGCCATCATTAATACTTATGAGGCCAATCATTACCCCTGACAGAGCTGAGCTCCTTCGAATATGGAATTGTGCCTGAAGGGCAGCCTCTGCCAACAGTGGATGTAAGACTTTACACAGACTAAAGGCTATCATGCACAGCCTTGAATGGCTTGTCATGGTCCTGCCCCTTACTGAAACTGAACTGTGGCACAAGGAAGGACAAGATTTCCCCCTTTTTCCTCTACAATATTTTAAGTCTAATGCTCAAAACAATGCAAATGTTGCACAAGGATATGTAAGAGCCCACCTAATGCCAGTAGATAGCACACAATGCATGTTTGCTCTCCAGCTTTCTGTTATCCCTCTGCAACGTTACTGACACTATTTGTTCTTCCTGAGCTAATTTTTAATCATTTTCAGGAGATGATGTGCATTTATTAAGTAGATCAATATTTTGCATGCTATGCTTTCCTGAAAGTCAGATAAATTATAGACTTTGCTTGACATTTGTCTTCTGGTGCAATAATGTGTTTCAGAAACTCAAGGAAATTTATAAGCCAAGAACTCCCTTTTCCCAAGTCCAAGCAAACAATCCTCTATCATGTGCTTGCAGAAGTGAAACATATTTCTCCCTTATCAGTTATATTCTTACCAAAGAATTGCATTGACACTGGATTATTTCATGAGCATTGCTTATATATAGCAACTGTATTAGCCCCTCTGCCCAGTCCTCTTGAACCATGCCATCCTTGGATCAAAAAATATCTGCCAAAGCTTTCAATTCCACTTGCTGCTTCCACCTCAGTTCTCGGATGTAACTCATCTGGACCCAGTGCCTTGTCCACTTTTAACAGCTCTAATTGCCTAACTATCTGCTCTGGCATAATCATAAAACCTTTTAGCATTTCGTATTGCCCCCAGGAAAATGTATTCTAGTCTCTGATATGACCTTCAGCTTTTTCTCTTAATACTAATGGCAAAGAACTTGTGGAGGCTCTTTGCAATGACAACCTCATCTGTCACTCCCTACTATGTCTCTTAATGCCCTCGTCGACCTCTGCATTGCTACATTTTTTCTGTGATATTTAAGGACGTTGCTGCTGTTTATGCGTAATCCAGTTACTGTCTAACTGGCCCAGCTTAATTTTTCGATGCCTTTTTCTTTTCTCTATGCAGACTTTTTTTTATTGTTATTTTTTTAAGCTTTTCTCACAACAATGATGTGACAAGACTGACAGCTGCATTGAATAAAGGGCCTAAAATTTTTTATAAAGGAAAGTCATAATTAAACATTCCCTCACTCTCTCTATACACGTGCACACACACATGCATTTGGGAACTGGTTTTGGATGTGTTCTAGTTTAGATAGGTAGTTTTCTTTATTCAAACCTCCAGCACATTGGAATGCTCACAAGGGGAAGAGAGGAAATAATTTGAAATAAAAACCTGTGAGTCTTTACATCCAAATCTTTGAGTTTCGTGTATGTCTGATCCTTGTATTCATCTGTGTTTGCAGAAGGGCTGAAACACTGGAGGGAACCTGCTCTCAGTAGAGACTCTTAGGGCCAGACTCTCATTTACGTTAAGCTTCCTCCTGCACTACTCTTGTCAGAACAATGTGAGGGGGAGTTAAAATAAATTAAAATAAGAATGAGGATGACACCCCTTATCCTCTATGCCATCTTTCCCAGCAATTCAGCTTTTCCCTACTGTTTTTTCCCCATATACTACACAGACTTTTCTAAGCACCAGGCTAAACTATCCGTCACACATGATCAGCTCAAATGCCTTATTGCTGGTGCTGCATTCCCCATTCTTAAATGCATTTTCTCATACGTCTTCCCTTTTGCCGTAATGTTACCTCTGTTTTCTCTGCTGAAACCTATAGCCATAGGCTGCTCTGTCCTTTGGGATAATCAGCCAATCCAAGTTCTTTTAATCCAGTCTCACTAGTTAGTTCCCCCTTCATCTTCACTATTTTTTGTGTATATTCAAACATCTTGGTAGTAAAGCACACAGACCAGTAGCAGTCAAACAGAGGGGAGAGATTCCCATGTCCCACATGTGTGTGACCTGTTCCTTGAACAGTCCAAACAGGCATTCAGCTTTTTGGGAGTAATTTCACATGGCAAACATAAGTCTACTTTTCTCAGAAAAGGCTTTCAACTAGGCCAGGTTTTTTTAAGCATATTCCCTTCCTCCACTTCACTCAAACGCATTGATTTGTGTTACGCAGAGATGAAATTAACTCCATTATCTGTGAGTGTTTATCATCTCTATGTCCCTTTGTAGTCTTTTTCTTTTCTGCCTATTACTCACAGTTCCTCCCTATATAGCATCACACACAAATTCATTAACAGGCTGTTTACTCCCTCTTCAGGATCATTAAATGAAGATGCTAAATGAGACCTGACCTAACACAGACAGCTGCAATAAGCATTTTCTTGTAAATAGAGTCTTTGCCATTTATCAAAAACTTTGTACTAATTTTCAGACCACTCAAAGTTGTTTACATTGAGGCAATTTCTACAAGTTTTCAAATTTAGACTTGGCCCATTATTTTACCCTGACAGAAGTTAGTAAAAAAGGTCCATAAAAACAAACCCAAGAGTTCTTCAAGACATTAAACTGATCTCTGCAGATGCTCTCTCCAAATCAGTAAGAAAAGCTGAATACATCTATGGAGTCATCAACGGCGTGAAACAAAACTGGTGACCCTCGGTTCTCTCCAGAGTTGGAGAGGTCATGTATAGGGTACCAGCCACACTCAGCCCTGAGTTGTTGAAGGACATAAATCAGAGAGAGTTCAGAGGAGGCTCACAGATTTCCAAAAACACATCATATCTGAGGAAAAACTTGAAAGAATTCAGATGGTTTAATTTAGAGAGGCAGAAGCCTAGGAGATGTAACATCTCTCAGGAACAGCATGGGTATAATTAAACTTGCCTTCGGACAAAAGGGTGAACTAGATGACCTTTAGAGATCCTTTCCATTCCTATGTTCTCTGATGCTTTGATTGCATAGGTCGCCTGCCCAAACTTCCCTTACAGACAGCAGCCGTCACAGCCAGAAGCCCTGCAGCCCTAAGCCTTGCATTTTAGATCCAAAACGCATCCACTGCTGCTCCGGGGTTGCGTCTCCCCTCGGATCCCATGGCTGAGGCAGCGGATGCTCAGTCCCCTGCCAAATCTGCATTTCAAGGGCAGGAAATTCAGCAAAAGCCAGTAATAAGGGCAAGTGCTGGAACTGCTGCACCTCAGGACACCGCAGCCAAGGTGAAAGTCCTCCCACTGAGCATCAGAGAGCATCTTAGTTCTGGATGCTCCACTGAGACACCCACACCATGGAAGAGAGACACCCAACAGCCAGTAAATCACTTCTGGAAAGGTAGATCTCGGTGGTCCACTGAGGACAGGGAAGTTGCTTGCAGCGTTACTGTCTGTTACATGATTCAGTCTGCCCTTCGCTGAAGCAGGACATTCCTCAAGTCCTGCTGCAGTTATGTTATTGGCATTTTTTACACTTCTAACCATCCTCTTGGCCTCTCTAATGAAGAGGTGTCATGATACTCAGCACAATTTATTACTAGAGATCACTTGCCTCAAAGCACTTGCCTCTAGTCTTTATTTCTGCTAATACTTAGAGATAAACATTTTCCCTCTTTTTTCTTTTCCTTAACAAACAAGGCCATGCATCATTCTCCACTCATCCCTCCTTAGCTATCACACTGGGTACTAGTCCCCACAAACCCTTCCTAGCCACTCCCAGCATGCTGATGAAGGAATGTCTACCTTCTTACGTCTACCCTCATCTCCAAACCAGCTGCTTTTTATGGTCCCTTGGATTTGTGAATCTGTACAATCTATTTACAGATATAAATACTTCAACTGTAATAAGTCTGACATGTTTTCTTTCATAGCCGTGCCCATAAGCCTCAGATTAAATCTGCTGCTTAATTAATTTGCACTCAGAGGGCCCGTCTCTTTCCTTTCCTTGGAGCAATGCTTCTGCTCTGGTTTGTGCTCGCTGCTGCAACCACCACCTCCTCCTCTGCTTCCCTGGGGATATTAATTACTCCTTTTTCTCAGGTATAGCCTTGTCTGTATGGGCTGCATACAGCTGGACAAAACTTCTCATATTTAGAAACGATTGTCAGCACAGGCATTTGGAAGGGGGCATATTTGGTTTTAATCAGACACTTTAGGTAACTTTATGCATCTCTCCTGTTTGATCTTCAAAAGGGAAAAACTACCCGTGTTTGCTTTAGAAATCTCTGTTTGAGAGCTAGTCATGTAATCCAGCCCAGAGAGGAGATGTGACTCTTGGTGAAATAAGTACACAAAATCTTTTCTTTGATCACAGAGATTCATGTAATCCTTTTCCCCCATTCCCTCTGCTCATTTACGTACAAAACATGCTCTCATCCCATCCCCTTCGGCTCCTTGCAGCTCTCCTCCTGCCCTGGCTCTCTGCAGAACCTTGTCCCCCCGGTGTCCCCAGGCCAGGCAGGTCACCCCACATTTCCAAGGAAAAGGGGAGACTATTGCCAGTTCACCTTTCTCCCCAACAGCTCCGCTCCTGCTGACCCAGACGGCCCAGCGCTTCCTCCACTTTCTGCACCTGGGAAGGCAGACAGACGCATAAGGCACCAGTAGAGATGAAGTCACTGTAAAAATACATCCCCTACAACACCCCGCTGGCTGATAACGATGGTATAGCTCCCCTCCACCACCAAAAGACAGAGGAGAAGAGTATATATGCAATAGCTGACTGTCAAGCCTCAAACAGAGCAATGTTTCTTATTGTCTCCTTTCCCACCTGCAGCCAGGCATTACTGGCTCTGAGAGCTGGTGGGGCATCAGTAAAGGAGGTTAAATTAGCAATTAGCACCTGTGAGCAGCGACCCACATATAGGAAAACACTAGCACTGAATAATTACAGACATAAGGTAATGGATGCAGGAGTACTCTGTGCCAGTTTTGCCAGAGAGCAAGGAGAAGGCGAGGCAGATATTCCCTTTTGCTTGGAAAAAAAAAAAGAAAATCCAAAAAAATCATCCCTCCTTTTTTTCCACCCAACAATGTGTAAAATAATGCCCATTCCTGTTCTAATCCATTGTTTCCTTCTGGAGAATTCTGGAGAAGCAGGGACCCTGGACCCTGCCAGACCACAGTGCTGCCTGTCTGCCACGATGCTAAGGTCCATGGAGAGCAGACGAGTTCCCACAAATCACAGGTTGGACACTGCCTGACCAGGCTTCCCATGGCCTTGAAAGCTCTGATCAGCCCCTGCCAGAGCCTCACACAATGTTTAAAAGCTACCCAGGACTCACATTTGGTATCCAAAGGAAATGCTAGGAAAGGAATCACATTTCATATCCAAAGGCAATGCTAGGACCACTATGGAGACTTTGGCAACTGCCCTTATCCCATACTATATATACATATATATACACCCACACTTCTATGTGAAATTTTCTGTAGTGGTTGGTTGATTTCTGCTACAGACTGCTTGTAAATCTATATACAACAGCCTATCTAAGCAGCTCGATGTGCCATCTGCATATATTTCTGCTGCATCCATGGCTACAGCCTGGCTGTCCTCTACACCAGGTATTACTTTAATGAAATGCTAATACTCAGAAACAGCTGAGCAAGTGTCTAAGCAATCAGGCAGCAAAACCAAGCAATGAGTTAGAGAATGGATTATCTAGATCCCACCATTCAGCATCCAGAAAACTATTTACTAGATTTTATTTTTCCCCACTAAAAATACTGCACTTCTTTGTAAATCTCTTTAAGTTACAGGAAATGAAACAGATAAAAGAACCAACCCCAACCTTGAATATAGTCAGGCAATATCTTAGATGAAATCAATTTGCACAGACTGTGAGAAATGAAGAATGGGATTATAATGGATTATTTTAGTACAAGCTTTTGATGTTTTGTGTAAATGTTTTTGGTATTTTTTTTTTTCCAAGAGAGATGTTTCATGACAACTGCTGAAAAATCTATAAAATGCAGTACTTATGAGCACCATGTGCTGCCTTGAAGTTGTGAGCGAAATTGCATGCAGAGGATAAATATATGTTCAGCAGCAGGAGAACTACTAACAGAAGAAACAGTATTAAAGTATTTCTATTCTAACACTTTAACACTACAAATCCCGGGTGAAATCTTACTATAGCAGGCATAAAACTCATGTAATGTCCAATCCAAAAGAAATAAGTTTGTGGAGCAGGAAAAAAATGCTGGCATATTATTAAAATGTTAATCATGTCCAACAGACCACTACAGACAGAAGTATTCAACCCTCTAAATCCTGGAAAATATCATTATCACTCTGAAAATTTCATTACCCCTTACATCTGTCCAGCATCTTTGTCTTCAACCATCTATGAGCATCGGAGTTTTGCCCAGTGCACTGAAAAATACATCTACATCCAGAAATGCAAACAGGGAAGGAAACACCCACAAGTTTTTACATTAACAGAACTGTCTCCTCCTCGCCAGCAACCTGCCAGGAAAAGTCTCTTTCTGAATCAAGCAGCTCAACACACTGAAACCTTTCCAGGTTCATGATAACCTCAACCTGTTTCTACCATTCTGGCCTCTCCAGAGAGTCTATCTGGAGACAAAACACGAGCTACATACTGCCTCTCCTCTTTTCAAAGGCAGACTAAATGAAAATCTAAAACAAAATCCAGGTGATACAAAAGGGATAGAGCCCTTAAACACCCCAAGACTGCTGTTCAATATATAAAATAGTGAAAAATGCAGTACTTGCTTTCTTTGTAACCTCAGCTTGAGTGCTCTTCATTTAAAATCTCATCAGCATAATCATCTCTCTTTTAAAGAGAGAAAACTAGTGCCCAATGATGACTTACGGTCTGCTAGAAGCCATTATCTTTGCTTAGTTGTGACTATAGTTGTCACTATATAAATTGCATCGACCAATTAGGTTATTCACATTACTAAGGTGTGACAGCCAATAATACAAATACTGCTTCAGGTCATAATGACATGTCTGCTGTGGATTCTAAGAAAGTGCTTGTCTTATTAGGTGATAAGAGTGGTTTCTTGAGTTTGGTTTCTATATAAAAACTAAACACATGAACAGAGCAAAGAAAAATGTTATTTATAATCCTAAATATCATACCATTCCCCAAAGTGACAAGATCAATATTGCAGCTTGGCACTTGCTACTGTGACAGATGGTGCTATTAAAATACTGAACATATCTTTTCTGCTGGGAAAAAAAAAAATCATAAGCGAGGACATTATATGTTGTCCTTATGCAATTTGCATTTTAGGTTACTAAAAAATGGTAAAAAAAAGTAGAAAACACTTATGTGTTCCTCTTTCAAATATAACAAAACACTAAAAAGGACTATTATGTCCTTTCTGGAACAGAGAAGTGAGGGATGCTTGCAGCAGTCTAAAGACTGTCAGAAAAGAGTTTTGATTATGTTCCCAACTGTATTTTGCATTAATTTCACCAGAGCTCTTTCATTTTTAATACAAGTCTGTACAAGAACAGATGAGGTTGGGAAGATTACTGATGTCTTTGTGAGCAGCTCCATTCTGTCTGCTGGGAGCCTTTTGCAAAATGCACCTGAGAAAAGCTCGGGTAAGAGTCAGTTGTTTCCTGACTCCCCAGATATTTTAAATGAAGATTAGTTTAGATACTTACTATGGGTCAGCACTCGCAGAGCTCATTGTGCTGCTGAAGATCCTCCCAGCTGAAATCCTCTAGGCTGAAAGCCATCTGCAAGTACTTTGGCAATTGAGATTACTCATTGACAGAAAGTTCCCCATTTTTATTTCTACCTGTTAAGATTTCCAATTTGTTTTAATTACCTCCCCTCATCCCCATCTCTAGTGTTTAATTCTCTGTTGTGAATTTCTCAGAGTTGCAACAATTGGCTTTGCTCTAGTTATTTATTTATCTGCTCATTTAGACATTCGTACTTAGAAGAAGAGGCAGCATTGGTTGTTGAATCAGGATTTTTTTGTATTAATCACAGCTTTGCAGAAGATTTTCTGTGTAAACCTAGACCCGACATTTCCTTTCTCATACTCTTTTAAAATGGTAACTTTTCTCTAGCAAGTTCTGTTCATTATGTTGTTTTCACTTCCAAGAATTCTAGGCATCTAGGTGATTCAGAAATACTTTTTTCTTTTTTTCCTTTTTTTTTTTTCCTTAATGAGAATTGGCTGGAAAAGAAAGACATTTTCAGTGGGAGAAAACCAAAAATCTTCCTATTGAAAACTGTTTAACTTTTGCAAGAATCTTCTAAACGACAAGTCTTTGAAGTAAAGCAGGGCAAACTCAATGCAGAGCTTTCAACATTTGCATTAGCAAGTAAAAATATTTCTTCCTGCCTGCTGCTGCCGCCCAGATGCAACAGCCCTTGCTTTGTAGCCCCACCTACACTGCCCGATTTCCTTTGCTATTGCTGTGGGGCAGAGCCCCCACATGCTTATGCTGACCAGAGGGATTTTCCTGCTGATGGGGTTACACCACCCCGGAGCTGTGTGCGCCAGCCCCAGATCAAACGCACTGCCTCCACACGAGGAGTGTTTTATTAGCTATGCTCCTAATGGTAAAAATGAAACAAGTTCTGTATCTGGACAAGACCACAGTCTTGATGTTGAATTTCTATTATGTCACACAAACGATACAAGAACACCTCCATGTGTGGTGGGAAGGTGAGCATCTTGACCAAAGGGAGCCTTTTTGAGGACAAAGCCAACACAACTGGACAATTAATTTACTATCTACAGGACACGTGCCAGCTACTGTAAGGTTCTCTCCACAGTGAGTCCACTCATTGAAATGCTGGATTCTTTAAAAAAGGGATTCTGTGCTCCTTCAGTAGTGCTGGACTGGTTTGGGTAATGACACAGAAGCTCAGGGATGGCTGCTGATGGTAGTTTCCCTGGTTTCCCCACAGGAGGAACAAGATGGAGATGATGTTTTTAAGGCTTGGAAACTGGACAGTGAATGCTGGTAATAGCTGCTGGTCTTTTCATGTAAGACAGGAACTGTAGTCTCTGGACTAATAAAGGAGAAGGGGTTAGTCCTAATGAATGCAGATTTTTTTAGGAGAATGTAGTCTAAAGGGCACTTCTAATACAGCAGAATCTAAGAAATAATAAAATGTCACAATAATGAAATATCAAGTTCAGTATAAAGCATATAATCATTATATGGGATATAAAAGAGTGCAACATAAGACGACATTGGAGCTGCTGAATATATCATGTCAGAATCAGGAACTCTATTCAAAAATAGGGGTAGAAGATGAAAGAATGGCGAACTTCCCTAGATAACGCAGGATACGAAGAGGTGCTGGTCAATAAGAACTAATTCCATCTAATGCAAAGGACATAAAGTCTAACTCTGTTTTAACGTGCCTTTTAGCTGATGCTTGACCTAGGCTGCAAACCTGTTCTGGAATTGAAAAGTGTAGCGCTGTATTCCAGTTGTTCCAGTGGCACGGTAAACTGCCAACTGTTGTGTTTTACAGAGGTTTAAAACAGATGTAGCTAAATAAAAACCACACCAAAACAACAAAAAACCATAACTGCATTGTCAGTTGCATTGTTGTCATAATTGCATTGTCTCCACATGTTAAGGACATCACAGGGTGGAAGAATGATGGTTAATGGTTAACTTACACAGGCACCAGAGAACTTTTTTGAGGATGGAGCCTATTAAGAAGGCTTGATTTACACACCAGACAAAAAATGATGCATACTGTTGGAAATGAAAATAAATAATATCCAAGCAACTGGTAGAAGAGATTTGGTAAGTGGCAGAAAGGAAGCCAAAAGGTGCTTTGGAAGAATCATGTCAGATGATTAATCCTACAAGGAGCAGAACTATGTGTTTATAGGGATCAGATAACAGTGTTTTAGATGTTGGCAGGCAGAGCTAAGAAAGGATAGTCTAACAAGAACAAATCCAAGAAGCCTGATAGGAAAAGTTAACCCCGGTGCTGCTAAATACAACGTAGTCGATCCTGATGTATAAATCTTGGAACAAATTACATGTCTAATTTAAATCAGAAACTGCTCGGTGTCTATAAATTTCCATTTTTGCTGAATTGAAAAAAAGAAGAAAGAAAGAGATGAGATTTTTAATGCCAAGAATAGAATGTAGAATGAGAATAAATAAAATCAGTAAAGGAAAAATGAGGAAATTACATAAATTCCAGTATTATACAACCACTGACTCTGTAATTAGAGGTGACAGTCAACAAGTCAAAGCAGCCACATTTTAAACAGAGCAATCTTGAAGTTAGATTCTGCTAGAAGCAGCAGAAATAGTGTTCTTGATATAATCCTTTCTTGTGTCTAGGTAAATAGGGGAAAACAAACCAGCCCCAGAGCAGACAGGTGGGGAATATCTGAGCCCTCCACCCACTGCCCAGGCGAGGGAAAGCCCTGCAGTACCAGCAGTAACTCCCTTCCTCTTCCAGTGTTTTAAAGCCACAGACTTCAGGGGATGGGCCATTTCTTCACATGCACAATGTCTGCTTTTGTTTACTGACTTGACAACCCTCCAGGAACTCCAGCAAGGTGTTCCTTACCTACTGCCGTGCTGATTTAAGACACTTTTTGTTATTCTCTTAAATTTTCCTTTTAGGGAGTTTCTAAATAACAAAGTCAGTCACAGTAAATTATTTAAAATCCTTTTTCTTTTTTTTCCCCCAGACACCCTTGGGGAAAAAAAAACCAACAAAATCTGTGTGCAGTTTAACAATGCCCAACTTGTAAGAATCCAGGAAAATCCACAAAAATCAAACAAGCAAAACTACCAGAGAGCTCCTCTCCTTTCCCCAAATACAATTAACCAGCAGAATGCATGAGATCAGGCCAGAAAAACATTCAGGAAAGGGAGGCAAGTAATAAAGTCACTCACACATGTGCACACTTCTACTTTCCGGTTCTGCTGCAAACCTCCTACTAAAGAGAGGCTGGTAGAGAGGAGAAGATGAATTAACCAAGACTATGAAGGTGAGGAATAACCCAGTTCGCCAGCAGGAAGAAGCTGACAGGAAAGTTCGTTAGCAGCACCACTGTGGTATAAAAGTGGCGATCAAAGAGAATGAGAAGGTAAATGATTCAGTCCAAGAGCAGAGAAACTAAATGGATTTCTTTTCATTTCTCTTTCACTTCAGAAGGTGAAGGGGAAATATCCATCCCAAGGTGACACTTTACAGGTAATGAAGCCAAGGCGCTCGCAAAGGCAGATGTATTGAGAAAAGAGGTGAAAGAACAGTTCAATAAATTAAAATGCAATAAATCACTCAGGCTGATTGGTATCACTCCAAGAGGGTAGAAGAAATGAAGGTGAGCGACTAATGTAAAGGTATATTTTAGTATTAAAGTATTTGAATCACAGCTTCAAAGTGGGAGGGGGTGGCCAAAGCAATGTCTGTCTATTAAAAAGGATGCTAGAGGGTGAGAGAGGGCTAGGAGCTACGCATTACCTGGTCTTGCATCAGTAACAGGGAAGGGCAGAGGGGACACTGAATGAGAAAGAAAAGGATGGGAAAAAGCAGTTCAGTGCTTATTATAAAGAACGGGCAGACATGGCCAAACCCACAAACCACTGTAGTATTTGCCAGAGCAATTGAGCCAACTAAGACGAGAAGGGGAAGCTGGGGTCAAGCTATGAAGCGTGTTACTCTTTCTCAAAACAGACATAAAAAAGCTGAAGAATAACAGTGGATTTCCAAAAAGACCTTCCAAACAGACTGTCCTCAGGATGACATTCAGGTAATAACCCAGGGATGGAGGGGAATAGACTGCTGTCACACTTTAGGAAAGAAAGCATAATATGAGATGTGCATTTATTCTTGGCACGCTGCAGGGTGACGGCAGAGAGTCCTAAAACCAGAGGGCTGCTCTAACTCCTGGGCATGGGCTTCATCTGACTAAAGGAAGATAGCCACACCTGAGCTTTCCGTACGATCGGTGGCTTTCTAGTCAACAGCTAATGCCAATATATTCCCATGGGAAGCCTGAGGGAACCCAGGTCAGAAATCACACCCTTAAAGTGCTATTTTCTCTTCTACAACTATAAAGAGAGCCTAGAGTGACTAGGTCGAATATATACCCAGATATGAATTTTTCTGGCATTTATGCTTCAGAGAGAGATATCCCTTACAGCCTGACATCATTGCCTTTAAGGCATCATTCTTGGTTTTTTCCCACTGCAAATGTGTATCAAACCTGTATAGAACATGCCGACATTACCGACCAGACACACAGCAAAACAGGGTCCTGCCTGCAGCACATTAGCTGCTCTGTAGTATGAAGGGATGTCAAGTGAAGATTATGGACCAGCTGTTTCAAAGGCACCCCATACCCGAAATGCCAATCAAATCTTCCCGAGCTCCTCAATGCAGGATCAGCTGCTAATTGCAGAGGCTTACCCTCCTCACCTCCTTGTGGAAGAGCAGCAAGCGAGTTTCGCAGGGAAGGAGGGCTGAAGACACCAGACCGCTGGAGTGCTTTCCTAGAGAGCTCTTATCCGCTCAGCCAGGGATGAAGCTCCAGGGGGGGACACCAAAACCTTCTAACCTACTTTTCTCTCCAGTCAGACATTAAAATGCAGGAGCTGTTTCCCTGTGGAAGGCAGTGCTGTGAACACAGCTGGATTTTCACTCCACAGCTGAATCCCGCTGAGGCCACAGTCTCCCACGGAAGGGGAAGAGAATGGATCAACCTAGCTCAGGATTTATCAAGCCTCCAGGCAAGCTGATTGACAGGTTACGTGCATGTTATTTACTTGCGGTAAAAAAAAGATAAATTAAAAAAAAATTAAAAACCCTGAAAAAAAAGATTTTACCTGATTTATTCTTGCTTTCACCTGAAAGATCACCTTTTTCTGACCCTATTTTCTTAAGATGGGCACAATCCTATCAAAAGAATAGAGGTTGCAATGACCTCACTGTACACGATGAGGCTATTTTAGCTGACATGGATTTGGAACTGGCAGAGGAAACCACACGACCCCAGTGACAGGTTCAGGCACTGGATCACCCTGCAGACCATGAGCCATGTTCTACGCTATAAAACCCCAAAGTGGATGGTACAATCACAGCATCCATCTCAGATCTTGCTGCAGTTTCACAGACATCTAAATTTACCAGTCTCTTCCCCCTCATTTTTCCTTCTCTAAATTTAGGATTCAGACAAACTAAGAAGCTAATAAGATTTTTTAGAGACAACTGCCTTACATAGCTTCTCTCCTAAATTTCTGAGCAAACAATCCTTGCACTCCCTTGGTTTCTGGCTGCCAGATCCATCAGGTCAGGTAAACAGTTTGAAGGGGTCAGGCCAAAACTCACAGATTAATTTAAATGGTAATCCAAGACTCATTTAACTTTAGGGGTGAAGTTCACCACTTGCTGTGCTGCTCTTAGCAATTTCGGTCCTTCATTTCAGGAATGCAAGCCTAGACCCAGGGAACCACCAAGATCAAATGCTCAGCTGGGACTCCAGGACGTGCAACCTGCATAAGCACCTGTAGTAGACCAACTGAAAAAACCAAACTTGTAGCCCCCTGGAACAAAGAGCTAGCTGTTCGGAAGGATAACAGCAGGAGACAAAACTTGATAAGGGTGCAGGAGAGGATGTTAGATCCCCTGAGCCTGTCCGAAGAATGTCTCAAACACTCGATCCTTGAAGAGGAGCTAAAGACTGATAAGAGGGAGTAGCCTGTCAAAGGCTGGATGAATTGCCCAAGAAGCTGTGAGGCCAGCAGTAATTGCCCAAGAAGCGGCAAAGTCAGCAGTAACTAGGGGAAAGGTAAATGTGGCAGGGGGAGATTGTGACCACCGACTCAATTTGAGACCAAAAAGTCTTGCCCCCCCACACCTGCAAGAAGCATGCGTGCTAATTTACATAGCAAGCGAGGCTAATTAAAATAAGAGGCAGTCCACATTGAAGGATAAGAATCTAAGGAGAAGGCAAGTGCCAAAAAAGGGGGAACTAAGAGGAAAAGAAGATGCCCACAGACACCCCACCCCCCGTTGGCTGGACCAATGCTGGAACCTGGACCGGTGATCTCTCTCTCTCTCTCCTTCCTCTTCTTGAAATATATTGTAAGCCTAATCAAGAAATCCAGTCAGAGTTTTGTCAAGTGCCTTATTCGGTCCGAAAGTTTTAAAGTTTGGAAGTAAAATTGCTTTGATCAAACCTCCTGAGAACTTTGTTGTTTCTCCCGCGCACCGCCCAGAGCATATCAAACTACCTTTCCCTAAACCTGCCGAGCGGGACAGGACAGCACCTCTCAGCGCTTTTAGTCCTCCAACTCCAGTCCCCAAAACACTCTGTGCTGAGCAGATCCCAGAGGCTACAGGAACCTCACAGATTTCCACGAGGTCCCACTGCAACATCTTGTAAGGCACCAGCATAACCTGCTGACAGCTGTCCTTCTGCACTCAGGGAGGAGAAGAGCTACTCCAGGATCCTGAGATGTCAAAGAGGATCACCTGGGGCAGATCTGCCTGGTCCTCTGCACAGGAGTGCTAGTTACAGTATTTAATTATATTTAATTTAATTATATCTTCCCCACAGCAGGTTGGGGTTGAGGAGGTTTAGGTGATAGTTTCTCCTATTCAATGCAGCTGAGGGCACTTGCTTTGCTAATGCAGGAGACTAGCTGGCTGTTTGCTTTGCTCCTGGGGAATTTTCTGGCTGTGTCCCACACAATTATTATGGGTTTGATTTGCAATCCTTAGGTCTCAAGAATTTATGTGTAGGCACCAAGGACCAGGGGGATACATTTTAGAGAATTCCCAACACTTCTAAATTGCAATCAAGCCTGACTCACAGAAATCTATTTACAAAATCTCTTCTTAATCCAATACTTTTATCACACAAGCATATACAGAAACCCAAAAATATGCAAAACCTAGAATTGCTTGACATTTGGAGTCAAACTCAGTTCTACCTGTGCCAGAGGGAGTTTAGTCACACCAAGCATTATATAAGGTGAGTATATTTATAGGCAAACCTATACAATTATAATATGGTTATATCATTTTTTTTGTTCTATCCTTTTTTTCTTTTTTTACTGTGTGCACAGTTTCTAGGCATACCTTTTCAGACATTGAAAAGATTGCAATACTTCAACACTTGACATTTCTTTATCATCTTTTTTGCAAAGATCCCAAAGCAATCTAAAACAACAAGTATGTCTCATAGCACCACTATAAACTGCATATAATTATTTCCATTTCAGCCACTGGGGAAGCTGACAACTGACCTACCTAAAATGAAGTAGCAGCAGAACCTGGAATAGAAATTTGGAGCTCTGACTCTGAACTCTGATCTAACCATTAAATGTTCTGGCTGCTATATGGATTCAATAAACTTTGCAGAAAGAAAGAAAAAGAAAAAAGCCTACTATATAAGGAACTGTATTTTCTCATTAGTTCTCTTCTGGTCATCCAGAGAAAGCAGACTCGAGTGGATAGGGTGGTGAGCTTAAGAGACCCAGGTTCATTCTTGGTCTTCCACAATTATTCCAAGCAAGCCACAGTCTCTGTAGCTGTTTCTTTCCTGAGCAATAAAGTTAATGGTACCGCCTTATTGAGCAAGCATATTGTTGGAATTAACCCATTGCTTTAGTTGGTGCATTGCTGCAGATTATTAAGTACTATTGAATATCTGGAATATCTGCATGCTAGGACGAAATTAAAATTAGCCTTTGCTTTAGTTGAAGTTATCTCGATTTATCAGCAACTACTTCTTGAAGCTTTCCCTCTGCACGGCTTTTTCCTCAGCACTCTGCAGCTCTGCATTTATGCTTAAGTGAAATGATTGTATCCCACCAGCTCTTTTGAGCAGGATAATTGGCAATTACTTATTTTTGACATATGCAGGAAATCTAGTAAAGCATAATTCAAATTCTGTTACCAGTGATGAACTCCTTTTGCAGAACAGTGCATTACACTGCTCATCTCCACTGCCAATATCCCTGGCAGTTTTAATTCAAATCTCAGAAGTATTATGTGCAGCACATTGTTTCTTATCTGCAAGTTCCATGCTAGAGAAATTCTTTTGTTGTGTAACCTTGAATCCTTTTCCTACACTTTTTGAAACTCTGCAATACTTGACTGGTTAAAAAGAAAACAGAACTGATTTTATCTTGTTCCTCTTTATTTTCATGGCTGAAGCTTTCTGTATAAAGTGTATTAATTATCTCTCGCTCTTGTTATAAACAAATACATCTAGCCATGCAAATTGCCAAACAGCAGCTAATCTTACTAAGACGTTTTTTTAATGAGAGTACGAACAAAACTGCCCAGAGATATGCCTGGTAGAACTCTACCTAGAAACCAGAGTAATAGGCTCATTACAAAAAGATTACACATTAGATATGCTGCTCCCTCAGTGGGCACAATATGTGAGTGTGGATTATTTGTGCGCATTTAGAAAAAATAATTTTGCCACTGGTAAATTATACCTTGGGCCATTGGATATAATGGGTATGCAGCACATTATTATATTTTAGCTGCATCCAAACCTTGATGGATTATCCCAAGTATTAAATCATGCAGTGGCTGAACAAAAACTCATTAGTGGGTGTTCTACTTCTGTAAAACTGAAGTTGATTTGGAGACTGTGGAACAGAGGGAACCCTGGATAAAATTTTACAATTAGGGCCTGTTTCCAGTTAGTAGAAGTGTTCTTAGTTTTGTTTCTTTCTGAAGAAATTAGGAGAATAATTTGAAAAGAAAATATTGGGAGTTACATTGAAGAGTTCTGAATTTTTCTACTATTTCTTCAAGTCTCAGACTGAAAAAAACCCCATGCAAATCCAAATAACATTTCTAGGGAGAAGTTGGTGCACAGACCCAGAAAACTATTCCACCCACCTCCAGCTGAAGACAAATAAGTAAGACTAAGTAGAGAAGACTTCATCCTCAGTGTAATGTGTAAAGAGAGATTCTCACTCTTCAGAAATATCAGGGCAACTTTTAGAAGTACATGCAGCACAAGATAACATACAATTTATTTTAAAATAGAGTACCACATTTCTAACATTAGTGTTTATTGAGAATTTCTGTACAATTTAATTATGTGGTGTGTGAAGTTATTGATCTGGTATTTTAAACACTTTTTAAAAGATTCACTCAGTTATAAGCTATTGGATTTTGTAATGATGTCATTCTTAAAGCTTACCATTATCAGTGCAATAAAAGAGAAGCCATTTCTAATTAGATTTTCTTAATGTGATACTGTTCATTATGGATTGATTTTCTCTTTCCCTCTGCTATTTCTAAATGAGTTAGCTGAAGTTTCGTTTTTGTGCAAGTAGAGGTTAATTTTCACTGGCAAAGCAGCAGAGATATTGTACAAAAGGTTTATGAAAACCTCCTTAGGCGACTTTGTCAGATCACCTCAGTGTTCAGTTTCAGTACCATTAGCATTCAAGCTTCAGCTCTAATAGATGTTGAAAGATTTGCAATATTACACAAACCTGTGAAGAGTCTGAAACTTTTTTCTTTAATGAAACATAGATCGCACTACAGCAAAGCACTGCTGTTCAGCAGCGGTGCAGTTGCAATGAGGTGATTCACAAAAATAAATTAATGACAACTACTACCAAAGTGATTTGCATTAAGGATTTTAGTGCTGGTAAGTAGAGATAAATGAAGGACCTTTGATCACGGGACCTTCGCGAGGTTATGTCGGGAAGACAGGCAGTGTGTGCACCCTGTCTCTGCATGCTTGCCACCCCTCTCAGTCATTTACAACTCAGTCTGGGAACGGAGAAACACCATGAGGGGTGAGGACTCCATTGGGTCTTAATTTTCAAATTTCAAATTGATTTTCCAAGTTTCACATGCTCAGCAAGTGCCAGTTGCTCAGCTCCCACTGGCTTTGGGTACAAAAAGGTCTAAATGCCATGTATGGTTTGAGATGGGACAGCCAACAAGCACGTGAACTCTTAAGGCCGACGTACAGGGAAAGTGTTGTCAGTTCGTACAGCCAATTGGTACAAACAGCACACTTCCAAAAGCAACTGGACTGAGCCAACTTCCCTAATGCCATTTAAATGAATGCCTAAACAATTCAAAAATCAGATCCAGGGCAAAATATGAAGTTTTCTTTCCATTCAGATAAGTGCTCTTGAACACAAATGCACAGACATACAAGAGGAGTTAAACAAAGACCCAAGCTCATTTCTGCCATGATCTGAGACAAAAGTCAGTTTACTAAACACAGTGACTTGGGCACAAGCCATCCCTTTAACATTACACAACTGATAAGCACCTTCTTTCGCCTTGTTAACTCTTACGTACCTCTAAATCAATGACACCGTTATTTCCTTTACTTAGCTTGCTGAGATTGAATTAGTTCCATCAAATCCACCTATATCTTTTTTTTTTAGAAAAGTGTAGTGAAAGACTTTGCAGAGAGTTTCATTATCAATTTGCCTCTCCACATGGAAACATCTTTCCTGCTGTCACATTGCACACGTATCATGTGTGGTAGGAACTGGGAATGGGAGAGGAGCTGCTGCATCATGGAGATGCATCTTCTATCTACCAGTCCATAACAAAGTGAAAGTCTTAAAGTTCAGATTGCTGCTGGATCTTCTCCGCCTTATTTAAACCAGCTGATCATTTAAAAAGATTCTTTTTGGGTATCATGAACTCAGAGCCTTGCAAAGAAGCATGTTTTAAGGTAGACTTCAGTGAAAACATAGGAGTTATTGGACACATGATAAAGCAGAAACAATCCCACCTCTAAAAAGCACAGGGAAAAGAAACGGAAAGGTAAAAGAAGGGGAACACGTTTCATGCCGTCATGTTGGCATCGCAGATTGATCCATCCCATTTAGTCGAGTCAATTTGCCAGAGCCCTCTGGCCTGCCCCATGTTGTTCAAAGAACAGTGGAAGAGAAGTATTGATTAAATTGCAGCAGAAGCTGCTGTGCAAACACATCCTCGTGGCATCCTGGCGTGCATGGAAATTTGGAAGGGCTAAATGTAAAGACAGCAACTCCGGTCAGTTGCTAGGAGACGGCGTCCTGCCGTGACATCATGCATCAGCCTATGACAAGCTGTTCCAGCAGCACAATAATCTTATGAGTCACCAGTTGTGCGTGCCTTCACTCAGTGTAGAGAAAACAGCTCTCACCCAAAGGTGAAGTGCTTTCTAGCCTTTTCATGGGTTTTCTTGGATGAGTTCATTTTTATAAATAAATAAGTTATTGAATGTCGTTTCCCTCAGGCCTCAGTAAATTCTACAAAACCCAGCAAAGCTGTAGAGATCATCTTCACTTATGCAAAAAGAGCAGTACTGATCCAGCGCTCATGACTGTCTGGAGGACAACTACTCTGAGCATGAGTGAGCGTTGGATCAAACTGACCGGCAGAATTTCTGGTCCAAAGATCTTGAAGTCAAAAAGCACAAAGGGATCTCAGGCAATAGCAGGAAGTCATAAAAAATGAGTAACATATGGATTATTAATAGCAGTGCCTGCAGAGTGTAAAGCAAGCCACCCTTTGAGAAAGACATCAGTGTGAACAAGGTTGTGGCTGGGCAGAAGATGGGAGGATGTGCTACGCCAGTGGGTTAGTCCTGGTAATTTTGAAATACTTGCTGCCATCTTAAAGTAAACTCAAATTGAACGGCTGCAGGTTGTACTACTCCTACTGAAGCTGGCAGGAAAAATGACTCCTGTGAAGAAACACCGACGGAGGAGCTTAAAGAAAGGAAATCACTTACAATAATTGTGATCGCTTGTGTTAAGAGAGGAAGCACAGTCTTGTCTTTAAGGAATACACAACAAATCTGGGTGTTTTGTCTCAGTCCTGCTTTACCACATTTGACAAATCACTTCTCCTTGCAGCTCTGTTGTTCATCTGTAAGGCAAGGATATTGATGTTTCCTCTCACATTCTTTGTCTGACCTTTTTAGATTACAAATTCTGCAGCGCCAGGACATTTCTTTATCTTTATCATTAATGTAATATGCCAGCGCTTTAAAAGCATTAATGGATTATACCTTCACTGCACCTCTCATGCTAAACACTAATAATAACCTCCATTTTGGAGATGGAGAGTTGAAACACAGCTCAAATTAATTGATGTACCCAAGGTCACACAAGAAGACTGCAGCTGAGCCAAGGCACTGATCCCAAGTTTTGCCTTACACTTTTATCGAAAAAACATAGAAAACAGGTGTGGAAGAGCCTGGGAGAGGTTATTTTGTCTAACTATCCTTCCAAAAAACTGAGTAAACTCCCTCTAGGCCATTCCTGAAAGATGTTCATCCAGGATGTCCTGAAACACCTCCAGTAATGGGGATACCACACTAGTGAAAGCTGATCCTATCCCCCCTTTGCTTAACTTTACCATTATTTCCTAATATCTGATGTCAATCACACATTAGTGAAGCCTGTAATTTCTTGTCATAATCACCACAAACCCATGATTCATAACACTTTTTTCCAACACTTTTAACTGAGGCGGCCTTACAGTGTTGTTATTTCTCATGTGAAGATATATTGCACAATGATTTAAATGGAATTCTACAGCAACTCATTAATTTCTGCTGCTGTAACCTGTGTCCCTGCCCTGTCATCCTTTCACCTGTGCACCTCCAAGAGGTGTCGAGTCTGGCTCTTCTCCAGGCTGGACAAAGCCATCTCCCTCAGCCTCTCCTCACACAGCCCCTTCCCCAGCCTTTGACCATCTTGGTGGCCTCCCCTGGACTCACTCCAGTTTATCAATGTCTTCCTTTTTCCAGGGGTCCCCAAACTGGACACAGTATCCCAGATGAGGTCTCACAAGTGGTGAACAAGAGGGGAAAGACCAGTTATAGAGTACAGAGGAATTGTACAGAAATTAAAGGCAAGGGGGTCAAAAAATCTGTGCCTGGCCTAGCTGGAGGAGTCTGTCAGATAAATAATCAGCTGGCCAAAATTGTTTTGATGAGAAACTGTTTTCAACACAATGAAAGTGTTCTTAACAGGTTTCTCCTTTTTGCAGCAAATGTTAATTTTAATACCAAATGACTGTAATAAAAAAATGCTGGTTTGACTAATGGAGAATTGGCCACTTTATCTATGGGTGACCCAGACTACCCACAGTAACCAAGAGATATATTTTGTGATGGACATGACCAGAGGTGCTCTTGAGTCCAAGAGAGAAAACAATATGTAGTTCTGCCAAGGAGGAGAAGGGAATATGGAGCTGAAGAGCTATGTCTCCCATGAAGCATTACAGTGCCAATTATAAATATATATTTTGGTTTTCACTTCAAAAATATATGAAAATGCACTCCCCACCCTCCACACACCAAAAAAAGAAATCAGAGTGCCACAGATTTTTTTCTAACTCATCTTTTTAAATAGTATTAGGCAAATATGATATCAGGCTAGTTTTGCTGATGAATGCTTAATGGTTTTGGCTCATGATTATGCCTCCAATGCCAGATTATGTCAATAGGATTAGTCCCATTATGTCTCTCAGATCTCTGTTCTGCACAGTTCAACTTCAATAAAATATATTTAAAGGATATTTACCTGTCTCTGAGGGGTGGCGTAAGGATAAATTCAGCAGTGTTTCCACAGTACACTGAAAATATATCTGAAATTTTCAAAGCCACCTAGTGGATTTTGATGTACCATTCCCATTAATGTCAGGGGGAAGTGTATATCTCAAATCACAGCTGTAAAGCACTGCAATACATGAAGAATAATGACGAACACAAAATTTAAGTAGGGAACGTAAGAAGATATACCTAAAGCAATATTCCACATAGACATTTTATTAATAATTTTTTATGTCCTAATACGGACTATAGGAAATGAAATCAGTAAAATGTGAATCATTTTTTCTAATTACCCTGTTAAAATAAAAACTAATCAAATTCTTTTTGGAGATCAAATCTTACAATTGCCTCATTAATATTCTCTCTTCTCCTCAGGATAATCACACTTACTTCATGTTTTTATTAAATTAGGGGGTTCTGGAACCAATTGTACAAATTGGCCTAATCGCCTTAACAATGATTCTATACGCTATATTTGGGAGATTCTGCAATTTACATCCTGACAGGAAAGAACTTCTGAAAAGATTAGATTTGTTCTTTTTGAAAAGTTTGGCTGCCGCGTTACGTTTAGAACAAATAGGAGAGTTGAAATCCACAACTCTTGGCTTCTGTAAATTGTTTTCCCAACAAGGAAAGCCGAGAAGAAAGAAGCAGCAAATGGATAAAAACCCAAAACAAATCCACGTTGGTTTCAATGTGGATAAGTGTGTGGTACCTGAAAAGAGACAGGGAGTAGCCTCTGCTGATGGATTCAAGGGGGCAAGTACACAATCCCCTTACTTCTTGGAATGATAGGAATATTTAGGAAATCACTTTCCTAGCCATGTATTGCTTACTGGTCCTTACTTTTCAGAGCTGCACAGCTTTCTCCATCATTTGTCTTTCTGCTATCATTCTACAGCTGACCTACCTGAAATTTTACTTCTGAAAGTGGATAAACAGTTGCAATTGATTATCTTCTTTTGGGTGAGCCTATTTAATCAGGAATCAAGCCAAGCAAAATCTAAACCAGAAGATCTCCAAAGTGTTCAACACTCGATTCCATATCCTGTTCCATGAAAAATGACTTTTCAAACCTATTATGTGATTAGGACTAGTCCACAGCAGTCATTTCCATGAGAAGATGGCAGCTAACAGAGTACGACTGGATAAATGAAATTTTCTAACAAACTTGTGTCTTTGCAGCAGGTCTGGGTATGCTGACAGTCCTAATGCTCCAAGACAAGATTAATGAGCTCCCTACTCCTCTTCTGTTGTTACATTCTGAGCTATAACGTGCTCTAGAGGGACCAAAAGGGAACAGAAGGGGCAAAGCTACTCAGTGAGACACCATGCTGACCCTTCTCCATTAGGAACACATGTTAAATCTTCATTAGGACTGACATTGTGACTATATTCTATTTACCTCTGGTCCTGAACCACATTATCTCCTATAGGTCCTCTAAAGCTCGGTATCTCCACACTCTTCTCAACCCCAGGAAGCTGTGCAACATATGAGCCTGCAGCTCTTGCGATATAACTACATCTCCACAAAAAAAAGTATGGGGTAACATCAGACTGCAAGTGATGTGAATGGAGAATTCTAATTTAGGAGTATTTAATCCTAAATCTTCCCTAGTGTGAAAAGACCACTTGAGTCACAAGGCAATGGAGAAACAGGTTCCTAAGCTAGAGTTTAAGCAGTAATTCTTATTAGTATATTCTATTGCACTTGGAAATATTTTGTAGACTAATAAGCATAAAGATTAAGTAATATAGAAACAAGGCTTTCATTATATTAAGGATTAATTGAATAATGATACATTTTAATACATGCTTATATCCTAATTCACAAAGTTTATGAAGATTTGGATCCCCTCCAAAGTTGCTCATCCGTCCGCACTCTTAATTCAAGAGAGTTTAATAACTACACTCTGATGACTTTTAACCAATGGCTCCCCTGGAAATTCAGAAAAGCTCTGAAATTCTAAGATAAAAATGAAGCAATCTTTAAAAAAAAAAAAAAGAAAAGAAAACAAAACATCATTTTTATAACTTTTTCAAAAGTGGAAGTTATCTCTTGTAATTTTTTCTGGTAAGTATAGCTCCCCTGAATGAATATGCGCAATGACTATCAACTAAGTTATATCAGAAGCAATAAAAATCCATAACAAAAGGAAAGATAATGCAGCAGGAAAGGAGAACATTTTCAGCACATCACTGAGAAACCATTAGCAAATTAAAAAAAAAAAAATCAATGGAAGATTGTTTTCAAGTAATAACTGTTAATCTAATTCCTGAAACGTTAACACACTCACTGTTTTCAAGTACTTAAAAGCTTAATTCACAGGTGAGGATAACCAAGGATCCTTAAGAATGGTATAATGTTATTAATGGGATTCTTTTGGTTTATATTAGAGTGGGAGGTATGTGAATCCATACAAGAGGAATGGGAAAAGTTTAATAAATGAACCTGAACAGTGTCAATGGAATAAGAATTCTAGTGGCCTGTATGAACTTGGAAATATGTGCACTGCAAATCCTCTTTGGCTTTTAGTTGTATTTCAGACTGCTCCTTTTTTCAAAAACTAAGGAAAAGCAGTTCTGAGTTAATTAAGATAGGCCAGTTTGAATCCAGATGCTAAAAATGTTCGTTAACAGTAATTATTTTTTACTTATGCAACTTGAGGCCAGACTCAGCTTAGGCTGGAGAATTCACAAAAATGCGTATAGGGCATTGAGAATGAATTAATAGTGTTATACAACAGGTTTAGTGCATTATGTTTTGGGTTTTTTTTTCCCCTTAAGTCCCTTTTCTGAAACATTACATATTGATCATTGCCAGAGGCAAGATACAAACCTAAGAGACGAACACCTTTTTGACAGGAACTAGCAAACCAGACACTAAGTGGGACTCAGGCTGGACTTGGAACGTGGATTTGGTGCCAGGCTCAAGCTGAACACAACCTGTGCAAAATTACAAGTGGTGACTGTTTTCCCCTGCGATTCAATTACTACGTATGCAACAGGACATCCATCTACTCCAGTGCCTCTCAACAGCAGCGTAAAGGTAGCATACAGTGCTAGCACTAAAAGGTGCTCAGGTAGCTGTGAGGAAATATATCTTACATATGGTAGAGAAGAGCGTGACCTAAGGATCCAAATGGCTATGGAAATGTCCAAGACACTAGGCTAGAGTCATAATTATAAATTCCACATAAAAGGTAATCTCACTAATTTAGAAGATGGTTCCTGCTCCTGCCTCTGTTGTTAATTCAGGTATTTTTGTGTCTGGTACTTGCCTTTTCGGGTTACTGTTTCTTTTGCTGTCTCTGCTGAAAGATCCATTTCCAGTGAAAAATCTCCTCAGCGTACCCGAGGGATACGTATCTGCCACAGCAGCCACATTTTGATAATAGGAACTTTCACTAAGATGGATGACGCTGTGGTCCCAAAGTGTTCAAATCCACAAGGGTCCACTTTATATACCTGGGGCAGAGTTAGCACTGCCAAGTGTATAGGAAGACTGCAGTAGGGTTTAAGTCATTCAACAGTTCCTTTGAATGCTGACCTTTGAGGGGAAAGATACACCCAATCTAGCTGTGCAAACCCAGAGTCTGAGAGCAATCCTACGTCAAGATGGCCAATAGAGAGGAGATATAAATCTTAATAAAGACTCTGAGAGACTGCAGAAGTCTATTAAGAAGACCCTGCTCATGAAAAATGACCGTGGGCAACGTTAACTTGTCGGCAATTGTTTCCAAGGACAGCATGAACAACCCAAAGCAAAGGGCTTAGCCTTGCCTAACAGCCATGGTGCTGATGTCTCTGAGGAGATCCAACAGTGCAAAGTGCACCAGAGCATGAGTGAATACTGTTAACTCAGTTACTAATTGATGATAACCACTTGAAACTCCATATTGTATTAAAGCTGCTTATTAAAATTATTATCACAGCAATGCTTGACTGGGGAAAGGCATGAGGGAGCTGCTGCCTCAGAGGATCTGGCAGGAGGTAGCTGGAGCCAGCTATTGTGCCACCTTCGCGTCACATAGGACTCTGTCTGCAGAGTCATCCCTAAATCCCCTTGGCTCCTTCATACTGCGAACAACTGGTCAGGAAAGCAACAGGCAGGCTCTGCCCAGCAGGAACCGCCTTTTGCGTTCATAACAGACCCTAGTAAAATGGAGCTCTGGTCCATTTAGCAGCTTCAAGGCACCATATTGACCAAATTAATTAGGTTCCCTGGAAAGATTCACTATTTTGCAATGGAAGACTTTCATGGATGTTGCCTTGGCAATGTTTTCATCCATAAGAAAACTTTTGTGATACAAAAAGGAGCAACAAACGTCTGTAGTCCTTTAGATTTTGTGTCTTTTGGGGTGAAAAATTAAGGAGGTTGCTCTCTCCTTTTTTTTTTTCTCCCCCTTTTTTTTTTTGTTTTTTTTCCTTTGTGGAAGGGAGAGTTAGGTCATCAATTTAGCTAGAAGTCAACATTCACACACAAGCATTCAAGATTATTATCAGTTATTTTGTTTGGATGATAACTATAAATTCTGTTTGTTCATATTACAAATTTATGAAGCCCCAAATGGACTCTGGGTATTATATTGAAGCTTCCAGGTTAGATATTTAGGTTTTCACTGATTTAACAAATTGGTCAACAACGCCAGTTCTACATCAACATATAGAGTAATAGTTCAGCGGCAGTGTATTTTCAATGAGTTAGATGATAGTTTCACAGTATCAATTATCTTTAGATTTGTGAAGTAGAACAGAGGAAAAATGATGAAGCACACTGTACTAGCTCTTAATGCAGAACTACAGAATGTATAATTTAACATTTATTTTATTGCCAGCATTATCTATATAATGTGTTAGTGCACAAAATAGCCTATCAAATGCATTAGCAAACAAAAGCTATATAAAGACTCCTAGAACCAAAAGGCAACTTATGAATAATTCACATTTCCATGCATTAGGAGTCATCCAGATAAAACACATAAAGTGCACTTAACTTGTCCCAAAGAAAACTTATAAATTATCTGAATAATTGTATATAACATCAACATAATATTTCAGTTACTTTGAAGGATAAAGTTGCTTTCTTGGATGACTTTGAAGAAAATTTGCAAACTTGCTCAATTTATGCTGACAGTAACTGCTGTACAGCTGCCTGATTTAGACAGAGGGAAAAAAAACAGGATGCACTGTGCAAGTTACAACTACAGAAGAAAAGCTGCCGGGCTACCTTTTGTGGTACCTTTTGTACTCACTGACAGGACTAGTGCCAGCTCTTCAATTACCTGTCCAGAACAGACAATGTTTTATTGGTAACTGTACTCAGAAAAAAAAAAAAATTACTTCTGACTC
This sequence comes from Gymnogyps californianus, assembly GCF_018139145.2. NCBI lineage: Eukaryota > Metazoa > Chordata > Aves > Accipitriformes > Cathartidae > Gymnogyps > Gymnogyps californianus. The sequence goes on from NC_059472.1 coordinate 159,601,951, forward strand.
ATGTAGTATTTAGCATTATATAAAGTAAACACACATTTATCAGATTAACATGGAAGATTTTGGGAGTATCCCAAGATTATGATTACAGAAGAAATTATATGTTTCATGCCCAGAAATATAGACGTTATCAAGGAAGTTATGGAGTGCTCCGATTCTAAACAATTTGTTGAGTCATGCCTTTACCTATTTTTGGTTCCTTATCATTAATGAAATAACATCAAACTACGTGTACAAGTCTGCGAATACACAAACACAAAAAGTTTCTTGCATTCATAGAATTACCTGTACACATTCAATTTTAAGGTCATTTTTGCTTCCACATTGAAACCCATCCCTGCATTACCATTAGGCAGACTCAGATGCAGCAGCCACAATTCATAGCATTGTTTCTGTGGGTTTCAAATTTTGCCAAGAAACCTTCAAGCAAGAGCCGTGCTGCAACAGTTAACAACTGACTAATGACAGACATATCAAGTCCTCGATGTAAATGGAGGGCAATGGGGTGGACAACTGTGGTTACATGATTTAACCTTACAATGGAGGTCACATAGCCTAAAGAATATATAAGGTTCCCCTATTTATGCTTTTTGTAGTTATTAACTCTTGGAGAAAGTGTGAAGCGTGACCCAGGATGTAAAAAGGGGCAGAATTTTGGCATTTATGCTCAGCTAATAAGTACTCAGACAGCATACAACAAAGACTGAGGACTCCGGTATAGGCACACGTCCTCCCAGACACGTACAGAACTGCAAAGCATTAACATGCTTTAGGTAATCACTGTTGGGTACAAATATTTCTTCAGGAAATACTGCCGTTATCCTCAACTTATTCTCTTCCTTAGGATTGCAGCTGACTAATTACCGCAAAATAATTTAGGAACAATTAAAGCATTTCTCATTGCTTGTCATTTGACTGAGAGCAAGTTTCTTGACAGAGTAATGAGCAAAGGCGTACACTAATCACCCATTAACTGGCGGGGTGCTTAAACATCATTTCATCTTACTCTAGAAAAGGTTGTGTGCTGCTTAATTTAGTGCCATAGGTTTACAGGTAGGCTCACAGGTTGAAGGCTGCTCAAGACGGGTTCCATATCTCTGTTTAGTTGAATCTCGCGTGATATGGAGCACATTTTCTTTTGACTGTAAAGATTAGAGATTTATGCCTCCTCTTCCATCCTGTGGTCTTTTGGGAGGGGTATTTGTGCTCTAGAACAAGTGTAACAAACTGCGAGACTAAGACACCACATACAGAAGTTACACAAATGATTTTCACACTAAATATTCGAGCAAGATTTGCTATATGCAACAATCAAGTCTGGGTTCTTTTCAGGATATAATTTTGCTGTGCTTTACTGAGTGGAGCACAATATGAACTAATGCTGCCCCATCTGCCCTCAGAGGCAACAGATTCATAATTTAGGCAAACAGCTCTGCTACCAGCAAAGCCTTGAAAACTAAGTACAGGGAAGAAAGTTTTTCATGTCCTCTCTTCATGTGACCCCCAGAAAGCAGAAGGTGCAGAGTGAGAGGGCAAACACTTTGTGCCATCTCCAGCTTTACCTCACATTGTAGTCGCTCTCTGCTCAGACAAATTTTGCTCTACTTTTTTCTTTGCCGTATCTCCCACTGTCTTTGCAGAGAATCTGCCACAGAGGATCCTGAACAATTTCTGAATTGTCACCTAAATCTTCTCTCACTGCTCTTGCTTCTGACTGTGGACACCAACTCTGCTGCGACCCTGCAGAGCATCATCATGTCCTCCAAAACACTGGAAGTGGGATTCACAGAACTCCTCACTGGCTGCTTATTTTTAATCTGATTTTTTAAACCTGGTTTTCCAAGGAAACAAATCTGATGTTACTATGCTGTATGTGTGTCTGCCCTACTCCCTTTCGGACTTGTAGCAACTCAACAAAATTTGGCAAAGAAGTAAAGTTCAACAAATATATTAAAGGTCCTGGAAGTTTTGTGGAAATGGGCAGCCAGGCAGGGAAGACAGATGAGAGTTAACATCCGTATGGAATGCAGTGATAGACAATGAACACAATCATGTTATCAGGCACTGGAGAATCTACCCCAGAGATCATCCATAGCAGTCAGGATTCAGAAAATTCACTAACTACAGAACTGCGGCTTTTAAATAAAGAAAATTCATTTTCACAAGGTAGCTCAGATACACAAAACTTTGCTGGGAAGATCCGTAATCCTCTGTTGCAAATAAAATATGCACTTAACCTTTACAGAAGACATTTCACTTGCCTTTACTTTTTCTTTGTCAGTGAATCAGACTTTTAGTTAGCAGATCAATTTTACAAATTACATAACCACAGAGTAATTGCTTGGTATTTATTATAGAGTGCAGAAAACAAGACACAACTGGAGTGACTCTCTGAAATATGTTAGTGAGATAGTCAGCCAAAGGTTTTTGATTTTTTGAAAAGTGCAGGATTTGGAAGATGGTGGAAGACTCTAGGTCTGCAAAAGTAAAAGCCACATACATATTACAGGATATCGGTTAATAGTAAAATATATTTTTAAATCCTTGGTCAGTCTAGGAGCTTTCCAGAGAGTATTTATAGATAATTGGTAGGTATGAATATCATAGGTAAGCCAATCAGAAAGTTATGCTGAATCCTAGAGGGTATGTTTTTTTAAAAGCTACACTTCTTTCTGTTAGTCCTGCTATTATTGACTCAGTACGCATAGACTGGGGTTAATTTACACCTCTCTGTCCATGACCCTCATGGAAACGACAGTGGGGCCGATGCTGTATTCCTTTGATAACCTAAACTGTCATGGAAATTCCTCCAGCCACTGAGCCCTGAAACTCTAATTTCCTTCATGTTCCTGTAGAAAAAGTAGCCCTACTGCACATAGTCATTCAGCGGAGGAATTACAGGGTCCCTTGAGATTATCATAACCTTTTAGTCACCCAACAAGACAAAATGAGATCATTAGGCAAGTCAAATTTTGCTTTGAGGCAGAGATTATTCAAGGATGTTTCACTGTCATTGATCTATGCACAAATCCAATCCTAATCACTGCTGTGTCTGAACACTTCTCCCTCCTCAGTGGATATTATCTTCCCAGCATGCTTGTGCAGCATGGAAATGTTATTATAACCATTTTTTTAAAAAGTAGGGATAATCAATTTGCAAAGTAAAGCAAATACTTGTCAAAGCATCTGTGACTCCTTAGTCACAGGAACTGGACCTGGCTCTCCAGTCACGCCTTGTCCAGGGGACTGTCCTTCTCACCCACTTCTCACAGAGTCTTAGTTTGAGGCATGGAGGACACTGCACGTAACATATCCCAAGAGAAACAAGGGGGTAGAAGAGGCACTGTTTTTATCAGAGGGCTGTAAACTCCAGGTAGCCGCCCCCCGCAGCCTCAGAATAAGTGTTTGGTGTAACTAATCCCTGACAATACTGTGAAGATTTGCAAAGGGACCTATAGCCCATTGGTCTGGGAAAATGGTCTGAGATTACAAGACTATGCAAGAAGGTAGTGATGACTGCAATACAAACTTAAACCAAATACTTCGAGAGTAGGCTCGAACCAGCAATGACCTGTTTTTCTCGATTAAGTTTTGCAACAGCAAGACCAGACAGAATTGCAACTCCGAAGGCAGCTGTCAGGAAAATGAAGCCTCAGTATGGATTTCAGTGAGGCTGTAGCTGAAGCAGGAGTTTTAAAATATTTATAGGACATTCACAATTCACAAGTTATAAGACATTCAACCAATCACATTGTCAAACTCTCGGAACAGCCATCATAGTATGCCTTCCATTTTATATATACGCAGCAGTTGCTTTACGGTAACAGTTGAAGCAAGAGGGTACTGTTAAAAAAAGAAAAAAAAGAAATAATAAAGGGCTATTTTCTCCCTGCAGAAAAAAAAATGTATATCTACCACAAGTGCTTAATAGTACCTTTACCCAAGTGTTATTTTACTGTCTGCTCAGGCATCACATAACCCTAGCAGCCTGCCACCATCCTTTCATCTTGATTAGACTTTTCTGAAATTTGGCTTGTGACTGCGATGGAGAACAGCCGATAAAGACTGAGACAAGCCCCAGTCACAAGACTGGGCTTGCACATCCCTGGGAAACGTAGCTTAGGTCTCAAGCACAGTCTTGGTGCTTTGGAATGGGACTCTTGCAAGTGCCTTGTGCCTGTGGAGATGGCAGTAGGAAGGTGCTGGTCCCTTGGCCAAAGGGATTGCAGGGGCCCAACTCTATTGCAAGGAGTTTTGCAAAACCAGAACACGAGAGTTTCTCTCCCTTAAGTGAAAAACAGAGGAAACCTTCACCTGGGTCAACTTCTCTTCCCAGTTAAGTTCCCTATGAATTTTGCCATGCTTGTGCAACCCAAACAGCACCACTCAGATATCCGATCTCTGTTCTTTGCATGACTTTTCTTTGCATCCCTGGGTTATGAAGCTTTTCATCCTCTTACCCTGTGTCAGCTTACCAGCAAAGCTGGCTGCCCCAGTTCTGTGTCCCACAGCCCTTTACATTGTCAGGGTGGCCTTGTGACATTGCATTTGATAGGCAACTCCATAGTGCTATGGCATTAGCTGTATACTGACATTGGGGCTGGAGAAATACACAGTATAAAGAGAGACCGGCATAGAGCGATAGCTCGTATTATACAGTCGCACTGATTGGCCCGGGTGGGTATCCTTTATAAGCTTCTCATGGGCAGGTGGTTTTCACACATCAATCATTCCCTCACAATGTGCAGATTTCCACTTCAAAGATTTGGCAGTGTTAAAAAGAGCTTTTTCAAGCTACACAGAGTTCATTTAAGTTAAGAGAGGTTCATCTTCCCCAAGTTTGTACTGCTGGAATGGCTTTACCGCTACAGTGTTCAAAGTTCTCTCTAAACACCTTTTGGTGAAGCAGTATAGCTCTTCTCCCTGAGAATGACTGCTGTATGTGTACATCCACAGCCATGCGTAATGTGACTATAGCATATATGGAGTTTGCATGTCTGTGTATATGCAAGTATATATATGTGTATATACATAAAAACAGATTTGGGGAATCTGCTTCTGAATTCTTTTGAATCATGTTTGAAACCAACTCCATATCAATGTCAAACTGCTATTTTGTTTTGAGTATGCAATTTCTTTGCCTTTTTTTCTACTTTTCCCCTGTATTGAGTTTGTGAGGATAAGAGGAATTTTTGCCCCTGGCACTGGGCTTGCAAATGAGGGGATTTTGCCATTTATGAAAAGCTCTTTTGCACGAAGCATCCCTCAGCCAGGGTTCAGCTGAGTCCCAGACAGGCTGGTGCTACAGCTGTATTCCACTGCAGGGAGGCCAGAGGAGGGATTACGGTTGGTAAGTAAATAATGGACTTTGATAGCTTTCTTACATGGCTCGACATGGTATCTGAGCATGCCAGGAGCTTATAAATGAAAGAGCCTCTCATGAACCACTTCAGAGATGTGGGAAGAAGAGACCTGTGAGACTTAATGATTCAAAGAAAACCTATCTGCTAGTTAGGAGATGAATCCTTAGATGACTGACCTAAATCCCAAGTAATGCTGAAGAATGGCAGAAAGACTGAGCTAAGTGCAGTCCTATCATTTAATCTTAAGTCTTTCTGTAGTCCTATACGTATTACTTCGCAAAAGATAATACAAGGAACAATAATAAGATATCCAGAATAATGTAAGAATACATGAAGGAGCTTAGCATAGACAAGTAATAACTGTAGGCTTCATCTGTTCTGTTTAGTTATGCTAATAGAAAATAAAGATTTCCAGAAAACATTAGCAGTAAAGACATTCAAAAGAAGTGGCCTGGAGCTTTCTATAGGCAGAAGTCAGAAAGCCAGCTGAGTTCCAAATCAGTGAATAAATATATTCATTACCTTACAGAGTAAAATAACTTCATATTAGCAGTATGGATATTTGTTTACCATGCTTGTATTAAGGTAATTCAATAATACCATATTTAGTTGCCTTAGAGAAATTAAGCTAACTTCATACAAGTTATAGGATAATAAAAGGCAGATTGGTTTCTTACCAAGATGGTGTTCCTTGGCACTGAATCTGCTTTACATTAGCAGATGGCCTGAAACCTCTCCTGAATCTTAATGTATACCTCTGAACTGAGGTAAGTCAGGGAAGTTTTTCTCCCCAAGTAGGTTACCTGCCTGGTACTGTTCTTTTTCAGTTTTGATTTTAACAAATTCTCTTTTTTTTACATTTATTTTCTTTATCATTTCCTGTCCACTTAAGCACACATTCACACATTCTGTGTGACCATAATACAGAGATGATGTGACAGATTTATGCATCGCCTTTTACTAAGTATGTAAAATTCAAAGTAAAATTATTTGTATTTAGTACTGTAAGAGCTCCATTTCTTTGGAAAATGCTCTTCCTTTGAATTTCATGGTTTCCAACTCACATCTGGAGTCTACATAGCAAATTGCATACTAGTATGTTATCTTGAATGGTATATCTACTTTGATAATGCAAAACATTATTAGGTTCTGAAAGCCTTGCACAGGTATTATGTCTCTTTGCTTCCATTATGGCACATCTCCCCATCAGGTGAAATGCTACCCCAGACTATTCTCAGTGCTGGACCTCTGGGGAGGGACACACTTAAGCTTTCAGGAGCTGCCATGCCATCTCCCACCTGCGTGATGTGGTTGCAGGAGGTCTGCACTGGTGCGGGTAACAGCCAGGAGGATGGCAATGCTTTGACCCGTGCAAGCCTGGGGAAGCATCATGGCCCATGGACCTGCGGGCTGAGTCCATCTCCCTCATCTGCCCAGTGCATATTCAGCAGGGAGAGCTTCACCTGGGCTGTGAGGCAGGCAGACGCTGTTGAAAAACCTTTGAAGAAACCACTAGCACTAGAATGGGGATGCCTGTTTAAAAGCAAACAGGCATAAGAGTTGGAGTAGAGGAAAAAGCTAGTACTTTACATTATAGTGCTGGCTTTGCCATCAGTTCCTTTGGGTTGGTGTGTAAAGATAGAGTTTTCTGATCTAGAAGACTAATGCTAGGCCTCTAAGCCCATTTGTAGACACTCACAAGGAAGCTGGTTTTGAAAGGTGCTGAGTAACTCCAGTGCACACAGCAGTGGATAGTCACATCATGTCTCTAACTCTGGGAGAGATTTAACGTCTTTCTGAGGAGCCTAGCCTGTAAAATGAGGATACTGATGCTTGCCTGCCTCAGAGGGCTGCTCGAGAATTAATTACTGCTTATGTTGTCCTGTGAAATTTCTAAATATTGTGGAAAAGCTGAGGAATAAATTTTGCTATAGGTAGTCTAACAGACTGTTTTCTCTGGACCCATATCAACCACACCGCACAGACACCATTTCTCCTAGAACAACATTAGCACTTCTCAATTAAAGCACTGCTGGTGCAAAAAGGAAATAAGAAACATTTTTTTTCCCCCCTAAGCAGCATCAGGCTAAAATATAATATAGTCTGCAAAGCAATTAGATGCGATACCACCATAGCCTCATGAAGGCTGGAATTCATTGCAGCAGTTGCTGTTTATTCTCACTGCATAGCACAAAAACTAGAAACTACATCTCAGATTGTTTACCCTCTGCAGATCTTGCCAAATTCAAAGACCATTGGATCCCAGGAATTAGTGATGGATAACAACCCCAACCTTTAGATCATTCAGACCACCTCTTTACTGATGCAAGACTGTTCTCCTAAATCAATATTTTAGTGTTTCCTCTAGGTCAGTTGAAAATTTTCATATAATGGCAAAGAGATTTAGCTGCTTCCCCTGGGAACTATTCCATAGCTCAAGACATGTTACAGGAAGCTTTGCTTTATATTCAGCATACATTATTCCATTTAAAATTTCATTCCTTGAATGTAAATTAAACTCCAACTTGTTATGACAAATATTTTCTCATTTTCCTCATGTTTACATCTTTCATAAATATGTAGACTGTTATAAACCCGTCTCCACATTACTCATCATTAAATCACAGCATTTTATACATATTTTAATGTTCTTTCATACACTAATTGTTCCAATCCTTTGATCATTTCCTCTCTCTCCACATGTAATCCTATGAAAGAGTGCTGAAGGAAACAAACAAATTCATAGCAGAAAGCAAAACAAACAGGAGTAAGGCAAATATGATTTCTGGATTTGACATGGCAGGAAGAAAGGCCAAGAGGATCTCTTCAAGATATTCTTAGAAACACTTTTATCACAAATCTGGAAGGTAGAGTCCTCTTTACATTGTCCTGGTGTACAACAGGCTGACAAGATATTAGGTGCAGAGAGGATGAGGAAGGACAACAGCCACAGTTTACACACATCTGAAGGGTACCAGCAGCAACGCACCCACCTGGCATCCCCTGTGAGGCAGAGAGCCCTGGGCACGAGGCTGCGCCCAGACCTGCTGCACCCTGCGGCAAGGAGCAAACTCCTCGGGGGACTCCCGTGGGTCCCCGAGCGCTCAGTCACAGGGAAGCAGGAGCAGACTCACTGTCAGGAGCAGTCCCAGTGGTGAAAGAAAGAGCCTGAGAGTTTTTAATAACGAATCGCATAGAGCTCACTCTCTCTGCAAAAGCTCGACAAGCTGTGTCTGGCTACTCAAACACAGTCCCTGAGCTAGATCTCAGAACAGATCAATGCTTTTAGACTGTTTATAAGCAGAAACATTAAAAATACTATCAGTTTATACAGAGGCATGATTAAAAGTAGAGGAGAAATGAGTACAGGAGGAGGATTTACCACAGAAGCTAATAGCTGGCCTGAGTAGTGGGATGAGTCTTGCCAAAAGGATCATGAACCCCGCTTTTTGGGTAGCTCTGTCAGCAGGGCATAGCTTCTGCCAGAGTTGTACCTCGTATTCAAATACCAGGGTCTAATTTAGGTTGTCACCCAGAGGAGCCCCATACACAGGACAGCTAGAGCAAACTGCACAGACTTTGAACCTAGAGAGCATCACCAATGTGCTCAATGGATGCCTTGTATGCAACTCCACTGCAAAATCAAGTCCGTAATCTGCAATGGTCAAAATTAATGTGCATATATAACTAAGATGAAGTTCTGAGCAATCATCAAGCCTTAAGGGGATGGACTGGGAAAGCAGAGGCCTTTGTCGTACTTAATATCTACAGTTTTCATATACCGGCTTTTGTAATATCAAAATGACTAAACCAATTAGTTATAAACCAACAAAAGCTAGTTCACATTTAAAAGGCAAAAAGTTGTTGAAGAAGAATCCATAAAGAATTTATAAGTCACCACAAATCCTACGATTTGTGGGGAGACATCCATGTGTCTTTCAAAAAACATCTCAGTTTCACTTTATTATTTTATTGCTTTTAAAATAAGCTGAATTTATTCTAAGTAATATATGCCATTGCTGCTTCATTTTCTGAGCAAATAAATGATTCTGGTAGAGCTGACAGGGAACACGACTGAAGCTGAGAGCTGGAAGTCTCTGTGTCGCATCTCTTTGCGGTATCTTTGTGAAGAACAAAGTGCCAAAAAACTTCAGTCCACCCTAGTGTGGCTTTTGGTTGCAGCCATCTATCAGTCTCGATACAGCTCCAGGAGGGATTGCTCTTCACCAAAAGAAAGACAGTAGGATGATGTGTCCTTCTGCAAGAGGACTTTTTGCCCTATCAATTGCTATACATAGCCTGAAACTGTAGCAGATGTTGAGGAGAGTAATATCCCATCTACTTATTGTCAATCAAGTTACTATTTGAGAGATACGTAGTTCTCAGGAACAGCTCCACAGAAGCAAGCAGCCATAAATCTGTTTCATTCATGTGATCCTGCAAGTGCTTGCTCCGAGCTTTATGGGGAGCAACAACAGGACAAGAGAAGGAATGGCGAGAAATGCTCACTAGAAATCCTTTCCACACTGTGATCAGATCAGATCCCAGCTTCAAACCAAGTGATCATAAATTCTATCATACTATTGACTTCCCAGCTAGGAGTCTGGCCATATTCCCAAAGGGCCAACCAAGTCAACTCTAAGGCCTCCCTGCTCGCAAGGGCTGAGCTTTGTACAAGTCCAAAGTCTAGATGTGAATGCCATCTTGGGGTCAATCAGCGTACCCTCCTCTGAGTCATTGCATCTCTTTATTCTCTGAGAACAACTGTGGGATGCAGCTTTACCACACTTAATGCAGCTCAGCTACTCTAATACCTTAACACAAGAGAGATGTTCAAAACAGATGGGTGCTTTGAATGATAGAGAGCTTTTGATAACAAGAACAGCTTTCACAGATGGTTGAGACTAACAGTCAACATATTAAGACCTTTTTTTCCTCCCCTTCTCAGCCTCTGAGGCTGACAGAATTAAGCTACATGCTCTCAAATGTACCCTAGCAGGTCTCCATCCTGGTTAAATATGCCCTCTTGGGCTTTCTACTAACACGAGGGTGCCTGCTGGCATCACTCAGCTCCAGTTATTGTCCTTTCCTTTGTGCAGAAAATGAAAAGGCATTTCCTTTTCACCAATGAGCAAGAATGATAAAATTAAGACCCTCAGAAGGGTGCAAGAGACACCCTTCTTCCCCCTTGTAGGTATTAGAGGACAACAAAGTCAACACAGAAACACTTTTCCCCCTTGCCTCACACATGAGTTATTTGGAAGCCAATAGTAATAGAAGGAAATCATAATGGGAGAAAAATGGCCATAAATACAACAACGGTATGTCTGAAGCAAGGACAAAATGGATCTGGGAGTTGCTCTGGTAGCGAGATGGAAAGGAAAATTCTTCTGTTCATTAACCTGTGGCAAAACTGTCCAAAATTCACTGGAGAGGAAGGAGGTAACCGCCTTCCTGACCAATCCTCCATCTTAGGATGCCTTCAGCCGAGGCTGGAGACCACTCTGATTTTTGCCATACGATATGAGGCGTGGGCAAAAGCCAGTCATCCTGCCTGAAGACATGAACTGATAACTGCAGGCAAAAACCGATCTTGTCCGAGAGCACCTAGTAAAACACTTACAAGTAAAGGGAGTAAGTCCTTACAGTTCAGTAAACTCCAGAGTTTGCATAAACAAATTCTTTATGAACTGAAAGACTTGCCATTTTGTTTACTGCCATCAGAAATCATTACTTTTACATGGCTTTTAAACTCACCAGATTTGTGTAATTATGCAAACTTCTGCATTTGCAGAGGCATTCTGAGCTATTAGCACCGTTTCTCCAATATGTGCAATTTTTTTGCCAGAAGGACACCATACCATTAATTCTGTACCCTCTCTAAATGCAGCAATTATCTACCAAACAGATACTATGTACCGCACTTCAAGGATACTTTCACCTTCCCACCGTCCAGTGCTGTTGCTGGGCAAAGGAGGAGAAGTCACCATTACCCTCTAAGGAGACGAGGTCAAGAGGAGTCCCAGTACAATCTCAACAGTTCTTTAAAAAAAAACCAAAAAACACACCAAAAAGCAATAATAATTCATTATATGTAGGCCTTCACTGACTGTGTTATTTGCCATTAAATTCTGCACATTAGTTTGCATGAGTATAACCTATAAAAATTTCAGATTAAATATCCATTTTAGCACAGGGTGCATGCAAGATTAACCAGCAGTGGTGCTCCTCAGGTGCTGGCTTGGACCAGGCTTACACGCTTCCTTGCTTACATAAACTATTCCTCGTATCAAAGATGCATAAGCCCTTGGGTAATAAACACTTGCCCTCCACTTGGAGGAGGCAAACTGTAACTGAGTTGTGTAAGAAAGCCTCTGTAAGAAAGGCATTTCTCAATAGAGATGCCAGCAAAAGGGAAAGGGCTGCTCCCTGCTCAGCGTTTTGTACTGGAGAGAGGACCAATGTCACTGGCTGTGGTACTGGCGAGCTCTGTCACAACACAGCCCGGCTCCCACAGTCCTGCTAGACCCCAGAGACCCCTCACCGCTTCAGGTGACGGGGAGGTAGCATGTCCCAAAGAAGATCTGTCTTCTTGCTGGGACTGTAGCACAGGGCTGAGCCGGACGACCCATCTGTCTCGACAGGCCTTCAAAGGACCACAAAACTGCCAGTCAAGACCGACTCAACCCACTGGCAGTCTGTTCTCAGGCAGAGAAAGCCCCGAATCCCGCTAGCAAGAAAGTGATTTGTAGCACTAAAATACATGAGATGGGAGCTTTCATTTTACATTAGCATTTTGTCAGTCCTTTAAATATGGGCAATAAAAAGTCCATATTTTTTTGCATAAAAAGCTATTTTTGCTGAATGTAAGTACATTACCTTTCAGTTTCTCCCCCATTAACACTTTTGGGAAGCCAAAACTGTTCACAGCTTTCCCCCTTTTTCCTGCTTGGAAAAAGAGGGAAAACGCTAGATCCTGTTTAGGAACTTAACTTAGGAGAAGTAGACTCAAGCTCCTATGTCCACTAGCGGCATATGGACCCTTTATTTCAATAAACCCCAAGACTCTACCAAGAAGATCATTGTGGCTATATAAAACGAATCAAAGGCCAAGTACCAGCTCCCCATCGTTGTTTTGTTAGTGCCGAGAAGCTCAGTCCATGGGAGCTAAACACATGCTGATGCAGCCCACGTGGGCACTTTTAGAAAAGAGCAAAAGGCGACTGAGCTGTGGTGGTAAGAGGTTCCCTCCACCCTGGAGGTAAATCATTCAAAATCAGAGAAGCTGCTCATGTTGTCCCTGAATAGGAGAGCTGAATTCCAGTGCTGTCCTTCCCCTTTCCCCTCTCTTTATAATTTAAAAACGAATTAAATCAATTATGTTGCATCTCATTTAAATAAGAGCAGAATATTTGGAGCTACCTAGCTGTGCAAGCAATGTAGCTAAGCCCCTGTGCCACATGGCTTGTTAAATAACATGCATTCACCCAGAAGACCCTCAGCATCTAATTCTTGACCTATTGAAGCTGATGGATGTCTGCCAATGGCTTCAAGCGGGCCAGGATTTTGCTCTGGAAACCTTGGATCTCATCACAGTGAAAATGCTGACTAGAAATGCTAAAGTAAATTTTGTACAGCATGCTGTCACTGCTAACAGTGATTACAAACAGCCATTAGCACAGCATCAGCAAGACTGACTTCCGAATAGATGTGCAGTCAACTTCTTAGCATGTTCTATCATGAAATGAGGATCACAGGTGAAAAGTGATTTGCAAAAAAAGTGAATGCTTTAAAAAAAGTTTTAAGTGCACACTTTCATTTGCTTGCTGAATTTTCCATTTTAGCTTTACATTGCTGAAGTGCTTGAACTGCAGTGTGATATTTTGAGAGCATTATTTCTTCTGTAAAATTTTAAAATGCTGCCCCTGTGCTAAAGTCAATAAACAAGCAGCCTCTCCTGTATGTTCAGATAAGATAACCTCCAAATGAAAGGAACTTGCTAAGATAGCCAAAATGTTGGGAGGGACCCTTCCCCCCAGGGAGGTCTCTTTGGCAGTTTATTGCCAGGGTGGTACATCCCACAGGTGAGGGAGATGAATACACAGTCCAGCAGAAGACCGCCCTTAGGTTCCTGATCTGTGTAGCTATGGCTTAGCTACATTACAATTAACTCTATACAAAAACCTCACAACATATTGCCAGGATAGTGAACACCTAACTTCGTTCATTTTTTAACAATGCAATTCGTTAATTTCGTCTGATGGTGCAGTAAACATTTACAAATATGTTTAATTTTATGGGCGGTCTCCACAGAAACTAAAAGAACTGTTGTCACAAGTGAAATCACTTAAGCGAATAAGGGTTTGTAGGATCAGTGTGTTAAGTATCAATACTATTTTTTTAGCCATAGGGGTTTGCAAAATTCAAATGGAAAGCAGAAGCAACATCTTAAAATAGCATGTGCAATTTCACTCATTCTATATTTTAATCTAAAGTTGCAGTAGGATATATTTGTAGATTGCTTCACAAAGTCCATTTAAAAAATTAAATCAAGTAATTTAAAGCCTGGTCACTAAGATTTGTAAGCATGTGTAAATTCTCTAATCCAGTTTACCCTTAACAGCTTTACCATACTTGGGAGTTCCTTAATGACCTTGGGGAATGGGTGATAGATCTACCACTTACATATGTAGTGAATTAAGTAATTCCCATTTTGAACCAATACACCAGATATTAATAGTTAAGTGTAATTAGAAACATTATAAGAGCTATAAAAGGAGCAATATACAGCAATATCTGTAATCTACATTTCTACTGATTTATAGTTTCACTAGTTTCACAACACAAAGGACAGGCCCCAAATAACTAAGACCAGCTCAAGCAAACCTATCTTTGCAAGGAAGACCTCTGTAGCACTAATTGCCATGCTCAAGAACATATCAAAATGTTTTCCATTATTATTTAAAATCATTGCAGTTTGTTTTCTGCCATCCTCAGCAACAAAATGCATCACACACAGAGAAGCAGTGCCAAGTGGCCTCCCCAAGATGAACATTTGGACATTTTCAGTTTCATAAACAGAAAGTAATAAGCGACTGATTCACATTCACGTGCAATTGGTTGATGTTTAATAGTTTCCCTGGTTCACTTGCCTGAGCACTTTCCAAGCAAGTCCTTTCAGCATGGCTGAGTCCCGGGCCAGGGCACAAACCACCGGTCTGGAGGGGAGAATGGCAGAGCCTCCCGACTCAGCCGTGGGAAGTCCTTGAAAGTAGGGGACTTGAAGGGGACATAGCCAAATCTTTCCCCAAACACAGGGACTACAAGCCGCATCAGTCACTGTTGCTCCTTACCTGAGGACAAAGGATTCTGAGGGATGGGAGTTGGTCCCAGCAGAAGCAATAGTGTTGTGAGCTGCTGCAGCCAAATCCCTCCTTCCTCCTCCTTTCCTCCACCAGGTGATCACAAAGCCATCGAAGGGGAGGAGAGGAGAAAGCAAAGGGAGGACCACAAAACCAGAAATCCTGACCCCTCTGTTGCCCTGTGCCAACACAGTAAGCAGTTCCCCCAACCCACTTCCCACCCCTGTACCTCGGATTCAGGGGGTCTCTGTCACCCTTGTGCCTCTTAGACCCCCATTCCTACCTGCCAGCACTAACCAGATCAGCATCAGGCAGGTCCCCGCCGCTCATGCTGCAGGAGGGCGGCTCCAACTCTGCCGGGGCAGGCACCCATGGGTGCTGCAGGCTCATTCTCTGCTGCGGGAAGGGAGGACGTGCTCAGCCAGGGGCCAGAGGCTGCCCAAGCCTTTCCCTGCCTGCCTGCACTGAGGGTCATCTGAAGACTTTCAGATGCCTCCTCCCTCTTTCCCATTCTTCTCCCAGTCATCCTTCTCCCATTAGTGCCTGCTGCAGACGATGAGAAAGGCACCCTTGAAAATGGAAGGTGGGGGGGAGTGCTAATTGATGGACATTTGCACCCATTAGCCTCCTGTTAAAAGCTACTAGAGGGAGAGGCAGAAAAGAAGTCATCAAGAAATTTCCTGAGATGCATGCTCCCTTCCTAAATCCATCTTTGCTCGTTCATATCTTGTGCCATCAGCTTTTACCATGTGCATATGCTTTCTTGGGCAGAACAGGCAGAGCCCCTGCAGGTTGCTATGACACAGCACAACCCAGAAGTATCTGTCCTGCACTCTGCAGGGAAGAAATAGCATTCTCCAAAAAGGCTTAAAGCTACACCATATTGCTGCCTGATAGATGTGTTATGGAGAGCAAACAGAATATAGGAGGCCAGACTAGCTGGAACTTGCACTCGTAGCCTATGCCTCAGCAATGAAACTGCAGGTCACTGCCACTTGAGGGAGGATGAAAGCCTTTTTATCTAAAAGTCAGGATTACAAGACTGGATATACGTTCTGTTAACAGGTTTAAGCATTTCAGCCTTGTTGCTTTTGGGGCTGGGGGGGTCAGGCTATAATTCTTTAAAATGATAATGTATTTTAAAAGCACTTAAATAAGACATTCTTTTTACATCTCAGTCCCTATGCATACTAACACTTGCCAGTAAATTAATATTTATCAAGATATGTTTTTAAGAAGCAGCGAGACAGAGAAATTGCTCCAGAATCAGTGTTTCTATACCAATTTACAGCCTAAAATACACAAACTGTGAAGCAGGAAAGTACAGCTTCCTGATGGAATCAGTGACAGTTCCAGGAGCTGTTCCTGAAAAGAACAAATTGCTTCAGCCCACCACCATAAGCACTTTCCAGAGCAAATGACAGGGATTTTTTAAAAAGGTATATTTACTCCAAACATCCCTTCAAATACTTGGCATGAAAGACCATAACAGGGTTTTATAGCCGTCGTAGTCTATTGGGTCAAAAATCCATTTAAAAAAATGGAGCTTAAATACTTACAGGTATGATGGATCACAATGGGGTGTACTATTGAGCAAATAATGTGTGCTCTAAACATTTTCTAAATAAAGGTTTACACAAGCGTCTCAGTGGCTTTGAAGTAGCCATTATATACTTTCATATCAATTTTCATGTTTCCATGACGATTGCTTTACTTTTTTATTACTAACAAAACTTGGCACAGTGCTCCTTCCAAGCTTGGTGCAAGTGTTAACCAAATCTCTCTGCATCATTAACAACCACTACTAATGAGCTCTCAAGACAGCTCAGTATGTAAGTTAAATATTATAACCTTCAGTTCTCATGATAGCCCAGCATGCCCATTAAATATTGTAATCTGTAATCTTCTTTATAATGACTGTAGGGAGATTTTTTTAAGCAAATGTACTCAGAATTGAGTACAGAAAGATTGATTGCTTATTGTTGCTGCCGGTTTTGACCCTGTAATTAATTTCCTGGTTTTTCCCATAACTTTGGCTTTCTGTCCTTAATTAGCTGCGTTGGCCGTATCTTCAGGAGTGTTTAGTTACCAGCCACTTCACCAGGAGGAGTGGATAGTTGCTGAACACTTTGGAAGATTTAACTGTCAGTGTTGTATGCCAACACTTTGGAGATCCGCATGAAACACAGGCCAGATCAAGAATTAATTGAAAACAACGAGAGGCTTCCCCTGGATGTCAGAGAACGCTGGAGAAACAAAAGTGAAGTTTCCCTGCCTTTTGCTGAAGGACATTCTATTTGATGTGAAAAATGACCGATACTTCTCAAGCAATGCTATCTTTGAGTGTATATAATATTTCAAAAATATCTTGAAAGCTTCATATTTTAATAAACAGTTCCTACATCCAATTTTTATTAATATGTTTTTAAAAGAGGAGTAGATAATTAACAGTATGAGTCAGATCGTCAAGCAGGCATAAATCATCACAGCTCCATTGGTTTCAATTTATACTGCTTGTGAAAAAGGCTCTCTATACCTTTTTGGAATCACAGAGTGAATTCATCATCCCCAAATAATTAAGGATTTAATTTAATTATCTGTTAATCTCTTCATTTTATGACTGGATTCTGAAGGATGGCAAGAACTATGGAGAGCTATTGCAAGGGATGTTAATGATAAGTACAGTGTAAATCATAATTTTGATACATCCATAAATACTGAGCAAGTTAATGCTGAGAGTTAAGTGGAGGAAGGGAGTGTGCGCTATATCATAGACATATAATCTCCTGCATAAATATATTATGGCTCATTATAAATGCACACTCTGCACAATAAAAGGTCTACCCCTTTTGTTTTAATCCCAACCATAAAAGCCCTTTTCAAGATTTTGACATACGTCTATCCAGAATAGTTTGATATAGGAAAAAAGAAACAGTAGCATTTAAAACTGACATTTGCTTCTGCAGAAATTTAATTTTGAGCTATATTACCTTGAAATATCAGATATCACAATCATGGAATAGGGACAAATGCTTTAGGGAGAAGAGCAGAAAATGCATCAATTAAAGGATGCTTAATAGCCTGCAGTTTAATAGCTTTTACAAATAGGAGGTAAAGGACAAAGTGTTCAGCTGCACAACAACATATACAGCTATACGCAAATAAAATATTTCTGTCCAAGAAGGACGTTTTGCCTCTTAAAACTAAACCGCTCCCTGAGCCCATTTAAGTACCGTGCTTTGACTATGGTAATTATCTCATGTCACTTAATATGATATAATATCTACTTATGCTTAATGGATATGTTTTAATTTCTAAGGAAACTGTGCCTGTTTGCACAAATGAAACTTGTACGATGATTAAAATATAATTTTCACTGAGGCAATAACACTTTTCAACAAACAAAACCGTAAATAGAGACATTACTTCTGTTTGAAGACAGACTTAAAAATGTGGAAATCCTCTACTGCTCAATGTCCTGACTACAAATTGCTGTATATTACGGAAATCAATCATTTCTCATCATTGATGGAATCTCAAATCAAAGCTACTTTTAAATACTCAAATCAATATTATCAGAAAGCAAGTCAACAGATTTTCGTATCAGGGAAAATACAAATTATTTAACTAATAATGCAAAATAATTTATCTAACTTAATTAACTGATATCAGAGCCCCATCTTCTGAAAGTATCCAAACAAATTTATTTAATCCCTTTAAAATCTAATTATTTTAAAATTACTTTTAAAATGACTACTGTTTGTGTCATATTTAACAATGGGAGAAACTGACCCCAAACTTCTCAAGAAAACCCATAAAAAACAGTTTATGAGATATCAGAGAGATGCCCATTTCACTTGTTGCACCAAATTAACTTCACGTTTGGTAAAGAATCATCTGCTCAATTTCTCTGTGGTCTTATTTCCACCCTATAAGACATGCAATTGTTTATAAAGTAAATATGCCCTTCTATTATTATTTAATTCATTTGACCATCATGCTAGATTCCAGTGCTACATGGGCTTTAAGTACATTCCATATAGTTCAATATATCTACAATGTATCTCAGCTCTAAAATACAGCCTGAGGGGAAAAGAGGGGTTTTTTGTAATGCTTTTTTCATATTCATCCACCCTTAAATGGCATTTTTAAAGGCCACAGAGGAAATCAGTTTAGCTTAGTTTCCTCAAGGGTTTTTACTGTATAAATGTTGCTGTTTCAAATTCTCTAAAACTTTTCTCAAAAGTCAAATTAACCTGAACGCTTAATGTCTCTAGAAATTTGCAAAGATGCAACTATTCTGCAAAACAATAAACATACAGTTAAACACTGCAATGAAAGGTCTGATCAAATAACATGCATGCAGCAGGACAGCTTGTCCGCAAACATCAAAATTGTCTGCTTGTAATTTATTTCTTACCATTGCAGTCTTTCTAATAGACTAATGCATATTTTTCACTCACCCTCCATAATTTTTTAAATCTCTTCACTCTGGACAATTTGGATTTGTTCATCTCTGATGTCTGCAGTCAAATATGTATCCTATATGGCTGTAAATATATTCTACAACCAGTCGGGTGCCTAAAACAGTAGAGTGATAGATATTCTTGAAAATAGAGGCACTCCCTGGCTTTTAATGCTGCTTCCAATAACCACACAGTTCACAGCTCAGCATAAAGTAACCAATAGCCGAACATGACATTAAAAAAAAAACAAAATCCCTCCTTTGGGATCACAGAGGGAGAAGTCTTGATCCATCCAATACTTGATTTAGGTCAGTGAAAAAAAAAAGATGCTGTTATGTCAGCCATCCAACTTTAAGAAGACTTGTGAGCTGGCAGTCATGGGACTTTAAAGCACTGTCATGATGAGTCTTTACAAAGGGATTGTTTTAATCCTATATCAAAAAAAATGAAAGCTACTTAAGATGTATGGAAATCACATGATATTACAAAAATGTCTGCAATGTGCTGCAGTGGAATGATGCTGAGAAGTAGCTCATGTAGTGTTTTTTACTTTATTTTTGTGGTTTCCTAAGGATGTGAGGTTTATATGATGGTGGGAGTGTGCATACCTGTTGTTCATCCCAAATGATTTTTAACCCTTTGCCCCTTTTTAAATAAAAAATAAAAAATCATATAAACTAGAAGTCTCAAAGATGCTAATTTTTAAGTTTCCTGAAAATCAATGAATGACTCGGGGAAATTATATTGATTCTTATTCTAAGGGAAAGGTGGCAGTGAGAGAATCTATCCAGGAGGGAGATCCCATGGAAAGTCCCAGCCATGAAAAAATTTTGATCACAGTTCATGTTATCCAGCTCACAGGCTGCTATAAGAAGGAAGAGCTGTTTGGTGTTATTGTTCATACATCTGGGCTTCTTATGTTCCCTTTTATAATTTCAGGAAATGGAAAAAAAAACAGAAAGTGTGTGAAATATATCTCTCTGGTAAAACATAAAAAGCCCCACCATATTTCAAGTCCATTTCTGGAATGAGAAAATAAGTTTGTTTGACAAACACTATGATTTATTACCGGCAGCTACAACTTCAAAGCTGATCTCCTGTGGTGCTGCAGTGCGCAATGAGCCATCCCTACAGATGTGACTACGTAGAGGACACCCTTTTTAATTGTCAGCTCTAATTGAAAGCCTGGTAGTGTAACTATCCAAGTGGCTGGAAGGAAGTCATTCAGCAGAGATACATAAACGGGTTTTGCTTCAAATATCTGGTATATCGAGTGGCTCTCTCAACAAGAATAAAGGGGTGACCAGCACTTTCTCATGTGAATGATACTACTTTCTTTGCCACATTGTGCTACCCTAGATCTTTATCTTGGAGTTATGGCATCACAGAAACCTTCTCTTCCCATCTTAAAATACTGTGCAGTGTGTGCTTGATCAGATTACACTGCATATAAGGCCACATTTGATATTACCGGTCAATACTGACACGGCCGTTATGAAACTTGCCCTCTCTTTCTCTGCGCGGAAAGGTCTAGACAGAAGTGCTGTGGGTCTGAAGCTGCAAGGTTCTACTTGTGCAATGTGTCATTACTTACACGGTATAGCAAAACCCTTATGGGGATGTGCATTGACCGGTAATTCAGGACTTGACCCATGCTTTCTAATGGTCATGAGATGTTTCACTAAATGTAAAGCTCCATTTCAAACGTGGATACCAAGTTTAGTTGACACCAAGAGCTGTTATGTACTGTTTTCAGAAGTGAAAAACTGCTCCTAGGGATCTATTTGATCATTTTATTCTCACATTTGATGTCAAAGTCCTAATGTTGTTCCACTAGGAGCATTCCCATTTATTTTAATGGCAGTAGAATCTGACGTTTGTTTAATAAAGAATAAAAGTGGCTCATGTCTCACTTTTATCTAAAAGGACTAGCTATACCTCATTAGATTTTCTTCAAGCACTTCATCCCCCCTTAGTAATCAGCTTCTCAATTATCTAACAACAGTATTCCAAACTTCAATTTTTCAGACTTAATTTTCAGGCATTCTGGCAATGCGCTCTTAATCTGCCTGCCATTGAAAAGACAGATAAGAATATTTCATATTTCTTAATGTTTATTGTTAGTTAGATTAGTTGATGATTAGTTAGATGTAAAAGAACATCTAGAAACTCTTCTTGATGTTATTTCCAATTAGTACTGAGGCACCAAGCACTTGCAGCTAAGCTAAATGCAGACTAGTGCTGTTATGGGAGCAAATGCACTAACTGTAGGTGCAGTTACGGTGCAGTTGTATGACTTCTGCATGTAACTGTGCCTCTGACCAACTGACAGCTTTATGCTAACACGTGCCTGCCCAGTAAGAGCTGGGGCAGTACCTTAGTGCTATTCTCCTCTTTCCTATGGTTGATTATGCACCACTAGACACCCACAGCTGAAGGTGCATTTTCCTAGACTCCAGTGATACCCAAAATGAAATGGAGTCATTCCTTGAAATGGTTCCTCTAAGCAGTAGAAGAATCTGCTTTATATTTCTTTGTTCTCAGAAGATGGACATGAGCTTCTGACTTTACATACTCTAATAAGTGAAATTGTTCAGGCCATTCCTTTCGCTTGGTGTGATCAGGGCTTATATAAATAACACTGCACATCCAGGCCAAGGTCAAGCCAAACATGACTCTACCTTGTGGCTTTCTTCTTTGTGGTTTGAATGTTATGGTTAGAAGCCAGGAAAAATATTTCTTCTGAATTAAACCCACTTCAGAATCATTCAAAATACTTTCACCAATTTAAGGGCGTTTGACATTGTAATGTGCTGAAAAGTGGCTTCCAGCACATTTTTACCGTGGTTGCAGGATAAAATCCTAATTCGTAAATAAACTGGTGTAGTTCATTCACTACACTCATTAAACTGACAGGCGCACTTCAGGAAAATAGTTTCTCCCTAAAAAGTCTGAAGCCCACAAATGTCAAAGCACTGGCATTTCCAAGGTATGACTAACAAGGTGAGGGAGCCAGAAGACGTCAGAGAAAGCCCAGCTATTAATGACCAAATCACTCTCTCATGTCCCCCAACTCCTTTCCATAAACTCTGACCTCAAAATAAGCCTCCTTAGAGCAAGCATAAGGTGTCAGTCTAATTTCTGTCCTCTCTTCACTGAACCCTAGAACTTCTCCTACATGACCAGCACTTTGTAAGAAACAGAGTCAGATGAAGAAAAAGAGACAAACACAGGTACAAAAAAAGTCATATTGATGTTCTGTGAAAAAGCAACAGAACACTTTGGACACGAAAACTATCAAATTCTCCTCAAGTTCTTACAGATCATACTTCAATATTAACTTTCTCCATTTGGTTGCCTTGGTGGGTTACACATTAACAAGCTCTTTGTGCCATCCAGCAATAACTGCTGCTGTGGGTTTTGCTGCTTTGCTTCCAGCAAGGTGAGATGCTCAGCTTTTACCCAGTAATTTAGTAAAACATAATGGGGTGAAATCATCCCAGAATATTTACTGCAAGCTCAAAATCTCACCTCAGCTGCATTTACTGAGAGCAATAGCGCTATGTGTGTTCCTGTAAGTATAATCAGGTTTCTACAGCAGCTCTCAAATTAACAGAAGAGGAAGATTTGAGTGTACTAATCGATCACAAGATTATAAACCACCAGTGTGGAAGGCAGTGAAAAAGAAATCTGCAATGCAAGGAGTTACTGGGAAAGTCTTTACTTTCCATTAAAGACTGAGAAATTTTAGTAGGAAATCAGAGTACTGCTGACACATCATTTGGATAGTGGGTACAATTTTGATCACTCATATTCACGAGAAATGAAAGCAAAACTGGAACAGATTAAAATAATGGCTGACACATGATCGGGGCAATGGAGAACCTGTCATGTGAGAGAAACTACAGGAGCCTAATTAAAGTAAGGCTAAGAGGGAATATGACTGCCATCTATAAATACACTGGGGAAGGAAGCAGAAATGGGGAAGAGCTATTTAAACCCAAGGTCAACACCAACACAGGACAGATGTATATGAACAAGAAAGGACAAATGTAAGCTAAAAATCAGAAGATGGTTTGTGACGATCTAACTCTAGAGTACCTTCCTAATAAGAATAGAAAGGAAAAAATGTTGCACGATTCTAAGATCACGGTTGAGTAGTTTATGAGTGGGACAGGACGATAGAGTTCCTGCAGTATGAGGGGAGCAAAATACCCTGAAAAGCTACCAACAATTTCCTACTCCTCACAGTGCTCTTGTGACAGAATTAGGCAAATATCGTTGCACGCTGGACCTGATGCTCAGCTGCACTGTGAGCACCAGCTATGACTCTCTTCTCCTGGTGAGCATACGCTGCCCCATGAAGTGGTCTTAGCACTGCTATAAATTTCACCATCTACCTATGTAAGCCCATGGGTCCATATGCCACCAGAGCATTACCTGCTCGTCAGGTCATGATCTGATCATACCCCTGCACTGGGGATCAGTCACAACAGCCAAGTTCAAATTCAGAGCTGCCCAATTTCAGGAACATACTAAAGGACAGCATAGTTGAAGCCTTAACTTCCACCAGAATTAGACATCTCCTTGCAAGCAAATTAGATGCACATGATGCATTCACATTGCAAATCACATATGAGTTTGAACCTTTGCTTTTAAAGCTAACTCAGCTCACATTTCAGCTGGTTGGCTCCCAAGCTGAAGAAGGCATAGGACCCTCTTGGTTCACAGATGTGACAATACTCAAAGCTTGTCCATTATCAAGTCCAAATGTGTCATCCTTAGCCTAAGGTTTATCACTATATGAACACTCTTATTTTAATAGCATTCTTCAGCCTTTAAATCTTTTCCTGGATTCCTGACTGCACAGGAAGGAGCAGCTACTTCGTTGTTTGAACATACCCCATCATTATTAACAGGAGGAATTTGGGAGACAACATGATTTCTCTAACAGCTAACAGAACCAATATCTGCACAAGACCATGGTGACACCTAAGGTAGGAGATGCAGAATGTTCTGACAAGCAAAGTAAAGAAAACATAAAAACCCCCAAAGAAAAGCTACAGAGAGGAAAAGATGGCAATCTGCAGTCCTGTTTGGTCATGAAGTTCTCATGAATGAGAGGAGCAGAATCACACATTGACTCCCATCAGAGCTCATCAACTGACTCTGGAAACGGGTATGGTACCTAGAGCCACAGCCCAAACCAATGAACAGGGCAAGTGAGAAGCCAAAGCCCTGGAGAAAAACAGACAAAAAAAAAATGTATTATTGCAACAAGGGCAGCACCTGCCCAAAGTAAAAGAAGGGGAACTGAAACACCCAACTCTGCATCTTATTTCATGAAGATCTTATAATGGCTGAGGCTTGGACATATGTTAGTGTAGCTGAGCACTCTGATGAAAACAGGTGCAAACACCCAATGCTACAGTGACAGGTAGATGCTGTGCCCTGCTCTGCCCACAGACAGTTGTGGCTCATGGTCAGAAGCCTGGAGAGAAAAATTTTCACACCTAGACCTTTCCCCTATCTCTCCAGCCTGAGCTGCTCACTGTTGTTCCCAAAGATGACAGCAGCTTTTGGTCAAAACCCAGAAAACTGAAGTGCTCCGTTCTTCCCTTGCCACCAGGAGCGGTTGTACTCAGTTTGCCACTGACAGCACTGATTCTGCTGCACGCTTAGAAGCAAGGCTTTGCATGGCAACCTTTGCCCATTTGCAGCAGTGAGATAAGTCACCCCTAAACAGTATTTTCCTGCTGACTGCCGCTATCAGGAGACTAATGAACAACATGCCCATTGCCTATCCCACATCGCCCTGTCAGATGGTGCCCATGTGAGCTACAAAGATGGCTGAACATGAACTCCGGTTCACTTTACTTCAATAACATTAACAGACAAAACCAGAAGATACTTTTAATGACATTACTCCCTTAAACGTGAAGCACACTGCAGTGTGCGGCCCCCTTGGTTGTGTCAATGCAACTGCTTGTGGAGTCACGCTGTGAGGTGGATCAGAAAATTCATCTTTTTTACCAGGTTATTTTCAAGGCAGGTCAGTTCACTTACGAGCACATTGATCTGGCTCACAGCACGGCTGTGCAAGCAGTTATGTTGGCAAGCTGAGGACAAGCAGCTCCCTTCCCTGGCATTATCTTCCAGCCCCTCATGCTGGGAGCTGCAGTGAACTTCTGAACCTGCCCCCTGCTCCTTGGAAACATCAGCCCTTGCAGGGTAAGAATCAGCCATTTGCAAGCAAAAAGCACTGGGAAGAAGTCACAGTATAGCAGTGTGAAAGTACTGAAGATCGTTAGCAGGAGGAGATAATGTATATTTAATGGTCTCTACTATTTGCATATATATTAACTCCAATGAATACTTCAGTGACATCCACGCACTGTGCTAGAGAAATATGAAAGGAAAAAAAAGTCCTTCCTCATATATGACTGTGCGCACTTGCAGGCATGGAGCCTTTGCAAAAAGTAGCACCTATTGCTTAGTTATTCAAAGCCACACTCAGTGGCTGATTTCCAGTCGGCAGGAGATGTGGGAGAAGCCTTGAAAGCAGCATGTGCTCTGGGTGGAACAAAATACTCCGAGACAGCCTGCCATCACCACTGTCTGTCACGAAATGCCCCATTTGTTACAGATTTTATACTTTTTGCAAGCAGTGTCTTCATCAAACTCAGCTACACAGATCGTAGGGTTCCAGTATGAGGCATTTAACAGCGTGTCCTTCCCTGCATTGCATATGTTCTGCGTCTCAGCATATATAAAAGCTGTTGAACTCAGAGAAGAAAAAGCAACAACATTCTTAAATCTCCACCAGTGTGTTTAGAACATGGTATCCAAGATATGCAATGCCTTGATGAAATTCAGTCCCAAGAGGCAAAACCTTCTTCCTCATATTTAAGGTAAATACAGTCAGGTTTTTTATTTTGTTTTCTAAATCAACCACCTGAAAGCTTCCATTTTCACCCACGTGACAGTTTTACAGTGACAGCTACTCCTGATTTGCACCACCGGGTTCGCTGGGAAGGAAGTCCTGGCTCCTTCACCAGCAGCACCAACGTTATGTGACATGCTGTTGCATTCAGGAGCCCAATGTCTTAAACTTCTGGACTGCAGAAAGGACTGGGAATAGCAACAGAGACTGAGGACTGCAGGGTCTACTGTTCACTTTAAGAGACATCTGGGTGAACCACTCTTCTTGCTTGGGAGCAAGAGGGCTAAGAAAGTGAGTAGGAGAGAGAAGTGGATACACAGAAGCACAGACAGAAGCACAAAAGACAGTGCAAACCTCAACTATCCTGAAAGTATATTAAGAGGCTAAATTTATTACAAATTGTCAAATATGTATAGACAAGAGATCTGGGGGTCTGTGGGAAGATGCATTTGTCTAGGTTACCAGATCTCTCCAAGCATCTCAGCTTTCCAAGTACCCTGCAGCTGGGGCTGCCCAAATGAGCAGGAACTTTCAGGACAAGCAGCTCCAGGGCTGTCCTCCACTGAATTTCTGTAGTTTGACTGAGCTCAGAAACCAGGGCACTGCATACCTGTTATACATATAACAAAATACACTGAATTACATTCCACCTTGTTGTAAGAAAGTCCTGATTCTCTGAAATAAAATAAAAAAAGCCTCACCTTACAAAGTAGGAGTAGAGAGTTAAGCTGTTCCTGTCAGATATTTGTCCAACCCTAGTTTAGAAAATTCTACTGATGGAGACCTGACAACCTTTGTAGGCAATCTATCCCAGCTTCTATGGCTAGAAAGCTAATTTTTCAAGCTCATTATTCTATGTCATGCCTACAGAAGACCTAGGGATAGTTCTTCCCTCTTTGCAATTACTCTTTAGATAAATAAAAACTGTCACTGTGTGTCCTTGTGAGGGAAGGCATTAAACAATACCTGGTTTTACACTTTACAAATTAATTTTCTATCCATGGTGTAATATTCATTCTCAGACCTCATAATATGTTCTTGTATAGAGACAATTTCAGTTTCTCTCCCTTATTAGGTACAGATAAAGATTTCTACATAGTATTTAATGGTGTGTTACTCTTTGGGGGAGTGTGTTTTGACTTTCTATATTATGTTGCTCTCTGACATTGTTTGGCGATACAACACTGTGCCTTCCAGTTTTCTCATTTTGTTTATATATCCAGTGTAGTCCTGGGTTGTTAGGAACGGTAATGGGTTTCCAGCCCTGGTATTATTTCCATTAGAGTTGCTTAGCCACCTAAAGTCATCTAGTCCCCAACCATGGGAGACAGAAATTTATAAAATGAAAGATCAACAAAATAGATTTAAAGAAAAAACACAGCAAGCTAGTTTCTACCCCTAAGGATGTAACCTGTATTTTAGATAACCAAATACTGAATTATAAACAACGTGAAATATAAAGCAATTAGGACAGACACAGACATAGTGACTTCAGAAGATACCAGACTTGGAGAAGGCAGGTAACTCTCTGTACATCTAGCACTTGTGCAACCATCCCATCAGGGTTTTTCCACCTCCTTTAAAGGACAAACTCTACAAGGGAAATAGAAGCCCAATCACTGTCTCTGTTCAGACAGATTTTTCATTTGAAGTCTCCACCAAGGTGACCAATTAATGTTAATCCAGAGGGCATTTTGTATGATCAACCATTAGCGATGCAATCAACCCATTCATGGCCATCTACTGCTAACACATTTTGATCATTATGAAGACGAATCATTTTGAGCTGCTAGTTAAAAGTAAAATGCTCCTTATCCCACTCCCATAATCATCTAGACTCTGTTAGATGTAATTACTGCCAGGCAATAAGGGAGACTAAGGAGAGGGGCAGACTGAAATATGTCCCCAAGTGCCTTAACTATTTTGGATCTTAATTCTTTAAAACCCCTTATCATTCTAAAAATATTAGCTTTGCCACCAAAGGTGGGACTCATTCGGCGAAACACAGACATCTGCCCTGTAGAGGTCTCCATCTGAGCTAGCCATCCTGGACTCCTTTTGTAGTCGATGGAGCTCAAGTCAGTGGAGTCACTGTCTCCTAAAGCACACATCTAAACCCGGTCAGAAGAGTCATGACCTGGAAGTGCTGGTATCGCTCTTTTGATTATAAAGGGAGCCTAGGGTGACTACATCAGATGGAAATGTCTTAGCTTGATTAAAATGAATTCTGCCCTGTGAGTCTCCTGAGCAACTTTTCACCTCTGATAAAATCCATTGCGTTGCAACCCTTGCACATTTTTTGCACTTAGAGGACAGGATTTGTGTGTGCATCTGGATGCACGTGTGCACCTGAGGTCGGGAGGAATGATAAACGCGCACAGGGCTGGATATAGCAGATACTGATATCCCACAGGGAAGTGCATTTCTTTGCTCTTTTTACTAGAAAAGCAGAAATGCTGGCAGGCTCCTTCTGCCACTAGATTTCCTAGCAGCTGCCCAACGACCATGTTAGTAGTTGGTTAGGGCACTTATAGCACTCTCTAAATTTTTAATATTTTATTCCTCCCTTGAAGCATCTGGTGTAAGTCACTTCTGGAAACAGAACACTGGACCAGATGGAGCATTAGTCTGTGACATTCTGATCTGGTAATTCCTATGTTAATTTTTACAACAATTTAGATGGGCATTGGCCACAGAGCCCAATCTGAGTCAATTTTATTATAGGGGGGGCCTTTCCCCCCTCTTCCCTTCCCGTTGAGAAGCATTTTATTTTTTTTAATGGAGATTTTCACAGCACAGTACCTGGAGAGAAGAAAGGGGCATTGCAGATTTCAGGAGTCAAGAGCTGGGCTCCCACTGCTACTTCAGACGCACGATGAAGAGGGGAACATTTTTCACAGTTGTTATCTGCAGATTCAGCAGATGTCTTTTAAACTTTTTACGAGCTTAAGTACTGCATGATATGTACCAGTAAATGTAGTGTTTAGTAGTATTACAGTCAGCATCGTACAGATGCCTGAAGGTTCCCTTATGAACCCCAGTTGTGTTGGCTGGTACTTAGAGGGATACAGAAAAAAAAGACTATATTAAAACACACAAGAAGGCTACAGTTTTAGAAAAAATCAGTAATCCTGAGCATATCAGGGTCCAAAAGGTCCAGCACAAGCCATCATAAAGGGAACTGATTTAAACTACATTTCTGAATATCAGGCTTCTTTCGATGTTACACTTAGGAAGAAAGGCATCCCAAACTGTTAGGCATCATTGAAATGCCACTTTGCAATACCACAGTCTGCTCTAAACTGCAGAAACACAGTCAGAAGGTTAGGCTGTGCCCCCACTTAAGGACAGTTTGATTGATCAAGGTCAGCTATGTATAATACTGACAATTTTATAGCCACATAATTTTCTCTAATTAAACCTCCAGCTTCTAACTAGGTAGTTCTCCCTTATGTTGTTTTTGCTTATACATCCTTGTGTTGCCAAGCTGTGAAAAATTATATGGGTCACATAATCTTGTCATTGTTCTGTTCTCACATTAACATATTCATTCCAAACAACATAGAACAAAAATATGAACAAAAGAATGTCATGACTGAAGTAGTGTAGTTAGATGTGAGTCCTTGCAGGCATTTTAGAGATTAGCAGTGTAACAAATTATTAGTTCCTCTAAATATCTGGATCTGGCTAAAGAAACTAATCATATAAAACTGAATCATTAGCCTTTGGCAAACTGCCTCGGTTTTTGTTAGAACAGGCTGGTACACGTTGAGAAATTGAATGAGGTTTTTTGTTTTGTTGGTTTTTTTTTTAAATAACACAGGAAAGTAGATTATTTTCCCCCGTTAATTTTTATAAACTGAGTAAGGCCTGAAAACGCCCAGTAGAAATAGATTTGTTATTTTCCAGTTGAGTTCATGAAGGATTCCTTGTTGCTCTATGGCCTTTTAAAATATATACTATGATTGCACTCAGAGGTTGATAGGAAAATTCATATGTCATTTTTTGGCCATTTTTTGTTCCCTTAATTTACAGTGATGAAATGTCAAAGTGGTGACTTTGCCAATGAGTTTCACAGGGCTGCACCAGCAATGACATATTCGTCACTGATTAAATGGAGTTTGCTCCATGAACTTACTCTGGGGCGCGTTAACGCCAATAAGGCATCGCATTGAGTAGAGGGGACACAAAGCTGCATCGCTACCGGTGACATCAGACATGCAGCCCTCCATTTGATGCTGTAGAGGTACAGCAGAGCTCTCTGGAGCAATCATCAGAGACAAATGCGACCCTTGTACCTGACACCTGGAGCCCAGAGAAGTCAAGCTTTGGGGGCAAGAGGGTCCTGCCATTTCAGTACACCTTATGAAAGAGGGACTCATTGCTCAGAGAGCTCAGACAGAGCATATTATCTTGCTGAAATGCCTCTTTTTCAGCTCACCCCTCGCATCTGTGTGGCCTCTCTTCCAGAACAAGCATTTGCCAGAATTGTTTTTCTGCTTCGCAATAGAAACCAGTTGGACTAAACCCAGTCTTGTGAGAGTGCATCTGCACGGGCAGTCCTGAGCAGGATAATGGCATCCAAGAGACTGTTTATCTCAGAAATGTTACTTGGAGAATTTTTTTGTGTTACCTGAATAGCCAAGTGTCTGATTTGCACTAAATAATTGAATATTTTTACTGCATTTTTTCACACAAAGAATTAAAGTAGCTTGAGATAAAGGCCTGAATGAATACACTCTCATACAGTAAGTTCACAGACTCCATAGCAAGCCCCCAAATCAGCTGTTCCAGCAATGGAAGTGCCTGGGGATGGGGAAGGGGCAGAGGATGCGCACACACACACAGAGCCTGTATTTGGCAAAAAGAAACATTCATATTAAGGGGTACGGAAAATTCAGTTCTAGGACTTTCTGCAAACTATGGCATAAAGGTTCTGGTTGCCTCATCATGCCTCCCCACACCTCCCCAAAACCACCTTTGTCGCAGCAGCAAATTGCCAGTGCACAGGGAAGGACAACCAGGGCAGTAGCGTGGGGCTGCTGTGTCCAAGGGCAGGAGGTAACCTGCCCGGAGTGCTGCTCCTGGGGCCATAAATGTCCAGGTTGGGATGTGCTGGGTACCCTCTGGAGGCACAGGACCGTACATTGTATGGCTGCCTCTACCTGAGCCTTCCCACAAAGCAGGGAGGGAGAGGAGGCCGAGAGAGAAAGAATTTATGAGGAGGGATAGGAAGGCAAGCCTGGAGCTGAAAGATACGGGATAAGAAAGATCCTCTTAGAGCACATCTGAGGAGACTGAAGGCCAGGGAAGAAAGAAAGAGAGAATCTCAAGGAAACAGTGATAAAGAAGCCTGGTGAGAAGGATATGAATAAGCGAAGGCTACAGGAGGGGGAGGTTGCTGAAAGGCGAAGAGAGGTGCCAATACGAAAGATACTTGGTCCTGACAAAGTGAGGACAGACAGAAGAAATGTTGTTATCTGGGACAGAGTAGCTCCCAAAATAGAACATAATCATCTCCCCTATTTAGAGTAGGAAATGGCAATTCCTATCTATAGACATGTTTTAACAACTTCCACATTTTTTCCCTTTTTTCCCCCTGCTGCCTCCATCAAAACCTTCAACTGTTTGAAGTCACATTAACCAAGTTCAAGACTATGCTAATATTCACATGGAAAAATTCATCATTTGTGTGTGGGGTAATGCACGTTTGTAACATTGCCTTCACCTGCACACTGGGGCCAACATTTCTGTGGGATGAGAGCTATCTCCTCCGAGCTGAAGTGCTTGAGAAGGTCATCGAAGTTCAAGGAGCAATCCATTAGTTAGAAAGGCCTGTTTTGGAAGAGTTCTGGCTGTTTTGCCAAGACAGATGATTTTTCTGAACTGATTTCTGAAAGGAATAAACCTTTGAGAAAATCATTAATTCCATCCTGAATACGATGAACAATAAGGGGAACAAAGAAAAGGCAACAACCTGCTGAGTTCTCTGAAAGGGTATGAATTTCATTTTTCTTAAAAGAAAATATCAGAAGCATTACTGGGCAATTTTTACCACTTTCGTTGATTTTTACAAGTGTCAAAAGATGGATGCAATCTATTCAGTACTTAAGTGGGATGATTAAAAAAAGCTTCCTTGTTGGATCTCTTGGCCAGTTTGTTTCTTTGAAGCTGCCACTCTTCTGCTACCACTGGAATTTAGTGAGCTTGTACAAGATTTTGGGAGCCTCTTGTGTGTCTATATCAGAGATAAAGTTGAAGTGGTATCACCAATCCAGGCAACTCTCAGTGAGAAAGAGGATCCTAAGAGAGATCAGTTTTGTCATTGGAAACTATAGCTCACACTGCTCTTCCCCATAAGTGATGAGTTTGGGAATGGCTCAAAAAACCATGAGACATCTATGCTCTAATTTATACTGCATACAAACCACTGGACAAGCAAATATGTGCTCAGGTTGGATTCAGTTAGGTAAGTTCTGGAGCCCAAGAGGAGAAAGTGGACATACATGGGCTTCTCCAAAGAGCTTTCCTACCTGCAGAAAGTCTGACTCACATGGCCCATGATACCTGGAGGTAAAATTAGATAGCAATGTTAGCCAGATAAGCTGAGTGACTCCCTACCTAGAAGGGCTCAACACCAGAGATTTGCAGACAGCTAAGATATAGCCATGTGCCTGGTAGCAATGTGGCCTTATGAAGCGTCGAGCTGGGGTGCTGTCATCTCCCAAGCTCAGTTCAGTGCAGCGGCAGGAGGCAATGCAAGGTCTAGATTTGAAAAATGGGGAGTCAGAAGAATTTCTAGGTCTGGCTGCATCTGTCAGACCCCAATGAGGTCAATGAGGTCAATCCGTCAGACCCCCTTGGCAGCCATCACAGCTGAAGTATGTTTCCCATCCACTGAGAAGGAAATAAAAGGCTTGTCGCTACAACGGGCTGACGAACAAAATAACCGATCTTGAAAATATGGACAGTCAGGAGGAAAATCAGGCCAAAAAAATTCATATTTCTTCAGAAGCACTGTGCTAATATAACACTTTCAGTAAAATTAAAAGAAGGGAAAATATGACAGGGCAGCAGAGCTTGATAAGCTGATATTAATGGCCCTGCCTCTTGTAATGATCAGAAGGGGAACTATCTAGACCAGGAGACTTATTAAGTCTTTGAGTACAAGCAATATCTCCTTGCGAGAGCGAGAGGTTCAACTAAATAATCTGAATGAGTTTTTGAAAGTTTGGCCAAGGTAGCTTATCTAAGGGAGACTGCCTCTGAAATGAGCCTCCAGGCCCCAGTGGAATGTGCTTGGCTAAAAGGTAGCAAATTCCATCAAAATCATACTGTTATCATTAATGATGTTACTTTCTGAATTCTGGAGGACAGGGGATAGCCCTTGGCTCAGGAGGACGAGCGGTGAGATTAGCTGAAAAATTACTGGGTCTGTCAGAACAGTCAAGCTTCTAAAAATAACATTTGATGTTTTATTCATATGGGTGAATTACTTAATTTCAAGTCCCTTCATGGTGTTCAGCTTCCAGCAAGGCTAGGATTTGCCTTCTGCCATACAAATGACCCTTGTCTTCAGTCATTCACACATGCCTCAGGAAGAAACCAGTGAGAAGGCATTGCTGAAGGGAAACTGAGTCACAGGAGACTGCAGAGGAGTGACAGCAGAGGGTGCAGAATAACCATTTGGTGTCCTTTCAACACTGACTCTTTGAGCACACTTATTTATTCTAAAAACAGGTAATTTTTTCAAAGTTTGTTGATTCATTCTTTCTCTTTTTTTTCCCCTGAGGTTCAGATATTAATTTCCTGTGTATAACTGATGCATGAGTTAGATACATTTAGTAAGTGATTTTTTAAATCTACTTTTGGAGATACATACACGCGTCCCATGTCAACCTCTGCACATATACCCAGGAGTCCCATATTGTCACTTACTTATACACTTCACCTGACCACTCAGTAAAGCCAAATGCTATATATTGGTTGGCACAATGACTGATCACTGCAGATTTCTGATAATTCTTTAAATTTTGATCTGAGGGAAGAGTGTGAGAGCTCATTACACATGCCAGACTATCATCTACTGGTCATACATCTTAAATATTAGCTATAGTTCCCTGCGTTTATTTTCCTCCCTTGTAGTGCAGTTTTTATAAAGCCTTTCCAATATTATTCGCTAGGCCTGGACAGGCAAAAGATGCTAGGGGGTCTGTTTTTATTTTGTTTGATCTTTCACTTTTAAACTACTACCTTTTGCACTAGGGATTTCTTCCACTGTCATTAGGATGCTATGAAATTAGGGGCAGCGGGGAATCTATTTGAGTTTGCAGTTTCAAAGAACACCAGCTCTACTATGCTCATTATTTGCCTTTTTTTGCATTAATAATTGCACAAATGTTGTACGGATTTGATGAAAAAATGCATATTCTCATATTTTCTTCAATATCAGGGAAGCAGTCATACAACTCGATAAAAACTATTCCCTTTTGATATGGGTTTAACTCTTGGAAAAGAGTGAAAGCAGTGTAGAAGAATGGGTTAATAAAACCATTGTAAATTAAGAGAAACATGAAAAAAAATCCAACCAGCAGGAGTGAGATGGAAGTAACGCTGCATCTCAACTCATCAGAGGCAAAAATGTTTCCATGGTAAGAATAACCAGTATTTCAGGCTGTAGAATAACCTTCCAGTGCATTTCACACAAAACAACACTTGAAGATATTTACAGCAGAACCAGACAAAACATTGCGCAGCAGGGGATACACAAACCAGATAATCTAATCGATATTTTCCAATTCCAATGCTTGATGGGTTTGGCAGAGGAAAAAAACAATTGTTTTAGTAAATACAATAAATTTCTTAGAATACCAAGCAATAATGCA
The DNA here is from genome assembly GCF_018139145.2 of Gymnogyps californianus. Lineage (NCBI taxonomy): Eukaryota > Metazoa > Chordata > Aves > Accipitriformes > Cathartidae > Gymnogyps > Gymnogyps californianus. The sequence continues at coordinate 159,636,967 of NC_059472.1, forward strand.
GCAATTACTGAAGGTCATGACTGTAATTAAACAGCATTATTTATTTCATTGCCAGTGCCTCATTTTCTATTAAGTTAGATTCTAACCCAGCCAAGCTAACAGCTACCCTTACCTCTAAATTTTTTTTCAAAAAATCTTTCAGAAACTTTATTGCTGGAGATCTTAGCCTCTTTTGCTCATGTAATGCTTAGAATTTGCACCTTTTCACACAAATATAACAATATACAATACCCAACATTTTCTGCAATCTCAAGGTTAAAATTAATTTTCAATGCTTGCCTTGTATTTCTAGCTGTATTCATTCATTTTTTCAGTGTAGGCATACTTGTCTGAATCCTACTTGTTGGTCAAGTCCTCTAAGTCCCATTTTGTTAATGAATCTTGCCTATTATTGAAAGGACAGAACAAAATCATGATGCTAATTTCTTCCATCTAAATTCCTTCTTTTTAAATGTTGGGATGGGGACTGCTTTCCACCTGATGAGATGTGAGTACTCATTAGTAGACTTTACTGTATTATTTTGTCAACTGCTACTTCTGACAATCACATTTGTGTTACTCTTTTTCCGGATCTTGATTTCCAACTCTCCTGGTTTCAGCTAGGACAGAGTTCATTTTCTTCCTAGTAGCTGGTATAGTGCTGTGTTTTGGATTTAGTAGGAAAATAATGTTGATAACACACTGATGTTTTTAGTTGTTGCTAAGTAGTGTTTATACTAAGGCAAGGATTTTTTCAGCTTCTCATGCCCAGCCAGCAAGAAGGCTGGAGGGGCACAAGAAGCTGGGAGGGGACACAGCCAGGACAGCTGACCCAAACTGGCCAAAGAGCTATTCCATACCGTATGACATCATGCCCAGTATATAAACTGGGGGAGCTGGCTGGGAGGGGCGGATTGCCGCTCGGGAACTAACTGGGCATCGGTCAACGAGTGGTGAGCAATTGCATTGTGCACCACTTGCTTTGTATAGTTTAATTCTTTTAGTATTACTATTGTCATATTATTATTATCATTATCATTGTTTTTCATTCCTTTCTGTCCTATTAAACTGTCTTTATCTCGACTCACGAGGTTTTTTTTTTTCCTGATTCTCTCCCCATCCCAGGGGTGGGGGGGCAGTGGGCGAGCGGCTGCGTGGTGCTTAGCTGCCGGCTGGGGTTAAACCACGACACCAACTCTGTACCTTTTTTTCTCTTTATTTCCCTAAGGTTTACTTGCAGACGTACATGGAGTTTTGCCCTCGTGCTGCAAAGGTGATTTGTGGATATGAAATTCACGTCCTCAGCTTCCCACTAAAGGCTGATGAAGAGAAAAGTCATTAAAAATTCCCTGCGCAGAAGAGCCTCAGCTAATGTGGAAAATATCAAGAAAAGGAGTGGAATGGATGGAGCCCATGAGTCCTACAATGTGAGGTACATAAACCGCGTAGCTCCACACTGCCAAGGCGCCCATCGCTCTGCTCAAGCCCAGCAGCAGGGCTTCTAAGGAGGCTGTCAGAGGGCTGCTCCTGCTCTGCATTTTGGACTTTGGAGCTTATCTTGAAGGATCTTTCTTTTGGATCTTTAAGGTTCCTTCCAACCCAAACCATTCTATGATTCTATGATCTCAGTCTTCCTTGGGAATTTAGCCCCGAGCTCGTTACAAGTGGAACTGATCCAAAGTGAGGATCAAATACCTGCTCTGAACAAGCAGTTCCTCGCTCAGTTTAACAGCCAGCAGTTTGGGTGCTGAGCAAGCACAGGGATTCCCTACAGACATTATGGATCACACTCTTCCCAGAATCGTAGTCCTGAGCCAACTTGTTAAGCACAGCATGGCCCTGTGGTCTTTTCCCTGAAATATATCTTTTAACTCTCCTCACAATCGTACTATTCAAAATGTTTTCTAAGTGGTCTCCAGCCACAGTGTATTTTAGGTTTATAATCTCCATGCGTTAAAAAACATAATTCAGCCCAGCCAGAGACGCTGAAACCCTGAATTCTCAGGGACTTGGCTGCAGGGACAGAAAGTCAGCAGAGATCATAGAGGAAGAGAGCCAAAAATGTCAGAGACTATGAGATAAGGAGAGAGATGAGGCTGGAGAGACTGCAGGAACACACTCAGGCAGCGCAGCCCTGCAGTCAGACAAAGCTGGGGATGGAAAGTCCCGGGTTACTGTTCTCTGGCGTAGCCCGTCAGGGTGACCTCAGACAATTTATTTTATGAAAAAGGGAAAAATCCTACACTGCTATGGGTTTGGTGTGCATAAGGCACTGTGACACTCCTTAGTTGAGCAGCACCCCAGACACTGCAATTTGGACTACCTGGTAGCTGTGAGCTGTACTCCTTCTGGACCAGACAGAATAATTGCTAACTAGCACTGCAGAGCTAGTAGCATTACGTAGCTTTTAGTTACATCAAGTACTGCAAATATTATGACTATTATTCTAAGCTATAGAAAAGCCTCCCCTATTTCAAATGTTTATCTCAGCTAAACTGAACGCTTTGAAGTCTTTGAATCCCTATTTCTCAGCTAAACTATGCAGACCTTCAAAGACATTCACGGACTCGGGAAAGGGGAGAAAATGACAGATCTGAGTTCCCCCTCTGCTTTTCAACATTCAGCCTGTGCAATAGATTTAAACAAATTGCAGGATCCAGGACAGCTCAAGAGTTCAAGTTTTGCAACTTGAAATTCCAATGCATTGCCCTTCTATCTCATATCTGCATTTCAAATTGTGTTTACCAAGTACTCCAATTTTTTCTTTATAACAGGTTATTAATCTGACACAGGATTTTGCAATACTTGTGCATTCAAATTCCTGCATAGTTTAGCAGATACATCTGACCTTGCTATTATCCTTCCTTCAGGAGATTTATACAGCATTCCTTCTTTGGAAAGATCATTAATTAGCATGCCAATAGAAAAAATGAAATTGCCTGCCATCTCCTATGTAAATGCTTTCCCATCTGTTCCTTTCTCATTTTCTCTCCACACACTCTACCAAAGGTAGGTTTAGTTTTTATACTGCTCTTAGAAAATAGTACATTCTTTGTTGTGCAATTTAAATCTGTTAAATTGCGTTGCATTGTGAAATGTGGCTCTATTAAAGTAATATATAGTTTCATGCAGTTTCTCAGAATCTGAGCCAACTTCCAGCGAAGTTGGTGGCTGTCATTTCCTTAATACCTATGGATTCAGTCTGAGGTCTAAAGAATCATATTTCAATATTTTTGCATCTAAGGCTGCTGCCAATAATAAAAAAAAAATTCTGCAGTTATTAATTAATAACAATTTATAGCAGGATTCCAGTAACAGCCCAATGAACTCTACTGGAGTTTCCACATGGCACTGTAACACCCTCCACAGCTCTCTGTTCTGCTGTGTTAAGAGAATCATAGGCTTTTTCTTAGTTCAAAAAGCATCTATATGGAAGACTTTTTTTTTAAATTATGTTAGGGACGTTCAGAACTGATTTTCAAAGGGACTACTGTTATTTTAGTAAATATTTCACAAAAGGTGGCAACTTTGTGTAGCAAAAATATAAATGCCCATCTTTTTCCTTGAAATACCGAATAGCTCAGCAGGAAATGATTTGAGGGGAGTCCAAAATAGTTATACTTGGCAGTACTGCTAAAGGGGCAATGGAGATTTGTTGTTCAGTTACCTCCAATCCCAGATGTTTTGGACTACCCTATGACATACAATGGCAACAACTTCTCATGGCCTTGGCTCTTCAAGCAGACAGAGCATCAGAAATGCTGGCTGACCTCAGCACCCAGTTCAGAACAATAGGGCACTTCTGAGGTAGGTCTCGTGATAGTCCTCGCTTACCACATCTTGGTGCAGGCTAGGAATTGGGTCTAGCACAATGAATAGATTCCTTTTGATGAAACCAAACTGGCAGACCCACTCCAGATGTGCACGTAATGTGTTCCAACCGTTAAGGAGAGCACAGAGGTCCAAAACAATGCACTGTGAAGTCCTCCAACATGTACTGAGCACTCGTTCCCCAACTTTATGCTCTCAAACCACTCTGAGCTCATGCAACACCCAGAAGAGCTTCTTGCACAATGTAAAGGGCCAAATGCGTCCATCCCCATTCATAATTGCTGTCCTCCACCAGCCCTCATGGGCCTCTTCAGGCCCGTCACAAACCTGGAAGGCCTGGTGATGCTCTAAGTGTTTCAGTTACTGACAGGAGAGATGGATCTTTTATCCCCCTTAGAGGAGGGAGGAGAAGGGACCAGGACAAAAGCTGTCACCTTACTGGGGAGGGAAGCAGGAGGGGGGGCTGCCTTGTGAAGAGTGTGCCCCTCTGTCCCACAAGGTGTAGGAATCATCTGGCTTTGCCTCCCTACTACTCCACAACTTTCACCCACCCAAGGTGTAGCAGCTAGCAGAGCTCATGTTTCCCCTCCTCCGTGCTCTCTCCTCTCTGCCATTTCCAAGTAAATCTTCTCTGCACCAAATGCTTGTTGACCCCATGCTGCCTTCTGAATCTGCTGCTTGTCAGATGCATTTTTCCCTCGCAAACAACTCAGCCCCTCGTCTGATGTCTCCTCAGGATTGTTGAAACTGCAGTTGCAGGCACACCCCAAGGCACAGACAATGCCAAAAAGGACACAGGGAGATGTATTTGGAGTAACCATGCTTGCCCAAAGGGGATGGGAGACTAAGTGCCACTAGGGAGTGTGAATGTACATTTGTGAGTGTGTGTTTCCGTGGGGTTAAAGAGATGACACAGGGACTGGGTCAATGTGGCATGTGGTATATGGTAAGGTCATGATTAAATGCGAGACAGGCTCCATCATTATCCAAGCTTATGAGCCATCTGCACAGGGAGAATACAGCTTCTCTGACAATAAAGGTAGGGATGCAAAGACCACAGATGACCTGGTTCCTGCTTGGAAAGGTGCCAACATTCCTTTTGAATCTGAGACCGGAATAATGAAAAACATGGATCTCTTGAAGTTTTCCTGGGAAAACTTTCTGAGAAGGCCATAAATCTAGCACAGTGGTCCACCAGGACCTACACAACAATTGAGAAAAACAGTTTATACCATCATGGATGATCTGGGCTGAGCTGGTAATATGCTTCAATATCCCCTGCACAGTTTGGGAGCCCATGCAGAGTAGATGCTCAGATAGTTTTGCCATGTATCCCAAATGTCTTACCACCAGTAGAGAGTTTGGAGGATGGCCTTGGAAAACTCAAATCATGTTTTTGCCCACAAAAGACTACCCTGCCCAAAACTTTTCAGCCCTCAGCCAGAAGGAGGCAGGTGTTTTATGGCTGCAGAGTGCAATAGTCACTCTCTTGAATACAAAAGGAGCTCCCAGAACTTCATCTAATGATGAAACATTGCCAACAGCTCACAGCAGAGGGTCTCTACTGTGCACCTCCAAATTTAAACCATTTTGCACCTACTTCTTGACACCCCATGTCTCAAGGACAATGTGGTTCCACCAGCTTGAGCTTGTCTCCCAGCTCCAAACCTCCAGTCGCCCAGAGGCAAAGCAGCTGCAGCAGTGAAGTTTCCTAGGAGGCCCCAGACAAGAGGATGTCTAGGAGGGTATGGTTTCAGTTTATCCAGAATAGTCATGCAAAATAGCTGCTGTAGCTGCAGGACTGAGCGTGCAATTTTCTCCCATAATGTTCGTTTGTTCTGCTGATGACCAAATGGGGAGCTGGGATGGGGTTCAGGAGCAGGTGCCATGGTGCCATCCATAAGCTAGCAGGAACAGAATGGACAGGAACAGAAATAAGGCTTGTTTCATGTGTGAGGCTGCATACAGGTGCAGATGGAAGAACAGCGAAATAGTACTGTCATCTGTATGAAACATGGTAGCACACTACTCCCAAAAGTAGTAGATTGAGAGGCAAGCAGGACAGAAGCAACAGTTTGTAGGACAGCTTTTCTCCAGACAGCTTCAAGTCACACACATGGTGGAGATGTTTGGTCTAGGAGACCAGACTAACTTTAATCTGAACTGACGTAACTCTGAAATGTGTATAGTGGAGGATCCTCCACTTCAACTGCTTTGCTCTACTGATCTGCTCCTACTGTGCTGCATCACCTGCTGATTAGTTTTAGCTGTCATCTTTCCAAGAAGCCACACTCCGTGCGGAGGACGAGGCACCTGAATGACATGAAACACTGTGGTATCATTTCTAAAACAAAATTATTTGATTGGTGTTCAATCAGAATTTCATATTTGGATGTCCTTTAAAAAGCAGACATATCTTTCAGGGGCATGGAAGAGAGGGGGCCAATCCAAGGACAGCAATACACATTACATTTAAAAGCAATGATTTTCAACTAGAACATTATCATAAATGTTTCTGATTTGGGAGCCCAAGATTTTGACTACCTGATTGCTTGTCACTTCCCACCTGGGAACTGAAGCCTTGCATGATCAACCCAGCGTGTTGCAGAGAAGAGCTTTGCTTTGCACTGTGGCTGTGTACTGTATCTTTGCTTTAGATGTCCCCTTTATTTCAGGTTGAAAACAGTTTCCTGCTCACTTGTGTTCAACAAAGTTTTGCACCACATTTCCCATGAATTTTCTGGACATAGACTTTTAAAAAGTAATTAGCCAAATATATTACCAAGTTGTTTTACTCATAAATATCAAATAGTAACATAAAAGCAGCATATGCTGTTGTGGTTCTCCAACTGGGTGCCAGATGGCAATACTAAGATTCAGGCAGACTCTGTGTTAGAGTGGGTTGGGAATATACCACTCAAATAACTTTTTCTTTGCAGTAGGAAACACAGTTTCCAGAAAAATCAACATTTTCCACAGAAGACTTCTGCTCACATATTTCAATTTTTCGTATCTGCACTACTGAAAGACAACATTTTGGTTTGTCAAAATGAATGCAAACGTCTTCATCTGGGTTAACTACACCCTGGTCTGTCCTCATGCTGAGCTGCTGGAATGCTTTATTTGTCATAGCTCAGCTGCCTGGTAGCCCCGTTTTCATTACAGACCTGGTTCTTAGGTGTCACAGTCTTGGCTATGGTTGATATGAGCACAACACCCACCTAGCACAACACCCATGCATGTGTCCTCTACGCACCAAGGACGTGCCTGGGCACAGGATGGAGCATATGGCCTCTGAACAGCATGTTCCATAACACGTTCGAATGAAATCGATACACCTATCATAATTCACTTAAGCATCCGAAACAAAACTGGTTTAAGGACGCTGACATATTTCCCTTCAGCCAATCAAAATGTCTTGGATGTCAAATCAGAGATATCAGAGATTCTGATTTTCCAACCAGGTGTACATCACTGTCGAGAGAATGGGAAGATTTTCCGGTGTTTATACCTCCAGATAAGACAGGATGTCTTCCTGGATGACAAATTGCACAAATTGCAGGGTTTGACCCAGAGAGAGGTGAAATTAAAAAAAAAGATTACATGATCCCATAGTCTTTTGTGAATTTAAATCCTATAAAAAATAGGAACTTGAAAAGCACTACACTTACAAAACAAGGACAAACCGTGAACTGCAAATAACCTGCGAATGAAACGCTCACAATGGTTTTTTGTAATGAGGTTTACAATGTAGCTGAGCCTATTCCAGGGTGACATGTTGCAGACACAGTGACAAGACTTCCAACATTTGATCATAAACCTGACACCTGGCCAGCCAGCTTACCTTGTCTGGTACCTGGCTCATTAAGCTACTTACTATCACACTATCCGGACCCAAATTTAAGTTCTTAACATTACTGGGCAAAGTAATGGATTGGGATTGTTTTATCATTACAGCACGGCATGATCTCTTCATTTATTAACAACAGTTCAACGATTTTGAGTTCAGCGCCATTTTGAAGCCTTTGAGTTTGTGCACTGCTCTGTTTGCCTTTCCCTGTGCAATCTCTGCCTCTTGTTGCAGGTAGCATTTTCCTAAAAGTTTAAGACCTCATTCATGTTCATTTCTAACTTCTTGCAAGCTCTGGTTTTCCAGACTGAAGAGGGGAGCTCTGTCAGCTCCATACACAAACAATGTCACACCAGGTTTCTCCTCTTTCTTATCAGTGTTACAAGAAAGGTACTTTCTGCTGCTATTCATTGTCATTTTCAGCAGCTTACTTAGAAGCTTAGAACTTTCCTTGAGTGTTTAACCACTTCCATTTTCTTTTGTCCCCTTCAGACAAAATGTTTTGTTTTGAATAAGAAAGACCAGCATAGAGTCTTTGTGAATTTAAAAACATTTCAAAAAAGGGCCTTATATTTCAACGTCAGCCCCTCTCGCCAAAGGCAACACTGGAAACTTCAAGGAAGGAGTTCAAATTTAAGTTCTTAAGAATAACCTTTTTTTAATGTTACCTCCCGTTTCTCCCTATCAAAGCAAAGAAGAAAAGGTTTTCATTTTGCAGTGAACAAATTATGTTTTTATAATAGGCTCATCAGAAAATGAGTCTGCATTTCTTGCATAGTTTTGTTCTGCGTATCCTTGATTTCCTAAAGTCTTTTACTTGGAGAACACAGAAAGTCTGACCTCCCCATCCCTCCGAGCTGGCTGCAGCCATGACACACCACTGCGTGTCTACACCATGCAACGTGGCTGTGAACGTGCATTCTGCATGCAGAGGTGTAAATGTGTCGGGACACCGCTCTTTAACCCACCCATATAAATCTCCACTTGCCTTTTCACCTCCAAATACATGAGCCTTCAGTAGCTTTGGACCCTAGAATCCTCTATACCATAAAGCACCCTGCTTTCAACAGCTTGCTCTCAAATAAAACAAATAGGGATGGAGTTACTGAACTTTCTGTATTCTCATAAGTAGAAACCAATCAGTCTGATTTGCCAAAGAACAGGGAATATCAAGTAATCTCAGACAGTGTCGATAGACTCTCCAGAATATCTCTAGAATCACAGCAGTGGCAATCATGACGCATTATGTCTCGCTGTGAGCCCATCCGTTCAGTTCTCATGAGATACTAGAGTAGCCCTGGAGGGAGAGAACAGATCTGTACTGCTGCTATATCAGAATAAGGATGCTGTATGGTGTTTTGTGCCATCTGTTCTCCTAGGTTGTTCTCTGAGTGTCTCATGAACATATAGCAAAGCATTCAAAGATACTGGAGTAGTGCAGTGTCACCTTTCCTTCATAATTGCACAGTGGTTTTGCAGAAGTTGGGAGTAAAACAGTTCTCCTGAATATTTTTGATACATATACAAATAGCATTGTGTAATGTCTAATAAAAATAAGTAGCATATTTTATATCTTATATTTTATCGTTGATTTTTTTTCTTCTCTTAGCAAGTGTTTGCATTTGGAGCAAAAGGTTGTGTTTCCAGAGTAGCACAGCACAAGCACCAGTCTAACTTTCAGTTGAATGTGACTTCAGCCCATACATAGAAGAAAACAAAGGCCATTCAGATGGACACCAGAGACTGAACTGTAGAACCCAAGACCTGAAAACTTCCCTCGAGTTAATGCATGCTCTCCACATAAGAGAGCATCCTTCAACAAACTCATGTGCCCGGCTTGACCACAGAGGAGGACACGTTATCATCTCTGACTCATCCATTACAGCAGCAGGGTGACGCTATCGAAAAGATTACCTTCTGCATAGAAAGTACAGGAGTGATTCGTGTCTCTCTGCTTAAATTCTCCACACTGAAACATGGTGAGGAAAGAGTAGGGATCATCTCTACTTTTATTTAACAGGCTGGGGATGTAGCCGCAGTGGCCAAGACATCATTTTTATGCTACACCCAAAAGTCATAGCTGAGAAAGGACACTGCGAGGGGCACTCACTGCAGGTGCTTCAGGAGCGTCTGTAAAATCCAGCATCGTGCAGTGGGGACATCAGGCACAGGCAGCCCTGCAGATCACTGAGAGGCATGCAGGGCAAATGCAGCAAGAGAAAGGCAGGTTCCCCTCCCCGGTCCCCTCAGGGGCAGGGACAGTCGGTACCAGATGCCAGTGGGTCCAGACTCTGGGTGCACCGACAGCCTCTGCAAAACCTCGTCCCCCTGCCGAGGGTTTGGCTGCTGGTGCTCCAGGCCAGCTCGGACGCAGTGCAGCTGCAACCTGGGAGCAGGCTGCTGGGAAAGGAGCTGTGCGAGATGAGCTGGGAGAGGCTCCTCCAGGGGCTGCCCCCTTCGCTCAGGAGCTGCCTTTGCTCCAGCCCTCACCCTAGGTGCTTGCCTGGGCGATGTTGCAGCTACATCTGAGCCTGGCCATGTGCCCTGCTGGTCCCGACCTGCTGATTTGAATTCTGGCTTGACTGGGGACCTATCTCATCCTACAGACATGTCTGGAGACTTGGCCTGTTGGCAGGCCCTGGCTACCATCCCTGGACCAGCTCTGCTTGCCTTGTTCTGCCCTGCCTTGCCAGTCCCGTTGGCTCCCTGGCTCCTGGCTGACCTTGCCTTGCTGAGAAGACCCACTTTGGCTCCTCCCTAACACACCCTCTCTAACAGGATCCCACAGCCACCCCCTGCTTAAAACAAGGGATGCACCACTTCAGGATGGATTCAGAAATTATCTAACAAGGTATAAAAATAGCTTCTGTACCTCTAAAGTGCATTTCTAGAATTCCCAAGCACCTAGCAATTCAAACGGCCGTTTACATAAATGCCACATGGTAGTGTGACATAAAACCACTTACATTTGTTTCCTGCCTTCAGAACTACCTCAGAGGCTTTAGAAATTCACCTGCCTACCTCACATTCAAAGAAAACTATCCCACAGGTTTAAACATTGTATTTAAACTGAACATTTTGCTTTATTTCCCCTTTCAAAAGAAACAATAGATGCCAGAGGAGGGAGCATGACAACATGACATTGCAAAACCTCTTCTTGCCTGCATTTCAAAGACAACTAGAAACAGCTTGGTCCCTCATTGACCCCAATACTCAAAGGCTGAAGAGAACAATCACAGCCCTGAGAGCAGACCAAACAGTTGAACAAAAAAGAACCTAGAAAGTATAAAATCAAACTCTTTTTCATAATGGTCACATGCAAATCAGAAGTCTTTGACACTCATAGTGATGCTTAAATTCACTTAAGCATTTTGGCCATTAGATTTCAAGTTCCCTGAGTGGAAAATACTAAAAGAGTGTTCAACATCACCTCAGAGTCCCTGAAATCCTTACATCTTGCTAGACTCACTGTCCACTTCATTGCAGGGTTGCAACGAATTTTGGATGAGGGGGCTCGGTATCACCATGACTATCATACAAAAAGCTGCTGGTTTTAAAGTGAACTGAGTTCAGGACATGTTGTCGTATTTCCACTTGATTCAACAGTGCCTAAATAAAGTAGAACTAGCAATACAGAACTGGTCGGGTCTTGCACTAGCTACTGTATCCTTCAGATGCTCCAGGGCAGAGACTTTTCTTGTTCTTTAAATTTTTTAATATGCAAAGGTGCTATTATTTAGCAGACTGATAGTTCTGCAAACAAGCTACTCATCCAAAAAAATGCAATTACTTACAGAAGAGATAATTAATGATCCTTATAATTTTGCCTGCAGCCCTTTCTGAAATTAGAGCCTGTGGGCTAGTTGTCACATAAACATCTATCAGGAGGCACTCCTTGCCATTAAGTACTATCATGAAAAAAAAAAAAATCCAAACAGAGGACTAGAGAAGAACAAAGAGACGTGGAATGAAGTGACTTCCCAAGGATAGCTGCAGAGCACATGCCTCCTGCAACCCAAACCTTCATCTTCACTGCATCCTTTCTTCGTACCCTATGTAAATGCACATTCTGGGTTTTGAGCGGTTCTTTCATTCTAATATCATTATTGGTAACTGTTGAGAAGCCCGGAGCACAATCTGTTCCTACTGAACTTTCCTTAATTGTCACTAGATGTAGTCTTAATGGATTGCCTAAAAGTGTCAGCAAAAATGAGAAAGAGGACTGTGGTTCAATGAGATTAAACTTAAATTAAAATCTGAGCTCTTATAAAGGATCTGAGAAAGACAGAAAGGTTCATTCTTTCCTGTTTTTACACTTTTTAATCAAGCACAGCTTGAAAAGCATCTTGCACCACCTCTTTGAGTCCTTCATTCACTTACTTTTCAGGCTGACCTGAGCTTGCAAGGGAGGCGGTGGACAGTTTAGGACACAGCAGAAAGCCAGTTGCCACTTACCAGGGCAATTTAAGGATGAACAGAAATTTCCCCTCTCTCCAAAAGCCCTCCAAGCCTCACAATGAAAAGTCTGAGAGGTGGCCGTAATGAGGCAGTGCACCGAGCAGCGGGATGGCAGTGCCCCCACGCTTGTAAAAGGGGAAAAAAAAGGATGAAGAAACAGGGTTTCTGAGGAGGAGCAGAACTGTGACTAACGGAGGCTGAGATCCAAAAGTGTTGACTCGTGCTGTGGAGTCAGTAATTCTCAATCATCTGCAGACATTTTTATAGCTAGAAAAATAGATCCTAAACAAGTTAAACAACCCACTGTGACAAAAGGAAGCACTGCTTGAAACAGGGATAGCTCATTGTCTCTCTTATACCTGTTACTTTCACTGGAGTCTAATCAATATTTAATACTCCACCAAACAGGGCAGGAATAATGCTTTTCTGTCTCATACCTCTAGGCAGAGTTGTGATTAGCGACGTTTTCAGGTTGCTGTCACATTCATTTCATTAACATGAAGTAGCATTGCATCTCTCATTTGGAAGTGCTGTTTCCAGCTGCAAGGGCTGTGAAGAAAACCTAAAATGTGTGAGCTAAGCAAAAGCACTGAATTCCTCCTCAACGTATAGATGGCTGTGAAACAACAGAGGAGTAGGGAGGAAGAGCAATATCTGTTCCAGTCTCTTCAACAGATTCTCAGCCATGAACTTTAAATAAACCCTGAACTGGGACAGTCACTTCATTAACTATTTCCCTTTCAATGAATTTTACATGAAAAAGGCAAGTATAATTATCATACAGTACCCAAAGCCCTCAGAGGCATTTTTTGGACCAAATGCCCTATTTATTTTGTGTTAAAACTTGCGACTTCCACTATGACAAACTCCACAAGGCTACAATGAAGTGCATATGCAGAGTCTCATGCAATGCTAAAACCAAAAAAGGCAGAGACCATTACACAGCATTTAGGGTGGGACTGGGTTACAGACTGATGCCTGAGTGTGGCCACGCAAGCCACGTCTCTGAGTTCCCACTACAGACCATGGAGATCCAGTCAATGCGGCTAATGGAGTTTCGGGCACAGTTCAATCGATGAGACATAGATTTCTGTCTTAGGGTGATCTGAATTCTTCTGACTCCACTAATTTAATCAACAACCTCCACTATCATGGCAACTTAGTGGGCTGGCTCACGTTTAGATGCCTACAGTTTAGATCCCATCCTTAGGGTTTGTTTCAGTTGCCTAAGCACAGGCGATGGTGCCATCCAACAAACCATAAGGTACCAGCAGAACTCCAGCTGTCTCCTGCGAAGGGCTTGTTTTCCTGAAGGTGGCCTTTTCTATTCACTTACACTGTTTAAATATCCTGTGACATTCCTGGTGCACTAGTATCAAACTCATCTGTTTGCTACTTAATTTAAAAAAAAAAAGACGACCTTTTTCGGCACTCTTGGAGCTGTAGCCAAATGTTCTCTGCTGGGTGGAGTAAAACCAAAACTTCTGCCCTCAAATCTTCAGTCTAGCTTCTCTGTGAAGCACAAGCCAATTCCAGGGGAGGTCAATGGCGGGATTCACTGACCGAGGCACCAAAAAAGGTGTGTCATAGTATTATTTTGTGTTGCACCGGTTTTGTATTTGTATAGTGAGTTGCACTGCTTGTCTTTCGTGTATCAGCTGTATTGTTTTCTTTGTATGAGTTGCAGAATTATTTTTTATTATATAAAGCGCTATGTAAGTGACTCTCAAACTATCATCTGAAACATGCAAGTGGTCTGACAGGTAATGCTACATGGTTCACCATAAAATCTCTGAATCTGTCAGATTAAAGGTTGTTGATAGGGATCTGTTAGAGACGTATGGTTTGTCAGTGATCCCTAACTTTGGAAACTGCTGCTCTTTCTTTATACTTATAGAAAAGCAAACAAAATAAAACTCATTGCTATGTTTGCCCAGCAACTGAGGAAAAGAACTGGGCTTTCTTAAAGATCTGCGTTTCTATAAATACTGCTCTACGTCAAGAAAGAGTTAGGTAATATGGTAACCTCAACGGTCAAGGAAAATTGGTAGAATAAAAGCTCACTGATTGTGCACCTTAAAAAAAGACACGTTTGTCAAAAGACCTATTGAAAGACTGTCAGGAACAGTATCTGTCCACAGAATGGCGAGTTCATTCTGAGTTTTATTGTTTTAACTGGATTCTCTAGGTAATACTCTGATCAGATGCAGTTGTTCTTGAAACATCTGTAGATAAAACACATTTTATCTGGTTGAAATGACATTGCTGCTCTCTGTCGCTCTGCTTTGTCTGGAGATGTGCCCAAGAAATGTCACTACATCATTTGCAATGATACGTGGTCACATAAATTCCAGTGTCCTGAAGCTTATCCTTCATAATAGTATATGCAGTCATTAAAGACTCCTGAAAGAAACAGCATAGTCAGTGCCTATGTTTTTAAAAAACAGTCATCTTTTACTGGGTATCCCATTGCTCTAAGTGAGCTTGTTACTTCTGAAAAAACTGACCTTCAGTATCTCCCATCGGGCCTCAGAATCAGAGGTTATTTTAAAAGCCACTTGTTCTTCTCTTGTCACAGAACAAGTGACTCTGTGCCTTCACTTGTTGGCTTAATCGAGGTGTTGAGATCAAGTACACTAATGAAAGGAAAGGCACCTCTCCTTTTTCTAATAACACAGGGAGAAAAAGTAAACTTCTGGAAAAACTGAAAGAAAATGTAAATTTCGCAGCTAACGGCTTGATTTATGTTTACAGTCCTACTGTCAATGGCTGCTGCCTGTACATTATTTTCTTCTCCTGAGCAGTGTCTTATTTCTTCTGTGGGACTTCCAGGATGAGAAGTTACCACCTGGGTGGAAGCAGGCAGCTAACTCGCACCGTTGGCAACTGGTAGGGTCCAGATTAACTTCAGTGTGATCTGCATTATTCCATTGCACTAGGAATATGGAAGATGTTAGTATCTCTTAAATCAGTATCTGTATAAAGGAATATCACAAAAACACACTCCACCTCTAGCGAGCAATAGCTCGCTTTTAGGTTTGTTTCAGAGTCATCACTTTTTGAAAAAGAAACTAGGGGAAGGTGCTACAGGAGTCAATAAAATAAAAAAATATCAGAACATAGCCATCACTTTGAGAGTAGCACTTTTCTATATCCTAACAAACAAGCTCATCAAGAGCCCATCAAGAAGAAAGGCATCATTTGAAAGCAGATGAAAGTATGACAAATAACTTTGACTTTCTCAGAAATTTTTATGCTTAGTAAAGTGCCAGAACTGTCACCAAAATATTTTATAAAACTATTATTTCCATTCAGCTTAATTATCTGCTTAACATAATTGAGAGAAGTCACTGCCTAGTTCCAGATGGTATGTGAAATGTATTGGCTTTTATATTAGAGTGATTGTTAAACTATACTGATTTTTAATGAACCTCTCAGATATGTAAAATACTTTTAAAATAATATTGTTAGCAATGTCGGCACTTTTTTCTATGAAGAAAATCCAATTCACATGACAAAAGAATAAAGCCAAGGGTCTACCAGCCTAAAAACAACTGAATCAAAATATAGTAAATAGAAATATAAAGCTTAATAGGAGATTATTTTTCCCTATGGGTTCAATTGAGGTAGTAACTCCCTAGTGTAAGGAACTGAAATAACAGCTACTTCCCTCCAGCCTGGGCACTGCTGAATGGTGATTTCAAAAGCCCTTTTTGGCCTTGAAGATGACTGTGGGCAGGCAGGCTGGCTGAGGACCAGGCTGAGGACCAGCGGCTGTGACACAACCAGGACAAGATGATTCCCTGGTCTTCAACCACAAGGAAATGTTCTCTGACCTGCCAAACTATGTGCTGCAATGATGTTTAGTTAGGACTATGTGGGAAGCTATTGAAAGTGAAGACTGAGTATTTCACATCTGGAAAATGCCTGGCACACTCTGGGAAGCTATAAAATAACACTGAAATTGCAGCAAGGACATTATGTTTCTTCGTTTCTTTTCTTCTCCTCCGTGAACAGGGAGTTGTTGCGTTACTAATACGATGCTGTCATTGATCTCCGAGCAATGTCACTTGTGCTGCTGCACCTCTTCTGGGGTGGGAAGCAAAGTGTCTTTTAAAAACAGTACACTCCTAAAGAGGAACAGGCTGGCGGAGGTGGCCAGACTCACCAGTGAGGGCAGAGATAATTAATGATCTGGAATATTAGAGGTGGAAATGACTCTATGGCTCATGAAGGCAGGTCTTACATGATTCAGAGCTTCAAATGGGGAAAAGCTTTAGCTCTCTCCATCTCCTTAACCCTGACTGGGAAGCTGTTCCCAGAGCCACAGCTTCCCTGTAGGTCCCTAAGTGTGGCACCTGACGCACACAGGGCAAATGCCCGGAGCCATGTGTGGGTACAGTGGGGTGGAAACAAGGCTAAAAATCCCACAGCTCCTCCAGGAAATCTGTGCCTGGTTATTAGGGACTGTCACCAGATGGCGGCGGGACACTAGGGGTGGGATTCAACTTGCAAATTAAAGTGCCTAAAATTAAGGACCTATATTAGCCTGAAAATCGTCTTTAGTTCTCTAGGCACGAGTGACTGTATTGGCTAGATCTGCATAGGATGTAACAGGAGTTTTGACAGTCATGCAGACACTGATGTTTAGGTGTCTTAATCTGTGAATTTAAGCCACCCCCAGCACTTTATAACACTACTGAACAGGTTGACGTGCACATGGCATGCAGTGGCTGTTCAGAGCAGGCAGCCAGGAATGCTGCAATGACCAGAGAACTACCCTATTTCCCAATTCTTGTTAAAATTCTATAAGAAAATAGAAAAGAGGCCTGTTTAAAATACCTCTATATAAAAAAGACTACATTTTTTGTCCATCCACATCATCACATGGAAAGGATACATGATCATATTTAGTCCAATTACAAACCAGAATTACCTACTTAGCATTTCTTTTTCTAAAACGTTAGCACTTAGACCACAGCAAAGGAGCTATACTGCATCTGTATTTTTCTTCCTTGGTTTTGCTGTCCCCAGTATGTTTTAAAATCCCTGTCTTTACTCTACTGGAAGTCATTGGGGTGAATACAGGGCTGTCAGGGGAAAGTTTAATGACCTCTGCATGCAGGAATTCAGATGGGATAGTCCTTTCTGACCTTAACATCTATAAATGCAATTATATTCATGCCGAATCATATGGTCAGCTACAGTATGGGGAGGCCAAAAAGTTGACATACTGTTTGGGACTTAAAAAAACAGTTGACTTTGAGGTTACTTCTCTTATATGTAGTTGGATCTAAGGTGTTTCCTCTTATCTTCAAAAAACCCTCTGTTTACTTCCAGGACAATCTACATCTGCAAGCTGCAAAACGGATTTGATGCTTACGTACCATTTTTGACGGAAAATCTCCTCTCCCACTTTCCAGACGTTCTTACAGAAATGTAAAAAAATATTCAGAGAATGCCTTAAGTCAGCAGGATTAAGGACTGTCAAGTACATTGCTTAGAAGGTATAAGTCCTATCGACATGCTAAGGATTTTATTGTACTTTCATGAGAATATTTGCACTGGCAGTTAGAGATGTCTCTGGGGTTTAGCTTTTCTCTTTAATGATAGCTAGGGAGGTAAAATAGCTGCCAGTTGGGATAAGAAATTGAACCCCTGCCTCCCCAGCTCTCTACTGTCAGTTCAATTGAATTCATTGCATAACCTTTAATCTGACATCCTTTACACTTAACACTGCATTATTTTACTAACCCTTTAATTATCGTCGTATACAAGTGCTGATGACTTGAACACCATGACCATGCATCACACTGCTCCCTGGGGAAGCCACCACAGTGCAGGGAAATCTGTGACTTGGACAGGCTGGAAGGAAAGATGGGAAGGTGAAGCAAGGAAGGAACTTCGCTTCTGGGGATAGATGAACCAAAGGAGGTAGTAGATATAAGGAGAGCAGAAGAGTGTGGCAGGCACAGAGGAAGACTAAGCACTCAGAAAACTGGGCAGTGTTGGAGAAACAGGCAGCAAGAGGGAAAGATAGAGGAGATACAGAAGTTAAGCAGAGCAACAAGCTGATAAACAAAAAGCCTGACAGACATGATCCTGGCTTTAATGAATCCCACCATGCTGGGTGTGGTACAAGCATACAAAGCAAATGATGCAGGCCCTGTCCCAATGAAATGACAATCTGCATTTAATTCAGACACACATAACATGAGTATGGAAAATACTTTCTGCAGTTGGTACTCTACAGCCTAATAAGAGCAAGTAGGAAACTAGGACTCACAGTGGTGTCTGCTGAAAAGAGACATATTAGACTAATCTTGGAACACCTCAACAGATAAAAAGAAAAATAGAAAGAAAAATTAAAGGGAAAAAAACCCAAAACAATAGACCTCAGGAAAAAAATCCACTAAAAAATTTCCAATATAAGTAGGTTTTTTTTAAAAAAAGATATTTTCTTTGTTAATTTTTCAGAGAGGAAAAAGGGTGGGAAAGGGAATGAAAGAGGAAATTTCTTCTCCACAACAAAATGCAAGTTGCTTCCTTTTTATATTTCCAGCCTGTATGAACTATTATTCTCTTTGCGGACAAAAATAAGGTTTCATTTATTAATAAAAGATAGCAACTCTGCTAATATTGTATCTGTGTTTTATTAACGTGAAGCAGTACAATTGTAGATCTTACAATTTACCTGACATCAAAGAGTAATTTTCCATAGTGGATTACGTATTGAATGTTTCTACCTCCATCCAGAAGGCCAGTTTGCTTGCAGATGAGGAGTAATGCACCAATTACGAGATTGATAGAGCTTTTAGAGGATGCAGTAACAAGGAAGGATTGCATTGACTCGGCACCATTCAGACTCTGAAAGAGTTTATAAAGTAGTACTGGCTTGTGAAAGAACATAAAAAAAAATCAAAAGACCAAATCTCTGCTGAATGTTGCATACATATGAATGAAGTTGGGGGAAGGATGAGCTAACAAGGTCTTCTGGCCTGCCAGTGCTTATGTCCAAATCAGAGAAAACACAGAAAGTCACCAGGAGAAATGCAAGGTCTCCGAGTCCAGCACTCCAGGGCAGGGACCATCTGTCTGCTCTGTGTCTGTAGAGAACCAAGCCCGGTGGGGTCTTTGTTAAAAAACTTAAAAAATAACATTGACTTCTTAGTTGAAGGGAATTTAGAGGCTGTATTTTGGGAATATAGATAGGTAAACAATGATTTTGACTGCTTTATTAAGTTAGCATGCCCATGGACTAATGGTTCTGGCAGCCAAGATTTTCCTATTCTCGAAACATCTGCATTTAAACAAAGGACATGCCATTTACTGGAACTTTAATGCTCTATAATAATACAACCCAAAGCACAATGGTCTCATTGTCTTTTCTAATTCTAATTAAACCACCGCTGCCTAAGTACATTGCTTGACCATGAACAAATTGGGGATTTCATCCTTCTCAGCTGTTACTACCAGAGATGGAGAGAACTAGAAGAAAATCATCAAAGAAACAAGATCTGACATCTATGAACCATAGAAGAAAAACTAAAGGGTTGTATAGTCTGAGATGCCTTTATCTAGCTGCCAGGTTCTTTGATGAGCTCGCTCAGAACATTTACACAGAACTGGGACTGAAGGCTTTGTTTCTTAACCACCCTCTTCACTACAGACAGATTTTCTCAGTGCAGTTCCCACTTGTGCCCTGTGGCATAAGGGACATGTTCATTACCAAAGGAAGAGGGAAGGAAGGAAGGAAGGAAAAAAACCTCCCACTGTCCCCATCTGAGTTTAAGACCCATTGCTCTTCTTTAGCATACAACTGCCAGAAATGCTGTAAAGTTTATCTCATTCTCATCCCATAGAGACAGATGCTGACCATCACTTAATGCATTCAAAGACGTCAAAAATGATGGGCACTATATTAGATTTGAAATATAATTAAAATCTCCAAATAAGGGAGAGTTCATCCTTCTGTTGTAAATGGCCAACTTTGATGTTGTTTTGAATGCAATCAAGTATCTTCAGGGCTTTGGAAGTCACAAAGTGGAAAATGTATTGACCAACAATGGATTATAAACATCTTAACAGAAGACACAAGGGTGAATTTGTCTCACCATAATTCTTGGAATAGACAGTATAATTATGTTGAAAGATACAGAGTGCCCTTATGAAACTTACTTTTTAAAATGGATTTACAGTTTTAAGGACAAACAAGCCTAACAGAAAGAGCCAGCTCATCCAAATGCAGTAAATCCAGTCTGGTAGAGAAGTCAACTGAAGACAATTGAACTTCGCCCATGCAGTGCAAAGGGTGTCCTGCAGAGCTCTGTATGTCATGCTGCAAGACAGTGGGGCTGCCTGGGTGAAGCAGATACAAATGTTGAGAAGTCCAGTATTCGGCAAATCTGTCAGAAGACCAGGTATGAAGCAAGAGGGGTCAGATCCTCCTCTGAGCAGCTCTCCAGGGACAGCCCAGGTTCCTCTGGCATACACAGAAAAAAGCACTCCACGCTTCAAATGAGCTGTCTGCACAGGGCGAAATCAGGTGTTCATTTTTTGCTTCCAAGACACACTTGTTCTTCCTCTTCAGATATTCCAGTCATGCTGTTAGAGGAAATCTGGTAAATCAGACTTTTTGCCAGTGGGACCAGAGGTTTGTGCATTCTGGTTTCACATTCTTTGCATCTTTTTAAGTTGAGTACACAAAATACTAAGCCATCAGCAATGGCAGACTTAAAACGGCGCATTATTTCATCAGACAGAGGGAGGCTAACTGAACTGATAGGTGTGTAGTGCATGAAGATGAGCCTATCACACAGTGTTTCAATCACATTTTACCCACAGAAGTGCCTGCTGTATGAGTTTTAGAAGCTTTTCTGAATACCTGCTTCTCTGAAGTGTAACTTGCTGTGCTTTGTGGTGGTTTTCCCATTTGTTTTCTTCTTCCAGAACGAATTTTTTATTCTTGTTGGAATAAGACTATACTAAGCTTTTTATGAAAAATATTTCCTCATCATTAAGCTATGAGGCATGAAGTGTGGCTCTCCAAATTAAGTATCTGCCATAATCTGTGTTTTTAGTTACTTTTGATTTTTTATCGAGCTCATACTCTGAATGCAAACATCAAAAGTCAGACCCATGCATTTATTTTAGTGCTGCAACCACTTCTGTACCTTGACCATTAAGTGTTATACAAAAATGGTCTAAGAATGTCCTCTACAACAAGAGTGACAAACCTTAAGTGACAAAAGAGATTACAAACAGAAAAAAAGTAAGTCCCTCCCTACCTTAGCGGAGGCACAAACTACTCATCGTGTCCAAACCACAATTAGAATTTTGTGTTGGAAGTAAGGACTTCCAAGTGTGAACCAAGAAAATACTTTTTGTCCTTTACCGTTTCTTAAGCTTTCTCCACTTTGTTTCTACTGAAAGATATGAGGTACAACCGTCAAACCTGAGTAGAAATAAATACATCGCTGTGACCAAAGTGCTTCCAATCTGATGGGTGTATTTTTCTGACTAGTTGCAGATGGGAAAAAAATGCCAACGCCTGCATTTACTTTGATCAACAGCACTGAAAAACCTTATAAAATCCTTCTTTAATCTGAGCATGCCCTTGAATGAAGAAAATATAATAGAAGAGGAATCACTTCCTTCTGTGAAGAAGCTATGAAATAATGTTCTTTATTACTTATTCAACCAAAGGACATTGCGACCTCTGTATCTCAGAGTCCATTTTGGATACTTCAGACCACATGTTTGCTAATGTGTCAAGCAGACTTTGTGTTTAAATATCTGTCAGGCTCAGAAGTTGAATAATAAGAATAAGAATAAGAATAAGAATAAGAACAACAACAACAACAATAATAATAAAACAAGCATAAAAATGAAAAGTTTTGAGTTTTTTGTTTTTTTCAGAAATAGGAATCTAAAAGTTTACCTGTGTGCATTGAACACAATCACGCATCTTTCTTTTAGATACCAAAACATAAATATTAAACCATGGCTAGCATTCAGGCAAATTAAAGGACAAGCTTAACAGAATTAAGCATAAGCTTAAATACTGTGGATTTCAATGGGACAGAAGCCCATTTTCAGAAATAAGTAATTTCCTTAATTGGGCTTATGATTACAAATGCATGTTACAATTTCATGATGTACCAAGCTCAAACTACGTTTGGGAAAGGCACAACTGTCTGAATTTCAGTGTATTTGATTTCATAAACACCAGCTTCACTTGATGCATGTGGAATATATTTAGCAGGCTGAGAACTTCATCTGATCAATGATGAGCATGCAGTAAATCAGCAGATCAATCCATGATACTAACAAAAGCCCCTTCTATAATGAGACTTTATGGAGATTTCTGTTTAGTGATTTATATCTCAATATCAAATTGTGAGAAAAGTATGGAGTTGAGATCCAGGCTTTAATGTATAAAGAACTAAGGGTGTTTCTCATAGCTATGCTTAAGTTTAGAAGAAATGATTGAGTGCATGACCCAAATCCATAGAGGCTTTCTGCTTTCAGTGCTCTGAATCATTTGTCCTTCAAGGGTATTAAATTTTATTTGTTAAAGTTTACTAGTAAGAGAATGAAAAGACTTAATTTATTTCCACATTTTCAAGCTCATATTTAACTTTTCAGAACAGCATACAATTTCTGAAATGGAATACATTTCAATTTCAAACAGAATTTGCACCATACAAAGATCTACATTGCATTATGTATTTGTTTTCTCATAAGCAGAAATGTTAAAAAAGGGACACTCTACAAATGGAATTAGTTTTCTTTCTTTAGAATGGCGTAAAACCCCCTCACTTTCTCAAAGTTTAGTCAATATTGTAGCCTGCAGCTAGCACCAAAAAAAGGACAGAAGTGATTTTTTTTTTTCATTTACTGATCAAATAAAATATTTTTGATCCAAAACAGTTTTGGATCAGAACAGCTTTCTTTTCTGTTTCCCTCAAAACAATGTATCTCTTTCAGTGTATGCTGAACTGACTGAAGGGACTCATGATGCACCTTTCCCAGAAAACCTCTCTCTGTAAGACATCTGTAAGATGCAAATGATATTAATCCCTGATAATTATTAATAGTATATTACCTACTAAGAGCACAAATATACTATAAAGTTCTTTAGACTTAGCCCCATACCTTCCTTGTATATATAGGGGGAAAAAAAGAAAGACTTCTGTCCCTGAGTGGCAGTGCGAGGTTAGATCTTTAGCTTCACTGAAATATTGCCTGTCACCTCTACACATTTCAGCAGGCAAAGACTGCAAGTGCTGATCATTCTCCAACACCCTTCACATGTCCTACTATGAAGGACAGTTAACTTCTCCTGCCAGTGACTGGGAAAAAAGACCTGTATTGTCTCAGCACAGCACATCCCTGCATCCCCAGGCTTGACAAACATGGGTGCTCAGATTGGGCATCTATTTTTGGGACTTCAGGCATAGCTGTTGTGACTTACTCCTAAGTTTCAAACTGGCTGCATTTCATTTCTTTTCTCTACTCCTTTCAGTACAATTTTCCCTTCATAGAAGGCACCAGAACTATGATCACTGATATCAGTAGGACCAGGATTTCATTCACCATCTTTGGCACCACACAGTTCTACTTATGCACATCCACCCTAATGCTCACAGGCAAATGGCACTAAATAGAGCTAATTAGCGTCTGGAAACCTGCAGCGCAAACTGCCCTCGTTAAATTATCGCAAGTCAAGTTTAGTGTTGGGCATAATATTTTGTATTATGCTATAGTAGTATATATAAATATTACATGCAATATAATACGTATAGTTGCATTGCGTTTTGATTTTTTTTAGTTATCTGTCATTAAACAATCATTGAGCATCAGGAATCAACAACTGTAGGTTTGCCGTGTGTTGAATCTGAGACACTGAATGAGAATAGCCAGC
Organism: Gymnogyps californianus; assembly: GCF_018139145.2. Classification (NCBI taxonomy): domain Eukaryota; kingdom Metazoa; phylum Chordata; class Aves; order Accipitriformes; family Cathartidae; genus Gymnogyps; species Gymnogyps californianus. Next base: position 159,661,011 of record NC_059472.1, read on the forward strand.
AAAGAGTAAGGAAGAACCTGACCTTTTCGCAAGGATGCACCCGTTGAATTGCAATCTTGCCCTAGATTTGAGGATGGGCGAAGAGTGAGTCACAGAAAATGGAAGCTGCCTTGGTCAATGACTTGCCCTTACATCACAGCCCCAATGACTGTGAGAATTCCTGAGTGGTGGATAGGGAAAACAAATGCTAAGTTTCTCCAGTGCTATTAAAGAGCATCACCAGTTTGGGCATAATATCCTTAATCAGACAAAGTCATATTTCCTGTTTCCGCTATCAACCATTTCAAGCTTGTTCCAATGCTCAATTGTTCTTAGAATCATAAAGTTTTTTCCTGCTAATAATCTTAAATCTTTCTTACTGAAAACTAAGTCCATTCACTCTTACTCTGTTTCTGACTCATTGCTCTCCATTTTCGAAGAAGCTCTTCTGCACTGCAGATGCCTTGAAATCCTCCCATTTTAAATCAAACAAACTCAGCCTTCCAACAGGGTTGTTTTATTTTATTTTATTTTTAAATCTTGTCTTTCTTCTTGCTTTCCCCTGGATTCTCTTGGATTTGTGCATATCATTCTTAAAGTGTGGCTCAAAGCACAAAAAAGTATATGAAGCAGAATAACTATTTCCCACATCCTGCTCATGGTACTCCTATTAATACATTCACACATGAAATTCCCTTATATCTTTACAACAACATCAACAATGCCTATCTAGTTTATGATCCACTCTAACAGCAGGTCCCTACATGCACTGCTGCTGCCCAGTGACATATTCGCCATTTTATATCTCTGCATTTGATTTCTCTTCCTTCAGTCTTGTACTTAGTATTTGTGTTTATTTAACTTCATTTTAATGGTTTTAGGCTATTTGGCAAGCATATCCATGTCACTCTGTATTCTAATCCTGTACTTCGAAGTGTCTGTAACCCATCCTAGCCTGGCATCAATAGGAAATGTTAGAAGGGTAGATAATCCTCCATCATCCAAAACACTGAAAATATTAACATCAAGGCCCAGCGCTAGATGCCTGGGTAAATTCCAGTGAAATGCTCTCCCAGATCAACAGCAAACCATCGATAGGTTACTCTACTGCTTTTCAAGCAGCTCTACACCCACTTTGAGATGATTGTACCCTAATGCATTTTCCTCTATACCGCTTGGGAAATGTCATTTGGAATGGTGTCGAAAGCCTTACTAAATTCACGGTATATCACACCTACCACTTACTTTTTATCCACTTGGCAGCTCTTATCCTTTTACAGGGATGACACGATTTAGACTTGACAAATCCACATGGTCTATTTTCATCTCCTTATTATGCTCTACAGGCTTATTAATGGACAGATCCATTCTCCTTTGGGCTATAGGAGTCAGGTTGACTGGTCAACCATTCTCTCAGGCTTCTTTTTCCCTCCTTGTGGTTCATTCCCCAAGTACTCACAGGCAATTTTAGTCGGGCACTCCTGAACTAAAAGTGTTCGACTTATCTACGTATTTTGTAGCCTTTTCTCCTTCCCTGTTTTCACCTGTTCACCTAACTCCTTGTTAAAATTAATTGCATTAATTTTAGGGTCACAAATTTCTTTTAGAAAAATGAAACAAAGGACAATAAAAATTTCAGCCTTTTCTCAGCCATCTTGTTTTGTTTTCTTTCCACATTTAAGTAATTGCCTTTCACTTTCTTTTGCCTTCCACATGTCCCTAATGTATTTATAGTACCTTTTCTTGTTGTCTTTTAGGTGACTTGCTTGCTCCAAGTTATTCTGTGCCTCAGCTCAATTTCCTCTCTTTCCAAATTCTTGTGTTATTCCTTCATGTCTGGCTTTCTAAGTTGCCTTTTGAAAGAGTCCGACCTCTGAGAGCTGAACCTTATGTAACTTGTTGCCTACACTAGAAAATATCAGAAAACCATCATGTCACACAGTTTCCCCCACAGCATGTTGCTAGCGGTCTGCTCAGCTGCACGAAGACCTATGACCACAGAAATGCCCCATCTGTGAACCCCCCCTACCAGACCACACACATCCACTGCAAAGAAGATTCAACTCATTTACAGATCTGGTCCAAAATATGTGTACTTTTTTTTCTCCCCAGTGTGCCCACTTGCGCAATTGCCAAGTCTTTTGTAAGTCAAAAACCATGATGAGCCAAGGCCACAAGGAAAGCACTAAATGAGCTATCATTTGTGGCTTTCACATACCATTCTTTATTTCAATAATACAATTTAAAATTATAGCGGTGAACACACATAAATGTCAAGTATAATAGCATTTAGTGGAGAAATAAAACAGAAACGGGCAATCTAATTGTTCGGCTATGCACTGAAGTCCTGTCCTAGCTTTTTTCTATTCTGCTTATATAGCTGTTGCGAAAGGCTGTCTGTCAATACGGTCGTGTATTATTGTCAACCTATTTGTCCTTTCGATCAAACCGACAGCAATTTAGCCTGATTGCTATGCAGCTGGAGTAATTTGGGCCCTGCTCTCCCAGACGCTTTCGTGGCAGCTGCATTTCCATGGCTTACTGCAGCACACCTGCAGAAGGACTGCAGTCCAACGGCTGCAGTGCTACTAAATACCGTATTTTGACCATATTTATGGCTGAAGTGGAACAGCTTAATTACAAGGGAATTGGGATTGGGCATTCATGGAAAGTTGGGATGTTACCCGATACAAAAAAGATGAGTGCTGCTCCTTCAAATGCAAAGAAATCATTTCAACCGCTTAACGTGGTGGTGGTTTTTACTGTATCATCACACCCATATACTGCAATTAAAAACCCCAGCCTGAAACAGAAATTGAAATTCAAAACTCCCTGCAAGCATCTGTGTGCTTCACTGCACCTGCACGTATCCATCAGAGCCAGAGTCAGAAAGTGTTTGATTGCAAGGGAAAATCCTGTGCTTGTGTATTATTTCCCACACTTTGCTATCAGAGCAATGGCACCAAGAAACGCTGTGAATCAGTGCCTGATTTACCACCCAGCGCCTAATGTAAGCTGTTGCCTAGGATTGCTTTCAAAGGTAAGTATTTGCTTTTTTAGCTGGGCTCTCAAACAACCCGGTGTGGTCAGTCAAGGGCACTGGCATCTTGCAGGGGGAAGGGCATCTTCTCCCTTTAAAACTGCTCACGGGTTCCATTAGTTTTGAACAATGAGAAGAAAAATTAACCACATAACCTGGACCTTCATTCACAAGAAGGCAGATGGAAGCCTATTCATTGAGAAGTCTGGGGGAGCAGCACAAAGAGGTAAAAGAGGGTTCTCAGAGGTTACAAACATCCACTGAGTTCACAGGAATAACTGATAACCCATCACTGTGAAATAAAATGCTTTGTTTTCAATAAACATCCTTGCCCTATGCAAAATGGAAGATGAACCTGAAAATGGCTCAGAGAAACAGTTTGTAAAACCTGTGAACACCAAAAACTGGTTTATTCCACTTATCAGTAGCAATGGCCTGACTTCAGTGCTCTTTACCTTGTTTGGCCATCCACATACCGCTATACTTTTAAGACTACTATTCCTTCATGGGGTTTTACTTTGCCCAGTGATAAATCCCTGAATGCAGTAAAGGTAGAGGAAGAAACAGTTCAAGGAGTAAATAACTGAGTTTGATTTTCCAAGCCAAACAGTCCTAGGTAACAGGTTAAAAAAAAAAGATGGGGACCTGTAATTATTTGATGTGGTGCACACATAATAGACTTTGAGGCAATTATTAAAGAAAATTCAGCCGACCAGAGTTCATTTCCCGTGCAAAGCTCCCCTTCCCCTGAGACTGCAGGCAATTGGGCTACGCAGCCCCGAGCACGAACCTCAATAACAGAGTCTCTGGGGATTTCAACCCATTTGATCACTTTAATAGAAAAAGTGATGTGACACCTGTTTGTAATCACAGGGGTTTCCTTATGTAAGTCACTCGCTGCCATATGAGAGGCGTGACCCCACACACCGTTCCAGTTTGTGTGTCACACTGGGGTTGCTACTACTTATTAAGGGCCCAATCATTTGAGAGACTTTGCATCTTTGACTCTCAATATAGCCCCTGGAATTAAATAAAAACTAATAAAATACTCAGCGCTTCTCAGGAGAAATCCTCTGATGCACAAACACATACCTCACACTTTCTGCTCCCCCGTTTTTCTCCAGTACCCAAGACTTGGGCACAGATCTGAGAGAGAGCAGCTGGAGTATTAAAACTGAGTATTTGCAATGCTAGTCCATTGGACTCTACATCCTTTGCAACCTCTCCAATTGTAACTGGCTTCTAGAAGGAGGTTAGAAGAAAGGTAGGTTTGGGCTTGGCAGAATGAAAACTATCAAGTAACAAGGGCTTGTTTAAAACAGAAATTACTCCAGAAACGGCTGTTCAAGAGAAGCTATTCCAAATCACTCACCATGTGCACAGTCTTACACATATAAAGTATGTTTCAAGGTGAGGTTCTTGGACCAGCTTTGAAAGTGAACAGCACCACCTAATCCTATAATAAGCGGAAAAAAGAACTCACTGATTTCAACCCATCTCTTCCTTTTTTTTTTTTAATCCATAAACAGAACTTAGACTGTCCTGAGGCCCAGCAAAACTCAGTGCCACAATGCGCTGGGCTCACATTTAAACAAAATTAGACTTACCAGCTACTGTGTGGCATGAGAAACTTGGAGCTTCAGCATTGCAACCGCAAGCATATGCCTTGACAGGAGCCTGGTAGATTCCCACTGTTTTCATATGTGCGTGATCAGCTGTAGGATGAGCAGCTTGAGCTCAACCTACCTGAGAAGCAAAGGGTAGGAAAGCCAACACAGAGGACCACTGCTGTGATGAGAACACCGAAACCCAGGAACAGAACTCCAGCCATGGACCATTAATATCTGAGCACCTTCTCTTTTATGCCAGCGTGCCTACCCAGATTATGCTGACAAGAGCTTGCTTGCGTATCATATTCGTGTAAGGCTGTCTGCACCTCGTAGCTGACAGGAAACTAAACTGCTTCTGCCATTTCTTCATTTCATTTTCCAGCAATTTTCCACCAGTGTATGTGGGAATTTAAAAGAGTGACAAACTCATTTTGGGTTTGTGCTGCAGACCTGATCAGCTGGGGTTTTGTTCACATACCACTACTGTCTAAATAGATTTGCCAGAGACTCAAATCCAGCTGGCACTGGATGGAGCTTGGGAGAGTGATGCATTTTTCGATTGACCTGATAAACTGGCAATCTTGAACTGCTACATTTTGTCTAATTTGCAGGAACTGCTATACAGAGTTTATAGGAATCATAAATTCTGGCTTTCTGGAGTCTTTCGTTCTACAGGTACCCGATTTTGCATTTGGATTCTTCTTCATGAAAAGCCACTTTTCTCTAAACCAAAAGACACCATGATTACAAACTGATAATTGTAAGGGGGAGAAATAATTTGAGACTAGCTTCCACAACAGAATACAGGAAACACACCTGTATATACAGCAAGCACTTTTCTTCAGTCCTGTATTTCCCCCTTTGAATAGCGAGTTTCACAAGGAGGAGATTCTTCTTTTTCCCAGCACATTTTTGGAAAGCATGAATAATATGCATCAATATTCATAAAGAGTTTATCTCTAAATACGTCTACACTTCATGTTAGTTTCCCTGCCTGCTACAGATAGATAATTTTCTATCTGTTTTTTACAGCTCTTTCATCCTTCTTCTTGCCCACTGACTTGGTCTCTACCTGCATTTCTAGCCTGTCTATATTTCTTTATTACTTTCATTCTTTAGTTGTAACCTTTAAAACTGAGCTCTTTGTATTTCGTACCATCTTAGAGTCACATAGAAAGCAGCAGAAGCTGTGGAAGTTTATTTCAGAGTTTCAACAGAGCTATTTGGAAATTTTTAAACATTTTTTTTTCTGAGAAAATTCTAATACATTGTCGCCCTGCACTTCACATATTGACATACATCCTCCAGTGACATCTGCTCAAGGGAAGGCTTAGGAATAAATGTCTGGTTTAAGGAGAATGAAAAACCTGGCAGCAAGGACAATCCTCCAGGTCACAGCTTGTCTCCCAGTAGCTATCTGACCATTAACCTAATTTTCCATGGTGTGAACTTCACTGTCCAGTCTGATGGGATGACCCAACCATGCTCAAACAAGAGAGGTTTACATTATATAACCTGTGACAACACAAAACAACTTCTAGACTTTAAGACATAGAAACTGTAAGATGAGCTCAACGTGACGCACTTTCCAGGAGGCTTCACCTTGTACCTGTTCATGGGTGATGCAATAAATATCGAGCATTTCATGGAGAACATGACAGATGAGCTGAGGGTCCCTATGGACAGGCCTTTGGGTTGATTGTAACACACAGGTCATGATCTAGCATGTCCTATAATTTAATGTAGTTATTTGGCTCCAGTTCTCTGGTACTTGACTGTCTCACCGTTTGCAACACATTTATTCTCTCTGTGATGGAAGGAACCGATATTATTTACTCTTTAAAGGGTGGAAACCAAGGCACCGAGAAACTAAGTGCATTGACCAACTGTCTGTAAAAATGCTGCAATTGAGCACAAGGACTAATCTACTCATAACAGATTTCACTAATAGTTGCCTAGCCTCCAGGAGTACCTCTATTCATTTGCACAAAGGAGAGGCATTTGAGCTGTAAGCCCCTTCTTGCAGGAAGGAGTCCTGAGCAGACCATTCCTTCGAGGCTTGGCACTTGTTCCCTCTCCTTGTCCATCTCAACTGGATGCCCTTCCAACAGGCACCCTGGAAAAGCCTTTAATATGCACAATTGTTGGAAAGGAAGCAGAAATCTCAGAGAAGAAAAGACATGCAAGGGAGTAATGATTTTGTGTAGCTTTGATTTATTGACTAGTTGAGTTTATGTATGTATGGTTATTTAATGCCACTGGCTGGCTGAGCAAATTTGTTACCTAATTTGGAGTGCTTAATGTTGCTGAATGGTCATTATGTTGCTGTAGGCTTAATTAACTGGTGGGTGGTCTATAGGTTTTAATATAGATGGAAGGTTTTTTGGTTTTTAAGAAGAAAATGTTTTATTATTTGCCCTTTTTTTGCATACTGTCTCAGTATTGGCTATAAAACATGTCAGAACACACACTGAAATCTTCCTGTCATGGTCTTTTTTGTTAATAGTCATTTTATTTTCTTACACTATTCAGAAATATTCCATCCAAAGCCCTAGCCAGGGATACTTAAAAAAAGTATATTTGAATGCATTTATGTCATCAGAGCCTTTCACATTTATATTTAGTTGGTATCTTTCAGGATTTGCACTGAGCTGCTTTGATGGAGTATCAGTCTAGCCAACAAATACTGCTCTGGATGGGTCCTAGGGCATATTCAGTACAAGTGAGGTGATGAGCTTGATGAGTTGACAGCCCTCTTTGATCTCCGATTTTCATGCTTCTATTTAAGTGTGTGACTCAAACCTGTAATATTTCCACAATGACCCATGTCCCTGTGACATTTAAGGGACAGTCACTCAGACCGCAGGTGCTTTGTGATTTATGTCAGAACAAATGGAGCTATACAATTTATCCTACATCCAGGACTTCATTACATAAATCCTGAACTAATCGCCTCTTTGTCAGAAATTAGATCCAGAACTGCCTATCTGGAGAACATTTGCCTTTGCAGCAGTGGAAACCAGCTACTTGGAAGAAATCCTTTAGCTGCTAAGGTATGTGGAAGGTACTAGGAAACTGCTCAAGGAATCTTTGTCCCTCAAAAAGGCAGGCATAAATATGTCTGATGCAGTGTCCCTGCAGGTGATGGCCACTGGTCCCGTTTCTCAGGAACATCACTATCTGACTCACAGTAGCTATAAGGAAGGCTCATGGCATGTGGATAAACTTGTGTTTTATTCATCAGAAACATTGTCTTTTTGTAATCCAGGGACTTCTCTCATCACAACCCTGACGATGATAAGATCACACTGTTAAGGTAAGAGGTGCTTTAAAATCCAGCTGCATCGCCTCACTGCAGTGCTCAGGGCAACATAGTGCTTCCTCTTCAACTCTCTCCAACGGAGAGCAGAAAGCAAAGGGACCATCACCATCTTCCCCGAGGCTGGCCTCTGGAGGACAGCAGGGATGACCAGGACATGCACACCAGAGGCACAGCAGCAAGATGTGAGAAGCCCAGTTTCTCCATGAAACTAAGCTCTTCACAAGTATCTCTGGACTGGCTCCACACCAGTCCTCATTGCTGGGCTTTGTTTCAGTGGGTCTTAGTTCGATGTGTGGCTCCTAATTGGCTAAGTGAGCACTAAAATCTCATAAAAAGATTTGAGAAAATACTGGTTCTTTTTATACAGTTTCACTTCATTTATTATTATTATGTATCATTTAGTATTATGTATTTACCACCAGTGCTTTTGGTGGCAATTACTTTGCTACTGTAGACATTTTCTATTACCTGCTTCTCAATGTAAGCCACTCTTAACAGTGCAAAAGGTGCCAATCAGTCTGAGTTCTGACCCATAGGAGGTTTCTTGGAAAGCACTGAAGTGGTTAATTTATACAGCTCTGGTAAGAATCAAAGTGCTTTACTACAAGAACATCATATAAACTCTCCTAAATGTAGGTATTTAATTGAGTCTTGCAAATTCTACTTGCCCACTCAGCTGGGACGAGTAATTATTTTTGATGGACGAATAAAATGTCATTAGTATTTCCATCCTGCTAAAGCTGGAAGATTAGTCTTTGTGGCTGAGCTGATAAATTTCCATGACAGTTTTGCAAGGCTGAATGAATAAATAGATGTAGCTGTGCTTTTAAAACTACACACAAAGTCTGTCCTGATAGATGCACCCACAACCCTTACTCAAACACGGAGCCTATTCTATAAGCAACAGGTGTGAATCCTACAGAAACACTGACACCTACTCAGCTCGAGGGCTTGCTTGGTCTCTGCTGCTTAATAAGGAATAGTCATTATCTGAAATGCTACATAAGCATCTGAGTAACTTACCATGAGTACATACACCAGGACAGTATTTGTTGTTGTCCTGGTTTCAGCTGGGATAAAGTTAATTTTCTTCTTAGTAGCTGGTACAGTGCTGTGTTTTGGATTTAGTGTGAGAATAAGGTTGATAACACTCTGATGTTTTAGTTGTTGATAAGTAGCGCTTATCTCAAGCCAAGGATTTTCGGTTTCCCATGCTCTGCCAGCAAGCAGGTGTGCAAGAAGCTGGGAGGGAGCAGAGCCGGGGCAGCTGACCTGAACTAGCCAAAGGGGTATTCCATACCATAGAATGTCATGCCCGGTATATAAACTGGGGAGAGTTGGCCGGGAGGGGCAGATCGCTGCTGGGGCATCGGTCAGCGGGTGGTGAGCAATTGCATTGTGCATCACTGGTGTTTTTCTTTTTTCCCCCCTCTTCTTTTTTTTTGTTATATTCCTTTTCATTACTATTACTATTATTATTATTATATTTCATTATTATTATTGTTAGTGTTATATTTTTCTTTAGTTATTAAACCGTTCTTATCTCAACCCACGAGTTTTACCTTCTTTCCTGATTCTTCTCCCCGTCCCGCTGGGAGCAGGGCGGGAGGGAGGGAGCGGCTGCGTGGTGCTTAGCTGCTGGCTGGGGTTAAACCACGACAGTTGTGTACCTAAAACGCCTGTTTACCTCGTTCCCATATGAGGCTTGATCACATGAATCACTCCTCCTTAAGCTGCCTATGTGGTATACGTTGTCTCCTGAAACGCCTCTCAAATCATTCCTACTCTTTCTCCTGAGTTCAGTGTTAACGGCTCCAGGCACCTACTACCCAGCTGAATCCCTGCACACAGTGGGTACGGGATACAGCCAGGCCACATGCTGCAGAGTCTGTGCAAGGCTGATGGAGGACACAAAGCCTTTCCTCAGAAGAACAGGCAGGAGAGGTCATTGGCGAGAAGCTGATTGCAAGAGAAAGATTTGAAGATTGCATTAGTCTTCACATCTCTTCAAGAAAAAGTCTCTTCAAAGGAAACTTTTAGTTTGAGAAATACTAATAAGCACCAGTTCCTAGGATTACATTGAGACTTGAAAGGGAAGGGGTGTCACAGCGGGGACAGCACAAAACTGCTGGGAGAACTGACATTAGGTGTCTGAATTTGATTACAGCGGGTGTACGTGCCCTTACTGAGACACATTCTCCTGCAGCCTCCCACCATGCAGGAGTCTGCTTTGAGCCTCCAACATTTTCACCAGCATTCACATGCATGAAAGAAAGCTTTAAATAAATTACACAGTCACATCTGTGCCTTGTGCATCAGAGGTCGCACCGCAATCCTTTGCTAAGGCAAAGGTGTACACCGGAAAAGGTTGCTTGCACAGCAAGGCGAGATGAGAGAGTTAACACCTTTCCCCCATGCTGACTTTCTCACCCCTCCTGCTGACATACCTACACCAACAGGTCCATGTGCCTTCTGTGAGGACTTGGTGTATCCTCTGCTAGTGGGAAGGTCAGCAAGCTACATCATTGGCAAAAAGCTCTTGTTGCATTTTAAGCTGCATCTTATGCTACAGGGCTCTTCCAGGAGACTTTTGTTACAAAGCCCTTATAGTATGGATGTGCTTTAAGATGCCGGAGAAAACAATATCCTTTCACGCACTGCGTGTTTCTCTGTTCTTCTTTGTTAATAAGGACTCAGGAAATGGCTGCCAGATTTCTCATACCCTGATTAACAAGTGGATGTTGTGACATTGTTTTATTGCTAAATAAACCTGCAGTCTGAAAGTAACTGGAGACCCAGAAGGACAAAAACATGTGTAATACATTTATCAGATGCACCAAAAAATGGCAAGAAAATCTGCCTAGCAAAAAGCCTGATCAGGATATGACAGAAATATGCAGATACTAACTAGATTTTTTAAACCATTTTTACTGACATTAATAGATACAGTAGAGTGTATGTCAGAAATGATTCTTTGGAAAGTTTTTAAAACATAAATTGTAAAACACTTTATTTGGGGAGAAAATTAACAGTAATTTTCAGTAGCTCCAACTCCTGTCTACAGTAAAAATAAAATAAAATAAAATAAAATTAGAAAATTAAATAAAATAAACTAAACTTAACATCCCCTGGCCACTAAATAACATGCTCTCTTCCCTTTCTGTAGCCTTATTTCATTGTGGCTTCTTACCCAGTACAATACTATCCTACTAACTTAGAAAGAAGCAGGCTCACGTGCTTACATATCAATGTCCTGGCAGATAAAGCACAATATGGGGCACTACTGCTCAAAGGAGGAAATGAACCTTTCATTTGAAACCAGAAGGGATTTGGTTTCACGTGTCACTGTAGAGTGATACTGTGCTACTCCCAAAGCACAGTGGAGCAAACCCAGAAACAGGCACAGCACCGTAAGCTTTTTTGGTCTGGGACCATATGGGGCAAAAATTACTACTGTTTCTGCTGACTTTCAAAGAGCATTAGGCACCTGAATGCCTGCTCTGCCTCTGAAAATTCTCCCTTAAAGTATTTTTAAATCATAACAAGGCATTCTACAGGATTACAGTATTTATTAACAGCAAGATTTAGTGAGCGATAGTGTTAATGCAACCCGCATCAAATACATAGAAAAGGGGACACAGATATTCCCTGAAGTTATTGAGTTACTGTTAAAAGAAAGGGAGTTTTCTGCATTTCTTCTTATCAAGAAATAAACCTGGGTTCGCGTCACATCACAGATGCAACCTAAACAAGTGTGAACGGTTCCAGGTTTTGAAAGCATATGCACTCTCCCACTTTCATTGCATTTCCTAAAGCCATTAACTTTCATATTCCTCTCACCTTGTGAATTCTCCAAACCACCACTCACACATCTTTATTTTGACTTACCAAGGTAAAAACTCATTCAACCATACCTGACCTAGGGAATTTATCAGCTGACGGAAGGCTGCAATTCAAAACATAACCACACAGCAACATTTTACCTGACACCTTTTCCAGCAATCTATGCAAATATATACATTGCTCTTTGGGTATTTTTTTTTTTTTTTAATTTTATTGCAACCAGACACAGGAAACTATCACAGTGGCATCAATGGCATGAAGAGATACAATCTAATAAATGTGCTGGATCAGAATTGTTCTGACAAGATTCAGTATAATAAATGTATGATGAAAACAACACCTTGTTAATCACCAGAACACATTCCCTTACAGACACCAAGGCTTAGACTGGCTTATGGGCAGCATACCAGGCTTTGACAAAGCACTGAAAAAAAGAGATCATTAGTTTGCCAGAACCATAAATCTAGCATGTCCAATTTTCAAACCACTGACAAATTATCTCAATAGAGTGACTAAATTTTTCAGATAGTATAATCTCCCAAGGTCTAGTGGTAAAACTGCAAGAATCATAAGATGAACCCCAAAATGCCAGTTTATTTTATGATTTATTATATAACTTGTAACAAAATTATTATCTTCCTGAACAAAACGACTGCATCTCTGATCATGCTGCCAGGAAGAAAATGAATACTATCAACTACTAAATCAAACCAACAGGTTAGAGACCACGTGGAAAGGGAAATTAACATGGCGTGTGCAGGGCACACATCTCTCCCAGTGACGTCCCTGTGAATGTATCCACCAGCTTCAGTGGAACCAGGATTAATGCCAATAACCAGCTCTAATAACAAGTATAGACAGAGGAGCCAACATGTCACAGACAGCAAGTGGGATAGGAAAGGAATGACACTGAGATTTGCTCAAGTGACTGTCAAGTATCTTGAGACCAAACCCTCATGGGTGACTGAACGATGAAACGGCTGACAAAAGCCCAATGTAAATAGATGTAAAGTGATGCACAAAGGAGAAGCAATCCTAAAGTTTACATAGACAGTGATGGGTTTTGAGCAATTAGCTCTCAGGGACGAGAGCTTGGGTTATAATAAATAACATTTATAAAATGCCAGCTTAGTGATCAGGAGCAGTCAAGGATGCAAATCAAATGCTGAGAATTATTAGGAAAGAAATAGGGAACAAAACAGAAGAAACATACCACTGTATAAATCTATGGGACAACCTCATCCTGAAGTCGGTGTGTAGTTCCCATGCTGCTCCCTGCCCCTAAAAGAATGTAGTAGAGATGGACAACATACAGACAAGGACAAGAGGGATGACTGAAGACAGAGACTGGCTTCCATATGAGGAAAAACTATATAAACTCAGACTCTTCAGCCTAGAAAGAGACAAGAGGACAGAGGTCTATATAAGGAGGTGTGGAATGGAGAAGGTGAGCAGGGAATGCTTGTTTA